>NW_027512885.1:1442500-2042500 GCF_048772815.1 Callospermophilus lateralis | reverse complement strand
ATTTGGAAAAAAAAGTCTCATGAATAGACCAGTCAAGAAACATAGAGAAATACATGTGTTCTGGAGCAGGAAGTGACTAAAAGTGAAACAAATGCCTATAAATTTGCTAACTAGTGAATGAAATATATATCCTATGATGTGCATAAACTGAAGAAATAGTAATGTACCAGTGTGGAATAAAAATTAACGTCAAAATACACATCATGTCCCATAGGAACCAACATGCATTGATGTTAAACTGGGTCAGTTAATGCAGACATATTAGAATTTGTATGCACCTTTCACTGAAGTTAGTTCTCAGTACTAGGAAACAACTATGTATTTCATGTGTATGAGTATTTCTAAGAATAATCTTGTGAAAAGTTGATTATTAATCCACATCCATGAACATGAATGAATTTAGGGAGTGTATATAAGACACATATTTTTCATATTTTTAAAAATCTGGACAATATATATATATATATATATATATATATATATATATACATACATACATATATGGACACACACACACACACAAACACAGAAATTAAAAAGTAGCAATATATATGCCAATCGAAATTCATCATGAAATATATATATAATAAAGATGCAAAAACATTCATTTTACTGAACATGGGTTTATGTATAATGTTGTTCCACTGGTAAGCTCACCCATAGGTTGAATTTTCAGTTCTAACAGCGTTTAGGACGAGTGATCACTTCTCACAATTTGTATCTGCCAAGTCATGTAACTCAAAAGAATGTACGTTTGATACCATGTAGGATTCTATTTGTGCATATAAAAATACATGTGCTGAATAGGCTCCAGAAAATGAGAGACAGTAATTCACATATTTGTTAACTATAAAAACACATGGAGAACTATTTCAATTAAAAATTGACTAGATTCGTAATACCTACCCTTTATCATGCAAAAGGCAAGTCCAACCCTGAACTGCATGTATTTACGTACTGTTTGGGTTATTTTTCTCCATCATATTAGGATTAGTAGTCGGAGTCTATTAGAATATGGGTTAGTGTCAGGGATTCAAAATTGCGAATGGAAAAATAGGAAAATTAATCCAATGTGTATGCAAATATGTGCTAAAACAAATCTTCCGACTCTCATCCAGAACAATGCCTTGAAATTATCTTCGCCCCAAGTAAGACACAATTAGAGAAGAAAAGTTGCAAAATCTGTGATTACATTTCTGTAATGGAAAATGCTCAGGAGTGCACAAACTTGGAGGTGGTATAGGAGTTTTCAAAAGTAAGGACAGGGTACACAGTCCACAAGCATGGAGCTCTGCATGCCTAAATCTTTTTGAGAAACTGCCACAGAGGTTGGGCACTGATATATAGGTTTTTGTCAGGAGTTAAGCTTCCTTTGTAGTGATACCCTCAAAGCTGGGTCTGCATCTATGTGACCTGGAGGACAAAGTTTCTTATTTTCCAATGAACACGAGGCAGCAGTGCTGAATTCTCTCTTTGTAGATAAACTGTGGCCCCTGGGGGTTTATTTTCTCCCCGTGTGGACTGTGAAACCATTTGGTCATCCTCCACTTTTCGTGGTGTTTCTTGCTGCTGCACTTGGAGTTTGGTACATGCTTCACGAAATACAAGGAGTTCAACTGGGAAACAGTGCTGGAGAGAGTTCTGTCACGTGTGGTGGGTTATGGTCTGCAAGAAAATGCACGAACCAGGTTTCTATCTCTCAAAGATTGCCCCCTTGTTCATAGCAACCTGATTCTGAACATTGCCCTGAAACCTCGCCATATAACAAGATGCCATTACATATAAGGGTCTTAAGTATGCACTATGTCAGTCACAAGCCATTTGGAAGTAAATGGCAGATCCACATGGACCCAGCATGATACTTTATCACACACCTGCCCACCACTGCTCTACGCCCACTACTCAGCAGGCTACAAATTACTGGCATGTCTGTTCTAAACAATTTTCAGAAAACCCTGTCAATCAAGGCACTCTCTGGTACACTCATGATAAGCAATAGGAGATCCAATGTTTCTTGAGTGCCACCGGGTCATGGGATTTTCAAAAATTTCATGGTATTTATCTAGCCATTTTTCAAGGATGACATTGGATGCACTGTGAATTTCAGTTATTCAGAAACCATTAAATGTTGAGAAAGCTCAATTCAAAGAAAATTCTGGAGAACTCTCACAGGCAAGGCTTTCCAAAAAGTGGACAAAAGGTCACTTGAAGCCAGGACCATTGAGGTCTACAATGTGAGGTCCTATGTGTTTTGACTCTCTACTATGGCTGCAAAGTCTTTCAGAATAAAATCATGTGATATCCAGGCTGAGATTCCCAGTTCTTTGTGGAAAGCCACCCTGGTCCTAGATCTCAGGTTCCAAGGGCGACTCTCATGCGTGGCCTCCTAAAATCCCAACACGATTCATGGCAATACTTCTCTGAGGTCAGTTTCAGAACTCAGTCTCTAAGGGGAAACACACCAGAGTTCAATCCCTGGTGACCCAGTCATCTCTTCCAACCGCCACACAAATGACCAGAATTAAAACCAAAACACTCACACATGCCCCTCATCTTCTTTCATATAGACACTAATCATAACCTTGGCTGGAAGTTTCCATGAGGCACACAGCACAAGACAATGTCAAAATAAGCTCCCTTGCCCTTCATTTGTCTAAAGTCAGTGTTTCTGGACACCGTTCCTGTGAACCAGGGCTGATCAAAGATGCCTGCCATTAATACTGTTCCGCTTCTCCAATTTGAGGCATACTGACTGTCAGGTATAGTTTCTTTATGTGATTTGGAGTCATGAGAAAACCCAAGCACCTATGAGCTAGCCTCTGCAGGGCTTGAAGGACTCAGTTGACCCAAAGGATCCCTCTTCTGACTTGATGGAGATCAGGAACCTTACAGAGGAAAGCAAGAGACTTCATCAACAATGATTGCTCTTTTGGCCATTTTGGAATTGGATGCACACATGGGATCTTTCTTTAGATCCATCAGGTGCTGAGAATCTGAGCCATGGACTCACACTGCACTAAGAGGCGGATTCAGACATATCCCTTTGCAAAGCAATTAAGCAAAGATCCTCAGGTGATGCCCATTTATTTCCATTTGAAAACTGATTTTTTCAGGCTTTCAAAAGGTGTGGCCTTAGGCAAAGACCTTCCTTACATTCAGGGCAACAGAACAATAGGAAAGCAAATTCCCAAAGCAGAGTTTCTCCACTGAGACTTTCCTGGTCACACTGATATCTGAGTTTTCTGAGATACTCACCATTCCCTTCAGCTATCCAGTACATGGCCATGTCCCAGATTGTGGAGGAGATACATATCTTGAACACAAAACCATGAGCCTATGGGAGAGTGGCCAGAATTCAGGAAGAAATCAGGAATGTAGAAAGGTAGTAGGTGTTGCCCATCTATAAGGTAAGCTGCAGTCCATTCATAAATTGGACAAGATGAATGCTGCAAAGATTTCTACTAGACAGGACACATCCTTTGATGCATTCTCTTTTCTATTGTCTACAACCACGGACACAGTGGGATACACAGAAACACTCACCTTCTCAAAGGACTTACTAGAAACAGGCCACTCCAAATTAAACAAACCGACTTTTCTACATATTCTTAAAACATGAGACAAAATCACTAACACACAAACACACCCACAAAGGCACCTTCTTTCCCCAAGTAGGTCTGTGACTATCCAGAGCATCCTCTGACTGGTGGGCCATACTATGTTCCCCTGAAATGGGCTGTTGTATGTCAGATCTGGTCTCCTTGGCCAACACTGTGATGTTGTCAGGAGCCAGCGGTGAGCCACTGCCTGCTTTATCAAAAAAAAAAAAGCCCCTCTTCAGAGCTTTCCTGGCATTTGTCCATCTTCAATTCAGTATTTGCCAAGAAAGACTGACTCTGTCCTTGGTTAATCCAAACATGTGAGACCACTGGGACTGGGACTGGGCCTGCCTCAGGGTGCCTGTCTCCCTGGATCCAAAGTTCAGAGTGGTACATCAACAAAAAAGTGACGTAGGTCACTTCCTCTAGAACTGAATGAGGTCACTGCCTTGGCAACCACTTTGTCCTAACAGTTGCATCCAAGGGTCCATGAAATGGAGCGTGCCCCTACTTCCTATGACACTTTTACAAGTTAAAATGGAATATCAACCATAGGCACCCGGGAACAGCTCTCCACACAGGCCTGGTTTGGTCCATCTTCTCTAGATAAAGAAGAGAGAGACTGCTTCAGACACATCCCTTCATCCTTACCTGGTTGTTTGTCATGGAAGATAACTTTTGCTCTCTCAGGTCCTTCATAGCTGCCTATATCTTCTCCAGGGATCATTTCTGCATGGACCTTTGAGGTTCTCTGCAGGTTGAAGATCTCCTACATTCCTGTATTGTAAGACCAACTCTGTCCCTGCTCTTCTATAAAGGTAGATTGAGGGAATCGTGTATGGTTAGGGTTAATAACATTTTTGATTTGGGTTAGGATCATTCTGCTGGATGAATATGGTATTGGGAACCTGCGATATTTATAAGATTATAGAGGTGAAATATATGTATGAAAACAGAAATCTCAGTAAGATTTAAAGCCCAGAAGGTCATTGGGCCCTTGATTGGAATAGTTAGCTTTGAATTATGTTCTGCCCAGATGTCTCAGATAAATCTATACACAATGGCATAGGATCTTGTACCTTAGATGATTGAATGTTGAGGAGAACATCCATTCAAAAAGGGAGAGTTGGTAAGATTACGAAGATAGTTGGTAAGATTAGAAAAACGTGTGAGTATAGGATTTGGACAAAAAGTTCTTTAGCAATAGGGTTTCAGGTACACAAAAAAATGTAAATGTCAGCACATGTGAAGAGTCAGTCACAATGATGAACTGGGGAAAATATGTAGGAAAGCAGATATCAATAGAGACATAAGGAAATCAGGCAAAGTATAAAATGAGTGATAGCAATAGATATTTTCAACAGGCTTTTGATTGAATATATAATCTTAGGAAGAAACAAATATGTAGTCACCAATAGGATTGACATTTGAGAGCATTAGGCAACCTGGACATGGGTGATTTTCATAATCCATACTCACATTCCATTTAGGCTTTTGTACAATCGTAAGTGTGACTTTGCATTTTGTGGCCAGAATATTACTGTGATAAAATGTATATGTAGATCAGGTGACATGAGTATTTCTACCACCATTTCTTGGAGAAATATTTTGAAGAGGTATAAATTAGTATTGGGGGTACATATAGGTGTACCATGTGTGTATGAATATAGAGATAATGCATGAATAGACCATAGTGCGAATAAATAATATAACTGGTTTGAACTTTAGAAATTGGAATAAATTGATATCTGAATATACACAGGGAATCATATGTTGATATACATACATTCATTCCAACCATTTATACATCCAATGGAAATATTACGGGTGTGGTTCATCATAAAGAGTGTGTGAATTTTGCTTCAAAATTGATTATGGAAATCGAAAATAATGTGTTTGGAAAGAAGTCTCATGAAATGACCAGTCAAAAACAAAGAGGAATACATATGTTCTGAAGCAGGAAGTGATAGAATGTGTTACAAATTTCTTTAAATTAATGAAGTTGTGGATGAAATGTATATTCTATGATGTACAAAAACTGAAGAAATAGTAATGTACCAGTGTTGTATAAAAATGAACGTCAAAATACACATCATGTCCCATAGGAATCTACTTGCATTGATGTTAAAGTGGGTCAGTTACTGTAAAAATATAAGGATTTGTTTGCACCATTTACTGAAGTGAGTTTTCAATACTATAAAACAAATATGTATTTCAGGTGGATGAATATTTCTGAAAAAAATCTTATGAAAATTTGAATATAAAACCACATACATGAACAAGAATGAATTTAGGGAGTGTATAATAAGACACATATATTTCATATTTTGAAAAATCTAGAGAGTATATATATATATATATATATATATATATATATATATATATATATACAAAACACACACAGAGACATTAAAAAGTAGCAATATATATACCAATTAAAATTCATCGTGAAATATATATCATCCACAGATCCAAAAATATTAATTTTACTGAACATGGATTTATGTATAATGTTTTTCAACTAAGAAGCTCACTCATAATTTGAATTATCAGTTCCAAAAGCATTTAGGAGGAGTGATTTCTTCTCACACTTTGTCTCTGCCAAGTTAGCCACCTCTCAAGAATATAGGTGTGATACCAGGTAGGATTCTGTATGTTCATATAAAAATACATGTGCTGAATTGGCTGCAGAAAAAGGGAGACAGGAATTCACATATGTGTTAACTTTAAAAACACATGCAGAACTCTTTCAACAAAAAATTGACAAGATTTATAACTCCTACCCTATATCATGCAAAAGGGAAGACCAACTATACACCAAGGCTCCTCTGAAGTGCTAGTATTTCTATTCTGTTTGGGTTATTTTTCTCCATTATATTAGAATTAGTTGTCAGAATCTAGTAGGGTATAGGTTAGTGTCAAGGATTCAGTATTTCAAATGGAAAATTGAAAAATGAATCCAATGTGTATGTAAATATGTGCTACACAAAAATCTTCCCACTCTCATCCAGAACAATGCCTTGACAATACCTTCGCCCCAAGTAAGACACAATTAGAGGAGAAGATTTAGAAAATCTGTGAACAAATATCTGGAATGGAATATGCTCAGGAGCCCACACCTTGGAAGTGGCAGAGGAGTTTCCAAAGGTAAGGGACAGGGTAAACCATCCACAAACATGGAGGTCTGCTGGCATAGACACTTCTTGAGAAACTGTCTGTGAGGTTGGGCACTTGAAAAATATGTTGTTGTCAGGAGCTTTAGCTTCCTTTCTAGTGAGACCATAAAAGCTTGGTCTGCATCTATGAGACCTGGAGGACATGCTTTCTTATTTCCCAATGAACATGAGGCAGCAGTGCTAAATTCTCTTTTTAGGTAAACTGTGGCCACTGGGGGCTAAATGTCTTTCCATGTGCACTTTGAAGCCATATGGTCATCCTCCATTTTCGTTTTGTTTCTTCCTGCTGCACTGGGAGTTTGGTATTTGCTTCACGAAATACAAGGAGTTCAATTGGGTCTCAGTGCAAGAGGGAGTTCTGTCATGTGTGGTGGGTCAGGTTCTGTAGGAGGATACAAGAACCAGGATTCTATCCCACATAGCTTGCCCCCTTGACCATAGCAACCTGATTCTGAACAATGTCCTGAAAACTCTCCATATAACAAGTTGCCTTTACATGGAAGGTTCTGTTGGCTGCACCATGTCAGTCACAAGCCATTTTGAAGCCAATGGAAGATCCACATGGCCCCACCACAGATGTTTTATCACATACCTGCCCACCACTGCTCTAGTACAACTACTCAACAGAGTCCAACTTACTGGCATCTCTGTTCTACACCATTTACATGAAACCCAGTCAATCAAGGCACTGTCTGGTATATTCATGATCAGTAACAGGACATCCAAAGGTTCTCCAGTGCCACCTGGTGATGGGAATTTCAAAAATTTTATGGTATTTTTCTAGCCATTTTTCAAGGATGAAGTTGGAGGCACTGTGAGTTTCAATTCTTTCAGGAACCATTAAATGGTTAGGAAGCTCATTTCAATGAAAGTTCTGGAGAACACTCACAGGTAAGGCTTCCCAAAGAGTGGCCAAAAGATCACATGATATTATGCCCATTGAGGTCTACAATGTGAGGTCCATATGAGTTTTGACTCTCAACTATGAGTGCCAAATCTTTCAGAATAAAATCATGTGGTATCCTGGCTGAGAGGCCTAGTGCTCTGTGGAAAGCCATCCTGGGCCTAGAACTTAGTTTCCAAGGGCGACACTCATGCCTGGCTTCATAAAATCTCATCACTATTCATGGCAATAATTCTCTGAGGTCAGTTTGAGAACTCAGTTTCTAAGGGAATCACACCAGAGTTCCAGAACATGTGGACCAAGTCATCTCTTCCAACCGCCACCCAAATGACCACAATTTAAAACAAAACACTCCAATGTGGCGCTCATCTTTTTCCATATAGACACTCATAATGACCTCTGGCAAAAGTTTTCCATGAGGGGCACAGCCCAAGACCGTGTCCAAAATGAGCTCTCTTGCACCTAATTTGCCTAAAGTCAGGGTGGCCTGGACACCCTTCTTGTGAACCAGGAGAGATCAAATAGGCCTCCCATTAATACTGCTTTGCTTTTTCAATTTGAGGCCAAGTGACTGTGGAGTTTGGATTTCTTATGTGAATTGGAGTCTTGAGAAAACCCAAGAAACTATGGGCTAGCCTCTGCAGGGCTTTGAAGAACTCATTTGACCCAAAGGATCCCTATTCTGGCTTGATGGAGGTCAGGAAAGTTACAGAAGAGGCGAGAGACTTCATCCACAAGGACTGCTCTTTTGGCCATTTTGGTTTTGGATGTACACATGAGATCTTTCTTTAGATCCATCAGGAGCTGAGAATCTAAGCCACACCCTCACACAAGGCAAATAGGCTGATTCAGACACATCCTTTCCAAAGCAATTAAGCAAAGAGCCACAGGTAATGCCCATTCATTTCCATTTGAAAACTGTTTTCTTCAGGCTTCACAAAGTGGTGGACTGATGAAAAGACCTTCCTGACATTCAGGGCAACAGAAGAATTGGTAAACAAAAGGCCCCAAGCAGGGTTTCTTCACTGAGACTTTCTTGGTCAAACTGATATCTGAGTTTTCTTAGATGCTCGCCATTCCCTTCAGCTATTCAGTACATGGTCATGTCACAGAGCTTCAAGGTTGTACATATCTTAAACACAAAACCATGAGCCTATTCTGGAGAGTGGCGAGAATTCAGGAAGAAAACAGGAACTTAGGTAGATAGCAGGTGTTTCACATCAATAAGGCAAGCTGCAGTCCATTCATAAATAGGGCAGGATGAATGCTGGGAAGCTTTCTACTAGATAGGACATATTCATTGATGCATTCTCTTTTCTAATGTCTACAACCACGGACATAGTGGGATACATAGACATAGAAACACTCACCTTGTCAAACGACTTACTAGAAACAGTTCACTCCAAACAAAACAAACTGCCTTTCATACCTATTCTCAGAACATGAGACAAAACCACAAACCCACACCCACACCACAAAGGCACCTCCTTCCCCCATGTAGTTCTGTGACTATCCGGAGTGTCCTCTGACTGGTGGGCCATACTATGTTCTCTGGAAATGGCCTGTTCTGTCTCAAATCTTTTCTCCTTGGCCAACTCTGTGAAGTAGTCAGGAGCCAGCGGTGAGCCACTGCCTGCTTTCTCAGGAAAGGCCTCTATTCATAGCTTTACTTGCATTTGGCCATCCTCACATCAGTAGGTTCCAAGAAAGACTGAGTCTGTCCTTGGTAAATCAAAATAAGTTTGACCACTGGGACTGGGACTGGGACTGGCTCTTGGTGCCTGGATTCCTGGATTCCAAGTTCAGAGAGTTCCATCACCAAGGAAGTTAGGTGAGGTCACTTCCTTTAGCAACTGAATGAGGTCACGGCCTTGGCAACAACTTTGTCCTAACAGTTGCTTCCAAGGTTCCCATGAGAAGGAGGCTGCCCCTACTTCCTGTGACACTTTCACCAGTTAGAGTGGTATGTCAACCATAGGCATGCAGGAGCAGCTCAACACATGCCTGCTTTGGTCCATCTTCTATACATTAAGAAGAGAGTGGCTGATTCAGACACATCCCTTCATCCTGAGCAGGTTGTTTGCCATGGAAGACTTCTGCTCTCTCAGGTCCTTCATAGTTGCCTACATCTTCTCCAGGGATCATTTCTGCATGGACCCTTGAGTTTCTCAGCAGGTGGAAGATCCTCTATATTGCTGTATTTTAAGACCAACTCTTTCCCCACTTTTCTGTAAAATTAGATTGAGAGAACAGTGTATGGTTAGGTTTAATAACATGTTCGATTTGGTTTATAAAGGAAACTACACGGTTGAGCAAACAGGGTCCTACTGTTAGCAATAATATGAGGATTATTAATGGAACGGCCCTGGCAGATAAAAGCGTAGTTAACCAGGTTGACTATGTGAACAAAGACTCAAACCTTCCTTCTGGGGCCTCTGTCTCTCTTTGACGCTCTTCAAGTCGTTTTCTTAATTTACTCATTGATTCTTTTACAACTCCAGTATTGTCGGCATAAAAACAACATTCTTCCCTCAATGCAAGCAAAAAGGCACCTTTCTCTCATGAAGAGGAGGTCCAACACTCGCCTGCTCTATAAAACAACTTCAGAGAGAGAGAGGTTAAAATTCCTGTAAAGCTGTGATGTCGGTTTTTAATGTCTTTAAGCTTTGGTCTATTTCTGCTTCTAATTGTGTCTTTGTTGTGTCTCATGGACTAGGGCAGTTCTTCCTGTGCCCACGCCTTCAGCAATTATTATTCCTAATAGGATGGCTAAAGTGAGGGATACAGGTTCCCGGTGGAACCGGGTTGTATGCCCCCCTATTTGAACTTTAAATGAACCTGCGTCATGATAGAGCACTCTGAAAAACATCTACATCATTACATAATTAATCACATCTATTGACCATTTTATGAAAACATAAATAATGTTAAAGTGTATAGAATTATACTGTTTTATGGATGGACAAGAAAATGCACCTAAGATAGCACCAAAGTGAGGAAAACATTCTTATTTGGTTGCATCCGGATTTAGAGGGCATTGCTTCTTTTGTAATCAATTAATAACCTGAAACCCAAGTTTTGGTAGTTTTAGAGTTTGTACCCAACATGTAAGGGAAGGGGCTCAGAAGTTCACAGTCTGCAGAAATTCACAAAAATTAGTTTTTGTTTCTGTTTTTTTTTCCTCTGTTCTGGGCAAGTTAACTTTTCAAGGACACCTTGGAAGGGGAGAGCTTTTTTGTCTCTTTTTTTTCTCCCTGCCAGCTGTCACCATGGAGCCCAGTTGCTAACATTTTTATCTTAGAAATGTAGCCATCTCTGTGAAGCCCCAGCTCAAGGCCAGAGGCCTTGTTCACATATTTTGTGAAAAACTGGTAAGGAGGTGTCTAGCTTAGGGGTGGTGATTTTTCCAGCCAGTGGTCAAGTAGAACAGGGCAACATGAAAAGTGCAAGTTTATGTACATTGAACTCTTTCAGAGGGACTCTTTTGCTGAAAGACCTAAAGTAAGCCTTGGTGAAGACTTCTGGAGAAGGTCATTTAAGACATTTCTATGGACCTAGTACAGAGGGGGAAGAGGAGGTAGTCGAGGCTGAGAGCAGCTCCGTGGATCTAAGAATGAGGAAAGAGAGATGTAAAAGAAAAATGGGAAAGGGGTTTGGGATTTTCCTAAAACAAATCTTGAGCAGTAGAACAGGTAGAGCAGAGGGGAAGATGGGAGTAAATATTCCAAAAAGCCTTTGAGGGACTTTAAATTCTTAGAAACCTGTTTTCAGTGATGACAAAGCAACTTTAAAGGCCATTTTCATTACATCTTGTATAGGGGTCTGAGGCCTCTTATCAGCTGGTTTGAGCTTTGGGTTAGCTTGCTAGAGGACTTGCTGGGACCTAGTGCAGGCACTGACAGGAAAAGAGAGGAGTGAGTGGGTGAAGGGGTACCTCGGTACCTGCTACCTCAGCAAGGGGGCAATGTTCTGAGAACCAGCGGAGGTTTGGGTTTTTGATTTAGTAATTGGAGAGGAGAAATCAGGTTGCTAAGATGGGAGTGACAGCAGAGAGTCTAGAGCAGAAGGCTGAGGGTGAGGAACTATTGGAGAAGCATAGTACAGGATGTGAGCAAAGGAGGGAAAAGGATTCCACATAGGGAAATTTCCCCCTTTTGAGAACTTGCCAAAGTTAAAAATGTCACGCAGAATTTGAGGATCTAGAGCACCCTCTGGGGGCCATAGTATTTGGTTGTCTAATTGGTAATATGGCCAATGCTGTGTACTGAATTTGATGAGGAGTTTGGGTTCCACCAGGCAGCCCCTGTATGCTCACATTCACTTGACTTACACAAGAAGTCGGCTTCTCCCCGACACAGCCGTGGCTGTTTGTGCCTTTGATAGTCCGCTAGGCAAACATAGTAATCTAGGCTAGCCAACCTGAATCTGTCTTGCGTGTCCCTGCATCCATAATGTTTGTTTCCATTATCTATGGTACAGAAGAGATTTAATGGAATTTTAGTGGGATCCTCTTCATCAGGGATATCTCAATAGGAAAGACCTATACCGAGCTGACAAATGTCTGGGTGGATAGATGGCCATCAGGTCTCTAAGGGGGCTGTATGCGAGATAGACCATACTTCTTGTCTAGTAGGATTTGTGATCAGCCATTGCTGCTGAACGGAATGATGAGGCTTAGAACTACTGGTGGCCAAGGGGAGAGTCTATAGTCTTATCCACATAGCAAATACGCAATTTGAAATGGTTAGCAGGCTTTTCCAGTTTCCAACAAGAGTCTGGACACAGCGAAGGCTTGAGATGAGAGGCATGGATCCAAAAAGTGATTCCGTCTACTTTTACCGCTTTAGGTTTTATAAGTAGCACCTGGTATGTTCCTTTCCAGTGGGGTTCAAGGGATGACACCTGATGTTGTCTTATGTAGACGAAGTCTCTTACTTGATATTGACTTAGAGTTCCCTCCTCCCAAGGTTGGTAGGCAGTGGCCAGCTGTTTCAACAGGTATCGCTGAGTTCTTTCAATGACTTTAAGTCTGTCAAGCAAGGGGGTGTGGAAGTGATCTTTAGGCCTTAGAGTTGGGGTTAGGTTCCTTACTGGATGATGGGCATCATAGAGAATTTCATAGGGGGTGAGGTTACACAAAGAAAGAGAGGGAGTATTTCTCGCATGAAACAGTGCATAAGGCAGGAGCATAATCCAATCTTTTATGCCGGGCTCTAAGCTTAATTTCGTTAAGGTCTCTTTAATGGTTCTATTTATTTTTTCTACCTGTCCTGAGCTCTGGGGTATATAAGCATAATGTAACTTCAAATTAATCCACAGGGTCCCAGTGAACACCTGACTTACCTGAGCCATGAACACCAGTCCATTATCAGACCCTATTGCCTTAGGCAGACCGTATCTTGGAGAAATATCTTTCAGGATCTTCTTGAAAACCATTTGTGCAGTTTGGTTGTTTTTGTGTGTGTGGGTGTGTTTGTGTGTAAGGCTTCAGTCCATCCTGAAAATGTATCTACAAAGACTAGGAGATATTTAAGTCCATACGTTGCTGGCTTAATTTCACTATTGTCCACTTCCCAAAATTGTCGTTTTCTGGTTCCTCGTAGGTGCTTTCCTCTAGGAAACTGGAAGGGTAAGCATTAACCAATTGACGGACTCGACAGGCTTTTGTTACCCGTTCAGTTATTTCCTTTCGCTGTGAGTCGGTTAGTGGAAAACTCTGTTCTTAATCCTACAGGAATGCCTGCAGTTTCATTGAACCAAGGTGAGTGAGTTGGTGTACATTTTTAACGTAGTGTAGGGCTTTCTGTAATTGCAGCCTGAGCTCTATGAAGTTGAGGCGTTCAGTGTCAGTGTCCATAGATGTTATCAAAAACTTCCTGGTGATCAGGGGTCCATTGGAATTGGGCATCTCCCATTAACACCGGGTATAAAGGAGCAGCTAAAGACGCAAACCCAGGTATCCATAACCTGCAAAAGCCAGCAGTCCCAAGAAACTCTCTGAGTTGTCTCCTGTTAGATGGGGGTGGTATCTACACAATGGTTTGTTTTCTGGGCTCAGTGAGCCATCGTTTACTGCCCCTAAGGTAACAGCCCAGGAAGATTACTTCATGCTAGCAAATTTGGGCTTTTTTGGCCGAAACTCTATACCCAAGTTGAGCAAGCTCATATAATAGTGCTTGGGTCCCAGACTCACAGTTTTCCTTGGTGTTGGCTGCCAGTAGCAGGTCATTCACGTATTGAAGCTGGGTGATTTGGGGTGCATAGTTCTGAAATTGCTGAGATCTCTGTGGAGGGCTTCATCAAAGAGAGTGGGGGAGTTTTTGAACCCCAGTGGGAGTCTAGTCAAAGTTAGTTGACCAGACGTTCAGGTTTCTGGGTCTACCCACCCAAAAGCAAACAGCAACTGACTATCTTTATGCAGAGGCAAGCAAAAGAAAGCATCTTTTAAGTCCAGAACAGTATACCATTTCCGCTCAGGGTTCAGAGTGCTAAGCAGATTGTACGGATTAGGTACCGTGTGGTGAATGTCCTGCACTCTGTTGTTGATCTCTCTTAGGTATTTAACAGGACAATAGTCCCCGGTTCCTGGCTTTTTTTTTCTAGTAGCAGGGGAGTGTTCCAGGCCAATTGACAGGGCCTTAGGAGCCCTAAGTCCAGATATTTCTGAATATGGGGCCTTATCTCATCTTTAGCTTTTTTTGCTTAGAGGATATTATTTGACATTGATTGGGGAGGCTGAGGTTTTTAACTCCACTGTTATTGGAGGTTGTTTCACGGCCAGGCCTAACCCAGCAGTTTTTGCCCAGGCATCTGCGTAATCTGTTATCCATTTCTGGTGTAGCTTGCCTGTTTGATCAGTCTTGCGGGGTGTGAAGAGTGGATGTTCATCTTCTACTAATATAGTTAAAGCCGTGACTATAGGAGTTTTTACTGAAGAATTTAGAAATTTCATTTGGGGGCCTTCAGGGTTAAAAGTTATTTAGGCCAAGAGCTTGGTGAGCAGATCTCTGCCCATCAATGGGTCCAGGCATTCCTGGATTACTAGGAAGGAGTGATAGATTTTTCCTTTCCCAATGTCCATGGTCCTCTTAGTAGTCTAAGCCCGATATTTACTGCCATTAGTTCTTTGAACTACAGACCTTTTATTTGATAGAGGGCCCAATGGGGCCTTAAGGGCTGAGTATACTGCTCCTGTTTTCATTTCAAAGTTTACTGGGGTCCGCTACACTTCAAAAGTTACCCTGAGCTAGGGGAAGTGATCTGATCCCCAAATTTTAGTCATGCTCCAGAGTCAGAATGGCTGGCTGGCCTGGCTGTCTCTTTATAGGGCACTCTTTGGCCCAGTATCCTTTTTTTTTACAGTAGGCACATTGATCTGAGTCCAGGGGTGGCCTCTGGCATGGCCCCAGGTATCCCTTCCTGTCACCTTACGTCTTAATTTCTGGCCTCTTTCTTCTTGTGACCAGGATCTTGGTCAATCCCTTAGTCTGTCTTTTGCTTCTCTCATCCTTCCTTTGCTCCCTTTCTTTCTCCCTGTTTCTCTCTTATAGTATATTTTCTCGGCTTCTCTGACTAAATCTCTCTTTTAAATTTTTTTAATATCCATGGCAGCTTGCCCAATTAAGGCCATCGTTACAGATGAATTTTGATCCGCTGCCTGAGGATCGAAAGGAGTATATCTCTTATATGCCTCCATAATTCTTTCTAGAAACAAAGAGGGAGATTCATCAGGCCTTTGAATAATTTCTCTTACCATGGCCAAATTAGTTGGTCACCTAGTAGCCCCTTGGAGACCCGCTATTAGAGCCAGGCAATAATTGGACAGATGCTCTTTATCTTCAAAGGTGTTGGGGTTCCAGTTGGTTTGGTTTAAGGGTAAGCTGGCTTTGATTATGTTGGGAAGTTGTGTTGGTCGCCAATCAGGTCCGAGGATTTTTTTTTTTAGTTTCTTGGAGGTTTTTCTCTTATTCCTCTGTCATAAAGAAAGTCCCTAGGAGTTGTTGGCAGTTATCCCAAGTAGGCAGGTGTAAAAACGTTGGCGAGTTCTCTGAGTTCTTTTAGCCGGGCCAGCTTCCTCCAGGGAAGGAGGGGCTCTGTGTGCCACGGGACAGTCATCTGGATGGTTCTGGGCCATCCTAGCTTCTTTGAATGGTGGAGAGGCTGAGTCAGCAGCAGGGGAATCACTTAGAGGGTGTTGGGAGTTGGGGGATGAAGGCAGAGGATAAGGAGGGGGAGGAGAGTCCAGTAGAGTCTTGAGACTCATGGAGAACAGAGGGTGCAAGAGGAGGAGCAGAGAGTTAAAGAGATAGAATCGTGGGGGAAGGAGTAGGAGCGGGTGCAGGGACAAGGAAAGGCTTCATCCTTGGAGGAGGAGATTTGTAGAGGTCCTGACAAGTTAAGATATATGGCTGTTGATCTGGATGTCTACGTGGCCCCTGCTAAAAGACAATATCTCGAACTTTTCAAATTAGTGCGAAGTAGAAAGATCCTTCTGCCAGATCCGGCATTTTACTGAAAAAGAAAGATTCTGAGCCCTTAAGCAGACTTTGGTCTAGTGATCAAGGGTCAGGAACAGAGGCATTGAAGTGCTCTGTCCCATAATGAAATATACACAGACAATAAAAGCAATGACACATGACACAGACAAGACAAGACAATAAAGACAGGCAATGGACGTCCAATACTGAGACCAGGACTGAGTAGCCGGCAAAACATGATGGGCTGGGAATACCGAATCCGAAACAAAATATCACTGAATCAAGGAGACTATTGTTCCTCGATTTCATGAGTTCATCCCCCAGGGACATGGCCTGTGGCTCTGTGACATGTGTGTCAGTCACCGTGGGAGAGAGCTCACGCTCTTTACCAATAGACATTTTGTGAAACCCTAACCTGAATCCTGAAACCAGAAAGAGGGGCCTTATTTACCCCCAGAGGAGCCCGTTGGGTGTCTTTCATCTGCGGCTGCCGGATCTCACTGGGGCCACGAGATGTAAAGATCGGGCGAGGGTCGGTTGAAGAGACCACCAAGAGACTGTCTCATGCAACAGCAAAGGCTTTATTGGGAGTCCGGCATGCAAGGGCTCAGAGCTCTCTTGAATAGAGCAGAGAGCCCTGAGAACAGCTTAAGAAGTGCTTATATATTTTCCTTGGAGAGGGCAGGGAGGGAAGTTTATTGATGGGTAAGGGCGAGTGGGCGGTTTGCGTGCAACTGGTTGACCGAGTATATTCTGCAGTTTGGCAGTTGGGGACAGCACATTCTGGGAACAAGAATAGCAAACAGTTCTCAAGATTTCAACAGTGTTTTGTTAAGCATACAGAAAATCAAGAAGTGACAAGTACCTATTTTATTAACCTTTCAATATAAGTATGAAAACAGAAATATAGGTAAGATTTGAAGCCCAGAAGTTCATTGGGCTCTTGATTGGTATACTTAGCATTGAATTACATTCTGTAGTGATGTCCCAGAAATATGGATATACAATGGCATAGGACCTTATACATTCTCAGAGGTCAATTCCAAAACACAGACTCTAAGGGGAATCACACCAAAGTTCAAGCCAAGGTGGACCCAATTACCTCTTCCAACCGCCACACAAATGACCACAATTAAAACCAAGACACTGCCACATGCCACTCATCTTCTTCCATATAGACACTCACCATAACTTCTGGCAAGAGGATTCCATGAGAGGCGCAGCACAAGACAGTGTTCCAAATAAGCTCCCTTTCCCCTCATTTGCCAATAGTCAGGGTGGCCTGGACACCCTCCCTGTGAACCAGGAGTTATCAAACAGGTCTGCCATTAATACAGCTCTGTTCTCCAATTTGAGGCCTACTGACTGTGGGGTTTAGATTCTTTATTTGAATTGGATTCATAAGAAAACCCAAGAACCTATGGGCTAGCATCTGCAGGGCTTTGAAGAACTCATTTGACCCAAAGGATCCCTATTCTCACTTGATGTAGGTAAGGAACCTTACAGAGGCATGTGAGGGACTTCATCCACAGTGACTGATTTTTGGCCATTTTGATTTTGGATCCACACATGGGAGATCGTTCTTTAGATCCATCAGGTGCTGAGAATCTAAGCCACAGGCTCACACAGGACCAAGAGGCTGATTCAGACACATCCCTTTACAAAGCAATTAAGCAAAGAGCCACAGGTGATGCCCATTCATTTCCGTTTGAAAACTGTTTTCTTCAGGATTCACAAAGGCGTGGCCTCAGGCAAAGAACTTACTGACATTCAGGGCAACAGAAAAATAGGCAATCAAAAATCCCATTGCAGGGGTTCTCCACTGAGACTTTCCTGGTCACATTGATATCTGAGTTTTCTGAGATGCTTGTCATTCCCTTCAGCTATCCAGTACATGTCCATGTCACAGTGCTTGGAGGTGGTACATATCGTGGACTCAAAAGCATGAGCCTATTTTGGCTAGATTTCAGGAAGAAAACAGGAACTTAGGAAGATAGCAGGTGTTGCCCATCGATATGGCAAGCCCTAGTGCATTCATAAATTGGCCAGGATGAATGCTGGGAAACTTTCTACTAGACAGGAAACATCCATTGATGCATTCTCTTTTTCTAATGTCTACAACCATGGACACAGTGAGATACACAGACATAGAAACACTCGCCTTGTTAAACAACTTACTAGAAACAGTTCACTCCAAACCAAACAAACCAACTTTCCTACCTATTCTCAGAACATGGGACAAAACCACAAACACACATCCACACCCACAAAGGCACCTCCTTCCCCCAAATAGGTCTCTCACTATCCGGAGTGTCCTCTGACTGCTGGGCCATACTATGTTTCCCCGATATGGCCTATTCTGTCTCAGATCTGGACTCCATGTCCAACTCTGTGAAGTGGTCAGGAGCCAGCTGTGAGCCAGTACCTGCTTTTTTAGGAAAGGCCCCTCTTCAGAGTACTCCTGGCATTTGGCCATCCTCACATCAGTAGGTACCAAGAAAGACTGACTCTTTCCTTGCTAAATTGAATCAAGTGAGATCACTAGGACTGGGACTGGGACTGACTCTGTGTGCCTGGCTTCCTGCATCCCAAGTTCAGAGATTTCCATTACCAAGGAAGTGAGGTGAGGTTGCATCCTTCAGGAACTGAATGAGGTCACTGCCTTGACAACCACTTTGTCCAAACAGTTGCTTTCAAGCGTACCATGAGAAGGAGGCTTACCCTACTTTCTGTGGCACTTTCACAAATTAGAATGGTATATCAACCATAGGCACCAAGAAACAGCTCTCCGCACAGGCCTGATTTGGTCCATCTTCTCTATATTAGGAAGAGAGCCTTTAGTCCGGGGAGCACTGCAGTGAACCTCTGCACTAAAACTATTAGCAAGCACCTGGTGGAGGAGTCCTCCATAGGTAAGGGGCGCCTTTATAACATCTGATATCCGGTTAAGGGAGATCTTTTCTGATGACAGAGATGTGGCCTGGGGAGGCTCACATATACTCCTTTCCAGGAGAGTAACGAGAATCTTTCTGTCCTCTGTTCTGTTCTGTAGGGAATTCCTCTGGAACTGTAGAGAGGGGCCGACAGGCACGCACGCGCTCCTACCCTGGAGCTATAGCAAGATGTTGCACTGTTCCACTGTTTTTCTTTTTAGGCGCCGGTTTTCGGTTTTTTGTGTTTTGTTTTGTCTTCTATTTTTTTGATTGTTTGTTTGTTTTTGTTTGTTTTGTTGTGTGATTTCAGTGGTAAAAACTTAAGTATTTTGGACGTAAAAATGGGTAATAAAGAGAGTAAGCCTGACGCCCCTTTGGACTGTGTTTTAGGGAACTGCGATGAACTTTACCCCCCTTTGTTAAGCAGGATGACAGAAGCTCCTAGCTGGCTGCCTAGAGCACACCCATTGCAGAGGGCAATGCTTGCTGGGGACCTAAGAACTGAGCATCTCCCAGGTTAACAAGTGAAACTCCTTTAAAACCCCTTGTCGCTCCAGATCAAGAGAGTCACAACATTTGGCAGAGTCCCCTGTGTTTCTCCTTTGTTCGCAAAGCAATAAACCTCCCTTTTTCTTTTTCTCAAAACTCAGTCCTCATTATTAAATTGGTATTAATTGGCTTCAAGTTCAGGAATCGAACTTTAATTTACAAATTTGGTACCCCCCCTCCTCCCCGGAACTTTGTGAGAGCTGTCTACTGGAATATTAGGAGATGAAGCATGCTTGGTGTGGAACTGAACAAGAGGAGCTAATCCTGTAAGTAAAAGGAAGGACTGAGGGACTCCCAGCAGCTGCCAAAGCCCTGTTGATTAAGGGAATTACCTCCTTCCTTTCCGCACTGTAAGAATTATGCCACCTCTGTCTTGTTAAAAAAGAGAAAAAGAAAAAGGGGACACTAAATGCAGTGAAGTCACCATGGAGACACTTTATTTTACATTTCAGGTTGCCCCTCTGTTAAAACATGTGGTCCCCCCCCCTGTGGATATCTATGGTGCACACTGGTGTAGGAGATTTTTCTCTTATCTGCTCTGGTTTAATGGGTTCTCTCTGACAGCCATAGTCTGGACCTCCTTTCTGTCTGTCTTGTGTCTTTGTATCTGGCCCTTTAAGACATGTGCAATAATGTGTTGATATTATAAATTGTTTCTTGGGAATGATCTTAGCTGAATGTATGTCTAAATGATGATGTTTTATTTTAACAATCTGGTATCTGAATGGGTTTTTGAAGCATTGCACAATCTTGCAGTTAAAAGTCGGGTTTAGGTAATTGTTTAGTTTATGATTTCAGATAATTCATGCCAGAGAACTTAAATACTTAGGATGGAAAACTGAAGAACTCTACTTCCAAGTTGGCAAGTAACTTCCCAATCATACAGTCTTTTTTTCACCAATTTTGAATTGGATAGCCTGGGAAAATATCACTGTGTGTACCAGTGCATTAATTTGGACAAGGATAGTAAATCATAGAATGGTATCTGTTGACAAAACAAGATGTAAAGATATAAAATTTTGTGAATTGTATCTCAAATTTATATCATAATTTTCAACATCCGAACCTCAAAATTATGGTTAAAATGCCTTAGGCCTGAGGTGTCTGCTCAGAATAGCAGTTTTTCCTGCTCCTTCCAGACCTCAGCCATGACTTATGTTGAAATGTAAATGAAAGAAGCCTGCAATCTTAGTAGGAGACTGATTTGAGGCCTAAGGGGGAAAAAAAAGGTAAATTGTATGGTATTTACTAATTACTAGCCAGTCACTTTTTCTAGGACTCTTTTTTTTTCCTTAGATACTTTTTTTTTTGAGCTCATGATTTTGAGCATACAGACCTAGGTTAATGTTTTTCAGATCAGTTCTATCTTTGACCAACTGTAGACATTTTGAAACATTGCAATGGAGATTTCACCTGAGAAAAGCTACAAGGCCTTTACTATTATTATGTGTGCACACTTTTGTTATGTGTTGTATGTCTATATATACATATGTCCGTATATCATATATATGATACACAAACTAACATATACAAGGAGCGCTCATAAAAAAGCGCTCATTAAAACAAATTTAAATAGGAGATCCAAAGATCTTTAATTCACGTGATTTAAATGTTTCAATTTAAATTGGATAAACAGATAAAAATCAATGTCTTTAAATTTAAGCTTACAAATTTTTCTAGGTGTTCAAAAATCTAATAAAATATTAATATCTACAAAATGTCTAATATGCCTTGGTACTAGGACCTTTCCTTCAACATAAAAATGGTTTACACTGTCAATACATTTCTCTAATATTTTGATAAATAAATAAAGTAAATTTGATTGGGATTACTCATTCATGAGTACTTTTGTTAGATATCTGATTGATTTACTAAGGTCTGAATAAGTTTTTATTAAAGTCTGTATAAGAATATAAAAATCAGTCATGTGTTAATGAGACAGAAATTTCTTAAAACATAAGTTTACCCATAACGTTGTGTTTATTAAGTTTTATTTTCTCTAGAGCAAGCAACCATAAAAATTAAACAACTGATTAAATAAGAACTGTTATTTTAGAGCACTGTACTGCCATTGCTTTAAAAGCTAAACTTGGTTAATGTAGAAACATCAATGTAATTGTGATGCTATCAATGTTTTCATATCTTATATGTATTCAAGTCTGTAAGGTAGAAACTTTAAAAGAGCATTATATCAAGCTGGTGCTCTGAAGTTTTATGGTAAAAAAATATATTGGGGATTTATTTACCTGTTATCAATAAGATATGTAAACTTTTATGTTACTTTTTACATTGGGGAAAAATTTAAATGTATTTTTTAGTTAATGAGAGCCTAATTGATGTAAAGGTTAAAAACTTTCAGCCTTTCTTTAATTCATGTTTTAAATGTGATATCATATGGTGTTAGCTAATGTTCATGTGACCTCAAACAATTTATGTAAACTTTGTCAAATGATATTTATAAATAAAGATTATCTTTAGAACTAAAATACTTAAGATTTATAAAGAGCCCTGCCTTACCTGAGATAAGG
Source organism: Callospermophilus lateralis (assembly GCF_048772815.1). Taxonomy (NCBI): domain Eukaryota; kingdom Metazoa; phylum Chordata; class Mammalia; order Rodentia; family Sciuridae; genus Callospermophilus; species Callospermophilus lateralis. The sequence continues at coordinate 2,020,334 of NW_027512885.1, read as the reverse complement.
CTCTGTGTCCCATCTTACTACATGTGAGAATGACTACAAAACCAGTAGGTCAGATAATATTTCTTTAAAGTTATGTTAAAAAGTTGTTTTTTTTAAGGTCAATATTCCTAGGATCTCAAACAGGGGATATAATGTATAACTCAGCCAAAAAATTCAGGGTAGTTATTACACAAGCTAAGTATTTTTACTTTTGTTAATTTTATTTTGAAATTATTTTATAAGTGATCTAAAGATTCTCTGTTACTGTTTTACAAACGTGTTGCTTTAAGAACACAACATGGGTTTATTCAAGATAATAAGTCATTACTTACAATACAGACAGAAAAATACAGATCCCAATTAATAAAAAGATAATGATATAGTTATAGACATTAAAGCCCAGTACTCTTAATATAAGGCTGTTAAAATTTATTTGCTGGATGTTTAAGATTAGGATTTAAAATTAAAGTTAAATGAAAAGCGCCAAGAAAACCAATATTTGGCTTTTGCCCTCTGAGTCAGTCTGAATCCAGGGAACAGGGAACTTCTCTAAAGAGCTTTGAAACTCTGAGCCACATAACCTCCTCCTGATCAGGGAGATTAATGAGACCACTGGAGAACAGAAAGTCAATCAGGGTATTTGTTATGAAGAGGAGAGTCATCAAAGAAAGGAGACATCCCTGATGCTTCCGAGGGAAGCCAAATGGTCAAGCAAGATCTGGACCCACCTAGCGCAAATGGCACTAGCAGAACTAAGAATCTGCTCTCAAGTTTCCCCAGAATTGACTCCCATAAAAGCTCAGCTGACTGTTAACAATAGATGGAAACAAAAGTCAGTTTGACTGCTTCATCTTAAACACTTAGCAAAGACAGTTAAGAACAAAATACATCCATTCCTGGGCATTTTAAATTATAATAATAATAATATAATTTTAAGGTATGCACTTTATGTTTGCCTCCCAAAATAAGTAAGACTGGTGGCTACAAAGAAGAATTCTCAGAAAGGAATGCCTGATACTTATAAAAAGAGACTATCAAGAAGACCTGCCACAGGGATAAGTTTTCAGTTTAAGGCCTACAGATATTCCTAACCTACACAGGTAGGCTTGGTGTTTGCTAGTACAATTATCCATCCCTGAGTAACAGAATTAAAGGTTTCTCTAAGAGACACAGAGGTCATACTAGTAAAAAGATTTTACAAGATCAGATGACATTAAATTATTAAACTGTATCTTATGGGGAGGGACAAGTGTAACAGTACAAGTTAAGTTGACAGTCCGGGTAACTGGGGATATTAAAGACTGGTGATGGAACTTCTATACAGTGACATGTTCCAGCTGCTGCAACATTTTTTCAGTACTCATGGTTTTTGTTTCTCTCATAGAAGAACCCATCCCCAGATGGCTTTACAACCTGTTCTTCCCCAATCAGACTTCAAACCGAACTGACTTCTAAAAGGCAACTCATGTCCCTCAACTGACTTCTAAAAGGCAACTCATGTCCCTCATGCCATGCCCACTCATGTCACCCTGTCTCAGGTCAGAAGAAGAAAAAATGAGTGACACCACTCTTCTTAAAACAATGGAGAGAAAGATAAATAGACTATCAATATAAGTAATTAATTAAGTCAGGTAAAATCAGGGAGATCGGTTTTGGGTGAGTTCTAAAAATTTGGAGACTCTTACCTGAGGGATTAAAATTTCCTCAGTGCTCTTCCCGTAATCTATCAAAGATTTGAAAGGGACACAAAGAAAAGGGGGGAATGATAGACCCAACCTGATCTTTAATTAAAATTGGGAGCCATCTTGCCAAAAAGCCATGAAAAGATAATTTTGTCTTTAGCATAAATCACTTCAAATTCTAAACCTGCTTGGAATGCCTGCCCACGCCTGGAACTCACCCATGCCCGGCTCTCTGACCAGATAGCAGCCCTCTCTGAAACTTTAGTGACACATCATAAATATTTGCCTTCTCTGGCGAGACAACAACCCTCTCTGAGGCTCTAATGGTCTTCATGAACTCTGATGTAGGGACAGCAAAAAAAATGTAGACTGCCATTAGTGTGATGTTTGTCAGAGTTCTGTTATCTGTAAACCCCCTTTTGTGTAATTTTCTGGGCTATTAAGCTGCCTGTAGGAAAGCTGGGGTTGCTTTCTTATTCCCGCCATTTTGTGAGGGAGAGGCAGCACAGCCGGTGGAAATAATAAGCTTAATTTAATTTGATTTTAATTAGAGTCAGTGGTCTTTTCTTGTGTCCTGGTCTAACAGGTAATCACTCCAAAAACATGGAGCTCCGCTGGCCTAAACACTTCTTGAGAAACTTCCTCTGAGTTTGGGCACTTGAAATATATGTTGTTGTAAGGAGCTTTAGCTTCCTTTCTAGTGATACCATCAAAGCTGAGTCTGCATCTATGTGACCTGGAGGAGATGGTTTCTTGTATTCTAATGAACATGAGGCAGCAGTGCTGAATTTTCTGTTTGTAGGTAAACTGTGGCCACTGGATGCTAAGTGTCTCCCCGTGTGGACTGTGAAGCCATTTGGTCATCCTCCACTTTTTGTGGTGTTTCTTGCTGCTGTACTGGGAGTTTGGTATATGCTTTATGAAATACAACGAGTTCAACAGGAACCCAGTGTTGGAGGGAGTTCTGTCACTTGTGGTGGGTCAGGGTCTGAAGGAGAATGCACCAACCAGGCTTTTATCTCACAGAGCTTGCCCCCTTGTCCTTAAAAATCTGACTCTGAACTTAGCCCAGAAACCTCTCCATATAACATGATGCCTTTACATAGAAGGGTCTGCTGGCTGCACCATGTCAGTCACAAACCATTTGGAAAGCAATGGCAAATCCTCATGGCCACACCACATATGTATTATCACACACCTACCCACCACTGCAATAGGCCCACTACTCAGCAGGCTCCAACTTACTGGCATCTTTGTTCTACACCATTTTCATGAAACCCGGTCAATCATGGCATTCTCTGGTACACTCATGATCAGCAACAAGACATCTAAAGGTTCTCCAGTGCCACCTGGTTAAGGGAATTTCAAAGATTTCATTGTATTTATCTAGCCATTTTTCTTGGATGAAGTTGGAGGCACTGTGGGTTTCAGTTTATTCAGGAACTATTAAATGTGAGGAAGCTATTTTCATTAAATTCTCTGGAGAAATCTCACAGGCAAGTCTTCCCATAGAGTGGTCAAAAGGTCACATGAAGCCAGGCCCATTGAGGTCTTTAATGTGACATCCATGCGTGTTCTGACTGTCAACTATGGCTGCCAAATCTTTCAGAATAAAATCATGTGATATCCTAGCTGATATTCCAAGGCTCTGTGGAAAGCCACCCTGGTATTTGATCTCAGTTTCCAAGGGCGAATCCCATGCGTGGCCTCCTAAAATCTGAATGCAGTTTATGGCAATATTTCTCTGAGATCAGTTCCAGAACTCAGACTCTAAGGGGAATCACACCAGAGTTCAAGCCCAGATAGACCCAGTCATCACTTCCAACCGCCAAACAAATGACCACAATTAAAACCAAAACACACCCACAAGGCCCTCATCTTCTTCCATATAGACACTCATCATAACCTGTGGCTGGAGGTTTCCATGAGGGACTCAGCCCAAGACAGTGTACAAAATAACCTCCCTTGCCCGTCATTTGCCTAAAGTCAGGGTTGCCTGGACACCCTTCCTGAGAACCAGGAGTGATCAAATAAGCCTGCCGTAAATACTGCTCTGATTCTCCAATTTGAGGCCTCCTGACTCTCGGGTATAGATTCTTTATGTGAATTGGAATCATGAGAAAACCCAAGGACCTATGGGCTATCCTCTGCAGGGATTGAAGAACTCATTTGACAAAAAGGATCCCTATTTTCACTTGATGGAGATCAGGAATCTAACAGAGGAAAGCGAGAGACTTCGTCCACAATGACTGCTTTTTTGGCCATTTGGTTTTGGAAGCACACATGTAATTGTTCGTTAGATCCATCAGGTGCTGAGAATCTATTCAACAACCTCACACATGGCCAAGAGTCTGATGCAGAGACATCCCTTTCCAAAGCAATTAAGCAAAGATCTACAGCTGATGCCCATTAATTTCCATTGAAAACCCTTTTCTTCAGGCTTCACAAAGGGGTGGCCTGAGGCAAAGACCTTTCTGACATTCAGGGCAACAGAACAATAGGTAAGCAAATGGCCCAAGGCAGGGTTTCTGGAATGATATCTGAGTTTTCCTAGATGATCCCATTCCCTTCAGCTATCCAGTACATAGCCATGTCACAGAGCTTGGAGGTGGTACATGTCTTGGAAACAAAACCATGAGCCTATTCTGGAGAGTGGCCAGAATTCAAGAAGAAAACAGGAATTTAGGAAGACAGTGGTTTTTTGCCCATCCATTAGGCAAGCCAAAATCCATTCATAAATTGGGCAGGATGAATGTTGTGAAGCTTTCTACTATTCAGGACACATCCATTGATGCATTCTCTTTTCTAATGTCTACAACCACGGACACAGTGGGATAAACAGACATAGAAACACTCACATTGTCAAAAGACTTACTAGAAACAGTCCACTCCAATCCTAACAAACCAACTTTCCTACCTATTCTCAGATCATTAGACAAAACCACAAACTCACACACACACCCACAAAGTCACCTCCTTCCCCCAAGTAGGTCTATGACTATCCGGAGTGTCCTCTGACTGATGGGCCATAGTATGTTACTCCAAAATGGACTGTCCTATGTCAGATCTGGACTCCTTGGCCAACACTGTGATGTTGTCAGGTGCCAGTGGTGAGACACTACCTGCTTACTCAGGAAAGGCCCCTCTTCAGACCTTCCTGGCATTTGGCCATCCTCACATCAGTAGTTACCAAGAAAGACTGATGCTGTCCTTGGTAAATCCAAACATGTGAGGCCACTGGGACTGGGACTGGGACTGCCTCTGGGTGCCTGGCTTCCTGGATCCCTAGTTCAGAGAGTTCCATCACCAAGAAAGTGATGTAGGTCACTTCCTTCAGGAACTGAATGAGGTCACTGCCTTGGCAACCACTTTGTCCTAACAGTTGCTTCCAAGTGTCCCAATTGATGGAGTCTGCCCCTACTTGCTGTGACACTTTCACAAGTTTGAATAGTATCTCAAACATAGGCACCCGGGAACAGCTCTCCACACAGGCCTGGTATTGTCCATCTTCTCTACATTAAGAAAAGAGAGACTGCTTCAGACACACCCCTTCATCCTGACCAGGTTGTTTGTCGTGGAAGATGACTTTTGCTCTCTCAGGTCCTTCATAGCTTCCTATATCTTCCCCAGGGTTCATTTCTGCATGGACCTTTTTGTTTCTCAGCAGGTGGAAGATTTCTTACATTCCTGTATTGTAAGACCAACTCTGTCCCTGCTTTTCTGTAAAGTTAGATTGAGGGAACAGAGTATGGTTAGGGTTAATAACATGTTTGATTTGGCTTAGGAATCATTCTGCTGGATGAATAATGTTATTGGGAACCTGCGATATTTATAAGAATATATAGAGGGGAAATATATGTATGAAAACAGAAATCTAGGTAAGATTTGAAGCCCAGAAGGGAATTGGATCCTTGATTGGGATACTTAGGTTTGAATTATGTTCTGCACATGTGTCTCAGATAAATCTATACACAATGGCATAGGACCTTGTACCTTGGATGATTGAATGTCAAAGAAAACATCCAGTCAAAAAAGGATAGTTGGTAGGATTAGGAAGATAGTTGGGAGGATTAGGAAAAAGAGTGAGTATAGGATTTGGACAAAAAGTTCTTTAGCAATAGGGTTTCGGGTAGAGAGAAAATGTAAATGTCAGCAGATGTGAAGACTCAGTCACAATGATGAACTGGGGAAAATATGTACGAAAGCAGATATCAATAGAGACATTAGAAAATCAGGCAAATGATAAAGTGATCGATAGGATTAGACATTTTCAACAGGCTTGAGTTTGAATAAATAATATTAGGAAGAAACAAATATGTAGTCACCAATAGGATTGACATTTGAGAGCATTAGGCAACCTGGACATGGGTGATGTTCATAATCCATACTCACATTCCATTTAGGCTTTGGTACAGTCGTAAGTGTGATTTTGCATTTTGTGGCCAGAATATTACTGTGATAAAATGTATATGTAGATCAGGTGACATGAGTATTTGTTGCACCATTTCTGAGAGCAATATTTTGAAGAGATATAAATTAGTATTGGGGGCACAAATAGGTGTACCATGTGTGTATGAATATAGAAAGAATGCATGAATAGACCATACTGTGAATAAATAATATCACTGTTTCCAAATTTAGAAATTGGAATAAATTGATATCCCAAAATACACAGGAAATCTTACATTGATATACATACATTCATTCCAACCAGTTATACATCTAACGGTAATATTAGGGTTGTAGTTTATCATAAAATGTGTGTGAGTTTTGCTTCCAAATTGATTATGGAAATCGAAAATAATGTGTTTGGAAAGAAGTCTCATGAAATAACCAGTCAAAAACAAGGAGGAATACATGTGTTCTGAAGCAGGAAGTGATTGAATGTGTTACAAATGTCTTTAAATTTGTGAACTTGTGGATGAAATGTATATTCTACGATGTATAAAAACTGAAGAAATAGTAATGTACCAGTGTTGAATTAAAATGAACATCAAAATACACATCATGTCCCATAGAAATCTACTTTCATTGATGTTAAATTGGGTCAGTTACTGTAGAAATATAAGGCTTTGTTTGCACCATTAACTGAAGTGAGTTTTCAGTTCTAGGAAACAAATATGTATTTCAGGTGGATGAATATTTCTAAAAACAATCTTATGAAAAGTTGATTATAAAACCACATACATGAACATGAGTGAATTATTTAGGGAGTGTATAATAAGACACATATATTTCATATTTTGAAAATTATATATATATATATATATATATATATATATATATATATATATATATATCTCACAGATACATTAGAAATTAGCAATATATATGCCAATCAAAATTCATCATGAAATATATATCATTCACAGATCCAAAAATATTAATTTTACTAAACATGGATTTATGTATAATGTTTTTCAACTAAGAAGCTCACTCATAGTTTGAATTTTCAGTTCCAAAAATATTTAGGAGGAGTGATCTCTTCTCATACTTTGTATCTCCCAAGTTAGCCACCTCACAAAAATGTACGTGTGATACCAGGTAGGATTTTATATGTGCATATAAAAATACATGTGCTAAATTGGCTACAGAAAAAGGGAGACAGAAATTCACATATGTGTTAACTTTAAAAACACATGGAGGACTATTTCAACAAAAAATTAACAAGATTTATAACTCCTACCCTATATCATGCAAAAGGCAAGACCAACTATACGCCATGCCTCCTCTCAACTGCTTGTATTTCTATTCTGTTTGGGTTATATTTCTCCATCATATTAGGATTAGTAGTCAGAGTCTAGTAGGGTATGTGTTAGTGTCAGGGATTCAGTATTTTGAATGGAAAATTGAAAAATGAATCCAATGTGTATGTAAATATGTGCTACACAAAAATCTTCCCACTCTCATTCAGAACAATGCCTTGACAACACCTACGGCCCAAGTATGACACAATCAGAGGAGAAGAGTTAGAAAATCCGTGAATACATATATAGAATGGAATATGATCAGGAGTTCACAACCTTGGAAGTGGTAGAGGAGTTTCCAAAAGTAAGGGACAGGGTAAACCCTCCACAAACATGAAGGTCTGCTGGCCTAGAGACTTCTTGAGAAACTGCCTGTGAGGTTGGGCACTTGAAATATATGTTGTTGTCAGGAGCTTTAGCTTCCTTTATAGTGAGACCATAAAAGCTGGGTCTGCATCAATGTGACCTGGAGGACATGGTTTCTTATTTTCCAATGAACATGAGACAGCAGTGCTGAATTTTCCATTGTAGGTAAACTGTGGCCCCTGGGGGCTAAATGTCTCCCTGTGTGGACATTGAATCCATATGGTCATCCTCTATTTTCGTGGTGTTTCTTGCTGCTGTACTGGGAGTTGGGTATTTGCTTCACGAAATACAAGGAGTTCAACGGGGACACAGTGCGGGAGGGATTTCTGTCACTTGTGGTGGGTCAGGGTCTGCAGAAGAATACAAGAACCAGGCTTCTATCCCACATAGCTTGCCCCCTTGACCATAGCAACCTGATTCTGAACAATGTCCTGAAACCTTTCTGTGTAACAAGGTGCCTTTACATATAAGGGTTTGCTGGCTTCACCATGTCAGTCATAAGCCATTTGGAATCCAATGACAGATCTACATGGCCCCACCACAGATGTTTTATCACACACCTGCCCACCATTGCTCTAGGCCCACTACTCAGCAGGACCCAACTTTCTGGCATCTCTGTTAAACACCATTTTCATGAAAACCAGTCAATCAAGGCACTGTCTGGTATACTCATTGTTGGGAAAAGTATAAACGGCAGCCATACCCCAGAAAAAAACCCCAACATGGTGCCTAAGGACTTCTTCTTCCTACCTTCTTTTTTCTGCAGTGGTGCGAAATGTTTCAACCCATGTGAACTCTCTTGCTGGCGCCAATTTGAAATCTCGCTGGTGGGAAACCTTAGCCCCAATAAGAACTAATTCCTGGGCTCCAGAGCTGATATCTGAAAGAACTTACGAATAAACGTTTTGCCTGCCATTTATCTAAGCCCTTCCATCTTCCCCTTAGTTCTATATAAGCACACAGCTTTTTGCAATAAAATTGGAATTCTCCCAGCAAAGTGCCTTTGCGTGGGAAGTTCTTTCATTCTGTTGCCCCGTGTGAGAATATGGGTGAGCTGTTTCTAACAAGAGCCCCGTCCTCTGCCCCGCCAAGACACTCCGCCCTGGTCCACTCTTTTCAGATGCCGGATTCCTGCACTCACAACAGATCTGATATATGTAAGCCTCCCCTGACCCTGGCTCTCCAACTCCCTTCAGGCTACCACTGGTTTTGTGACCTTGATCATCTGGCACACTCTAGACGCCCTGTAGGGGGCAGGAAATTCCTGCCACTAAGACCTTTACTGGTCGCAGTGGACCCTCTGGTGATCCGTTTTCCTTTGGGGCGTGAGGCTTCTGAGTTTACATGAGAGGCTCTTTGGTTTTTTTCCTCTGCTGCCGCTGCCGCTGCTGGCTAGAGTTGCTGTTTGCTGCAGGGCTGCTGTGTCTGGCTGAAGCTGCCTCTCTGCTCGGGGAAAACTGAACTCCTGTCCTGGAACTGCATTCTGCCGGAACCAGAGTTCTGTTTTCATTACTGACTTTTTCTGCTGCGTTCGAAAACTTTCCTGACGTCAGGTTGCCCGTGGCTCCGAACCCATTGGGACTCACAGATCGCACTTCACTGGTGACGACCAGGTAGTGCCCTCTGTATTTCCTCATAACGGCTGATCATTTTGGGGACGCCCACCTGACCACCGTTCGCCCTGAGCTTCCTGGAAGCCTTTCCAGCCCGGGTTTTCTCTTTGTCTCTCTCGCTTACTCTTATTCTCTCTCTCTCTCTCTCTCTCTCTCTCTCTCTCTCTCTCTCTCTCTCTCTCTCTCTTCCTTCTCTCCCTGTGACAATGGGCACCTCTTCATCTGTACCTGAAGCCTCACCTCTCAAATGTTTAATAAAAAATCTGGCCACACTCTCCCTCACACCAGACATCAAGCCCAAACTTCTAATCAAATTCTGTACCCAAGATTGGCCTACATATCCACTGGATAATGGAAATCATTGGCCTCCAGAAGGCTCCTTACATCCAAACCTTCTCTGGGATCTTTTTAACTACTGCCAGCATCTGAAAAAGTGGAGTGAGATTCCCTGCATTTAAGGTTTTAGCCTTCTCACACAGCACCCTGTCGCTGCTCCTCCTGCCCTCCCTCTCAGGTCCTCCTTGTTTGCAAACCCTTCTCTTCCCCTACTTCTACTCCTGACTTCACAGATTCTTCCTCATTCAGCCCAGCAGATTAACCCCCACCTTATCCCCCAGTCCTATCTGCCCCTTCTCTCCCGCTATACCCTCCTCTTCCTCTGCCTGATTCCAAGGATCCTCAGCCTTCCATTTCATCCTCCTCCCCTCCGCCCTCTTCTGCCTGCTCCACCTCCTCCTCTTCCAAAGAGACACTCCCTTCCCCTCCCTCTCCTTCCTGTCCGCCTCCTGCCTCTTTCAGTCCTCCTGTTACCAGGTCTAAGGGACTCCTTCCCACCCCCAAGACCATCGCACCCCTTCGTGAGGTAGCTGGTCCCGAGGGTGTCATCAGAGTCCACATGCCCTTCTCCATGTCGGACATTACTCAGCTAGAGAGGAAGTTAGGCTCATTCACCACTGACCCCACCACTTACATTCGGGAGTTTCAATGGGTCCTGCAAGCATATAGCCTCACTCAACATGACATCTACATGCTCTTGGCCAATAAACTTCTCCCTGAGGAAAGGCAATGGGTCTGGGAGCTAGCCCAAGCCCATGCTGATGAAAATCATAGGACCAATCCTAACCACCCCACAGGCCCTCATGCTGTCCCAGAGCAGGATCCCCTATGGGATTACAACACCCCTGAAGGCTTACAGTCTAGTGACCTTTTTACATCCTGCCTCTTGGCGGGCCTGAAAAAGGCCATCCGCAAGGCTGTTAACTTTAAAAAGGTGCAGGAGGTCATTCAAAGGAAGGAGGAAACACCTTCAGAATTCCTGGATACACTAACCAAGGCCCTTTAACAGTACACAAACCTCAACCCAGAAACCCCTGATGGCCGTCATGTCTTAATGACATATGTTCTGGCCCAAAGCTACCCTGACATTAAAGCCAAGCTTAAAAAGCTTGAACAGGGCCCTGCTACTCCTTAGACCAAAATCTTCATTTTCAAGGTTTTTTATGATAGAGAGGATGAAAGTGAATGCCGTAGGCAGAGGGATGAAAATGCCAAATTCCAAATGTTGGCCCAGGTCATTCAGAGAAGGCCATCACCACGCCATCCCAATATGACACCCCCAGGAGCTTGCTTCAAATGTGGTAAGGAGAGACATTGGGCCAGGGATTGTCCTTCACTGAGGACACCGTACTACCCCTGCCCAAAATGCCATCAAAGGGGACACTGGGGGGCAGACTGCCCAACAACCCAAAAGGGAGATTGGTCAGCCGCCCGGCAACCACAGCCTCTCTTGGGCTTGGCAGAGGAGGATTGACGGAGTCCTGGGCTTTCCCTCCAGACTATTACCATCAAGAATCAAGAGCCTAGGGTTACCTTCCTGGTGGATGGATGCTTCATTACCTTCCTCTTGGATACTGGTGCCGCTTTATCAGTCTTAAGGGAGTATTGGGGTTCTACCACACCCTCAAAAACTCCTATTGTCAGGGTAGGAGTTAAACAGATTTTCCCTCAAACCCCCCCATCATGTTATATGCAGGGATCCCTTTTGTCCTTCACTCACTTCTTTTTCGTTATGAGCCATTGCCCCATTCCCCTTCTGGGAAGGGACATACTCTCACTATGAAAAGTCACCATTCACATATCACCCCACACCTCTCCTACCTCTCATTTCCTCATGATGTTCCTAGGGGCAGATACACCTCCTTCATGCACTCCTCCATGACTCTCTAAACTAGTTAAGCCTGAGGTTTGGGACACAACTACACCCTTTATGGCTAAATGCAGTCCTATTCATATTGTCTTACGGGACCCTTCAAGATATATTAGTCAACCAAAATATCCACTCACAACCACAGCCCTCCTCGAATTAGAACCCATCATCCAGGATTTATTATGAAAGGGGTATCTTAGGCCTACACACTCTCCTTTCAACACCCCCATTCTGGCACTTAAGAAACCTAACGTGTCCTACAGGCTGGTTCAAGACCTTCTCCTTGTCAACTCCTCTGTGGTCCCCATCCACCCGCTAGTGCCCAACAATTACACCCTCCTCTCTCAGATTCCTGCCACTACTACCCACTTCTCGGTCCTAGATTTAAAAGATGCATTCTTTTCTATTCCCTTGTTCTCAGAATCTCAGAATATCTTTGCTTTTACGTGGACTGACTCTCACATCCACCATTCTCATCAGCTTTCCTGGACTGTCCTCCCACGGGGATTCAGCCCCCATCTCTTTTGCCAAGTTCTTGCCCAGGACCTCACATCCTTTCACCCGACCTGTCCTGACTCTATTCTCCATCAATATGTCAATGACCTTCTTCTATGTAGTCCCTCTGGGAACACTCTCAATCCCACACCGTTCAGCTTCTTAATTTCCTAGCAGACAAGGGATATAGGGAGTCTCCCCACAAGACACAGGTTTCCCAGTCTTCTGTCACCTCTCTTGGTTTTTGCCTTACACCCGGGAAAAAGGAAATAACACTGGATAGGAGGCAACTCCTCTCTGATCTTCCAGTGCCCCATATGAAAGCCAAAATACTATCATTCCTAGAAGTAGCAGGTTATTTTAGGGCCTGGATCCCAAATTATTCTCTTCTATCCAAACCCCTGTATGACCTAGCAAATGGACCCCCTAGTGAATCTCTTGTCTTCTCCCCCATCTACCACTTCCGCAGGCTTCAGCAACTCCTCTTAAAGGCACCTGCCCTTCACCTTCCTGATCTTTCAAGACCATTTCATCTATATGTCCATGAAAAAGGGGGGGCAAGCACTTAGGGTCTTAGGTCAAAACTATGGGCCTACATTTGCACCTGTGGCATATTTTCCAAAAAACTAGACTCTACCATTCGTGGGTGGGCCCCTTGCTTAAGAGCTCTGGTTGCTGGACAAATTTTACACAAAGAAGCCTCTAAGCTGACTTTTGGGGCACCTTTAACTACCCACTCCCCACATCACTTGAAAGATCTTTCAGCTTATAAGGGCCTTCAAACCCTTCCTCCATCCAGAGTTCTGTCGCTCCTCACTTTCTTTCAGGAAAACCCTAATATTACTTTCCTCCCATGCTCTGCACTGAACCCTGCCTCACTGCTCCCAATGACTCCCACGTCTAACACACCAACTCATAATTGCTTGGAAACCTTAGATGATTTCCTCCGCTGTCATTGTTCCATTTCTGAGGAACCACTCACCAAGCCTGACCTTATCTGGTTTACTGACAGCAGTTCCTTTAGGCAGAACGGCACTCATTACTCTGGATACGCTGTAGTATCAGCCACTGAGATTATAGAGGCCAAAGCTATGCCTTCAGGAACTACCAACCAGCAGATTGAACTTATAGGAGCCACTCGTGCCTGCCTACTAGCACAAGGCAAATCCCTCACCCTCTATACTGATTCAAAATATGTCTTCCAGATCTCATTATCCCATGCTTCAATATGAAAGGAGCGAGGCCTACTTACCACCAAAGGTTATGCGATCACTAATTCGGCTCTTTTAACCAATCTGATAGAGGCCTCCCACTTACCCACCCAGTTGGGAGTTGTCCATTGTAGGTCACATCAGAAGGACGGCTCTCTTATCACTGAGGGCAATGCCAAAGCTGACCAGGCGGCATGAATGGCTGCTACCACTTCCAATTATGGCCCCCATGGGGGACATATTATGGCCACTTTAGACAGCTCATCTGAAGCCCCTACTTCTTCCAGTAAGAACAAAAATCTTTTCAAGTTCCTTCATACTCTACACCATTCCAATTCTCAGTCTTTGACCCTTTTTTTACAGAGCTTCTTCTCCCTCAACCCTTCTGACATAGCCATGCTAGAGAATATAGCCTCTAATTGTCAGATCTGTTAGCGGACCAACCCTCATACTCCTTTAAGGCCCAAACCTTTCCCTTTCCACCAAGCCCGGAGACACATTCCCGCTGCTGACTGGCAAGTAGACTTCACCAACATGCCCACAGTATGGCACACTAAATACCTCCTTGTCTTTGTGGACACTTTCTCTGTTTGGGTTGAGGCATTTCCCACTTCTAATAAAAAGGCTTCCACTGTAGCTTCAATCTAACTGACAGACATCATCCCCAGGTTTTGTATGCCGACTTCCCTACAATATGACAATGGCCCTGAGATTATTTCTAGGATCACAAAAAAGGTCTCTCAAGCCCTCTCTTTCAAGTGGCATTTCCACTGTCCATATTACCCCCAGGCTTCAGGGAAAGTGGAAAGGGTAAATCGTACTCTGAAGGAAGTCCTTACCAAATTGACAATGGAATTAAACTTAGACTGGGTCAAAATCCTTCCCTTGGCTTTGCTTCGAATCAGAGCTCTCCCTAAGAAACCATCTTTACTGTCTCCCTTTGAGATAATGTATGGAAGACCTCTTATACCCCCTGGGTTGGTCATTTCACAAGGACCTCTCACCCGAGATTTGTCTTTGCCTCTCTTGTTTCATCTCCGCTCCGAACACTGGAAATATCAGAACTGGCTTCTTCCAGACCCAGTCTCCTCTCCAAACACTCCTCCCTTAACACCTGGGAGTCTAGTCTATTATAATACCCCAGAGGAGAAAGGGACTCTTGCACCAAAATGGGAAGGCCCCTATCCTGTCATTCTCTGTAACCCCACCACCGCCAAACTCTCCTTATCAGACAACCATCTCACTCCCTGGATTCCAATTTCTAGGTTGAAGCCATATCACCAGGAGGCCCCACCTGCTGACTACAGGACCACCCCAGAGGAACTCCAAGAATCACCTCCTGAACCTCCCCTTTACTCCTGCTTTCCAAACCCATCTCACCCATTTAAGTTGTGGCTCACACGGTGTTCCCTGCAGCCCAATTCCTCTTAAAGAAGGCACAATGAGCTCTCCCAACACCCTAGTCTTCTCTAACTGCTTGTTTTTTTTGTGCTCTGCTTCTTTTCTGTGCTCTGTTGGGACTTGTCTTTACCCTCCTAACCTACCATGTATTTATTCACTCTTCGGGAACGATACTCAGAACATGGCATGCAGAAGGTCCGCGCAGTGGATGCAACTACTTGCTTCATCCACAACTGCACCTCTATTCCCCTAAAATTGTCACCTTCAAGGACCTTCGTCCCTGGTAGCTGGAACTGGCCTTTCATTTGCTTCCTTTTTAATCAAACCAAAGACTATTGTCATTGGTGGCCTGAGATATATAATGGGTGTCCCTATTGGTCATGCAGGTTCCATGATGAACGTGGTAGCTGTTCTTACCACTCACTTGGCTACCCTGAAGGGTGGACTTCTAGTTACCTAAAGTGGCATAAAGGCTCTTCATCCGATAACAATGGATCATATACTTCAGATACACCTGACCCCAAGGCCAAACGTTGGGGCTATGTTGAGTTTGCTGTCTATGCTCGGACAACCTCAGCCAGACCCACAGGGTGGATGACTGTTGGCCGCACCCTGATTACGCCACCTAAGGCAACCATCCAGGTAGTCGAACACATTAAGGAGTCAGAATCAAAACTTCGAGATCTTATCCATAGCTCATCCAAAGAGGATTCAGAGCCTTCAACCCCCTAAGGTCCCCCTTCCACATGGCTCAATTTGCTACACCAAACTCTTCGATTATTAAACTCCTCCATTCTTTTGGTGCCTACTTCTCAGTGCTTTCTCTGTGCTTCACTTAGTCGTCCACTTCTAGCAGCGGTCCCATTAGCGGCAGGAAATATTTCAGCAAAAACCTACAATTTCTCTAAGTAAGGACAACCCCTACATGTGACACATATCCCACTGTGGGAAAGTTATTCCAACAATACTTTATTTCCTTTCATCTGTATCCACCTGCCAATAATGAATCCTTTACCCATTTGTTCCTTGAGCTATAGCACCCCATAGAGCCCTGGGTTTATGCAACCTGGACATTTCATCTGGTGTAATTGGTCTTTAAGTACCTCAACGATCAATGTCTCTGGCACCTGTATCTTGGTTACTGTAGTTCCTCTGCTTTCTTTGTATACTCCCACTGAATTCCGACAGTTGGCCCTACCTTCCCGCACCCGTAGGGCAGTCTTTCTGCCCGTTCTGGTAGGCCTCACTTTAACAACCTCAGTGGCGAGTCTCTGTCTCTCTGGTGGAGCTATAGGTCATGCTCTATGGGCATCCAATGACGTGCAACAAAAACTGCAGGAAGCACTCGATACCACTGCTGAGTCTCTTGGCTCCTTGCAGTGGCAGGTTACTTCATTGGCACAAGTGGCTTTACAGAACCGAAGGGCAATTGATCTTCTCACTGCAGAAAAAGGGGGTACATGCCTATTCCTCAGAGAGAATGTTGCTATTATGTTAATGAATCTGGGCTAATAAAAAAAAAGTTGTTAAATTGCAGGAATTATCGACCCAATTGCTCAAACCTACCTCCTCCAATCCCATAACAAGGTTCTTCCAATCCTATCTTGCCATGTACTTACTACCTCTCTCTGGGCCCCTTATTGGGATGCTCCTTTTTTGTGCTCTCTTGCCCTGCATAATGAAGTTCCTTCAAACCCAACTGCAAAAAATTCATAATCAAACTTTCAACCAGCTTTTGCTTAGGCACTACCAGCCTCTGATGACCGACGAACCCCCAACATCTCCAAGAGAACAGTTCACTCCGTGATGAAGCTCACTACCAGGCACGATGGAATGCAATGGACATCAGACAGTGGGAGACAACAAGCTCGGAAAACCTCTTAATCTGCCATCCTGGATTCTTGAATCTTTATGACCTTCTAAGCTTCCTCATGGCCCTTGGCCTCTTCTATGTCACTACCCCAACATGGAACTTCTGCCAAAAATTGACCTTTGCTTTAATTTTTATCTTCATTCTGTTTTTATTCACTCTGATCTTCTTCAGGTCCTGTGGCATGTTGTCCAGGCAACGCTTCCAGTATTTTCTAGAGTCTCTGTTACAGGACCAGTGGCTGATACCAACAATCTCCTCCATCCAGGACTGGTTCCATGCCATCGACAACTTGTGGCTTCAGGGAACTTTCATTGACTTCACCCCTACGGAAGCAGCTGTCTATAGCCACTGGGTTTTATTTCTTGCTGCCATGATATTCCCAGACCTGCCCCCCAAGCATTCCTCCCCTTCCCTTTCTAGGCCTCACAGCACCCCCATACAGCAGGAAGCAGCCGGATCTAAAAACGACGCCCCACTTCCTAAGAAAACAAAAAGGGAGGAATGTTGGGAAAAGTATAAATGGCAGCCATACCCTAGAGAAAAACCACAACATGGTGCCTAAGGACTTCTTCTTCCTACCTTCTTCATTTCTGCAGTGGTGCGAAAAGTTCCCACCCTTGTGAACTCTCCCGCCAGCGTCAATTTCAAATCTCACTGGTGGAGAACCTTAGCCCCAAAGAGAACTAATTCCTGGGTTCTGGAGATGATATCTGAAAGAACTTGCTTTCAATAAACGGGTTGCTGCCATTTATCTAAGCCCTACCATCTCCTCCTTAGTTCTATATAATCACACAGCTTTTTTGCAAAAAAATTGGAATTCTCCCTTTGAAGTGTCTTTGCTTGGGGAATTATTTCACTCATGATCAGCAACATGACATCCAAAGGTTCTCCAGTGCCACCTGGTCATGGAAATTTCAGAAATTTGTTGGTATTTATTTAGCCATTTTTGAAGGATGATGTTGGAGGCACTGTGGGTTTCAATTCATGCAGGAACCATTATATGGTAAGGAAGCTCATTTCAATGAAATCTCTGGAGAACACTCACAGGCAAGCCTTCCCAAAGAGTGGCCAAAAGGTCACATGAAGCCAGGATCATTGAGGTCTACAATGTGAGTTCCATGTGTGTTGAGACTCTCAACTATGGCTGCCAAGTCTTTCAGAATAAAATCATGTGATATCCTGGCTGAGATTTCCAGTGCAATCTGGAAAGCCACCCTGCCCTCGATCTCAGTTTCCAAGGGCGATTCTCATGCGTGGCCTCCTAAAATCCCAACACATTTCATGGCAATACTTCTCTGAGGTCAGTTTCAGAACTCAGTCTCTAAGAGGAATCACACCAGAGTTCAAGCCCAGGTGGATCCAGTCATCTCTTTCAACCGCTACACAAATGACCACAATTAAAACCAAAACACTCCCACATGGCCATCATCTTCTTCCATATAGACACTAATCATAAACTCTGGCTGGAGTTTTCCATGAGGGGTGCAGCCCAAGACAGTCTCAAAAATAAGCTCTCTTGCCCCTCATTTGCCTAAATTCACGGTGGCCTGGACACCCATCCTGTGAACCAGGAGTTATCAAATAGGCCAGGTGTTAATACTGCTCTGCATCTCCAATTTGAGGCCTACTGACTGTCAGGTATAGATTCTTTATATGATTTGGAGTCATGAGAAAACCCAAAAACCTATGGGCTAGCCTCTGCAGGGCTTTGAATAAATAATTTGACCCAAAGGATCCCTATTAACACTTGATGGGGGTCAGGAAACTTACAAATGAATGTGAGAAACTTCATTCACAATAACTGCTCTTTTGGCCATTGTGGTTTTGGGTGCACTCATGGCATATCTCTTTATATAAATCAGGTGCTGAGAATCTAAGCCACAACCTCACACAGGGCCATGAGGTTTATTCAGACACATTCCTTTCCAAAGCAATTAAGCAAAGAGCAACAGGTGATGCCCATTCATTTGCATTTGAAAACTGTTTTCTTCAGGCTTCACAATGGGGTGGCCTTAGGCAAAGACCTTCCTGACATTCAGGGCAACAGAACAATTGATAAGCAAAAGGCCCAAAGCAGGGTTTCTCCACTGAGACTTTCCTGGTCACACTGATATCTGAGTTTTCTTAGATGCTCGCCATTCACTTCAGCTATCCAGTACATGGCCATGTCACAGATCTTGGAGGTGGTACATATCTTGGACACAAAACCATGAGCCTATTCTGGAGAGTGGCTAGAATTCCGGAAGGAAACAGAAACTTAGGAAGATAGCAGGTGTTGCCCATGGATAAGGCAAGCCTCAGTTCATTCATAAGTTTGGCAAGATGAATGCTGGGAATCTTTCTACTATACAGGACACATCAATTGTTGCATTCTCTTTTCTAATATCTACAACCACGGACACAGTGGATACACAGACATAGAAACACTCGCCTTGTCAAACTACTTACTAGAAGAAGTCCACTCCAAATTAAACAAACCACCTTTCCTACCTATTCTCAGATCATGAGACAAAACCTGAATCACACCCACAAAGGCACATCCTTCCCCCATGTAACTCTGTGACTATCCGGAGTGTCCTTTGAGTGGTGGGCCAAACTATGTTTCCCCAAAATGGCCTGTCCTATCTCAGATCTGGTCTCCTTGGCCAACTCTGTAAAGTTGTCAGGAGCCAGCAGTGAACCACCACCTGCTTTCTCAGGAAAGGACCCTATTCAGAGCTCTCCTGGTATTTGGCCATCCTCACATCTGTAGGTACCAAGAAAGACTGACACTCTCCTTGGTAAATCCAAAAAAATGAGCCAATGGGTATTGGACTGGACTGGCTCCAGGTGCCTGGCTTCCTGGATCCGAAGTTCAGAGAGTTCCATCACCAAGAAAGTGAGGTAGATCACTTCTTCAGGAACTGAATGAGGTCACTGCCTTGACAACCACTTTGTACGAACAGTTGCTTTCAAGGGTCCCATGAGATTGAGGCTGCCCCTACTTCCTGTGACATTTTCATAAGTTAGAATGGTATATAAACCATGGGCACTCGGGAACCGCTCTCCACCTAGGACTGGTTTGGTCCATCTTCTCTACATTAAGAAGAGAGAGGCTGATTCATACACATCCCTTCATGCTGACGAGGTTGTTTGCCATAGAAGATGACTTTTCTCTCTCATTCTTTCATAGCTGCCTACATCTTCTCAAAAGATCATTTCTGCATGGACCTTTGATGTTCTCAACAGGTGGAAGATGCCCTACATTCCTGTATTGTAAAACTAACCCTGTCCCTGCTCTTCTGTAAAGTTTGATTGAGAGAACAGTGTATGGTTTGAGTTAATAACATGTTCAATTTGGGTTAGGAATATTTCTGCATGACAAATAATGGTATTGGGAAACTATGATATTTACAAGAATATATAGGTGAAATATAAGTATAAAAATAGAAATCTAGGGAAGATATGTAGCCCAGAAGGGCATTGCGCCCTTAATTGGTACACATAGCTTTGAATGATGTTCTGCAAAAATGTCTCAGATAAATCTATATACAATGGCATAGGAGCTTGTACCTTGGATGATTGAATGACGAAGAGAACATCCACTCAAAAAGAGATAGTCGGTAGGATTAGGAAGATAGTCGGTAGGTTTAGAAAGAAGAGTGAGTATAGGATTTAGAGCAAAAGATCTTAAGCAATAGGGTTTCGGGTAGACAGTGAATGTAAAAGTCAGCATATGTGAAGAGTCAGTCACAATGATGAACAGGGGAAAATATGTAGGAATACAGACATAAATAGAGACATTACTAAATCAGGCAAAGTATAAAGTGAGTGATAGGATTAGACATTTTCAACAGGCTTGAGGTTGAATATATAATCTTAGGAAGAAACAAATATGTAGTCACCAATACGATTGACATTTCAGAGCATTAGGAAACCTGGACATGGAAGGTTTTAGTAATCCATGCTCACTTTTCATTTAGGCTTTGGTACAATCTTAAGAGTCACCTTTGCTTTTTTGGTCCAGAATATTACTGTGATAAAATGTATATGTAGATCAGATGACATGAGTATTTCTTCGACCATTTCTGGCAGCAATATTTAAAATATGTATAAATTAGTATTGGGGGTACAACGAGGTGTACCCTGTGTCTATAAATATAGAGATAATGCATGAATAGATCATACAGTTAATAAATAATATAACTGGTTCCACTTTAAATAATGGATTGAATTGATATCTGAAAATATATAAGAAATCATATATTGATATAGAATCATTCATAACAACTAGTTATACGTCTAATTGTAATCTTAGTGTTATGGTTTATCATGAAGAGTGTGTGAGTTTTGCTTCAAAAGTGATTATGGAAATCGAAAATAATGTGTTTGGAAAGAAGTCTCATGAAAAGACCAGTCAGACACATGGAGGAATACATGTTTCTGAAGCAGAAAGTGATTGAAAGTGAAATAAATGCCTATAAATTTGTGAACGTGTGGATGAAATATATATGCTATAATGTGCATAAACTCAAGAAATAGAAATGTACCAGTGTTGAATAAAAATGAACTTCAAAATAAATGTCATGTCCCATAGGAATCTACTTGCATTGATATTAAACTGGGTTAGTTACTGTAGAAATATTAGGATTTATATGCACTATTCACTGAAGTTAGTTTTCAATACTAGGAAACAAATATGTATTTCAGGTGAATGAATATTTCTGAGAATAATCTTGTGAAAATTTGATTATAAATCCACATATATGAACAAGAATAAATTTAGGGAGTGTATAATAAGACACATATGTTAAATATTATGAAATATCTGGAGAGTGTATATATATATATATATATATATATATATATATATATATATATATATATATATATGCCAATCTAATTACACAGTGAAATATATATCATCCACACATCCAAAAATATTCATTTTAGTCGATATGGATTTATGTATAACATTTTTTAACTAGGAAGCTCCCCCATAGGTTGAATTTTCAGTTCCTACATCGTTTAGGAGGAGTGATCTCTTCTCACAGTTTGTATCTGCCAAGTCATGTAACTCATGAAAATTTGCGTGTGATACCAGGTAGGATTCTATATGTGCATATAAAAATACATGTGCTGAATAGACTACAGAGAAAGGGAGACAGGAATTCACATATTTGTTAACATTAAAAGAACATGGAGAACTATTTCAATTAAAAATGGACTAGATTTATAACTCCTACCCTATATAATGCAAAACGCAAGTCCAAAAATACAACATGCCTCCTCTGAACTGCTTGTATTTCTATTCTGTTTCGGTTATTTTTCTCCATCATATTATGATTAGTACTCAGAATCTATTAGGGTATGTGTTAGTGTCAGGGATTCAGTATTTCAAATGTAAAATAGAAAAAGGAATCCAATGTGTATACAAATATGTGCTAAACAAAATCTTCCCACTCTCATCCAGAACAATTCCTTGACATTACCTTCGCCCAAACTAAGACACAATTAGAGGAGAAGAGTTAGAAAATCTGTGAATATATATATGGAATGGAATATGCTCAGGGGTTTACAACGTTGGCAGTGGTAGAGGAGTTTCCAAAAGTATGGGACAGGGTAAAAACTCCATAAACATGGAGCTCTGCTGGCCTAAATACTTCTTGAGAAACTGCCTCTGAAGTTGGGCACTTGAAATATATGTTGTTGTCAGGAGCTTTAGCTGCTTTCTAGTGAGACCATCAAATCTGTGTCTGCATCTATGTGACCTGGAGGAAATGGTTTCTTATTTTCCAAAGAAACATGAGGCAGCAGTGCTAAATTCTCTCTTTGTAAGTAAACGGTGACCATTGGGGGATAAGTGTCTTTTCATGTGGACTGTGAAGCCATTTGGTCATCTTCTATTTTCGTGGTGTTTCTTGCTGCTGCACTGGGACTTTGGCAATTGCTTCATGAAATTAAAGGAGTTCAACTGGGACACAGTTCTGGAGGCAAATCTGTCATGTGTGGTGAGTCAGCGTCTGCAGGAGAATGCACCAACCAGGCTTCTAACGCACATAGCTTGGCCCCATGTCCATAGCAACCTGATTCTGAACATTGCCCAGAAACATCTCCATATAACAAGATGCCTTTTCATGTAAGGGTCTGCTGGCTGCACCATGTCAGTCACAAGCCATTTGGAAGCCAATGGCAGATCCACATGGCCCAAAAACAAATTTTTTATCACACACCTTCCCACCACTGCTCTAGGCACATTACTCAGCAGGTTCCAACTTACTGGCATCTCTGTTCTACACCATTTTCATGAAGCCCAGTCAATCAAGGCACTGTCTGGTACACTCATGATCAGCAACATCCAAAGGTTCTCCAGTGCCACCTGGTCATGGAAATTTCAAAAATTTCATGGTATTTATCAAGGCATTTTTCAAAGATGACGTTGGAGGCACTGTGGGTTTCAATTCATTCAGGAACCATTAAATGGTGAGGAAGCTCATTTCAATGAATGCTCTGGAGAACTCTCACAGGCAAGGCTTCCCAAAGAGTGGCCAAAAGGTCACATGAAGCCAGGCCCATTGAGGTCTACAATGTGACGTCCATGGGTGTTGTGACTCTCTACTATGGATGCCAAGTCTTTCAGAATAAAATCATGTGATATCCTGGCTGAGATTTCCCGGGCTCTTTGGAAAGCCACCCTGGGCCTAGATCTCTGTTTCCAAGGGTGATTCTCATAGGTGGCCTCCTAAAATCCCAACAAAATTCATGGCAATACTTCTCTGAAGTCAGTTCCAGAACTCAGTCTATAAGGGGAATCACACCAGAGTTCAAGCCCAGGTTTTCTCAGTCATGTCTTCCAACCGGACACAAATGACCAAAATTAAAACCAAAACACTCCCATATGGCCCTCATCTTCTTCCATATAGACACTAATCATAACCTCTGGCTGTAGGTTTCCATGAGTGACAGAGTCCAGGAGAGTGGCCAAAATAACTCCCTTGCCCTCATTGGTGTAACATCAGGGTGGTCTGGACACCCTTCATGTGAACCAGGATTGATCAAATATGCTAGACGTTAATACTTCTATGCTTCTCCAATTTGTGGAAAACTGAGTATCAGGTATATAGTTTTATGTGATTTGCCGTCATGAGAAAACACAAGCACCTCTGCAGGTCTTTGAAGAACTCATTTGACCCAAAGGATCCCTATTCTCACTTGATCGAGTTCAAGAACTTTAAAGATAAAGGGGAGAGACTTCATCCACAATGACTGCTCTTTTGACCAATTTGGTTTTGGATGCACACATGGGATCTCTCTTTACATCCATCAGGTGCTGAAAATCTGAGCCACAACCTCACATAGGGCCAAGAGGCTGATTCAGACACATCCCTTTCCAAAGCAATTAAGCAAAGAGCCACAGGAGATGCCCATTCATTTCCATTTGAAAACTTTTTCTTCAGTCTTCACAAAGGGGTGGCATGAGGCAAAGACCTTCCTGACATTCAGGGCAACAGAACAATAGGTTAGCAATAGGCCAAAAGCAGGGTTTCTCCACTGAGACTTTCCTGGTCACACTGATATCTGAGTTTTCTGAGATGCTCGCCATTCCCTTCAGCTATCCTGTACATGGCCATGTCACAGAGCTTGGAGGTGGTACATATCTTGGACACAAAACCATGAGCCAATTCTGGAGAGTGGCCTGAATTCAGGAAGAAATCAGGAACTTAGGAAGATAGCAGGTGTTACCCATCCATACGGCAAGCCGCATTCCATTCATAAATTGGGCAGGAAGAATGCTGGTAAGCTTTCTACTAGACTGGACACATCAATTGCTGCATTCTTTTTTCTAATGTCTACAACCATGGACACAGTGGGATACACAGACATAGAAACCTTCGCCTTGTCAAATCCCTTATTAGAAACCATCCACTCCAAACCAAACAAACCGCCTTTCCTACCTATTCTCAGAACATTAGACAAAATCACAAACACACACCCACACCCACAAAGGCACCTCTTTCCTCAAAGTAGGTCTCTGACTATCGTGTGTGTCCTCTGACTGCTGGGCCATACTATGTTCCCATCAAATGGCCTGTCTTGTCTCAGATCTGGTTTCCTTGGCCAACTCTGTGAAGTTGTCAGGAGACAGCGGTGAGCCACTTCCTGCTTTCTCAGGAAAGGCCACTCTTAAGATCTTTCCTGTCATTTGGCTATCCTCACATCAGTAGGTAGCAAGAAAGACTGACTCTGTCCTTGGTAAATCAAAAGAAGTGAGACCACTGGGACTGGGACTGGGACTAGATTTGTGTGCCTGGCTTCCTAGATCCCAAGTTCAGAGAGTTCCATCACCAAGGATGTGAGGTGAGGTCACTTCCTTCAGGAACTGAATGAGGTCACTGCCTTGGCAACCACATTGTCTTAACATTTACTTCCAAAGGTCCCATGAAATGGAGGCTTCCCCTACTTTATGTGACACTTTCACAAGTTAGGATGGTATATCAACCATTGGTAACTGGGAACAGCTCTCCACACAGGCCTGGTTTGGTCCTTCTTCTCTACATAAAGAAGAGAGAGGCTGATTCAGACACATCACTTCATGCTGACCATGTTGTTTGCAAAGGAAGATGACTTTTGCTCTCTCAGTTCCTTCATAGCTACCTACATCTTCTCTAGAGATCATTTGTGCATGGACCTTTTAGTTTCTCAGCAGTTGGAAGATTTCCTTCATTCCTGTATTTTAAGACCAACTCTGTCCTTGCTCTTCTCTTATGTTAGATTGAGGGAACAGTGTATGGTTAGGGTTAATAACAGGTTCGATTTGGAATAGAAATCATTCTGCTGGATGAATAATGGTATTGGAAACCTGCAATATTTACAAGAATATATAGGTGAAATATATGAGTATGAAAACAGAAATCTAGGTAAGATTTGAAGTCCAGAAAAGCATTGAGCCCTTGATTTCAGTATTAAGCTTTGATTTATTTTCTGCACAGATGGGATACTTTGCTTTGAATTATGTTCTGCAAAGATGTCTCAGATAAATTGATATATAATTGCATAGGACCTTGTAACTTGGATGATTGATTGTAAAAGAGAACTTCCAGTCAAAAAGGAGTAATCGGTAGTATTAGGAAGATAGTAGGTAGGTTTATATAGGAGAGTGAGTATAGGATTTGGACCAAAAGTTCTTTAGCTATAGGGTTTCGGGTATACAGTGAATGTAAATGTCAGAACATGTGAAGAATCAGTCACAATGCAGAACTGGGGAAAATATGTAGGAATGCAGATATCAATAGAGACTTTAGGAAATCTGGCAAAGTATAGTTGGTTGTGAAATGTTAATAAAATAGGTACTTGTCACTTCCTGTTTTTCTGTATGCTTAATAAAACACTGTTGAAATCTTGAGAACTGTTTTCTAATCTTTTTCCCAGAATGTGCTGTCCCCAACTGCCAAACTGCAGAATGTACTCCCTCACCCAGTTGCACGCAAACTGCTCACTCGCCCAGACTCATCAATAAACTTCCCTCCCTGCCCACTTCAAGGAAAGTATATGAGCTCTGCTCTATTCAAATTAGCTCTGAGCCCCAGCATGCTGGACCCCCAATAAACCCTTTGCTTTTGCATGAGGGAGTCTCTTGGTGGTCTCTTCCCCCAACACTCTCCCGACCTTTATATATGGAGGTTCCTTCGAGATCCGGCAGGGGCGGAAGAGAGACCTCAATGGGCTACTCTCAGGGAAAGTAAGGCGCCTCTTTCTGGTTTCAGGTTTCAGGTTAGGGCTTGGCAAAATGGCTGTTGATGAAGTTGCATGATCTCTCTTTGACGGTGGCTGGCAGATGTGTCACAGAGCCACAGGCTCTGGGGGACGCCACAGAGGACTCGGGAATCAAGGAACAATAGTCTCCTCGACTCAGTGATGTTTTGTTTCAGATTCGGTATTGCCAGCCCATCGGGTTTTGCCGGCTGCTCAGTCTTGGTCTCAGTGTTGGACGTTCATTGCCTGTCTTTATTATCTTGTCTTGTCTGTGTCATGAGAGTTGCTTTTACTGTTTGTGTATCTTTCATTATGGGACAGGTCACTTCAATGCCTCTGTCTCTGACCTTGATCACTGGACCAAAGTCCACTTAAGGGCTCAGAATCTTTCTTTTTCAGTAAAACGCTGGACCTGGCAGACTCTCTGTGCCTCAGAATGGCCCATCTTTGCATTCGGATGGCCCCTAGAAGGATCTTTCTACTTCGCACTAATTTAATAAGTCAGAGATATTGTCTTACAGCCAGGGCCACATAGCCATCCCGATCAACAGCCATATATCTTAACTTGGCAGGACCTCTGCAAATCTCCTCCTCCATGGGTGAAGCCTTTCCTTGCCATGTCCCCGCTCCTACTCTTTTCCCCACGATCTCTCAAACCCTCTGCTCATCCTCCTCCTCCACCCTCTATTCTCCCTGAGTCACAAGATTTGACTCTACTGGACTCTCATCCCCCTCCTTATCTTCTACCCTCATCCCACAACCCCCAACACCCTCTAAGTGATTCCCCTGCTGCTGACTCAGCCTCTCCACCATTGGAGAAAGATAAGCCAGCCCAGCGCACTCCAGATAACTCCCCTGCAGCACACACAGCCCCTCCTCCCCTGGAGGAAGCTGGCCTGGCTAAAGGAACTCGACGGCGTCAAATGATTTAAAACCATGAAACTCCCGTGTTGCTCCCCCTCCATTCCTATGGGCCAATGATTGACAACGGCCATGGAGGAAAAATGCAAGCCTACCAGTATTGGCCTTCTCCTCTTCAGACCTATATAAATGGAAAAATAACAATCCTCCTTTTACCGAGGACCCAACCTGGCTCTCAGGTCTGGTTGAGTCATTGATGTTTTCACACCAGCCTACTTGGGATGACTGCCAACAACTCATAGGGACTCTCTTCATGACAGAGGAACAAAAGAGAATCCTCCTGGATGCTAGAAAACAATATCCTCGGACTAGATGGGTGACCAACACAACTTCCCAACATAATCAAAGCCGGCTTTCTCTTGAAACGACCCAAGTGGGACCCCAACACATTTGAAGGTAGGGAGCATCTGTCCACTTATCACCGGGCTCTAATAGTGGGTATCTTAGTGGCCGCTAGGCGACCAACTAATTTGGCCAAGGTAAGAGAGATTATTCAAGGGCCTGGTGAATCTACCTCTATGTTCCTAGAGAGAACTATGGAGGCATATAGGAGATATACTACTTTCGATCCTCAGGCAGAGGATCAAAAGGCATCTGTCACAATGGCCTTTATTGGGCAAGCTGCCCTAGATATTAAAAGAAATTTACAATGCTTAGATGGATTACAAGATATGATTTTGAGAGATTTAGTTAGAGAAGCCAACAAGGTATACTATAAGAGTGAAACTGAGGAAGAGAAGGGAGCAAAGGGAGGATGAGAGAAGCAAAAGACAGACTAAGGCATTGACTAAGGTCCTGGTCACAACAACAAACATGCCAGAAATTAAGAAACAGAGAGACAGAAAGGGATACCTGGGCCCACACTAGAGGCCACCCCTGGCCTCAGATCAATGTGCCTACTCTAAAGAAAAAGGACACTGGGCCAAAGAGTGCCCTAGAAAGAGACAGCCACGCCAGCCAGACATTCTGACTCTGGAGGATGACTAAGAAAGTCGGGGCTCAGATCCTCTCCCCGACCTCAGGGTAACTTTTGAAGTGGAGGGGACCCCAGTAAACTTTGAAGTAGATACAGGGGCAATATACTCAGCCCTTAAGGCCCCATTGGGCCCTCTATCAAATAAAAGGTCTCTAATTCCAGGGTCTAAATGCAGTAAATATCAGACTTTGACAACTAAGGGGACCATGGACCAGGGGAAAGGATAAATCCATCACTCCTTCCTAGTAATTCCAGAATGCCCGGCCCCATTGATGGGCAGAGATCTGCTCACCAAGCTCTGGGCCAAAATAACTTTTAACCCTGAAGGTTAAAATTCCAAGTGGAATTTCTAAATCCTTCACTAAATACTCCTATAATCATGGCTCTAACTATGTCAGTAGCAAATGTTCATCAACTCACTCATCTTTGTTCAAAGAAACTGCATTCATTCCTGAAAGATCAAGAACAGAGTTTTCCACTAACCGACTCACAGTGAAAGAAAATAACTGAATGGGTAACAAAAGCCTGTCAGGTCCATCAATTGGTTAATACTTACCCTTCCAAGCTTCCTGCAGGAAAGCACCTACGAGGAACCATACCAGGAAAATTCTGGGAAGTGGACTTTACTGAAATTAAGCCAGCAAGGTATGGACTTAAATATCTTCTAGTCTTTGAAGATACATTTTCAGGATGGATTGAAGCCTTCCCCACAAAAAAAAAAGAAAGAAAAAAGAAAAAAAAAGAAACAGAGCAAATGGTTGTCAAGAAGATCCTGGAAGACATTTATTCTCCCCTTGACGACCAGTAGTCTTAACCCTCATCAGCCCCTTAAGCAGCGATGGCTGATCACAAATCCTACTGGAAAAGAAGTATGGTCTATCTCACATACAGCCCCCTTATGGACCTGGTGGCCATCTCTCCACCCAGACATTTGTCAGCTGGCTATAGGTCTTTCCTATTGAGATATCCCTGATGAAGAGGATCCCACTAAAATTCCATTAAATCCCTTCGGTACCATAGAAAATGGAAACAAACATTATGGATGTAGGGACACGTGAGCCAGATGCAGGTTGGCTAGCCTAGATTACTATGTTTGCCCGGCGGAGTATCAAAGCCACAAACAGTCACGGCTGTGCGGGGGGGAGAGCAGACTTCTTCTGTAAGTCATGGGGCTGTGAGCATACAGGGACTGCCAGATGGAACCCAAAATCCTCATCAAATTCTGTAAACAGCATTGGCCATATTACCAATTAGATAACCAAAACCGATGGCCCCAAGAGGGGTCTCTATATCCTCAAATTCTGCGTGACCTTTTAAACTTCTGAAAGTGCTCAAAAGGGTAAAAGGAGATTCCCCTATGTGGAGGCCTTCTCCCTCCTTTGCTCACATCCTGAACTATGCTTCTCCAATAGATGCTTACCCTCAGCCTTCTGCTCCAGACTCTCTGCTGTCACTCCCACCTCAGCAACTTGATTTCTGCCCTCCAATATCTAGATCAAAAACCCAAATCTCCACCAGTTCTCAGACCATTGCCCCCTTGCTGAGGTAGCAGGTACTGAGGTACCACTCCACTCACTCACTACTCTCTTCTCCTGTCAGTGCCCGCACTGGGTCCCTCCAGGTCCTCTTACCAGCTAATGCAAAGCTCAAACCCACTGAGGAGAACCCTCAGACCCTTATCCAAAATGTAATGAAAATGGCCTTTAATGTTGCTTTGTCATCACTGAAAACAGGTTACTAAAAATTTAAAGTCCCTCACAGGCTTTTTTGGATACTCACTCCCGTTTCCCTCTCTGTTCTATCTGTTCTACTGCTCAATTTTTTCTTGCTATTAAGATCCCAAAGCCCTCTCCCAATATTCTTTTACATCTCTCCTTCTCCAGAAGTCTTCACCATGGCTGATTTACGACTTTCAGCAAAAGAGTCCCTATAAAAGAGATCACTGTAGATAAACTTCCTATTTTCGTGTTGCCCTGGTCTCCTTGGAAACTGGCTAAAAAAAACCAGCACTCCTAATCTAGACACACCCTTAATAGTTTTTCACAAAATATGTGAAAAAAAGGCCTCTGGCCTTGAGCTGGGGCTTCACAGAGACGGCTACATTTCTAAGATAAAGAAGTTACAAACTGGGCTGCATGGAAACAGCTGGCAGGTTGAAAAAAAGAAAGGGAAGAAAAAGCTCTCCCCCACATAGGTGTCCTTGAAAAGTTAACTTGCCCCAAACTGAGGAAAAAACAGAAACGAAAACTGCTTTTTGTGAACTTCTGCAGACTGTGAACTTCTGAGCCCCTTTCCTTACGTGTTGTGTACAAAATTCTGAAACTACCTAAACTTGGGTTTCAGGGGATTAATTGATTACAACAGAAGCAATGCCCCCTGAATCTGGTTGCAACCAAAAAAGACTGTTTTCCTGTCTTTGGTGCTATCTTAGGTGCCTTGCCTTGTCCGTCCCTACAACAGTAAAATTCTATATACTTAAACACTGTTTATGTTTTCATGAAATGGTCAACAGATGTGATTAATTGTGTAATGGTGCAGATGTTTCCCAGAGTGCTCTATCATGATGCAGGTTCATTTGAAGATCAAAGAGGGGGGCATAGAACACGGTTCCACTGAAAACATATGTCCCTCACCTTAGCCATTCTATTACGAATAGTAGTTACTGCAGGGTAGGGCACGGGAACCATTACTCTGGCCCATGGGACACAACAAATGACCCAAAGCAGCAATAGATCAAAAATTAAAGATATTAGAAACCTCCATCACAGCTTTGAACGAATCTTTAACCTCTCTCTCTGAAGTTGTTTTACAGAACAGTCGAGGGTTGGACCTCCTTTTCATGAGAGAAGGGGGCCTTTGTGCTTCATTGAGGGAAGAATGTTGTTTTTATGTCGACAATACTGGAGTTGTAAAAAAAATCTATGAGTAAATTAAAAAGATGCCTTGAAGAGCGACAACGAGAGAGAGAGAGGCCCAAGAATGGTAGTTTGAGTCTTTTTTTACACAGTCCCCCTGGTTAACTACGTTTTTATCAACCTTAGCGAGTCCAATAATAATCCTCATATTATTGCTAACTATAAAACCCTGTTTTCTCAACCGTGTAATTTCTTTTCTCCAAGCTCAAATTGGACAAATTAAACTTATGGTAATACCCCACTAGCAGACATAGAATGTGACACCCCACAATGATCACTTTTATGATTAAAAGTAGCCAGAAGAAGAAGTGGGGAATGAAAGGTTAATAAAATATGTACTTGTCACTTCCTGTTTTTCTGTATGTGTAACAAAACACTGTTGAAATCTTGAGAACTGTTTGCTAATCTTGTTCCCAGAATATGCTGTCCCCAATTACCAAACTGCAGAATGTACTCCCTCACCCAGTTGAATACAAACCATCCACTCTTCCTGACCCATCAATGAACTTCCATCCCTGCCCTCTGCAAGGAAAGTATATAAGCTCTGCTTAAGCTGTTGTCAGGTCTCTCTGCTCTATTCAAGTGAGCTCTGAGCCCCAGCATGCTGGACCCCCAATAAAACCTTTGCTGTTGCATGAGATAGTCTCTTGGTGGTCTCTTTCTCCGGCACTCGCCCAAACTTTACTTGGATGATTGAATGTAGAAGAGAACATCTATTCAAAAAGTTATAGTCAGTAGGATTAGGAAGATAGTTGGTAGGTTTAGGAAGAAAAGTGAGTATAGGATTTGGAACAAAAGTTCTTTGCCAATAGGGTTTTGGTTAGAGAGTCAATGTAAATATCAACACAAGTGAAGAGTCAGTCACAATGATGAACAGGGGAAAATATGTAGAAAAGCAGATATCAATAGAGACATGAGGAAATCAGGAAAAGAATAAAGTGAGTTATGGGATTAGATATTTTCTACAGGGTTGAGGTTGAATGTATGAGCTTAGGAAGAAACAAAGATGAAGTCAACAATAGGATTGACATTTGAGAGCATTAGCATAGCCCAAGACAGTGTCCAAAATAAGCTCCGTTGCCCTCATTTGCCTAAATTCCCGGTGGCCTGTACATCCTTCCTGTGTACCAGGAGTGATCAAATAGGCCTGACCTTAATATTGCTCTGCTTCACCAATTTGAGGCCTACCGAGTGTCGGGTACACATTCTTTATGTAAATTGGAGAGATGAGAAAACCCAAGCACCTATTGGAAAGCTTCTGAATTAATTTGAAGAAATCATTTGACCCAAATGATCCCTATTCTCACTTGATGGAATTCAGAAACCTTACAGAGGAAGGCAAAAGACTTCATCCACAATGACTGCTCTTTTTTGCCATTTTGGATTTGGATGCACACATGGGATCTTTCTTTAGATCCATCAGGTGCTGAGTATCTAAGTCAAAGAATCACACTGGGCCAAGAGGCTGATTCAGACACACCTCTTTCCAAATCAATTAAGAAAAGAGCCAAAGGTGAATCCTATTAATTTCCATTTGAAAAATCTTTTCTTCAGGATTCAAAAAGCTGTGGCCTGAGACAAAAACCTTCCTGACTCTCAGGGCAACAGAACAATAGGTAAGCAAATGGCCCAAAGCAGGGATTCTCCACTGAGACTTTACTGGTCACACTGATATCTGAGTTTTCTGAGATGCTCGCCATTCCCTTCAGCTATCCAGTACATGGCCATGTCACCGAGCTTGGAGGTAGTACATAACTTGGACACAAAACCATGAGCCTATTCTGGAAAGTGGCCATAATTCAGGAAGAAAACAGCAACTTAGGAAGGTAGCAGGTATTGCCCATCAATAAGGCAAGCCATAGTCAATTCATAAATTGGGCTGGATGAATGCTGGGAAGCTTTCTACGAGACAGGACACATCCATTAATGCATTCTCTTTTCTAATGTGTACAAGTACAAACACAGTGGGATACACAGACATAGAAACACTTGTGCTGTCAAACGATTTACTAGAAACTGTTCACTCCAAATCAAACAAACCGCCTTTCCTACCTATTCTCAGAACATGAGACAAAACCACAAACCCACACCCACACCCACAATGGCACCTCCTTCCCTCAAATAGGTCTGTGACTGTCCGGTGTGTGCTCTGACTGATGGGTCATACTATGATCCCCCAAAATGGCCTGTCCTGTCTCAGATCTGGTCTTCTTGGCCAACTCTGTGAAGTTGTCAGGAGCCAGGATTGAGCCACTACCTGCTTTCTCAGGAAGAGCCCCTCTTCCGAGCTTTCCTGGCATTTGGCCATCCTCACATCAGTAGGTACCAAGAAAGACTGACTCTGTCCTTGGTTAATCCAAAAAAGTGAGACCACTGGGACTAGGACTGGGACTGGCTCTGGGTGCCTGGCTTTCTGTATCCCAAGTTCAGAGAGTTCCATCACCAAGGAAGTGAGATGAGATCACTTTCTTCAGGAACTGAATGAGATCACTGCCTTAGCAACCACTTTATCATAACAATTGCTTCCAACGGTACCATGAGATGGAGGCTGCCCCTACTTCGTGTCACACTTTCACATGGTAGAATGGTATATCACCTGTAGGCAAATGGTAACAGCTCTCCACACAGGCATGGTTTTGTCCATCTTCTCTACATTAAGGAGAGATTGGCTGATTCTGATGCAACTCTTCATCCTGAACAGGTTGTTTGCCATGGAAGATGATTTTTGCTCTCTCAGGTCTTTCATAGCTGCCTACATCTTCTCCAGGGATCATTTCTGCATGGAGCTTTGAGGTTCTCA
Source organism: Callospermophilus lateralis (assembly GCF_048772815.1). Lineage (NCBI taxonomy): Eukaryota > Metazoa > Chordata > Mammalia > Rodentia > Sciuridae > Callospermophilus > Callospermophilus lateralis. The sequence goes on along the minus strand of NW_027512885.1, from coordinate 1,986,417 downwards.
GCAGATGGAAGATCCACTACATTTCTGTATTGTAAGACCAACACTGTCCCTGCTCTTCTGTAAAATGAGATTGAGGAAACAGTGTATGGTTAGGGTGAATAACATTTTCCATTTGGCTTAGGAATCATTCTGCTGGATGATTAATGGTATTGGGAACATGTGATATTTATAAGAATATAGAGGTGAAATACATGTATGAAAAAAATAAATCTAAGTAAGATTTGAAGCTCAGAAAATCATTGGGCCCTTGATTGGGATACTTACCATAGAATTACGTTCTCACAGATGTCTCAGATAAATCCATATACAATGGCATAAGACCTTGTACGTTGGATGATTGAATGTAGAAGAGAATATCCAGTCAAAAAGGGATAGTCAGTAGGATTAGGAAGATAGTCAGTAGGTTTAGGAAGAAGAGTGAGTATAGCATTTGGAAAAAAAGTTCTTCAGCAATAAGTTATCAATTAGAGTGTGAAAGCAAATGTCAGCACATGTGAAGGTTCAGTCACACTGGTGAACTGTGGAAAATATGTAAGAAAGCAGATGGCAATAGAGACATTATGAAATCAGGCAATGTATAAAGTGAGGGATAGGATTAAACATTTTCAATCGGGTTGAGTTTGAATATATAATCTTAAGAGGAAACAAATATGTAGTCACCAATAGGATTGACATTTGAGACATTAGGCAACTTGGACATGGATGATTTTAGTAATCCATATTTTCTTTCCATTTAGGCTTTGGTACAATCATAAGTGTGATCTTTGCATTTTGTGTCCAGAATATTTCTGTGATAAAATGTATATGTAGATCAGGTGACATGCATATTTCTTCCACTATTTCTGGGAGCAATATTTTGAAGACATATAAATTAGTATTGGGGGTACAAAGAGGTGTACACTGTGTCTATGAATATAAAGAAAAAGCATGCATAAACCATACTGTGAATAAATAATATAACTGGTTTTACTCTAAATAATGGATTGAATTGATATCTGAAAATATATAAGAAATCTGATATTGGTATACAATCATTCATTCCAACCAGTTATACATCCATTGGAAATATCAGAGTTATAATTTATCATGAAGGGGATGTGAGTTTTGCTTCAAAAGTGATTATGGAAATCGAAAATAATGTGTTTTGAAAGAGGTCTCAGGAAGAGACCAGTCAAGAAAGATGGAAGAATACATGTGTCCTGAAGCAGGAAGTGATTGAAAGTGAAACAAATTCGTATAAATTTGCGAACTTGTGGATAAAATATATATCCTATGATGTGCATAAACTTAAGAAATAGTAATGTACCAGTTTTGAATAAAAATGAACGTAAAAATACAAATCATGTACCATAGGAATCTACTTGCATTGATATTAAACTGGGACAGTAACTCTAGAAATATTAGGATATGTATGTACCATTCACTGAAGTTAGTTTTCAGTACTAGAAAACAAATATGTATTTCAGGTGGATGAATATTTCTGAGAATAATATTGTGAAAAGTTGATTATAAATCCACATACGTGAACATGAATGAATTTAGGGAGTGTATATAAGACACATATATTTCATATTTTAAAAATCTGGAGATTGTATATATATATATATATATATATATATATATATATATATATATATATATATAACAAAACACACACACAGACATTCAAAAGTAGCAATAGATATGCCAATCGTAATTGATCGAGATATATATATCATCCACAGATCCAAAAATATTCAATTTACTGAACATGGATTTATGTATAATGTTGTTCAACTAGGAAGCTCACCCATTGGTTGAATTTGTAGTTCCAGCAGTGTTTAGGATAGTGATCTCTTCTCACAATTTGTGTCTGCCAAGTCAGCCACCTCACAAGAATGTACATGTGATACAAGTTAGGATTCTATATGTGCATATCAAAACACATCTGCTGAATAGGCTACAGAGAAAGGGAGACAGGAATTCACATATTTGTTAACTTTAAAACACATGGAGAGATATCCAAAATGGCGGCGGGTATGGAGAGATCAAGTCTCTGACCTCTTCAGCTGCGCTGAAATAGGGAGTCATAAACTGTCTAAATACTGTTTGCTCAGCATCACTAGGCAATGATGCACTGACATGAATCTGGGGTGAACAGTCTGGGCCACGCAGAACACACACCGAGCCCGGATCGGTTGCATTCAACCTCTGGTTTGCCTGCGTTTCGTGACTCAGCACTAACGATCCAGCTGAAATAACTGGTCTGCCCTTCTGAACTTACAGAGGTAGAAGCCAACCTAGCCTTCATAGGCAGTGGCCAAAGGATTGAAACGGGGCATGGGAGAGACAGTCAGGACCCACCAGTTGCATCGTCACCCAGCAAAGGGAACGAATGATCACCATTTGCATGGGATACCACCATGGCATAGAACTGACGTCAAGGATGGAGGAGATAACTTCATTGAAACCAGCGCAACAGGTTTGTAATTCCCTAGCCATCTCTCTCCACACAGCAGGGAATCCTTAAGGGCCCCTCCCAGCTCTCCCGTAAGGGTCCCTCTCAGCTCTACCATGAGCGCGATAGCCAGACCGAGAAAATCAGGAGTGGCGCGGGACTTGTGGCACAGAACTCCAGGCTACCGCTCCCACCAGTGCTGACAACTGAGGTCTCTTGCACCAGCTACTGGGGCGTGGCTCCCGGAGGGCAAACAAATTCGCTTGGGGATCTCAGCCCCAAGCTCTACAAACTTAGGGTCTGAGGGAAGCAAACCGGGAGAGTGTGCCCAGGTATTCATAAAAACAGGTCTCCCAGGAGCAGCAGACCTGGCGTGTTGCCAGTATTGTGGTGAGCGTCGCAGGTGAGCAAGGCATGGCTTGAGGAAACACAAGAGAAGGCCCTAGGGTGTCAGGATTGGACACCCGCCCAGTCTGGAAGGAAGAGCAGCTGCATAGTGATTGGTTCCCACCTACTGAGAGGAGAACCTCGGCCCAGTGGGCACAGCACCACCTATTGGAAGAGAAGTTAATCAAACTCTATGACTGCATTTATTATTATCATTATTTATTTATTTTTTAAATTTGGGTTTTTTTTGTTTTTTTTTCTTTTTCTTTCATTTTCATTCTTGTTGCTGTTGTTTTTCTTTAACTTTTTTAATATTTTTAAGTTTTTAAATTTCTTTATTTTATTATTAATAATTATTATTATTATTAAATTGTAATTTTCATTTTTTTATTATCATTATTATTTTTTTAATTTTTCTTTCATTCTTTATTTTCTGTTTTTTTCTTTTGTCTTTTCATTTCTTTTCAATTTTCTTTTTCCCCCTTCCTTGAATTCTACCTGCCTACTCTCATTCTCTTATTGACTTCTTCCCTTCCCTTCTAATATCTTTCCTCCCAAGCATGAAATAAATTTATAAGACTAATCAGTAACTCAGCACTCAAACAGAACAAGAAGTAACATGAGCAGCATAAGAAAGCAAGAAAGAAAAAGAGTACAAACAATGAAGGACAGCCTAAATACTCAGGAGGACCTAGAGTCATCAGAAAAATGATCATATAAAGAACTCAAGGAATACCTTAGACAGATGGAATGGAACCTTAAAAAAGATATGAGACAGCAAATCCAAACAGTGAAAGAACACATTGAAAATGAATTACATGAACAGATTAAAAAAAAAGAAGTTAAGCATCTTTATACGGAGATAGAGATAATAAAAAAAGTCATACAATAATTCTAGAAATGAAGGAAACGATAAACCAAATTAAAAACTCAATTGAGAGAATTACTAAAAGAGTGGAGCAAGTAGAAGACAGAATGTCACATAATGAAGACAAAATATATCATCTTGAAAAGAGTCTAGCCAACTCAGAAAGGCTGGTAAAAAATCACGAGAAAATCATCCAAGAGATATGGGATAACATATAAAAACCAAATTTATGAGTCATCTGGATAGAGGAAGGTCCAGAGATTCAAACCACGGGAATGAGTAACCTACTGAATGAAATAATTACAGAAAACTTTCCAGAAATAAAAAAAGAAACGGATATACAAATTGTAGATTCATAGAGGACACTGAGCACAAAAAATCACAGTAGACCAACACCAAGACATTTGTTATAAACATATCTAATATACAGAACAAAGAGAAAATATTAAAAGCTACAAGAAAAAGGAGGCAGACTACATTCAGGGGTAAATCAATAAGGTTAACAAAGGATGTTTCATCACAGTTGATGAAAGCGAGAAGATCTTGGAACAACGTATTTTAAACACTGAAAGACAATGGATGCCAACCAAGAATTCTGGATCCAGCAAAATTAACCTTCAGGTACGAAAATGAAATAAAAATCTTTCATGATTAACAAAAGCTAAAAGAATTTGCAGCCAGAAAACCAGCATTGCAAAGCATCTTGAGAAAAACACTACATGAGGAAGAAATGAAAAACAACAACCAAAACCATCAGTGGGAAGTGACTGGGTAATGACAGAGTGCAGGGGGAAAGCTAATCATGGAGAAACAAAGTAAATTAAAAACAAAGATAAATAATTAAACATGGCTGGAAGTACAAACCACACATCAATAGTAGCTCTAAACGTTTATGGCTTAAAATCTCCAATAAAGCAACATAGGCTGGTAACTTGGATTAATAAAACAAATCCAACAATATGTTGCCTCCAGGAGACACATCTGAATGGAAAAGACATACACAGGCTGAAGGTGAAAAGTTGGGAAAATTTATACCATGCACACGGTCCTCGTAAGCAAGCAGGGGTGGCCATCCTCATATAGAATAAAATCGAAGTCAAGACTAAGTTAATCAAAAGGGATAAGAAGGACATTATATACTGTTAAAAGAAACCATTCACCAACAAGACATAACAATTATCAATATTTATGCACCAAATAATGGTGTTGCAATGTTCATAAAACAAATTCTTCTCAAGTTCAAGAATCAAATAGACCACAACCTAATAATTATGGGTGACTTCAACACACCTCTCTCACCATTAGACAGATCCTCCAAACAAAAGTTGAATAAAGAAAATATAGAACTCAATATCACAATCAATATCCTAGACTTAACTGACATATATAGAATATATCAACCATCATCAAGTGGATATACTTTTTTTTCAGCAGCACATGGATCCCTCTGAAAAAATAGAGCATATATTATGCAATAGGGCAACACTCAGTAAATATAAAGAGGTGGAGATAATACCATGCATTTTATCTGATCATAATGGAATGAAACTGTAAATCAATGATAAAAGAAGGAAGGAAAAATCCTACATCACTAGGAAAATAAACAATATGTTACTGAATAATCCATGGGTTACAGAAGACATAAAGGAGGGAATCAAAAAATTCTTAGAGATAAATGAAAATACAGACACAATATATCGGAATCTATGGGACACAATGAAAGCAATTTTAAGAGGGAAATTCATCACCTGGAGGTCATTCATCAAAAAAAGCAAAAACCAACAAATAAATGAGCTCACACTTCATCTAAAAGCCCTAGAAAAGGAAGAGCAAAACAACAGCAAATGTAGCAGAAGGCAAGAAATAATTAAAATCAGAGTGGAAACCAATGAAATTGAAACAAAAGAAACTATTGAAAAAACTAACAAAAATAAAAGTTGGTTCTTCGAAAAAATAAATAAGATCAACAGACTCTTAGCCATGCTAATGAAGAGAAGAAGAGAGAGAACTCAAATTACAAACATACAGGATGAAAAAGGCAATATCACAACAGATGCTACAGAAATACAGAAGACAATTAGAAATTATTTTGAAAACCTATATTCCAATAAAATAGAAAATATGAAGACATCGGTAAATTTCTTAAGTTACATGATTTTCCCAGACTGAGTCAGGAGGATACACACAATTTAAACATACCAATATCAATGGATGATTTAGAGGAAGCAATCAAAAGACTACCAACCAAGAAAAGCCCAGGACCAGATGGGTATACAGCGGAATTTTACAAAACCTTTAAAGAAGAATTAATACCAATACTTTTCAAGTTATTTCGAGAAACAGATAAAGAGGGAGCTCTGCCAAATTCATTCTATGAGGCCAACATCACCCTTATTCTGAAACAAGACAAAGACACCTCAAAGAAAGAAAAGTACAGACCAATATCTCTGATGAAGCTAGATGCAAGAATCCTCAGTAAAATTCTGGAGAATCGTATTGAAAGGCACATAAAAAATAATTGTGCACCACGATCAAGTAGGATTCATCCCTGGAATGCAAGGATGTTTTAATATATGGAAATCAATAAATATTATTCACCACATCAATTGACTTAAAGATAAGAACCATATGATCATCTTGATAGATGCAGAAAGAGCAGTTGACAAAGTACAGCATCCCTTTATGTTCAAAACATTAGAAAAACTAGGGATAACAGGAACTTGCCTCGACATTGTAAAATCTATCTATGCTAAGCCTCAGGCTAGGATCATTCTGAATGGAGAAAAATTGAAGGCATTCACTCTAAAATCTGGAACAAGACAAGGATGCCCTCTATCCACACTTCAATTCAATATAGTTCTCAAAACACTGGCCAGAGAAATTAGACGAAAGAAATCAAAGCCATAAAAATAGGAAAAGAAGAACGTAAATTATCACTATGTGCTGGTGACATGATTCTATAGAATCATAGAAGACCCAAAAGGGTCTACAAAAAAAACTACTAGAACTAATAAATGAATTCAGCAAAGTAGCAGGATCTAAAATCAACACGCATAAATTGAAGGCCTTTCTGTATATCAGCAACAAATCTTCTGAAACGGAAATGAGGAAAAGCAGTTCATTCAAAACATCCTCAAAAAAATTAAATACATGGGAATCAACCTAACAAAAGAGGTGAAAGATTTATACAATAAATCAATAGAACCCTAAAAAAAGAAGTAGAAGAAGATATTAGAAGATAAAAAATATAACCTGTTCATGGATAGGCAGAACTAACATCATCAAAATGGCGATATTACCAAAAGTTATCTATAGGTTTAATGCAATGCCAATCAAAATCCCAATGGCATTTCTTGTAGAAATAGAGAAAGCAATCATGAAATTCATATGGAAAAATATAAGACCCAGAAATACAAAAGCAATTCTAAGAAGGAAGTGTGAATCAGGCGGTATAGTGATACCAGATTTCAAACTATATTACAGAGCAATAGTAACAAAAACAGCATGGTACTGATACCAAAACAGGCGGGTAGACCAGTGGTACGGTATACAGGACACAAGAGACTAATCCACAAAGCTACAACTATGTTATATTTGATAAAGGAGCTAAAAGCATGCAATGGAGGAAGGATAGCATCTTCAACAAATGGTGTTGGGTAAACTGAAAATCCATATGCAACAAAATGGAACTTAATCCCCTCCTCTCGCCATGCACAAGAGAGTTAACTCAAAGTGGATCATGGAGCTAGATATCAAATCAGAGACTCTGCATGTGTTAGAAGAAAAAGTTGGCTCTGGTCTACATATTGTGGGGTCGGGCTCCAAATTCCTTAATAGGACACCCATAGCACAATAGTTAATAACAAGAATCAACAAATGGGACTTACTTAAATTAAAAAGTTTTTTCTCAGCAAAAGAAACAATAAGAGAGGTAAATAGGAAGCCTACATCATGGGAACAAATTTTTACTCATCACACTTCAGATAGAGCCCTAATATCCAGAGTATACAAAAAACTCAAACAATTAGACAATAAGATAACAAATAACCCAATCAACAAATGGGCCAAGGACCTGAAAAGACACTTCTCAAAGGAGGACATACAATCAATCAATAAGTACATGAAAAAATGCTCACCATCTCTAGCAGTCAGAGAAATGCAAATCAAAACCACCCTAAGATACCATCTCACTCCAGTAAGATTGACAGCCTTTAGGAAGTCAAACAACAACAAGTGCTGCTGAGGATGTGGGGAAAAGGGTACTCTTGTACATTGCTGGTGGGACTGCAAACTGGTGCGGCCAATTTGGAAAGCAGTATGGAGAATCCTGGGAAAGCTGGGAATGGAACCACCATTTGACCAAGCTATTGCCCTTCTCGGACTATTCCCTGAATCTTAAAAGAGCGTATTACAGTGATACTGCCACATCGATGTTCATAGCAGCACAATTCACAATTGCTAGACTGTGGACCCAACCCAGATGCCCTACAATAGATGAATGGATTAAAAAAAATGTGGCATTTATACACCATGGAGTAATATGCAGCACTAAAAAATGACAAAATCATGGAATTTGCAGGGAAATGGATATGGATGGCACTAGAGCAGATAATGCTTAGTGAAGCTAGCCAATCGTAGAAAACAAATACCAAATGTCTTATTTGATATAATGAGAGCAACTAAGAACAGAGCAGGGAGGAAGAGCAGGAAGAAAAGATTAACATTAAACAGAGACGTGAGTTGGGGGGGAGGTAGAGAAAAGGTAAATTTCATGGTAATGGAGGGAGACCCTCATTGTTACACAAAATTACATATAAGAGGTTGTGAGGGGAATGGGAAAATAAACAAAGAGAGAAATGAATTACAGTAGATTCGGTAGAGAGAGAAGATGGGAGTGGAGGGGAGCAGGGATAGTAGAGGATAGGAAAGGTACCAGAATACAAGTGACTAATAGGGCATTATGTAAAATGTGGATGTGTAACCGATGTGATTCTGCAATCCATATTTGGGGTAAAAATGGGAGTTCATAACCCACTTGAATCTAATGTATAAAATACGATATGTCAAGAGCTTTGTTATGTTTTGAACAACCAACTAATAAAATAAAATAAAATAAAATAAAATAAAATAATCGAAAGAAAAACACATGGGGAACTATTTCAACACAAAATTGACTAGATGTATAACTCCTACCTTATATAATGCAAAATTCAAGTCCAACTATACACCATGCCTCCTCTGAAATGCTTGTAATTCTATTCTGTTTGGGTTGTTTTTCTCCATCTTATTAGGATTAGTAGTCAGAGTCTAGTAGATTAGGTGTCAGTGTCCGGTATTCAGTATGTCGAATGGAAAATTGGAAAATGGACCAAATGTGTATGCAAATATATGCTACACAAAAATTTTCCCACTCTCATCCAGAACAATGCCTTGACATTACCCTCGTCCCAAGTAATACATCATTAAAAGTCAAGAGTTAGAAAATCTGGGAATAAATATCTGGAATGGAATATGCTCAAAAGTTTACAACCTGGGAGGTGGTATAGTAGTTTTTAAAAGTAAGGGACAGGGTAAACACTCCACAAACATGGAGCTGTGCTGGCATAAAGACTTCTTGAGAAACTGCCTCTGAGTTTGAGCACTTGAAATATATGTTGTTGTCAGCAGCTTTACCTTCCTTGTAGTGAGACCATTACAGCTGGGTCTGCATCTATGTTACCTGGAGGACATGGTTTAATATTTTCCAATGAACATGCGGTAGCAGTGCTGAATTCAATCCTAGTCGGTAAACTGGGGCCACTGGGGGCTAAGTGTCTCCCCTTGTGGACTGTGAAGTCATTGGGTCATCCTCCATATTTTGTGGTGTTTATTGCTGCTGCACTGGGTGTTTAGTATTTGCTTCACGAAATACAAGGAGTTCAACTGAAAAACAGTGCTGAAAGGAGTTCTGTCATATGTGGTGGGTCAGGGTCTGTAGGAGAATGCACCAACCAAGGTTCTATCCCTCATAGCTTGCCCCTTGACCATAGCAACCTGATTCTGAACATTCCCCTGAAACCTCTCCATATAACAAGGTCCCTTTACTTGTAAGGGTCTGTTGGCTGCACCATGTCAGCCACAAGCCATTTGGAAGACAATGGCAGATCCACATGGCCCCACCACAGATATTCCATCACACACCTGCCCACCTCGGCTATAAGCCCACTAGTCAGCAGACTCCAACTTACTGGCATCTCTGTTCTACACCATTTTCTTGAAACCCAGTCAATCAAGGCACTGTCTGGTATACTCATAATCATCAACAGGATATCCAAAGGTCCTCCAGTGCCACCTGTTCATGAAAATTTAAAAAAAAATTTCATGGTATTTATCGAGCCATTTTTCAAGCATGAAGCTGGAGGCAATGTGGGTTTCAATTCATTCAGGAACAATTAAATGTTGAGGATGCTCATTTCCATAAAAGCTTTGGAGAACTCTCAGAGGCAAGTCTTCTCAAAGAGTAGCCAAAAGGTCACATGAAGCAAGGTGCATTGAGGTCTACAACGTGAGGTCCATGTGTGTTTTGACTCTCAACTATGGCTGCCAAGTCGTTCAGAATAAAATCATGTGATATCTTGGCTGAGATTCCCAGTGCTCTGCGGAAAGCAACCCTGGGCCTAGATCTCAGTTTCCAAGGGCAAATCTCATGCGTGGCCTCCTAAAATTCCAACACAATTCATGGAAATACTTCGATGACGTCAGTTCCAGAATGCAGTCTCTTAGGGTAATCACACCAGAGTTCAAGCCAAGTTGGACCCAGTCGTCTCTTCCAACCGCCACACAAATGACCACGATTCAAACCAAAACAATCCCACATGACCTCATCTTCTTCCATTTAGGCACTCATCATAACTTCTGGCTGGAGGTTTCCATGAGGTGTTCACCCCAAGACAGTGTCCAAAAAATCTCCCTTGTATCTCATTTGCCTAAAGTCAGGGTGGCCTGTACACCCTTCCTGTGAACCAGGAATGATCAAAAGGCCTGCCATTAATACTGCTCTGCTTCTCAAATTTGAGGCCTACTGACTGTGGGTTTTAGATTCTTTATGTGAATTGGAGTCATGAGAAAATCTAAGCACCTATGGGCTAGCCTCTGCAGGGTTTGAGGAACTTATTTGACCCAAAGAATCCCTATTCTCACTTGATGGAGGTCAGGAAAGTTACAGAGCAAGGTGAGAGACTTCATCCACAAGGACTGCTCTTTGGCCATTTTGGTTTTGGATGTACACATGGAATCTTTCTTTAGATCCATCAGGTGCTGAGACTCTAAGCCACCACCTCACACAGGCTCAAGAGTCTGAATAAGACACATTCTTTTCAAAGAAATTAAGCAAAGAGCCACAGGTAATGCCCATTTATTTCCATTGCAAAACTCTTCTTTTCAGGCTTCAAAAAGGTGTGGCCTGAGGCAAAGACCTTCCTGAAATTCAGGGCAACAGAACAATAGGTAAGCATAAGGCCCAAAGCAGGGTTTCTCCACTGAGACTTTCCTGGTCCCAGTGATTTCTGAGTTTTCTGAGATGCTCGCCATTCCCTTCAGCTATCCAGTACATGGCCATGTCAAAGAACTTGGAGGTGGTACATAACTTGGACAAAAAACCATGAGCCTATTCTGGAGAGTCTCCAGAATTCAGGAAGAAAACAGGAACTTAGGAAGATATCAGGTGTAGCCCATCGATCAGGCAAGCCGCAGTCCATTCATAAATTGGGCAAAATGAATGCTGTGAAGCTTTCTACTAGACAGGACACATCCATTTATGCATTCTCTTTTCTAATGTCTACAACTATGGACACAGTGGGATACACAGACACAGAAACACTCGACTTGTCAAGGGACTTTCTAGAAAATGTTCACTAAATCCAAACAAACCACTTTTCCTACCTATTTTCAGAACAAGGGAAAATCACAAACCTACAACCACACCCACAGAGGCACCTCCTTACCCCAAGTAATTCTGAGACTATCAGGAGTGACTTGTGGGGCATATTATGTTCCCTCAAAATGGCATGTCCTGTCTCAGATCTCCTCTTCTTATCCAACTCTGTGAAGTTGTCAAGAGCAAGCTGTGAGCAACTACCTTTTTTCCCAGGAAAGGCCCGTCTTCAGAACTCTCTTGCCATTTGGCCTTCCTCACATCAGTAGGTACCAAGAAAGACTGATTCTGTCCTTGGTACATCCAAACAAGTGAGAACACTGGGACTGGGACTGGGACTGGCTCTGTGTGCCTGGCTTCCTGGATCCCAAGTTCAGAGAGTTCCATCAACAAGGAAGTGAGGTGAGGTCACTTCCTTCAGGAACTGAATGAGGTCACTGCCTTGGCAACCACTTTGTCCTAACAGTTGCTTCCAAGGGTCCCTTCAGATGGAGGCTGCTCCTACTACCTGTGACAGTTTTACAAGTTAGAATAGTATATCAACCATAGGCACCAGGAAACAACTCTCCACACAGGCCTGATTTGGTCCATCTTCTCTACATTAAGAAGAGAGAGGCTGATTCAGACACAACCCTTCATCCTGACCAGGTTGTTTGCCATGGAAGATGACTTCTGCTCTCTCAGGTCCTTCATAGGTGCCTACATCTTATCCAGGGATCATTTCTGCATAGACCTTTGAATTTCTCAGGAGGTGAAAGATCCCCTATATTCCTGTATTGTAAGACCAACTCTGTGCCTGCTCTTCTGTAAAGTTAGATTGAGGGTAGATGGTATGGTTAGGATTAATAACATGTTTGATTTGTGTTAGGAATCATTCTGCTGGATGAATAATGGTGTTGGGAACCTGAGATATTTTTAAGAATATAGAGGTGAAATATTGTAATTGTCAGGCGAGTATAGGAGGAAGAGATGACCAAGAGACTGTCTCATGCAACTACAAAGGGTTCATTGTGGGTCCAGCATGCTGGGGCTCAGAGCTCAGTTGAATAGAGCAGAGAGCCCTGAGAACAGCTTAAGCAGAGCTTATGTACTTTTCTTGGAGAAGGCAGGGATGGAAGTTTATTGATGGGTCAGGGCGAGTAGGCCGTTTGCTTTCAACTGCGTGACTGAGCACATTCTGCAGTTTGGCAGTTGGGGACAGCACATTCTGGGAACAAGATTAGCAAACAGTTCTCAAGATTTCAACAGTGTTTTGTTAAGCGTACAGAAAAACAGGAAGTGACAAGTACCTATTTCATTAACCTTTCATTCCCCACTTCTTCTTCTGGTTACTTTTAATCATAAAAGTCATCACTGATGGGTGTTACATTTTATGTCTTCTAGTGTGGTATATTGTTGTCTGATTACCATAAGTTTAACTTGTCCAATTTGAGCTTGGAGAAAGGAAACTCCATGGTTTAGCCAACAGGGTCCTACAGTTCGCAATAATATGAGGATTATTAATGGACCAGCCAGGGCTGATGAAAGCATAGTTAACCAGACGGACTGTGTGAACCAAGACTCAAACCACCCTTTTTGGGCCTCTCTTTCTCGTTGACGCTCTTCAATGCGTTTTCTTTATTTACTCATAGATTCTTTTCAACTCCAGTGTGGCCGGCACAAAAGCAACATTCTTCCCTCAATGCACTACAAAGTCCCCCTTCTCTCATGAAGAGGAGGTTTTTTCGCTCGCCTGTTCTGTAAAACAGATTCATAGACAGAGGTTAAACATTCCTGTAAAGCTGTGATGGAGGTTTTATTATCTTTAAGTTTTGGTCTATTGCTGCTTCTAATTAGGGCATTGGTTGTGTCCTTTGGACTAGGGCATTGATTCCTGTGCCCACTCATGCAGCAACTCCTTTTCCTAATAGGATGGCTAAAGTGAGAGATACAGGTTCCCAGCGGAACTGAGTTGCATGCCCTCCTATTTGATCTTTAAATGGACCTGCGTCATCATAGAGCACTCTGGGAAACATCTGCACCATTACATAATTAATCACATCTGTTGACTATTTCATGAAAACATAAACAATGTTTAAGTATATAGAATCTTTCTGTTATAGGGACGGACGAGGCAAAGCACCTAAGATAGCACTGAAGACAGGGAAACAGTCCTATTTGGTTGCAAACGGATTTAGAGGGCATTGCTTCTGTTGTAATCAATTAATCCCCTGAACCCCAAGTTTAGGTAGTTTCATAATTTGTACCCAGCATGTAAGGGAAGGGGCTCAGAAGTTCAAAGTCGGCAGAAGTTCACAAAAAGCTGTTATTCTATCTGTTATTTTATCCTCTGTTCTGGGCAAGTTAACTTTTCAAGGACACCTGAAAGGGGGAGAGATTTTTTTCTCTTTTTTTTTCGCCCTGCCAGCTGTTACCATGGAGCCTAGTTGGTAACTTCTTTATCTTAGAAATGTAGCCATCTCTGTGAAGCCCCCACTCAAGGCCAGAGGCCTTGTTCACATATTTTGTGAAAAACTAGTGTGGGTGTGTCTAGCTCAGGAGTGCTGATTTTTTTTCGCCAGTTGCCAAGTAGACCAGGGCAACACGAAAAGAAGAAGTTTATCTACCGTGAACTCTTTTAAAGGAACTCTTTTGCTGAAAGTCCTAAAGTCAGCCATTGTGAAGACTTCTGGAGAAGGTCATTTAAGACTTTTCTGTGGGCCTGGTGGAGAGGGGGAAGACATGGAAGGCAAGGCTGAGAGCAGTTTCATGGATCTGAGAATGAGGAAGTAGAAATGTAAAAGAATATTGGAAAAGGGGTTTGGGATTTTCCTAGCAACAAAAACTTGAGCAGTAGAACAGGTAGAGCAGAGGGGACGACGGGAGTGAGTATCCCAAAAAGCATGTGAGGTATTTTAAATTCTTAGTCACCTGTTTACAGTGATGACAAAGCAACTTTAAAGGCCATTTCAATTACATCCTGGATAGGGGTCTGAGGGATCTCCTCAGCTGGTTTGAGCTTTGGGTTAGCTGGTAAGAGGACCTTATGGGACCCAGTGCGGGCACTGACAGGAGAAGAGAGGAGTGAGTGTGTGGAGGGGTACCTCAGTACCGGATACCTCAGCAAGGGGGCAATTGTCTGAGAACCGGCAGAGGTTTTGATTTTTGATCTAGTAATTGGAGGGGAGAAATCAGGTTGCTGAGGTGACAGTGCCAGCAGAGAGTCTGGAGCAGAAGGCTGAGTTTGAGGAACTATTGGAGAAGTATAGTTCAGGATGTGAGCAAAGGAGGGAAAAAACCTCCACATAGGGGAATCTCCTTTAACCCTTTTGAGCACTTGCAGAAGTTAAAAAGGTCATGCAGAATGTGAGGATCTGGAGACCCCTCTGGGGGTCACAGGTTTTGGTTGTCTAACTGGTAATATGGCCAATTCTGTGTATTGAATTTGATGAGCAGTTTGAGTTCCACCAGGCAGTCCCTGTATGCTAACATCCCCATGACTTACAGAAGAAGTCGGCTTTCCCCCCACAAAGCCGTGGCTGTTTGTGGCTTTGATAGTCTTCCAGGCAAACATAGTAATCTAGGCTAGCCAACCTGCATCTGGCTCACGTGTCCCTACATCCATAATATTTGTTTTCATTATCTATGATACGAAAGGGATTTAATGAAATTTTAGTGGGATCTGCTTTATCAGGGATATCCCAATAGGAAAAACCTATAGGCAGCTGACAAATGTTGAGATGACCAACAGGTCCCTATGTGGGCTGTAAGCGAGATAGACCATTCTTCTGGTCTATGAGGATTTGTGATCAGCCATTGCTGCTGAATTCGCTGATGAGGGTTAGGACTAGTGGTGGCCAAGGGGAGAGTCTATAGCCTTATACACATGCCAAATACACAATTTGAAAGGGTTACCAGTCATTTCCAGTTTCCAGCCAGAGTCTGGACAGGGCACAGGCTTGAGATGGAAGGCATGGATACAGGAAAGGATTCCGTCTACATTTACTGCTGTAGGTGTTATAAGTAGCAGGTGGTATTTCCTTTCCAGCGGGGTTCCAGGGATGACACCTGATGTCATCTTATGTAGATGAAGTCTCTTACTTGATATCGATGTGGAGTCTCCTTGTCCTCAGGTTGGTAGGCCGTGGCCAGCTGTTTTAACAGGTATCGCTGAGTTCTTTCAAGAGCTTTAAGTGTGTCAAGCAAGGGGGTGTGGAAGGGATCCTTAGGTCTTAGAGTTGGGGTTAGGTCCCTTACTGGAGGAGGGGCAACATAGAGAATTTCACAGGGGGAGAGGTTACACAAAGAAACAGAGGGAGTATTTTTTAGATGATACAGTGCATAAGGCAGGAGTATAGTCCAATCTTTTAGCTGGTTTCTAAGCTTAATTTCATTAAGGTCTCTTTAATGGTTCTATTTATTTTTTCTACCTGTCCTGAGCTCTGGGATCTATAAGCATAATGTAACTACCAATTAATCACCAGGGTACAGGTTAACCCATGACTTACCTGGGCCATGAACACCAGTGCATTGTCAGACCCTATTACCTTAGGCAGGCCGTATCTTGGAAAAATATCCTTCAGTATCATCTTGACCACGATTTGAGCCATTTTTTTTTTTTTGGGGGGGGGGAAGGTTTCAATCCATCCTGAAAATGTATCTACAAAGACTAGGAGATATTTAAGTCCATACCTTGCTGGCTTAATTTCAGTAAAGTTCACTTCTGAAAATTTTTCTGGTCTGGTTCTTCGAAGGTGTTTTCCTGCAGGAAGCTTAAAAGGGTAAGCATTAACCAATTGATGGACCTGAGACGCTTTTGATACCCATTCAGTTATTTCCTTTCGCTGTGAGTCGGTTAGTAGAAAACTCTGTTCTTGATCTTTCAGGAATGCCTGCAATTTCTTTGAACCAAGGTGAGTGTGTTGATGTACATTTTCTACTGACATTGTTAAAGCCATGACTATAGGAGTTTTTACTGAAGGATTTAGAAATTCCACTTGGGGGCCTTCAGGGTTAAAAGTCATTATGGCCCAGAGTTTGGTGAGCAGATCTCCACCCATCAATGGGGCCGGGAACTCTGGGATTACTAGGAAGGAGTGATGGATTTTTCCTTTCCACAGGTCCATGTACCTCTTAGTTGTCCAAGCCCGATATTTACTGCCATTAGCCCCTTGAACTAGAGACCTTTTATTTGATAGAGGGCCCAATGGGGCCTTAAAGGCTGAGTATAATGCCCCTGTATCTACTTCAAAGTTTACTGGGGTCCCTTCAACTTCAAAAGTTATTTACTATAACTGTGAGTTGGTTAGTGGAGTTGGTTAGACTTCATCCACAATGAGTGCTCTTTTGGAGATGTTGGTTTTGGATGCACACAAGGGATCTTTCTTTAGATCCATCAGGTGCTGAGAATCTAAGCCACAGCCTTACACAGGGCCAAAATGCTGATTCAGACACATCCCTTTCCAAAGCAATTAAGGAAAGAATCACAGGTGATGTCCACTCATTTCCATTTGAAAACTGTTTTCTTCAGGCTTCACAAAGGGGTGGCCTGAGGCAAAGACCTTCCTGACATTCAGGCCAACATAACAATAGGCAAGCAAAAGGCCCATTGCAGGGTTTCTCCACTGAGACTTTCCTGGTAACACTGATATCTGAGTTTTCTGAGATGCTCCCATTCCGTTCAGCTGTCCAGTACATGGCCTTGTCAAAGATCTTGGAGGTTGTACATATCTGGGGCAAGATGAATCCTGGGAAGCTTTCTCCTAGACAGGAAACATCCATTGATGCATTCTCTTTTCTAATTTCTACAACCACAGACACAGTGGGATACACAGAAATAGAAACAATCGCCTTGTCAAATGACTTACCAGAAACAGTTCACACCAAACCGAACAAACTGCCTTTCCTACCTATTCTCAGAACATGAGACAAAACCACAAACACACACCCACACCCAGAAAGGCACCTCCTTCCCCCAAGGAGGTCTGTGACTATACAGAGTGTTCTCTGACTGGTGGGCCATTCTATGTTTCACGGAATTGGACTATCTTGTCTCAGATCTAGTATCCTTGGCCAACTGTGTGAAGCTGACAGGAGCCAGCAGTGAGCCATTACCGGCTTTCTCAGGAAAGGCCCCTCTTCTGAGCTCTTCTGGCATTTGGCCATCTTCACATTAGTAGGCACCAAGAGTGAGACCACTGGGAGTGGGACTGGGACTGACTCTGGGTGCCTGCCTTCCTGGATTCCAAGTTCAGAGACTTCCAAAAACAAGGAAGTGAGGTGAGGTCACTTCCTCCTGAAATGAATGAGGTCACTGACTTGGCAACCACTTTGTGCTAACAGTTTCTTCTTATGGTCCCTTGAGATGGAGGCTGCCCCTACTTCATGTGACACTTTCACAAGTTAGAATGGTATATAAACCATAGGCACCTGGGAAGAGCTCTCCACAAAGGCCTGGTTTGGTCCATCTTCTCTACATTAAAAAGAGAGAGGCTGATTCAGACACAAACCTGTATCCTGACCAGGTTGTTTGCTATGGAAGATGACTTTCACTTTCAAAAGTCCTTCATAGCTGCATACATCTTCTCCAGGGATTATTTCTGCATGTATCTTTGAGGTTCTCAGCAGGTGGAAGATCCCCTACATTCCTGTATTGTAAGACCAACACTTTCCCTGCTCTTCTGCAATGTTAGATTGAGGGAACAGTGTATGGTTAGGGTTAAAAACATGTTCGATTTGTGTTAGGAATAATTCTGCAGGATGATTAATGGTATTGGAAACCTGCGATATTTACAAGAATATATATATACAAGAATATATAGGTGAAATATAAGTATGAAAACAGGAATCCTGGTAAGATTTGAAGCTCAGAAGGGCATTGGGCCCTTGATTGGGAGACTTAGTTTTGCATTATGTTCTGCACACATGCCTCAGCTGAATCGATATAAAATGGCATAGGACCTTTTTTCTTGGATGATTGAATGTCGAAGAGAACATCCAGTCAAAAAGGGACAGTAGGTAGGATTAAGAAGATAGTCAGTAGGTTTAGAAAAAAGCGTGAGTATAGGATTCGGACCAAAATATTTTTAGCAATAGGGTTTTGGTTAGAAAGTGAATGTCAATGTAAGCACATGTAAAGAATGAGTTACAATAATGAGCTGGGGAAAATATGTAGGAAAACAGATATCAATAGAGACATTACGAAATGAGACAAAGTATAAAGTGAGTAATAGGATTAGACATTTTCAACAGGCTTGAGTTTGAATATATAATCTTAGGAAAAAACAAATATGTAATCACCAATAGGATTTTCATTTGAGCACATTAGGCAACCTGGACATGGATGTTTTTAGTAATCCATGTTCAATTTCCGTTTAGGTTTGGTACAATCATAAGTGTGACGTTTGTGTTTTTTGTGTCCTGAATATTACTGTGATAAAATGTATATGTAGATCAGGTGACATGGGTATTTCTTCCACCATTTTTGGGAGCAATATGTTGAAGATGTATTAATTAGTACTGGAGTTCAATGAGGTATATCCTGTGTCTATGAATATAGAGATAATGCATGAATAGACGATATTGTGAATAAATAATATAACTGATTCCACTTTAAATAATGGATTGAATTAATATCTGAAAATATATAGGAAATCTTATATTGATAAACAATCATTCATTCCAACCGGTTATACATCTAATTTTAATATTAGGTTTATGGTTTATCATGAAGAGTGTGTGGGCTTTGTTTCAAAATTGATTATGGAAATCAAATATAATGTGTTTGGAAAGAAGTCTCATGAAAAGATCAGTTAAGAAACCTGGAGGAATACATGTGTTTTGAAGCAGTAAGTGATTGAAAGTGAAACAAATGCCTATAAATTTGTGAATTTGTGGATGAAATATATATCCTATGATGTGCATAAACTGAAGAAATAATAATGTACCAGTGTTGTAAAAAAATGAATGTCAAAATACACATTATGTCCCATACAAATCTACAGGCAATGATGTTTAAGTGGGTCAGTTACTGTAGAAATATTAGGATTTGTATGCAACATTAACTGAAGTTAGTTTTCAGTACTAGAAAACAAATATGTATTTCAGGTGGATGAATATTTCTGAGAATAATCTTGTAAAAAGTTGATTATAAATCCACATACATGAACATGAATGAATTCAGGGAGTTAATGTAAGACACATATATTTCATATTTTGAAAAATCTGGAGAGTGTGTATATATATATACACAGACATTAAAATGTAGCAATATTTATGCCTATCGAATTTCATCATTAAATATATATCATCAACAGATGCAAAAGTATTTATTTTAGTAAACATGGATTTATGTATAATGTTTTTCAACTAGGAAGCTCACCCATAGTTTAAATTTTCAGTTCCAAAATCGTTTTGGAGGAGTGATCTCTTCTCAAAATTTGTATCTTCCTAGTAACTGTAACCTCAAAAGTATGTATGTGTGATACCAGGTAGGATTCTATATGTGCATATAAAATTACATGTGCTGAATAGGCTACAGAGAAAGGGAGACAGGAATTCACATATTTGTTTACTTTAAAACACATTGAGAACTATTTAAACAAAAAATTTACTGGATTTATAACATCAACCCTTTATCATCCAAAAGACCAGTCCAACTGTACACCATTCCTCCTCTGAACTGCTTGTATTTCTATTCTGTTTGGGTTATTTTTCACCATCATAATGGTTTAGTAATCAGAGTCTAGTCAGCTATTGGTTAGTGTCAGGGATTCAGTATTTCGAATGGAAAATTAGATAATGAATCCAATGTGTATGCAAATATGTACTACACAAAATTTTTCCACTCTCATCCAGAATAATGCCTTCATATTACTTCGGCCCCAAGTAAGACACAATTAGAGGAGAACAGTTAGAAAATCTGTGAATACCTATCAGGAATGCAAAATCCTCAGGAGTTCACAACCTTGGAGGTGGTAGGGGAGTTTCCAAAAGTAAGGAACAGGGTTGATAGATCCAACCTGATCTTTCATTAAAATTGGCGGCCATCTTGCCACAAAGCCATGAAAAGATAATTTTGGCTTTACTATAAATTAGCGCAAATTCTGAACCTGCTTGGAATGCCTACCAGTGCCTTGAACTCACCCATGTCTGGATCTCTGACCAGATAGCAGCGCTCTCTAAAACTTTAATGATACCTCATAAATATTTTTCTTTCCCTGGCCAGACAACGTGTCTCTGAGGCTCTAATGGTCCTCATAAATTCTGATGTTAGGGCCAGCAAAAAAAAAAAAAAAAATGTAATATACCATTAGTGTGATGCTTGTCAAAGTTCTCTTATCTGTAACCCCCCTTTTGTGTATCTTTCTGGGCTACATATCTGGGCTGTAGGAAAGTTGGGTTGCTGTCTTGTTCCCGCCATTTTGGGAGGGAGAGGCAGCCTGGCCGGTTGAAATAATAAGCTTGCCTTAATTTTATTTTAATTGGAGTCAGTGGTCTTTTCTTGCATTCTGGTCTTACATTTTGGAGTTCCAAAGCGAGATAACCCTGCCCCACCAGATCACAAGACCAGACTGTGGAAATTCTGAAGCTGGCCTGCCCTCTAGGGCTCCACACTGGAGAGCCACTCTAGGGGGTGTGCAACTTAAGACGTTCCAAGGCCTTGGATTGAGCCTTCAGTCCGTGGAGCACTGCAGAGAACCAAAGCACTAAAACTATTAGCAAGCTCCTGGTAGAGGAGGCCTCCATAGGTAAGTGACACCTTTATAACATCTGCTATCCAGTTAAGGGAGAGTACTTCTGATGACAGGGAGGTGGCCTGGGTAGGCTAACATATACCCCTCTCCGGGACAGTAATGAGAATGGTTCTGTCCTCTGTTCTGTTCTGTAGGGAATTGCTCTTTAAATTTAAGCTCACAAGGTTTTCTAGGTGTTCAAAAATCTAATAAAATATTAATGTCTACAAAAGGTCTAGTATGCCTTTGTTCAAGGACTTTTCCTTCAACAACAAAAAAATGGTTTACAATACAATTGTCTAATATTTTAATAAATAAGTAAAGTAAATTTCATATGGGATTACTCATTCATGAGTAGTTTTGTTTGATATCTGATTGATTTACTAAGGTCTGTATAAGTTTGTACTAAAGTGTGTATAAGATTGTAAAATTCAGTCATGTGTTAAAGAGACAAAAATTTCTGAAAACATAAGTTTACCCATAAAACTGTGTTATTAAGTTTTACTTTTTTCTAGAGCAAACAACCATAAAAATTAAACAACTGAATAAATAAGAACTGTTATTTTAGAGAACTGTACTGCCATTTCTTTAAAAGCTAAACTTGGTTAATGTAGAAACATCAATGTAATTGTGTTGCTGTCAATGTGCTCATATCTTCCAGGTATACAAGTCTGTAAGGTAGAAACTTGAAAAGAGCATTATATCAATCTGTTGTTCTAAAGTTATATGGTAAAAAAATATATTGGGGATTTATTTACCTGTTATCAATAAGATATGTAAAGTTTTATGTTACTTTTTACATTGGGGAACCATTTAAATGTATTTTTAAGTTATTGAGAGCCTAATCTATGTAAAGGTTAAAAACTTTCAGCCTTTCTTTAATTCATGTTTTAAATCTGATATCATACGGTGTTAGAAAATGTTCATGTGACCTGACACAATTTATGTAAACTTTGTAAAATGATATTTAAAAAACAAAGATCACCTCTAGATCTAAAACACTAAAGATTCATATAGAGCCCTGCCTTAACTGAAATAAGGCTGTGTGTCCCATCTTACAACATGTGAGAATGACTACGAAAGCAGTAGGTAGGTCAGATTTTATTTCATTTAAAGTTATGTTCAAAAGTTTCTTTGGTTTTTGATTTGTGTCAAGATTACTAGGATTTAAACAGGGGATATAGTGTATAACTCAGCCAAAAAATTTAGGGTAGCTGTTACACGAACTAAGTATTTTTACTCTTGTTAAAAATTTTTATTTTGTAATTTCCTTATAAGTGATCTAAAAATTCCCTGTTAGTGTTTTACAGAAGTGTTGCTTTAAGAACACAACATGGGTTAATTTAAGATAATAAGTCATCACCTATAAGACAGAATAATACAGATCCCAATTAATTAAAAGATAAATAATTATAAAGTTATAGACATTAAATCCCAGTACTTGTAATATAAGGCTGTTAAAATTTATTTGCTGGATGTTTCAGATTAGGATTTAATTAAAGTTAAATGAAAAGGGCCAAGAAAACCAATATTTGGCTCTTGCCCTCTGAGTCAGTCTGAATCCAGGGAACAGGGGACTTCTCTAAAGAGCTTTGCAACTCTGGGCCAAATAACCTCCAGATCAGGAAAAATAATGAGACCACTGGAGAACATAAAGCCAATGAGTGCATTTGCCATGAAGAGGAGAGTTATCAGAGAAGGGAGACATTCTTATGCTTCTGAGGGAAACCACATGGTCAAGCAAGACCTGGACCCACCTAACTAAAATGGCACTATCAGAACTGAGAAGCTGCTCTCAAGTTTCCCCAGAATTGACTCCCATAAAAGCTCAGCTGACTGTGAAAAATAGATAGAAACAGAAGTCAGTTTGACTGTTTCATCTTAAACAGTTAGCAAAGACAGTTAAAACGAAAATACAGCCATTCCTGGGCATTTTAATTAATAATAATCATAATAATCATAATAATAATAATAATAATAAAATTTTAAGGTATACAATTTATGTTAGCCTCCCAAAATAAGTAAGACTGGAAACTAAAAGAAGGATTCTCAGACAGGAATGCCTGATAACTATAAAAAGAGACTATCAAGAGGAGCTGCCAGAGGCAGATTTTTTAGGTTAAGACCTACTTATATTCCTAACCTAAACAGGTAGTCTTCGTGTCTGCTAGTACGATTATCCAGCCCTGAGTAACAGAAGTGAAGATTTCTCTATTAGACACAAAGGTCATACTAGTAAAAGGATTTTGCAAGATCAGATGACATGAAATTATTACACAGTTTCTAATGGGGAAGGACAACTGTAACACAAAAATTAAAAGGTTACGTTGACAGTCCAGATAACTGGGGAAACTAAAGTCTGGTGAGGGAACCTGAATACAGCAACATGTTCCAACTGCTGCAACATTTATTCAGTACTCATGGTTTTTGTTTCTCTCAACTTTCAGGGCAGCTGAACAATAGGTAATCTAAAGGCCCAAAGCAGGGTTTCTCCACTGAGACTTTCATGGTCACACTGATATCTGGGTTTTCTGACATGGTCGCCATTCCTTTCAGCTATTCAGTACATGGCCATGTCACAGAGATTGGAGGTGGTACATACCTTGGACACAAAACCATGAGCCTATTCTACAGAGTGGCCAGAATTCAGAAAGAAAACAGGAACTTAGAAAGATAGCAGGTGTTGCCCATCGATAAGGCAAGCTGCAGTACATTCATAAATTGGGCAGGATGAATGCTGGGAAGCTTTCTACTAGACAGGACACATCCAATGATGCATCCTCTTTTCTAATATCTACAACCACGGACACAGTGGGTTACACAGACATAGAAACACTCGCCTTGTCAAATGACTTAGTAAAAGCTGTTCACTCCAAATCAAGTAAACCGCCTTTCCTACCTATTCTCAGAATATGAGACAAAACCACAAACCCACACCCACACCCACAAAGACACCTCCTTCCCCCAAGTAGGTCTGTGACTATCCGGAGTTTCCTCTGAGTGGTGGACCATGCTATGTTCACCAGAAATGGCCTGTCCTATCTCAGATCTGGTCTCTTTGGCCACCTCTCTGAAATTGTCAGAAGCGAGCGCTGAGCCACTACCTGCTTTCTCAGAAAAGGACCCTCTTCAGAGCTTTCCTGGCATTTGGCCATCCTCACATCAGTAGGTACCAAAAAAGACTGACCCTGTCCTCGGTAAATCCAAACAAGTGAGACCAATGGGACTTGGATTGGGACTGCTTTTGGGTGCCTGGCTTCCCGAATCCCAAGTTCAGAGAATTCCATCACCAAGGAAGTGAGGTGAGGTCACTTCCTTCCTGAACTGAATGAGGTCACTGCCTTGGCAACCAGTTTGTTCTAACAGTTGCTTCCAAGGGTCCCATGAGATGGAGGCTTCCCCTACTCTCTGTGACACTTTCACAAGTTAGAATGATAAATCAAACATAGGCACCCAGGAACAGCTCTCCATAATTGCCTGCTTTGGTCCATCTTCTCTACATTAAGATCAGAGAGGATGATTCAGACACAACCCTTCATCCTGACCAGGTTGCTTTCCATGGTAGATGACTTTTGCTCTCTCAGGTCCTTCATTGCTGCCTATATCTTCTCCAGGGATCATTTCTGCAAGGACCTTTGTGGTTATTAGCAGGTTAAAGATCCCCTACATTCCTGTATTTTAAGACCAACTCTGTCCCTGCTCTTCTGTAATGTAAGATTGAGGGAACAGTGTATGCTTAGGGTTAATAACAGATTCAATTTCAGTTAGGAATCATTCTACAGGATGAATAAAGGTATTGGGATCCTGCAATATTTACAACAATATATAGGTGAAATATAATTATGAAAACAGAAATCTAAGTAAGATTTGAAGCCCAGAAGGTCATTGGGCCCTTGATTGGTATACTTAGCTTTGAATTACTTTCTGCACAGATGTCTCAGATAAATCGATATGCAATGGCATAGTATCTTGTACCTGGGATGATGGAATATAGAAGAGAACATCCAGTCAAAAAGTGATAGAAGTTAGGATTAGGAAGATATTCGGTAGGTTTAGGAAGGAGGGAATAATAGATTTGGAACAAATGTTCTTTAGCAATAGGGTTTCGGTTAGAGGGTGAATGTAAGTGTCACCACATGTGAAGATTCAGTCACAATGATGAACTGGGGAAAATATCTAGGAAAGAAGATATCAATTGAGACATTACAAAATCAGGCAAAGTATAAAGTGAGTGACAGGATTAGACTTTTTCAAAAGGGTTGAGTTTGATTATATAATCTTTGGAAGAAACAAATATGTAGTCACCAATAGGATTTTCATTTGAGCACATTAGGCAACCTGGACATGGATGTTTTTAGTAATCCATGTTCAATTTCTGTTTAGGTTTGGTACAATCATAAGTGTGACGTTTGTGTTTTTTGTGTCCTGAATATTACTGTGATAAAATGTATATGTAGATCAGGTGACATGGGTATTTCTTCCACCATTTCTGGGAGCAATATGTTGAAGATGTATTAATTAGTACTGGAGTTCAATGAGGTGTATCCTGTGTCTATGAATATAGAGATAATGCATGAATAGACGATACTGTGAATAAATAATATAACTGATTCCACTTTAAATAATGGATTGAATTAATATCTGAAAATATATACGAAATCTTATATTGATATACATTCATTCATTTCAACCAGTTGTACATCTAATGTTAACATTAGGGTTATGGATTATCATGAAGGGTGTGTGAGTTTTGCTTCAAAAGTGATTATGGAAATCGAAAATAAAGTGTTTGGAAAGAAGTCTCACTGAAAGACCCATCAAGAACCCTGGAGGAATACATGTGTTCTAAAACAGGAAGTGATTGAAAGTGAAACAAATGCCTATAATTTGCCAACTTGTGGATGAAATATATATCCTATGATGTGCATAAACTGAAGAAATTGTAAAGTACCAGTGTTAAATAAAAATGAATGTCAAAAGTCACATCATATCCCATAGGAATCTACTTGCATTGATGTTAAACAGGATGAGTTACTGTAGAAATATTAGGATTTGTATGCACCATTCACTGAAGTTAGTTGTCAGTACTAGGAAACAATATGTATTTCGGGTTGATGAATATTTTTGAGAATAATCTTGTGAAATATTGATTATAAATCCACATACATGAGCATCAATGAATTTATAGAGTGTACAGTAAGACACATATATTTCATATTTTGAAAAATCTGGAGTGTGTGTGTGTGTGTGTATATATGTATATATATATATATACATATAACACAGAGACATTAAAAAGTAGCAATACATATGACAATCAAAATTTGTTGTGAAATATATATCATCCACATATATTTGGATATACATATAACACACAGACATTAAAAAGTAGCAATATATATGGCAATCGAAATTTGTTGTGAAATATATATCATCCACAGGTCCAAATATATTTATTTTACTCAACATGATTTATGTATAATGTTGTTCAACTAGGAAATTCACGAATGGTTTGAATTTTCAGTTCCAACAGCGTTTAGTAGGAGTGATCTCTGCTAACAATTTGTATCTGCCAAATCAGCCATCTCAAAAGAATGTACATGTGATACCAGGTAGGAATCTATATGTGCAGATGAAATTACATGTGCTGAATAGGCTACAGAGAAAGGGAGACAGGATTTTTTTTATTTGTTAAATTAAAAACACATGGAGAACTATTTCAACAAAAAATTGACAAGTTTTACAACAGCTACACTTTATCATGCAAAAGGCAATTCCAACTGTACACCATGCCTCTTCTGAACTGCTTGCATTTCCAATCTGTTTGGGTTATTTTTCTCCATCATATTAGGATTAGTAGTCAGAGTCTAGTAGGGTTTGGGGTAGTGTCAGGGACAAAGTACTTCCAAAGGAAAATTAGAAAAAGAATTCAATGAGTAGGCAAATATGTGCTACAAAAAATCCTCCACACTCATCCAGAACAAAGCCTTGACATAACCATTACCCCACGTATGACACAATTAGAAGAGAAGAGTTTGAAAATCCGTGATTATATATCTGGAATGGAACATGCTCAGGAGTTTATAAACTTGGAGGTGGTAGAGGAGATTCCAAAAGTAAGGGACAGGGTAAACACGCCACAAACATGGAGCTCTGGTGGAATAAAGACTTATTGAGAAACAGCCTCTGAGTTTGGACACATGAAATATATGTTGTTGTCAGGAGCTTTAGCGTCCTTTGTAGTGAGACCATCAAAGCTGGGTCTGCATCTATGTGACCTGGAGGAAGTGGTTTCTTATTTTCCAATGACCATGAGGCAGCAGTGCTGAATTCTATCTTTTTAGGTCAACTGTGGCCATTGGGGACTAAGTGTCTCCCCCCCTGTGGACCGTGAAGTCATTTGGTCATCCTCCATTTTTCCTGGTGTTTCTTGCAGCTGCACTGGGAGTTTGGTATTTGCTTCACGAAATACAAGGAATTCAACTGGGACACAGTGCTGGAGGGAGTTCTGTCACGTGTGATGAAACAGGGTCAGCAAGAGAATGCACCAACTAGGCTTCTATCCTATATAGCTTGCCCCCTTGACTATAGCAACCTGATTCTGAACATTGCCCTGAAACCTCTCCATATAACAAAATGCCTTTACTTATAAGGGTCTGTTGGCTGCACCATGTCAGTCACAAGCCATTTTGAAGACAATGGCAGATCCACATGGCCCCACCGCAGATATTTTATCACACTCCTGCCCACCACTCCTCTAGGCCCACTACTCAGAAGGCACCAAGTTACTGGCATCTCTGTTCTACACCATTTTCATGGAACCCAGTCAATCAAGGCACTGTGTGGTACACTCATGATCAGAAACAGGACATCCAAAGATTCTCCAGTGCCACGTGTTCATGGGAATTTCAAAAATTTCATGGTATTTATCAGGAAACATTAAATGGTGAGGAAGCTCATTTCATAGAAAGCTGTGGAGAATTATCACAGGCAAGACTTCCCAAAGAGTGGTCAAAATGTCACATGAAGCCATGCCCATTGAGGTTTACAATGTGAGGTCCATGTGTGTTTTGCCTCTCAACTCTGGCTGTCAAGTTTTTCAGAATAAAATCATGTGATATGCTAGCTGAAATTCCTAGTGCTCTGTGGAAAGCAAACCTGGCCCTAGATCAGTTTCCAAGGGCAACTCTTATCCGTGGCCTCCGAAAATCCCAAAACAGTTCATGGCAATATTTCTCTGATGTCATTTCCTGAACTCAGTATCTAAGGGGAATCATACCAGAGTTCAAGCCATGGTGGACCCAGTCATCTCTTCCAACTGTCACACAAATAACCAAAATTAAAACCAAAACACTCCCACATGGCCCTCATCTTCTTCCATATAGGCACTCATCATAAACTCTGGTTGGTGGTTTCCATGAGGGACACAGCTCAAGACAGTGTCAAAAATATGCTCCCTTGCCACTCATTTGCCTGAAGTCAGAGTGGCCTGGACACACTTCCGGTGAACCAGGAGTGATCAAATAGGCCTGCCATTAATACTGCTCTGCTTGTCCAATTTGAGGCCTACTGACTGTCAGGTATAAATTTTTTATGCGATTTGGAGTAATGAGAAAACCCAAGAACTTCTGCATGGCTTTGAAGAACTCATTTGACCCAAAGGATCCCTATCCTCACTTGATAGAGGTCAGGAACCTAACAGAGGAAGGCAAGAGACTTCATCCACAATGACTGATCTTTTTGCCATTGTGGTTTTGGATGCACATATGGGATCTTTCTTTAGATAAATTAGGTGCTGAGAATCTAAGCCACAGCCTCACACAGGGTGAAGAGGCTGATTGAGACACATCCTTTTCCAAAGCATTTAATCAAAGAAACACAGGTGATGCCTATTAATTTCCATTTGAAAACTGTTTTCTTCAGGATTCAAAAAAGGGTGGCCTGAGGCAAAGACCTTCCTGACATTCAGGGCAACAGAACATTAGGTAAGCAAAAGGCCTAAAGCAGAGTGGCCAGAATTCAGGAAGAAAACAGGAACTTAGGAAGGTAGCAGGTGATGCACATCAATAAGGCTAGCCACACTCTATTCATAAATTGGGCAGGATGAACGCTGGAAAGCTGTCTACTAGACAGGAAACAATCATTGATGCATTCTCTTTTTTAATGTCTGCATCCACAGACACAGTGTGATACACAGATATAGAAACACTCCCCTTGTCAAATGACATTCTAGAAGCAGTCTAGTCCAAACCAAACAAACCGCCTTTCCTACCTATTCTCAGACCATGAGACATAACCACAAACACACACCCACACCCACAAAGGCACCTCCTTCCAGCAAGTAGGTATGTGACTAACTGGAGTGTCCTCTGACTGACAGACTTTCCCTGAAATGTCCTGTCCTGTCTCAGATCTGGTTTTTTGGGCAAGTCTCCGAAGTTGTCAGTAGCCAGTGCTGAGCCACTACCATCTTTTTCAGGACAGGCCCCTCTTCAGACCTTCATGGCATTTGCCGATCCTCACATTAGAAGGTACCAAGAATGACTGACCCTATCCTTGTTAATTCCAATCAAGTGAGCACACTGAAACTGGGACTGGGACTGGCTCTGGATGCCTGGCTTCCTGGATCCCATGTTCAGAGAGTTAAATCAACAAGAAAATGAGGTGAGGTCACTTCTTTCAGGAACTGAATGAGATCACTGCTTTGGTAACCATATGTCCTAACAGTTGCTTCCAAGAGTCCCATGCGATGGAGGCTGCCCCTATTTCCTGTGACACTTTTACAAGTTAGAATGGTATATCAACCATAGGCACCCTGTAAGAGCTCTCAACACAGGCCTGGATTGGTCCACCTTCTCTACATTGAGAAGAGAGTGCCTCATTCAGACAATCAACATCAAGTTGTTTGCCATGGATGATGACTTTTGCCCTCTCAGGTCCTTCATAGCTGAATACATCTTCTCCAGGGATCATTTCTGCATGGACCTATGAGGTTCTCAACAGGTGGAAGATCCCCTACATTTCTGTATTTTAAGACCAACTCTGTCCCTGCTCTTTTGTAAAGTTAGATTGAGGAAACAGTGTATGGTTAGTATTAATAACATGTTCAATTTGGATTAGGAATCATTCTGCTGGATTAATAATGGTATAGGGAACCTGCGATATTTATAAGAATATAGAGGAGAAATATACGTATGAAAACAGAAATCTAGGTACGATTTGAAGCCCAGAAGGGCATTGGGCCCTTGATGGGGATACTTAGCTTTGAATTACTTTCTGCACAGTTGTCTCAGATAAATCGACATACAATGGTATAGGACCATTTACCTTGGATGATTGAATGTACTGAAAGAGGAAGAGTCGGCAGGATTAGGAAGGTAATCGGTATATTTTGAAAGAAGAGTGAGTATAGGATTTGTACCAAAAGTTCTTTAGAAATAGGGTTTCTTGTAGAGAATGACTGTAAATGTCAGCACATGTGAAGAGTCAGTCACAATGATGAACTGGTGAAAATATGTAGGAAAGCAGATATCAATAGAGACATTAGGAAATCAGGCAAAGTATAAAGTGAGTGATTGGATTAGACAATTTCAACATGCTTGAGAGAATATATAATCTTAGGAAGAAACAAATATGTAATTACCAATAGGATTGACATTAGAGAGCATTAGGCAAACTGAACGTGGATGTTTTTAGTAATCCCTGCTCACTTTCCATTTAGATTTTGGTAGAAGCATAAGTGTGACCTTTGGTTTTTGTGTCCAGAATATTACTGTGATAAAATATATTTGTAGATAAGGTGACATGAGTATTTCTTCCACCAGTTCTCAGAGCAATATTTTGAAGACTTATAAATTAGTATTCGGGATACAAATAAGTTTACCCTGTATCTATGAATACAGAGATAATGCATTAATAAATCATAATGTGAATAAATAATATAACTAGTTCCAATTTTAAATAATGGATTTAATTGATATCTGAAAATATACAGAAAATCTTATATTGATATACATACATTCATTCCAACGAGTTAAACATCTAATGGTAATATTAGGGTTATGGTTTATCAGGAAGAGTGTGTGAGTTTTGCTATTGTGGGTGAAGGAAAACGCGAGCCAGATGCAGGTTGGCTAGCCTAGATTACTATGTTTACCCGGCAGTTATCAAAGCCACAAAAGCCAAGGCTGTGTGAGGAAAAAGCCGACTTCTTCTGTGAGTCATAGGGATGTGAGCATATAGGGGCTGCCTAGAGGAACCCAAACTTTTCATCAAATTCAGTACACAGCATTGGCCATATTACCAATTAACAACCAAAACCGATGGCCCCCAGGGGGGTCTCTATAACCTCAAATTCTGTGTGACCTGTTTAACTGCGGCAAGTGCTCAATAGCGTGGAAGGAAATTCCCCTATGTGGAGGCCTTTTTCCTCCTTCACTCAAATCCTGAACTATACATCTCCAATAGATCCTCACCCTCTGCCATCTACTCCAGATGCTCTGCTGTCAATCCCACCTCAGCAACCTGATTTCTCCTCTCCAATTACTAGATCAAATACCCAAACCACCGCTGGTTCTCAGACAATTGCCCCCTTGCTGAGGTAGCAGGTACTGAGATACCCCTCTTCCCACTCACTCCTCTCTTCTCCTGTCAGTGTCCACACCGGGTCCCAACAGGTCCTTTTACCAGCTAACCCAAAGCTCAAACAGGCAGAGGAGAGCCCTCAGACCCCTATCCAAGATGTAATGAAAATGGCCTTTAAAGTTGCTTTGTCAACACTGAAAACAGGTCACTAAGAATTTGAAGTCCCTCACAGGCTTTTTGAGATACTCACTCCCATCTTCCCCTCTGGTCTATCTGTTCTACTGCTCAACTTTTTGATGCTAGGAAAATCCCAAAGCCCTTTCCCATTATTCTTTTACATCTCTTCTTCCTCATTCTCAGATCCACGGAGCTGCTCTCACCACCCGCCTTTCACGTCTTCCCCCTCTGTACCAGGACCACAGAAAATTCTTAACTGACCTTCTCCAGAAGTCTTCACCATGGCTGAATTTAGGACTTTTAGCAAAAGAGTCCCAATGAAGGAGTTCAATGTAGATAAACTTCCTCTTTTCTTGTTGCCCTGCTCTACGTACCATGGGCTGGAAAAATCAGCTCTGCTATGCTAGACACCCCTTTACTAGTTTTTCACAAAATATGTGAACAAGGCCTCTGGCCTTGAGCTGGGGCTTCACAGAGATGGCTACATTTCTAAGATAAAGAAGTTACCAACTGGGCTCCATGGTAATAGCTGGCAGGGAGAAAAAAAAAGAGAAGACAAAATCTCTCCCCCTCCCAAGTGTTTTTAAAAACTAAACTTGCATAGAACAGAGGAAATAAAACAGAAACAAAAACAGCTTTTTGTGAACTTCTGCAGACTGTGAACTTCTGAGCCACTTTACCTACATGTTGGGTACAAAATTCTGAAACTACCTAAACTTGGGGTTCAGCGGATTAATTGATTACAACAGAAGCAATGCCCTCTAAATCCGTTTGCAACCAAATAGGATTGTTTCCCTAGCTTCGGTGCTATCTTAGGTGCCTTGCCTTGTCTGTCCCTACAAAAGTGTAATTCTGTATACTTAAACATTGTTAATGGGTTCATAAAATGGTCAACAGATGTGATTAATTATGTAATGGTGCAGATGATTCCCAGAGTGCTCTATCATTAAACAGGCTCATTTAAAAATCAAATAGGGGGGCAAAAAACTCAGTTCCGCTGGGAAGCTGTATTCCTCACTTTAGCCATCCTATTCGGAATAGGAGTTGCTGCAGGGGTGGGCACAGGAACCACTGCCCTAGTCCATGGGACACAACAAATAACCCAATGACAAGTACCAATAGACCAAAACTTAAAGATATTAAAAACCTCCATCACAGCTTTACAGGAATCTTTAACCTCGCTCTCTGAAGTAGTTTTACAGAACAGGCGACATTTGGACCTTCTCTTCATGAGAGAAGGGGCCTTTGTGCTGCATTGAGGGAAGAATATTGTTTTTATGCTGACGAAACTGGAGTTGTAAAAGAATCTATGAGTAAATTAAAAAAAAACGCCTTGAAGAGTGTCAACGAGAGACAGAGGCCCAAAAAGGGTGGTTTGAGTCTTGGTACACAGAGTCCCCGTGGGTAACTACACTTTTATCAGCCTTGGCCGGTCCTTTAATAATCTTCATATTATTGCTAACTGTAGGGCCCTGTATGCTCAACCGTGTAGTTTCTTTTCTCCAAGCTCAAATTGGACAAGTTAAACTTATGGTAATCAGACAACAATGTTTCCGACTAGCAGACATGAATTGTGAAACCCCCCAATGATCACTTTTATGATTAAAAGTAACCAGAACAAGAAGTGGGGAATGAAAGGATAATAAAATAGGTACTTGTCAATTTCTGTTTTTCTGTATGCTTAACAAAACACTGTTGAAATCTTGAGAACTGTTTGCTTATCTTGTTCCCCAAATGTACTGTCCCCAATTGCCAAACTGCAGAATGTACTCCCTCACACATTTGCAAACAAACCGCCCACTTGCCATGACCCATCAATAAATTTCACTCCCTGCCCTCTCTAAGGAAAGTATATAAGCTCTGCTTAAGCTGTTCTCAGGGCTCTCTGCTAAATTCAAGTGAGCTCTGAGCCACAGCATGCTGGACCCCCAATAAACACTTTGCTGTTGCATGTGACAGTCTCTTGGTGGTCTCTTACTCCAACGCTCGACCAACCATTACATTGGTACAATCATAAGTGTGACCTTTGCTTTTTGTGTCCAGAATATTACTGTGATAAAATGTATACATAGGTCAGGTGACATGAGTATTTCTTCCACCATTTCAAGGAGGAATATTTTGAAGACATGTAAATTAGTATTGGGGGTATAAAGAGGTGTACCCTGTGTCTATGAATATAGAGATAATGCATGAATAGACAATATTGTGTATAAATAATATAACTGGTTCCACTTTAAATAATGGATTGAATTGATATCTGAAAATATATAAGAAATCATATATTGATATACAATCATTCATTCTAACCAGTTATACATCTAATCGTAATATTAGGGTTATGGTTCATCATGTAGGGTGTGTGAGATTTGCTTCAAAAGTACTTATGGATATCAAAAATAATGTGTTTGGAAAGAAGTTTCATGAAAAGACCAGTCAAGAAACATGAAGAAATATATGTGTTCTGAAGTAGAAAATGATTGAAAGTGAAACAAATGCCTATAAATTTGCAAACTTGTGGATGAAATCTATATCCAATGATGTGCATAAACTAAAGAAATTGTAATGCACCAGTGTTGAAAAAAATTAACATCAAAATACACATCATGTTCCATAGGAGTCTACTTGCATTGATGATAAACTTGGTCAGTTACTGAAGAAATATTAGGATTTGTATACACCATTCACTGAAGTTAGTTTTCAGTAGTAGGAAACAAATATGTATTTCAGGTGGATGAATATTTCTGGGAATAATCTTGTGAAAAGATAATTATAAATCCACATACATGAATATGAATGAATTTAGGAAATGTATAATAAGACAGATATATTTCATATTTTGAAAAATCTGGATAGTATATATATATATATATATATATATATATATATATATATATATATATATATACAGATATTAAAAATTAGCACTATATGCCAATTGAAATTCACCATGAAATATATATCATTCACAGATCAAAAATATTCATTTTACTGAACATGGATTTATATATAATGTTGTTCTGCTAGGAAACTCACCCATAGGTTGAATTTTCAGTTCCATCAGCATTTAGGAGGAGTGATCTCTTCTCACAATTTGTATCTGCCAAGTCAGCAACCACAAAATAGTGTACGTGTGGTACCAGGTAGGATTGTATATGTGCTTATAAAAATACATATGCTGAATAGGCTACAACGAAAGGGAGACAGGAATTCACATATTGGTTAACTTTAAAAACAACTGGAGAACTATTTCAACAAAAAATTGACTAGATTTATAACTCCTACCCTATACAGTGCATAAGGCAAGTCCAAATATACACCAGGCCTCTTTTGAAATGCTTGTATTTCAATTTTTGGGGGGTTATTTTTCTCCATCATATTAGGATTAGTACACAGAGTCTAGTAGGGTATGGGGTAGTGTCAGGGATTCAGTATTTCAATTGGAAAATTGGAAAATGAATCCAATGTGTATGCAAACATGTGCTACACAAAAATCCTTCCACTCTCATCCAGAACAATTCCTTGACATTTCCTTCGCTCCAAGTAAGACACAATTTGAGGAGAAGAGTTATAAAATCTGTGAATATATATCTGGAATGAAAATTGCTCAGGAGTTTAGAACTTTGAAGGTGGTAGACCAGTTTCCAAAAGTAAGGGACAGTGTGAACTCCACAATCATGGAGCTCTGCTGGCCTAAAGACTTCTTCAGAAACTGCCTCTGAGGTTGGGCACTTTAAATATATGTTGTTGTCAGGAGCTTTAGCTTCCTTTGTAGTGAGACCATCAAAGCTGGGTCTGCATCTATGTGACCTGGAGGACATGGTCTCTTATATTCCAATGAACATTAGGCAGCAGTGCTGAATTCTCTCTTTGTAGATAATTGTGGCCACTGGGGGCTAAGTGTCTCCCCATGTGGAGTGTGAAGCTATTTGGTCACCTTCCACTTTTTGTGGTGTTTCTTGCCGCTGCACTGGGAGTTTGGTATTTGCTTCACGAAATTCAAAAAGTTCAACTAGGACAAACTGCTGGAGGAAGTTCTGTCACGTGTCATGGGTCAGGGTCTACAGGAGAATACACCAATCTGGCTTCTATCCCACATAGCTTGCCCCCTTGACCATAGCAACCTGATTCTGAACATTGCCCTGAAACTTCTCCATATAACAAGATGCCTCTACATACAAGGTTCTGCTGGCTGCTCCATGTCAGTCACAACCTATTTGAAAGCCAATGGCAGATCCACATGACTGCACCACAGATTTTTTAACACACACGTGCACAATACTTCTCTACGACCACTAATCAGCAGGCTCCAACTTACTGACATCTCTGTTCTACATCATTATCATGAAACCCTGTCAATCAAGGCAGTGTCTGGTACACTCAAATCAGCAACAGGACATTCATGGTTGTCCAGTGCCACCTGGTCATGGGAATTTCAAAAATGTCATGGTATTTATGTAGCCATTTTTCAAGGATGAATTTGGAGGCACTCTGGGTTTCAATTCATTCAGGTACCGTTAAATGGTGAGGAAGCTCATTTCAATGAATGCTCTAGAGAACTCTCACAGGCAAGGTTTCCCAAAGAGTGGCCAAAAAGTTACATGAAGCCAGGCCCATTGAAGTCTACAATGTGAGGTCCATGTTTGTTTTGACTCTCAACTATGGCTGCCAAGTCTTTCAGAATAAAATCACATGATATCATTGCTGAGATTCCCTGTGCTGTGTGGAAAGCCACCCTTGGTCTAGATCTCAGTTTCCAAGGGTGACTCCCATGTGTGGCCTCCAAAAATCTCAACACATTTCATGGCAATAATTCTCTGAGGTCAGTTCCACAACACAGTCTCTAAGGGGATTCACACCAGAGTTTAAACCCCGGTGGACCCAGTCATCTCCCAACCGCCACACAAATGACCAGAATTAAAACCAAAACACTCCCACATAGCCCTCATATTCTTCCATATATACACTCATCATAAACTGTGGCTGGATATTTCCATGAGGGGCACATCCAAAGACAGTGTTCAAAAAAAGCTCCCTTGCCCCTCATTTGCCTAAAGTCATTGTGGCCTGGACACCCTTCCTGTGAACCAGGAGTGATCAAGTAGGCCAGCTCGTAATACTGCTCTGCTTCTCCAATTTGAGGCCTACTGCCTGTCAGGTATAGACTCTTCATGTGATTTGGAGTCATGAGGAAACCCAAGCACCTCTGCATGGCTTTCAAGAACTCATTTGACCCAAAGGTTCCCTATTCTCACTTGATAAAGGTCATGAAACTAAGAGAGAAAGGCAAGAAACTTCATCCACAAAAACTGAACTTTTTGCCATTTTTTTTGGATGCACACATGGGATCTTTCTTTAGATCCATCTGGTGCTGAGAATTTAAGCCACAGCCTCATACAGGGCCAAGATGCTGATTCAGACGCATCCCTTTCCAAAGCAATTAAGCAAAGAGCCACAGGTGATGCCCATTCTTTTCCATATGAAAATTAATTTCTTCACGCTTCACAAAGTGTGGCCTGAGGCAAAAACCATCCTGACATTAAGGGCAACAGTACAATAGGCAAGCAAAAGGCCCAAAGCAGGGTTTCTCCTCTGAGACTTTCCTGGTCACACTGATATCTGAGTTTTCTGAGATGCCCCCATTCCCTTCAGCTATTCAGTACATGGCCATTTCACAGAGTGTGGAAGTGGTTTTTATCTTGGACACAAAACCATGAGCCTATTCTGGAGAGTTTCCAGAATTCAGGAAGACAACTGGAACTTGGGAAGATAATAGGTTTTGCCCATCTATAAGGCAAGCTGCAGTCCATTCATAAATTGGGCCGGATGAATGATGGGAGCTTTCTATTAGACAGGACACATCCATTGATGCATTGTCTTTTCTAATGTCTACAACCACGGACACAGTAGGATACACAGATATAGAAACACTTGCCTTGTCAAATGACATACAAGAAAAAGTCCACTCCAAACCAAACAAACCGACTTTCCTATCTATTCTCAGAACATGAGACAAAACCGCATACTCACACCCATACTCAAACGGCACCTCCTTCTCCCAAGTAGGTGTGTGAATATATGGAGTGTCCTCTGACTGGTGGGCAATACTCTGTTCCACCGAAATGCACTGTAGGGTCTCAGATCTTGTCTCCTTTTCCAACTCTGTGAAGTTGCCAGGAGCCATTGGTGAGCAACTATCTGCTTTCCCTGGAAAGGCCCCTCTTCAGAGCTCTCCTGGCATTTGGCCATCCTCACATCAGTAGGTACCAAGAAAGACTGACCCTATCTTTGGTAAATCCAAACAAGTGAGCCCAATGTGACTGAGACTGGGACTGGCTCTGGATGCCTTGCTTCCTGGATCCCAAGTTCAGAGATTTCAAACACCAAGGAAGTTAGGTAGGTCAATTCCTTCAGAAACTGAAAGAGGTCACTGCCTTGACAACCACTTTGTGCTAACAGTTGTTTCATAGGGTCCCATGAAATGGAGGCTGCCCCTACTTCCTGTGACACTTTCAAAAGTAAGAATGGTATTTCAACCATAGGCACCTGGGAACAGCTCTCCACACAGGCCTGGTTTGGTCCATCTTCTCTATATTAAGAAGAAAGCGGCTGTTTCAGACACATCCCTTCGTCCTGACCAGGGTTTTTGCCATGGAAGATGATTTTTGCTCTCTTAGGTCCTCCATAGCTGCCTACATCTTATCCAGGGATCATTTCTGCATGGACCTTTGAGGTTCTCAGCAGGTGGAAGATCCCCTACATTCTTGTATTGTAAGACCAACTCTGTACCTGCTCTTCTGTAAAGTGAGATTGAGCGAAAAGTGTATGGTTAGGGTTAATAACAGGTTCGATTTGGGTTAGGAATCCTTCTGCGAGATGAATAATGGTATTGGAACCAACAGAAATCTAGGTAAGATTTGAAGCCCAGTAAGGCATTAGGCGCTCGAGTGGGATACTTAGTTTTGAATTATATTCTGCACAGACGTCTCAGATGAATCGATATACAATGGCATAGGACCTTGTATCTTCGATGATTGAATGTTGAAGAGAACATCCAGTCAAAAAGGGATAGTAAGTAGGATTAGGATGATAGTTGGTAGGTTTAGAAACAAGAGTGAGTATAGGAGTGGGACCAAAATTTCTTTAGCAATAGGCTTTTGCGTAGAGATTGAATATAAATGTCAGCACATGTGAAGAGTCAATCACAATAATGAACTGGGATAACATCCTCACTCCATGGGTGCATCCTCCGCCAAGTGGAGGGGCCCATGGGGGACGAACCCTTATGGCAAGGGCAGAAGATAGTTGGTCAGAGCTGTTACTCATACTTTTATATAAGAAAGAGAGATCTGTGGGGATGTAAACTTAAGAAATAAGCCTGTGAGAAGGGTAGAACATCCTTTTAAATGTTGGCAGCACGGTCTTCCATCTCCAGACGATGATGGACCTGTATGGGATTAGAGGCCAAAATATTAATCTGTTCTTTAATAAATTGTACCAGCCTGTTTATAATGCAGGGTCCTATGGACCCAATTATAAGTAAACCCAACAAAGGGCCTAATAGGGGAAGAAGGTAGGGTAGAAATCCATAAAGCCCAGTCCAGAGGGGATTTTCAAATAGTTCGCGTCATCTCTTTCTAGATCTTATTGAAGGTGCTTAATTTTAGTGCATACTATGCCTGATTTATTGGCATAAAAGCAGCATCGTTCCCCTAAGCCCAAGCAAATACCTCCCTGGTTATCTGTCAGCAAATCTAAGCCTCGTCTTTTTGAAGGAACACTTCTGCCTGGGAGTCTATTTGGTCCTGCAGATCTTTAATGGTTCCTGATAGAGTTTGTACATCATTTATAAGTTGTTGAGACAGGCGACGGTAAGAGTGTATAGCTGTGCCTAAGCCAGTGTACCTGTGCCCACAGCAGCTGTTATTCCAAAGCTGGCAATGAGTGGTAAGGCCTGTATTGCCCGCCTGTGTCTTTTGACTAAGGTGTCTAGGCTAGGAATGGGTAGAGGTTCGTCTCCTGGGACTATAGTTATATCAGGGAGTAATAAGGCAAGAACAGAGCCACCGGTCCAATTCGCTGGAAGCCTGGGGAAGGCCAAGTTTCCTCCACCCATTAAAACTCTGCCATTGGGAGGACAAAGAGTTGGGGTGGGTGAGGAATAATTTTGTATGTTCAGCAATTATCAAAGAAAGTAACTCCAACATCAATATCATAGGTGTTATTCTGCATCGCGCCTAAAAGACATAATATAATAGTGCCTATAAGTTGTACTTAAAAAGGAAATCCGGGTTGGCATGTATTATCATTGTCTATGATAGAATTAATAGGAACTGCCATAGTCATAATTGCCCCTGTTGTCATGCAGAGCCAGCAATCACCAGCAAGGGTGTGGTTGGAATTATTAAGCAAGTAGAAGGTAGTTTCCAAAATATCTAATGTATTGGTATCTAAACCTGGGAGCTGAGATTTAGGCAACATTAAGGGATGATATGTGAGCTCAGGGATTTGGGGTTTCAAAAGTTTGATTATGTGAGGTGTTTGACAGCATCAGTGGTTCTTCCACCATCAGTGACCCCTGTAGGGGCCTTAATGGGCCAGCAGGAGGGTTTACCGACAGGGCCTTGGCAACCAGCTGACTGTAGCTTGGTGTATTTGCCTTCTACTCCCTGGTCAAATAGAACGGAGGTATAATGAATAGTGGTCCCCCCTGCTGCATGAGTTTTAGTTTGGGAGGCTTCAAAAAATTGTTCTCCCTGCTTGTTAACACAAATTGAGGGCGACACATAACAAGAGTCATGCCTCGCCTGGGTATGCGAACAGGTTGCAGAAGAATTTTGGAGAGCTTTACTTGTACTAGGGGGAATAAACTTTGGCTTCTTAACACATACTCATTTAGGCTGATGAACTCCTCCAAGTTTATGGTCAACCTCGGCATGGAGGTAAACCACCTTAGTCACGCAGTCAGCAGTCTCGGTCCAACTAGTGGGAGCCTGAGTCCAAGATCATCACTTGCATTCACAGGGGGGCCCAAAAACTTACACCATGATGTTGGAACGTGGAGGGCCAAGGCCTCCATGTACAAACCTGTTAAGCAGAAGTGCCTAAATCAGGATCCCCACACAGATTGTTGGCTGCATCTGAAAAAGAACAAAATTTGTCCTCAGGGGGAGGCCCTCCATCCCTGTGTTGAGGTAAGTCATTAACCTGTTTAACCAGGCATTCTGGTAACCATCTTGGGGCTGATTGCTCTTGGTCCAAAAGACAAGCTGAGCCTCGTCCCCAGATGAGAACAGGATCTGGACCTTTCCATTTATTTGTAAGGGAATTGCACCACATAAGAGGTGGGCGAACAGAATTGGACAAGGGATGCCAGTTTCTGTCTGCGGCCGAATGGCCTTCACTGTCTAGGGTAAGAAAAATAAGGGCAATTAAAGCATGGTTAAGGCGATGCCTGGGAGTGGTAAATACAAGGGCGGAAGCCTTATGGAGGGTTATCCAAGTCTATAAGGTAAGGTGGGCACGTTCCACAACGCCTTGGCCCTGAGGGTTGTATGGAATTCCAGTAGTATGACGAATTTGCAAGGTAGCACAAAACTATTTAAACTTGGCACAGGTATATGCAGGATAATTATCTGTTTTAATATGTATTGGTTTACCCATTATGGAAAAGGCTGAAATAAGAGGAGAAAGAACATATTTGGTAGCCTCCCCTGAATGTGGTGATGCAAAAATAAAGTCGCTGAAGGTATCTATAGAAACGTGTATATATTTGGTAATTTCAAATTCAGGAAAATGAGTAACATCCATTTTCCAAAACTGATTGGGCAGTAATTCTCGGGGGTTAACTCTCATGTGTTGAATGGGGAGGGAGACAGTGCAACCTGGGCATGCTTTTACTATTTCTCGTGCCTGTTGCATGGTAATTTTACAAAGTAATTGAAGGCTCTTGGAATTTAGATGGTGAAGATTGTGTAACTCTGTGGCCTTTTGAATGAAGCCCACAAAAATTGGAAAGATGGAACGAGTTGCTGAATCAGCTTGGGCATTACCTTGTGTTAGAGGCCTGGGATGATCAGAGTGTGCCCTGATGTGTTCTAAGAAGAATGGGTGTTGTCTGGCCTGAATTAGCTGCTGAAGCTGATGAAAAAGAAAGGCCACATTGGAAGAAGCCTTAATGGTGGGGGAAATGTCCAGCAGGGGCACAGAATGAGCAATGTAGGCACTGTCTGTATAAATATTAACAGGATTATCAAAAAATATTATAAAAACTTGTGTTATGGCAAACAATTCCACAACCTGTGCTGACTGATAGATAGTATCAAAGATGGTAGGCTGGTTATTGACAACAAAGAGCGCTCAGCCATTACTGGAACCGTCTGTAAAGACATTAAGGGCTTGAGGAATGGGAGCCTTTTGAGTAATT
The DNA here is from genome assembly GCF_048772815.1 of Callospermophilus lateralis. Classification (NCBI taxonomy): domain Eukaryota; kingdom Metazoa; phylum Chordata; class Mammalia; order Rodentia; family Sciuridae; genus Callospermophilus; species Callospermophilus lateralis. The sequence continues at coordinate 1,943,916 of NW_027512885.1, read as the reverse complement.
TTGGGAAAAATAAATGGATGTAACTGGACAAAATGTAAAAGGGGGTCATTGGGGAGGTGGTTATCAATTGTTCCCCAAAAGCCTGATAGGGCAATACCCCATTCATCCCGTTTCTGTATTAAAAATTTGGTTTGGTCCTTCATATATGGAATTAAATTATTATGAGGTTCTTTGCCAAAATGTTGTCGAGAATCAAATGACCTTTAATAATAATAGAAGCTACCTGAGCAAGATTAACAGTAATAACCTTGGAGGATGTGGTGGGTAAATGGACCCAAAGCAAGGGGCAGCCTTTATTTTTAAAATGTGGATCTCGCTGCCAAATTATTCCTGTGGGTGTATGAGGAGTTTGTTAAATAACCAGAACCAGAGGAAGGTTATAAGAAATTTGTGTAACAAACTGTTGGGCAATGGCTTCTGTGACTTGGTTTAATGCCTGTAATGCCTCGTGTGTAAGCTTTTGAGAGGAGGAGGGGTGGGAATCACCTCTCAAAATATAATTAAGGGACAAAAGTACACAAGTGGGTAATTTTAAATATGTTCTTAGCCATTTAATATCCCCCAGTAATTTTTGAAAATCATTAAGAGTGTGAAGATGGTCCACACGTAGTTGTATTTTAGGAATTTGAATCTGATTATCTTGAAGTTAAAGGCCCAAATAGGTATAACAGTCCTGTGTTTGAACCTTATCAGAAGCTATCTGTAGTCCCAAGGTAGTGAGGGTTTTGTAAAGGTCCAGGTAACAATTATTAACGTCATGGATATTAGGTGCAGCAATTGACAAATCATCCAATTAATGTAAAATATGAATTTGTGAACATTGCTCTCTCACAGGGTCTACTGCTTGAGCAACGTATTTTGGGCTAAGACTAGGGCTGTTGGCCATACCTTGGGGAAGAACCTTCCATTGAAATCTGTGCATAAGGCCCTGAAAATTAATGTGAGGGAGACTAAAGGCAAAATAGGGTCTATCCTCAGGATGTAAAGCAATGGTAAAAAAGCAATCTTTTAAGTCAACAACCATTTTACAATAGTTTTTGGGAATAGCCACTGGTGTGGGAATGCCTGGCTGTAGTGCTCCCATCAGGCATATAACTTTATTAATGACACACAAATCTTGTAAAAGGCGCCACTTGCCTGATTTTTTCTTGATAACAAAAATAGAATTATTCTATGGTGAGCTTGATGGCTCTACATAGCCAGCTGCCAGCTGTTCCTGCACTAACATGGAGGCAGCCTCCAATTTTTCTTGGGTAAGGGGCCACTGATCCACCGACACAGGAGTCTGAGTCTCCCAAATAATTTTATCTGCATGGGGTACAGGAGGGTCAGGGACCAACACTAAAAATCCAAATACCAAAGTCTATATGTATTTGTTTTTTGTAAGGGTTGTATAGGCTCAACCAGTTCTTGTCTCAGTCTCCCCATGCCTGTACCAGGGACAAAATTCATATGAAGCATTTGATGAGTCACCATGGAATTGGGACTGGAAAGAATAACTTACATTTGACTCAAAATATCTCGGACGTATAGGTTAAGATGAAGGTCAGGAACAAAGAAAGGAGTGACAGTTCCCATATTACCCTCTTTATCAGTCCAGCTAAGAGCCCTAGAGCTGACCAGAGGATTTTTTGACTGTCCTATCCCTTTAAGGTCTGTCAAGGATGGGGTGAGGGGCCAACCTGTTGGCCAATATTTTTGAGAAATAATTGTGGCATCAGCTCCAGTATCAAGAATTCCTTGGAATTCCTTTCCTTCAATAAGTAAGATAAGGGTGGGTCTATTGTGAGAAATGGGCTGAACCCAATATACATCAGAGGAGCCCAAGGAGGTAGTCCCCCTCGGTAGGTTTGAGTGGTGGAAGTGCCTCCTGAATCCAAGGGAAGGAGTATTAATTGTGCAAGTCTTGTTCCTGCTGGGATGGCCGCAACTCCATTAATAGCTGTGGCCAGTATTTTTATTTCTCCAGTGAAATCATTATCTTTAATGCCAGGGAAGACCTGAACACCTTGTAAGGTAGTAGAGGCTCTTTCAAGAATAAGGGCACACATATGAGATGGAGTGGGACCCATAATTCCAGTGGGTATTATCTGGGGCCCTTGCATTGAGTCTAATATTGTATCGGTGGCGGCAAAAAGGTCCAATCCTGCGCTGCCTGGGGTGGCTAATTGGAATGAGGCAATTGTGGAGAAGGATTTTGAGATAGGCTGCTGAGGGCATTTGTCTTAGATCTACACTCACTGGCCCAGTGATGACCTTTACCTCATCTAGGGCAAAGGGTAGCTGGGGGCAGTTTAGCCTCAGTTTGAAAAGACACTATTCTTAGGCTTTGTTTGCCTGTCAGACACTCACGTGCAAAATGGCCAGGTTGTTTACAAGTAAAGCAACTACGTGAGCCAGGATTGTGAAAGGCCTTGGTAAAGGCAGCACCGAGGGTGAGACCCATGGCAAGGGCTACACCCAACCCTGCACAGAGTCCAATAAAGTCAGAAAGTTTCACTTTTTTCTTATGTGGTCGAAGAACATCCTGACATGCCAGGTTGGCATTTTCAAAGGCAAGATGTTTTACAAAGGTGCTTTCGATTTCGCTTGGTCCAAGCAAGAATCCCGCAGCTAGGTTAAGCCGGGGAACAAAGTCGCTATAAGGCTTGTCGGGCCCTTGTCGAATTTTTGCCAGGGAAGTCGTAGCAGAGGCCTTTTGAGGGAGGCGTCTCCAAGCATGTAAGCCAGCCATCTGAATCTGTGTCAAAAGTACAGCAGGGAAACGTGCCAGTTAAGTTTTAGTGTCAAAAGGCGCATTGCCCACTAGCTTAACATAAGTCCAGGAATTAGAGGAGGGCTTAGTTAAATTTTTCTGAGCAGTTTCCTGACAGTGCTCTTTGAAATCTGCATTCCATAAGAGGAAGTCTGCGGCATTGAGGGTAGCTTGGTCTAAAAATTTCCAATCATTGGGAGTAAGACATTGTGTCATGTAGCTTTCTAATAAAGCCTACGTGTAGGGTCAATGGGTCCATAGTGAGCACAAGACTTTTTAAGTTTTTTCAAGAAAACGCAGGCTTAATGTTTTGTAGACACTCTGGGTTCCTTCCTGCCTAGGGATGAAGTCCTCATCCTCTGAGTCCTGATCTCCTTGATCCATTTCCCCCGCTTCCTCCTCTTGATCCTCGTCTAAGTCTTTGACATCAACCTGGGCAGGCTTAACTATCTAACTGAGGGTGACTGAAAAGTGAGAACAGTCCAATGGAGCGGCTTAGCCTTTGTATTAGACCACTTTGGGCCAGCTTGTGTTGACTCCATGCCTAAGGCTAATGAATAAAGCTTAGAGTCAAGGGATCTTAATTCTTTTTAAACTTGGATCTCTTCCAGGCTATGTTGGAGAGACTCTCCCAAGGGAGCCAGGTTAGGCAAGGGAATTGGGGAAAAAATATCTGGTGGGGGGATTTGGCCCCTGAAGGGCCAGAGCACAAAAAGCAGGAGAGATATAGGAGGGAGGTGGATGTGTAAGTCCTATAGGCTGTGGCTGGGTCCTAAGCAGTGGCAGGTCTTCTGTATCATAGGGAGTTGCTTCCTTCTCCAAGTTAGCCTTCTCCCCAGGGGTCAATGTGTCTCCAGGATTTAAAACTGGATAAAGGCGGTTGGTAACCTATGGAGCCCTATTCATTAGGGTGGTATTTTGAGGGGGACCAGGAAGGTTTCCAGGGTCCTGGGGAGACTGAGAATGGTCTATGTCTATACTAACTGATGGGCATGCGAGGGGGGACGAGAGGTCTTTTGCATAGTCTCTTTCCTAATCCTGAAAAGTTTTAAGGTACCATTATCAAAGGGTGAAATTTTAAGAAATTCATTAATTAATTTCCAGTAAGAAAAGGTGGGAACAGGCAATTTTTCTGTCTAAAGGATTCAAAATAATCTTTTAAACAGTCTCCTACTCTAAGCCATCTTTTACCATTAATGGTCCCTTCAAGGTGAAATCATAGACACAATTCCCCTATGTATGAAAAGAAAAATTTTAAGTCCTTTTTCTTAACACGTGCCCCCCATGTCTTGAAGGAATCCTTGAGGCCCTACAAATACAAATCATGTGACAAAACTGCTTGACCCATTGTGGGTCACTCCCCATGGGTCATCCCCACTCTCCTCCTGGATCTGTCTCTCGGTGGTGTCTGCTGAGGCAATTGTGAGCTCCGCTTGACCAAGTTTTCCAGGAGGACGGGGTTCCCTATGACTCAAAGGCTCGAGCCCCAGTCAGTGGGCACCAGATGTCCCGGCTGGCAGGACACATCAACGTGGGCAGCGAACCAAGATAGGGAGGAATGAAGGTACAAGAGACACGAGAGATGACAGGAAGACAGGAGTTCTGATCAACCTTCAAAATACATTGTTCACACAGGGGATTTTATATGCTGGAGATGGGAAAGCTCTCTTATCGGCAGTTCCTGAATGTCTACACAAGGTGAGATAACCTCAGGATATTTCAGGAAGACAGATGGCCACAGGATGTCTCAGGGACACAGATGGCTAAATGATGTCTCCAAGAGATGATGTCTCCCTGGGTGTTGTTTCTTGTAAGTGTCAGGCTATTCTTTGAAGGAGAATTCCTTCTACCCCTGACAGTCAGGGATTCAGTATTTCCAATGGAAAACTGAAAAAAGAATGCAATGTGTATGCAAATATGTGCTACCCCAAAATCTTTCCATTTTCATTCAGAACAATGCCTTGACATTACCTTCACCCCAAGTAAGACACAATTAGAGAAGATTTGAAAATCTGTGAATACACATCTGGAATGGAAAATGCTCAGGAGTTCACAAACTTGAAGGTGGTAGAGGAGTTTCCAAAAGCAAAGAACAGGGTAATAACTCCACAAACATGGAGCTCTGCCGGCATAAAGATTTCTTGAGAAACTGCTTCTGAGGTTGGGCACTTGAAATATATGTTGTTTTCAGGAGCTTTAGCTTCCTTTGTATTGAGACCATCAAATCTGGGTCTGCATCTATGTGACCTGGAGGACATGGTTTCATATTTTCCAATGGATATGAGGCAGCAGTGCTGAATTCTCTCTTTGTAGGTAAACTGTTGCCAATGGGGGCTAAGTGTCTCCCAGTGTGGACTGTGAAGACATTTAATCATCCTCCACTTTTGTGGTGTTTCTTGTAGCTGCACTGGGAGTTTGGTATTTGCTTCTCGAAATGCAAGGAGTTCAACTGGGACACAGTGCTCGAGGGAGTTCTGTCATGTGTGGTGGGTAAGGGTCTGCAAGAGAATGCACCAACCAGGTTTCTATCCCACAAAGCTTGCCCCCTTGACCATAGCAATCTGATTCTAAACATTGCACTGAAACCTCTCCATATAACAAGATGCCTTTACATACAAGGATCTAGAGGCTACACTATGTCAGTCACAAACCATTTGGAAGCCAATGCAAATCCAAATGACCCCACCACAGATGTTTTAACACACACCTGCACTCCACTGCTCTAGGCCGACTACTCATCAGGTTCCAAATTACTGGCATCTCTCTTCTACACCATTTTCATGAACACCAGTCAATCAAGGCACTGTATGATACACTCATGATCATCAATAGGACATACAAAGTTTCTCCAGTGCGACCCGGTCATGGGAATTCAAAAATTTAATGGTATTTATCTAGCCATTTTTCAACGATGACATTGGAGGCACTGTGGGATTCAATTCATTCAGGAACCATTAAATGGAGAAAAAGCTCATTTCAAAGAAAGCTCTAGAAAACGTTAACAGGCAAGGCTTCCCAAAGACAGGCCAAAAGGTCACATGAAGCCAGGTCCATTGAGGTCTACAATGTGAGGTCCATGTGTGTTTAACTTGCAACAATGGCTGCCACGTCTTTAAGAATAAAATCATGTAATATCATTCCTGAGATTCCCAGTGCTCTGTGGAAAGCCACCCTGGGCCTAGATCTCAGTTTCCAAGGGCGAATCTCATGCGTGGCCTCCTAAAATCCCAACACAATACACAGCAATACTTCTTGGAGGTCAGTTCCAGAACTCAGTCTCTAGGGGAATCACACCAGTGTTCAAGCCCAGGTGGATCCAGTCAACTCTTCCAACCACGACTTAAATAAAAACAATTAAAACCAAAACACTCCCACATGGCCCTCATCTTCTCCCATATAGACACTCATCATAACCTCTGGCTGGAGTTTTCCATGAGGGTCGCAGGCCCAGACAATGTCCAAAATAATCTCCCTTGCACCTCATTTGCCTAAATTCAGGGTGGCCTGGACACCCTTCCTGTTAACCAGAAGTGATCAAATAGGCCTGCCCTTAATACTGTTCCATTTCTCCAATTTGAGGCCTTCTGACTGTGGGGTTTAGATTCTTTATGTGAATTGGAGTCATGAGAAAACCAAGGTCCTCTGCAGAGATTTGAAGAACTCACTTGACCCAAAGGATCCCTATTCTCAATTGATGGATTTTAGGAACCTAAAAGGGGTAGGCAATAGAATTCATTAACAATGAATAAACTTTTTGCCATTTTGGTTTTGGATGCTCACATGGGATCTTTCTTTAGATCCATCAGGTGCTGAAAATCTAAGCCACAGCCTCACACAGGGCCAAGAGCCTGATCCAGACACATCCCTTTCCAAAGCAATTAAGCAAAGAGCCACAGGTGATGCCCATTCATTTCCATTTCAAAACTGTTTCCTTCAGGCTTTACAAAGGGCTGGCCTGAGGCAAAGACTTTCCTGACATTCAGGGCAAAAGAACAATAGGTAAGGAAAAGGCCCAAAGCAGGTTTATACACTGAGATTTTCCTGGTCACACGGATATCTGAGTTTTTTGATATGCTGGCCATTCCCTTCAGCTATCCAGTACATAGTCATGTAACAGACCTTGGAGTTGGTACATACCTTGGACAGAAAACCATGAGTGTATTCTGGAGAGTGGCCAGAATTCAGGAAGAAAACAGGGACTTATGAAGGTAGTAGGTGTTGCCCATCCATAAGGCAAGGCACACTCCATTCATAAATTGGGCAGGATGAATGCTGGGAAGCTTTCTACTAGACAGGACACATCCATTGTTGCATTCTCTTTTCTAATGTCTACAACCAGGGACACAGTGGGATACACAGACATAGAAACACTCACCTTGTAAAAGAATCTACTAGAAACAGTTCACTACAAACCAAACAAACCACCTCTCTGATCTGGTTTCTTTGGCTAACTCTGTGAAGTTCTCAGGAACAAAGTGTTGAGCCACTACCTGCTTTCTCAGGAAATGTCCCTCTTCAGAACTCTCCTGGCATTTGGCTATCCTCACAGCAGTAGTTACCGAGAAAGACTGACTCTGTCCTTGGAAAATCCAAACAAGTGAGCCCACTGGGACTGTGATTTGGACTGCCTCTTGGTGCCTGGCTTCTTGGATACCAAGTTCAGAGAGTTCAATCACCAAGGAAATGAGGCATGTCACTTTCTTTGGAACTGAATGAGGCCACTGCCTTGGAAACCACATTGTCCTAAGAGTTGCTTCCAAGGGTCCCATGAGATGGAGGCTTCCCCTACTTTCTGTGACACTTTCACAAGTTAGAATGATATATCATCCATAGGCACCCAGGAACAGCTCTCCACACAGGCTGGTTTGATCCATCTTCTCTACAATAAGAAGAGAAAAGCTGATTCAGACACATTGCTTCATCCTGACCAGGTTGCTTGCCATGGAATATGACTTTTGCTCTCTCAGGTCCTTCGTACCTGCCTACAACTTCTCTGGGTATCATTTCTGTATGGACCTTTGAGGTTCTCAGCAGGTGGAAGGTCCCGTACTTTCCTGTATTCTAAGAACAACTCTGTCCCTGCTTTTCAGTAAAATGAGATTGAGGGAAGAGTGTATATTTAGGGTTAATAACAGGTTCAATTTGGGTTAGGAAATATTCTCTGTGATGAATTATGTTATTGGGAACCTGCGATATTTACAAAAATATAGAGGTGAAATATAAGAATGAAAACAGAAATCTAGGTATGATTTGAAGGCCAGAAGGGCATTGGGCCCTTGATTGGGATACTTAGCTTTGAATTATGTTCTGCACAGATGTCTCAGAAAATTTGATATACAATGGCATAGGACCTGAACCTTGGAAGATTGAATGTAGAAGAGAACATCCACTCAAAAAAGGATAGTCATTAGGATTTGAAAGATAGTCGGTACGTTTAGGAAGAAGAGTGAGTATATGATTTGGACCAAAAGTTCTTTAGCAATAGGGTTTCTTATTTTCCAATAAACATGAGGAAGCAGTGCAGAATCCTCTCTTTGTAGGTCAACTGTGACCACTGGAGACAAAGTGTCTCCCCGTGTGGACTGTGAAGCCATTTGTTCCTCCTCAACGTTTTGTGGTATTTTTGCTGCAGCACTGGGAGTTTGGTATTTGCGTCACAAAATACAAGGAGCTCAACTGGGACACAGTGCTGGAGGGAGTTCTGTCACGAGTGGTGGTCAGAGTCTGCGAGAGAATGCACCAACCAGGCTCTATCCCTCATATCTTGTCCCATTGCCGCCTTGTCCATATCAACCTCATTCTGAACATTGCCGTGAAACCTCTCCATATAACAAGATGCCTTTACATATAAGGGTCTGCTGGCTGCACCATGTCAGTCAAAAGCCATTTGGAATCCAATGGTAGATCCTCATGGCCCTACCACTGATGTTCTTTCACACACCTGCCCACCACTCCTCTAGGCCCACTACTCAGCAGGCTCCAACATACTGAAATCTCTGTTCTACACCATTTTCATGAAGCCCAGTAATTCAAGGCACTGTCTGGTACCCTCATGATCAGCAACAGGACATACAAAGCTTCTCCAATGAATTTCCAAAATTTTATGGTATTTTTCTAGCCATTTTTCAAGGATGAAGTTGGAGGCACTGTTGGTTTCAATTCATTCAGAAAACATTAAATGTTGAGGAAGCTCATTTCAGTGAATGCTCTGGAGAACTCTCACAGGCAAGTCTTCCCAAAGAGTGGCCAAATGGACACATGAAGCCAGGCCCATTGAGGTCTACAATGTGAGGTACGTGTGTGTTTTGACTCTCAACTATGGTACAGAAGTCTTTCAGAATAAAATCATGTGATATCCTGGCTGAGATTCCCAGTGATCTGAGGAAAGCCACCCTGGGCCTAGATCTCAGTTTCCAAGGGCGACTCTCATGCGTGGCCTCCTAAAATCCCAACAAAATTCATGGCAATACTTCTCTGAGGTCAGTTCCAAAACCCAGTCTCTAAGGGGAATCACACCAGAGTTCAAGCCCTGGTGGACCAAGTCATTTCTTCCAACCACCTCACAAATGACCAAAATTAAAACCAAAACTCTCCCACATGGCCCTCATCTTCTTCCATATAGTCACTCATCGTAACCTTTGCCAGGAGTTTTCCATGAGGGGCACAGCCAAAGACAGTGTCCAAAATAAACTCCCTTGCCCCTCATTTGCCAATATTCAAGGTGGCCTGGACACCCTTCCTGTGAACCACGAGTGATCAAATAAGCCTGCCGTTAATACTTCTCTATTTCTCCAATTTGAGGCCTACTGACTTTTAGGTATAGATTATTTATGTGATTTGGAGTCATGAGAAAACACAAGAACCTCTGCGGGACTTTGAAGAACTCATTTGACCCAAAGAATCCCTAATACGTTAATCCCTAATACTCGTTAATACGGCACTGCTTCTCCAATTTGAGGCCTATTGACTGTGGGGTTTAGATTCTTTATGTGAATTGGAGTCATGAGAAAAACCAAGCACCTATGGGCTAGCCTCTGCAGGGTTTTGAGGAACTCATTTGACCCAAATGATCACTAGTCTCACTTGATGAAGGTCAGGAACCTTACAGAGGTAGGCAAGAGACTTCATTCACAATGACTGCTCTTTTGGCAATTTTTGTTTTAGATACACACATTGGATCTTTTTTTTAGATCCTTCAGGTGCTGAGAATCTAAGACATAACCTCACACAGGGCCAAAAATCTGATTCAGACACATCCCTTTCCAAAGAAATTAAGTAAAGAGCCACAGGTGATTCCCTTTCATTTCCACTTGAAAACTGTTTTCTTCATGCTTCACAAAGGTTTGGCCTGAAGAAAAGACCTTCCTCACATTCAGGGCAACAGAACAATTGGTAAGCACAGAGCTTGGAGGTGGTACAAATCATGGAAACAAAATCGTGAGCCTATTCTGAGAGTGATCAGTTTTCAGGAAGAAAACAGGAACTTAGGAAGATAGTAGATGTTGCCCATCCATAAGTCAAGCCGCAGTCCATTCATACACTGGACAAGATAAATCCTGGAATGCTTTCTACTAGACTGGACACATCCATTGATGCATTCTCTTTTCTAATGTCTACAACCATGGACACAGTGGATGCACAGAAAAAGAAACACTCGCCTTGCGAAACGTCTTACCAGAAACAGTTCACTCCAAACCAAACAAACCACCTTTCCTAACTATTCTTAGAACATGAGACAAAACCTCAAACCCACACCCAAACCCACAAAGGCACCTCCTTCCCCCAAGTAGGTCTGTAACTATCGGGAGTGTCCTCTGAATGGTGGGCCATACTATGTTCCGCTGAAATGGCCTGTCCTGTGTCAGATCTGGTCTCCTTGGCCAACTCTGTGAAGTTTTCATGAGCCAGCGGTGATCCACTACCTGGTTTCTCAGGAAAGGCCGATCTTCAGAGCTTTCCTGACATTTGGCCATCCTCACATCAGTAGGTACCAAGAAAGACTGACTCTGTCCTTCGTAAATCCAAACAAGTGAGAACACTGAGACTGGGACTGGGACTGGCTCTTGGTGCCTGGCTTCCCGGATCTGAGACTTCCATCACCAAAGAAGTAAGGTGAGGTTACTTCCTTCAATATCTTAATGAGGTCACTGCTTTGGCAACCACTTTGTCCTAACAGTTTCTTCCAATGGTCCTATGATGGAGGTTGCCCCTACTTCCTGTGATACTTTCACAAGTTAGAATGGTATATCAACCATAGGCATCCGGGAACAGCTTACCACACAGGACTGGTTTGGTCCATCTTCTCTACATTAAGAAGAGAGAGGCTTATTCAGAAGCTACCCTTCATCCTTACCAGGTTGTTTCCCATGGAAGGTGACTTTTGCTCTCTCAGGTACTTCATAGCTGCCTGCATCTTTCCCTGGGATCAAATCTGCATGGACCTTTGAGGTTCTCAGCAGGTGGAAGATCCCCTACATTCCTGTATTTTAAGATGAACTCTGACCCTGCCCTTTTGTAAAGTTAGATTGACGGATCAGTGTATGGTTAGGGTTAATACCTTGTTCGATTTGGGTTATAAATCATTCTGCAGGAGGATTACTGCTATTGGTAACCTGCAATATTTATAAGATTATAGAGGTGAAATATAAGTACAAAAACAGAAATCTATGTAAGATTTGTAGCACAGAAGGGCATTAGGCCCTTGATTTGGATACTTAGCTTTGAATTACATTCTGCAGAGATGTCTCAGATAATGCGATATACAATTGCAAAGGACCTTGTACTTTGGATGATTGATTGTAGAAGAGAACATTTACTCAAATTGGGAGAGTCAGTAGGATTAGGAAGATAGTCTGTAGGTTTAGGAAGAAGAGTGAGTATAAAATTTGGAACAAATGTTCTTTAGCAATAGGGTTTCGGTTATAGAGTGAATGTAAATGTCAGCACATGTGAAGACTCAGTCACAATGATGAACTGGAGAAAATATAGGAAAAAAGATATCAATAGAGACATTACAAAATCAGGCAATTATAATGTGAGTGATAGGATTAGACATTTTCAACATGGTTAAGATTGAATGCATAATCTTAGGAAGAAAAAAAAATATGTAGTTACCAATAGGAATAACATTTGAAAGCAGTAGGCAACCTGGACATGGATGTTTTTAGTAATCCATGTTCACTTTCCATTTAGGCTTTGGTACAATCATAAGTGTGACCTTTGCATTTTCTGCCCAGAAAATTATTGTGATAAAATGTATCTGTGGATCATGTGATATGAGTATTTCTTTCACCATTTTTGGGAGCAATATTTGAAGACATATAAATTAGTATTGGGGGTACAAAGTGGTGTACCCTGTGTCAATGAATATAGAGATAATGGATGAATAGAATATACAGTGAATAAATAATCTAACTGGTTCCACTTTAAATAATGGATTGAATTGATATCTGAAAATATATAAGATATCATATATTGACATACAATCATTCATTCCAACCAGTTATATATCTAATGGTAATCTTAGGGTTATTGTTTATCATGAAGTGTGTGTGAGTTTTGCTTCAAAAGTGATTATGGAAATCGAAAATAATGTGTTTGGAAAGAAGTCTCATGAAAAGACCAGTCAAGAAATATGGAGGAATACATGAGTTGTGAAGCAGGAAGTGATTGAAAGTGAAACAAATGCCTATAAATTTGCTAAATTGTGGATGAAATATATATCCAATGATGTGCATAAACTGATGAAATAGTAGTGTACCAGTTTTGAATACAAATGAACGGCAAAATACATATCATGTCCCATAGGAATCGACTTGCATTGATGTTAAACTGAGTCAGTTACTGTAGAAATATTAGGATTCGCGTGCATCATTCACTGAATTTAGTTTTCTTTTTTTAAAACTTTTTATTAATGGTTGTTCAAAACATTACATAGTATTGTGGTGAGCGTCACAGGTTGGGGGGCCTGGCTTGAGGAAACAAAAGAGAAGGCCCTAGACACTCAGGATTGGAGATCCGCCCATTCTGGGATAAAGAGTTGCTGCACAGTGATTGCTTCCCACCTATTGAGAGGAGAAGCTTGGCCCAATGCACACAGCTCCACCTACTGGAAGAGAAGTTAATTGAACTCTATTACTGCATGTATTATTATTTTTTTTTCTTTTTATTTTCTTCTTTTTCTTTCATTTTCATTTTTTTGTTGTTGTTCTTTAACTTTTTTTAATGTTTTTATTTTTTAAAATTTTAAAAATTTATTATTTTATGATTCTTTTAAATTTTAATTTTCATTTTTATAATTATCATTATTATTTCTAAAAAATTTTATTTCTTTCTTTATTTTCTATTTTTTTCTTTTGTCTTTTCATTTCTTTTCAATTTTCTTATTCTCCCTTCCTTGAATTCTACCTGCCTACTCTCATTCTCTTTAGTGACTTCTTCCCATCCCTACTACTATCTTTCCTCCCAACCTTCAAATAAATTTATAAGAGTAAGCAGTAACTCAGCAGTCAAACAGAACAAGAAGTAACATTAGCAGCATAAAAAAGCAAGGATGAAAATGTGTACAAACAATGAAGGACAACATAAATAATCAGGAGGACCTAGAATCATCAGGAAAATGGTCATATAAAGAACTCAAGGAATACCTTAGACAGATGGAATGGAACCTTAAAGAGGATACGAGACAACAATTCCAAACAGTGAAAGAACACATTGAAAATGAATTACATAAACAGATAAAAGAAGAAGTTAAGCGTCTTTATCAGGAGATAGAGATTATAAAAGAAATCAAACAATAATTCTAGAAATGAAGGAAACGATAAACCAAATTAAAAACTCAATTGAGAGTATCACTAACAGAGTGGAGCAAGTAGAAGCCAGAACGTCAAATAATGAAGAAAAAATATATCATCTTGAAAGGAGTCTAGCCAACTCCGAAAAACTGGTAAAAAATCATGAGAAAAACAACCAAGAGATATGGGATAACATAAAAAAACAAACTTATGAGTCATCTGGATAGAGGAAGGTACAGAGATTCAAACCAAGGGAATGAGTAACCTGCTGAATGAAATAATTTTAGAAAACTTTCCAGAAATAAAAAAGGAAACGGATATACAAATTGTAGATGCATACAGGACACCGAGCACACAAAATCACAGTAGACCAATGCCAAGACACATTGTTACGAAAATATCCAATAAACAGACCAAAGAGAAATTATTAAAAGGTACATGAGAAAGGAGGCAGATGACATTCAGGGGTAAACCAATAAGGTTAACAACAGATTTTTCATCACAGACGCTGAAAGCGAGAAGATCCTGGAACAATGTATTTCAAATACTGAAAGACAATGGATGCCAACCAATAATTCTGTATCCAGCAAAATTAAGCTTCAGGTACAACAACAAAATAAAAATATTTCATAATTAACAAAAGCTAAAAGAATTTGCAGCCAGAAAACCAGCATTGCAAAGTGTCTTGAGCAAAACACTACATGAGGAAGAAATGAAAAACAACAACCAAAACTATCACTGGGAAGTGCCTCAGTAATAACAGAGGGCGGGGGAAAAGCTAATCATGGAGAAACAAACTAAATTAAAAAAAATAAATAATCAAAATGGCTGGCAGTACAAACCATATATAAATAGTAACTCTAAACCTTAATGGTTGAACTCTCCAATAAGGCAACATAGGCTGGTAACTTGGATTATAAAAACAAATCCAACAATATGTTGCCTCCAGGAGACACATCTGAATGGAAAAGGCATACACAGGCTGAAGGTGAAAGGTTGGGAAAAAATATACCATGCACACGGTCCTCGTAAGCAACCAGGGGTGGCCATCCTCACATAGAATAAAATCGACTTCAAGACTAAGTTATTCAAAAGGGATAAGTATGGATATTATATAACTTTAAAAGGAATCATTCACCAACAAGACATAAAAATTATCAATATTTATGAACCAAATAATGGTGCTGCGACCTTCATAAAACAAATTCTCCTCAAGTTCTGGAATCAAATAGACAACAACACAATAATTATCGGTGACTTCAACACAGCTCTCTCACCATTGGACAGATATTTCAAACAAAAGTTGAATTAAAAAAATATAGAATTCAATATCACAATCAATAACCTAGACTTAACTGAAATATATAGAATATACCAACCATCATCAAATGGATATACTTTTTTTCAGCAGCACATGGATCCTTCTCAAAAATAGACCATATATTATGCCATAGGGCAACCCTCAGTAAATATAAAGGGGTGGAGATAATACCATGCATTTTTTCTGACTATAATGGAATGAAACTGTAAATCAATGATAAAAGAAGGAAGAAAAAGTCCTACATCACATGGAAAATGAACGATATGTTACGGAATGATCAATGGGTTACAGAAGACATAAAGGTGGAAATCAAAAAATTCTTAGAGATAAACGAAAACACAGACACAACATATCGGAATCTACGGGACACAATGAAAGCAGTTTTAAGAGGGAAATTCATCGCCTGGTGGTCATTCCTCAAAAAAAAAAAAAAAGGAAAAACCAACAAATAAATGAGTCACAACACACATTACAGAACTCTCTCCAGCACTCTGTCCCAGTTGAACTCCTTGTATTTTGTGAAGCAAAAACCATATTCCCAGTGCAGCAGCAAGAAGCACCACAAAATGTGAAGGATGACCAAATGTCTTCACAGTCCCCACCAGGAGACACTTGGCTTCCTGTGGCCACAGTTTACCTACAAAGAGAGAATTCAGCACTGCTGCCTCAGGTTCATTGGAATATAAGAAACCATGTCTTCCAGGTCACATAGATGCAGACCCAGATTTGATGGTCTCACTACAAAGGAAGCTAAAGCTCATGACAACAACATATATTTCAAGTGCCCAACCTCAGAGGCAGTTTCCCAAGAAGTCATAGGCCAGCAGAGCTCCATGTTGGTGGAGTGTTTACCCTGTCCCTTACTTTTGGAAGCTCCTCTACCACCTCCAAGGTTGTGAACTCCCGAGCATATTCCATTCAGATACATAATCACAGATTTTCACACTTTTCTCCTCTTATTGTGTCTTACTTGGGGCGAAGGTAATATCATGGCACTTCTCTGGATGTGAGTGGGAAGATTTTTGTGTAGCACATGTTTACATACACATTGGAGTCATTTTCCAATTTTCCATTTGAAATACTGAATCCCTGACATAAACCCCTACCCTACTGGACTCTGACTAATAATCTTAATATGATAGTGAGAAATAACCCAAAAAGAATAGAAATACAAGCAGTTCAGAGGAGGCATGGTGTGTAGTTGGAATTGCCTTTTGCATTATATAGTGTAGGAGTTATAAATCTAGTCAATTTTTTGTTGAAATAACTCTACATGTGTTTTTAAAGTTAACAAATATGTGAATTCCTGTCTCCCTTTCTCTGTAGCCTATACGGTGCATGTATTTTTATATGCACATAGAAAACCCTATCTGGTATCACACGTATATACTTGTGAGGTGGCTGAATTGGCAGATACAAATTGTGAGAAGAGATCACTCCTCCTAAACGCTGTTGGAACTGAAAATTCAACCTATGGGTGAGCTTCCAAGTTGAATAACATTATACATAAATCCATGTTCAGTAAATGAATATTTTTGCATCTGTGGATTATATATATTTCATGATGAATTTCGATTGGCATATATATTGCTACTTTTTTCTTTTATTGGTTGTTCAAAACATTACAAATCTCTTCACATATCATATTTCATACATTAGATTCAAGTGGGTTATGAACTCCCATTTTTACCCCAAATACAGATTGCAGAATCACATCGGTTACACATCCACATTTTTACATAATGCCCTATTAGTTACTTTTGTATCCTGCTACCTTTCCAATACTCTACTATCCCCCCTCCTCTCCCCTCCCATCTTCTCTCACTACCCCATCTACTCTAATTCATTTCTCTCCTTGTTTATTTTCCCATTCCCGTCACAACCTCTTACATGTAATTTTGTGTAACAATGAGGGTCTCCTTCCATTACCATGCAATTTCCCTTTTCTCTCCCTTTCCCTCCCACCTCATATCTTTGTTTAATGTTAATCTTTTCTTCCTGCTCTTCCTCCCTGCTCTGTTCTTAGTTGCAATCCTTATATCAAAGAAGACATTTGGTATTTGTTTTTTAGGATTGACTAGCGTCACTAAGCATAATCTGCTCTAGTACCATCCATTTTCCTGCAAATTCCATGATTTTGTCATTTTTTAGTGCTGCGTAATACTCCAGGGTGTATAGAAGCCACATTTTTTTTTATCCATTCATCTACTGAAGGACAACTGTGTTGGTTCCACAGTGTAGCAATTGTGAATTGTGCTGCTATGAACATCGATGTGGCAGTATCCCTGTAGTACACTCTTTTAAGGTCTTAAGGGAATAGTTCAAAAAGGGCAATAGCTGGGTCAAATTGTTGTTCCATTCCCAGCCTTCCCCAGAATCTCCATACTGCTTTCCAAATTGGCCGCACCAGTTTGCGGGAACATCTCTCCACACAGGCCTGATTTGGTCCTTCTTCTCTACATTAAGAAGAGAAAGGCTTATTCAGACACAACCCTTCATCCTTAAAAGGTTGTTTCCCATGGAAGATGACTTTTGCTCTCTCAGGTCCTTCATTGCTGCCTACATCTTCTTCAGGGATCAAATCTACATGGAACCTCAAAGGTTCTCAGCAGGTGGAAGATACCCTAAATTCCTGTATTGTAAGATGAACTCTGTACCTGCTCTTCTGTAAAGTTAAATTGAGGGAACATTGTATGGTTAGGGTTAATAACATGTTCGATTTGGGTTAGTAATCATTCTGCTGGATGAATAATGGTATTGGAAAACTGCCATATTTACAAGAATATACAGCTGAAATATAAGTATGAAAACAGAAATCTAGGTAAGATTTGAAGTCCACAAGGGGATTAGGCCCTTGTTTGGGATATTTAGCTTTTAATTACGTTCTGCAAAATTGTCTCAGATAAATCGATAATCCATGGCATAGGACCTTGGACCTTGGATGATTGATTGTAGAAGAGAACATCCACTCAAAATAGGATAGTCGGTAGGTTTAGGAAGAAGAGTGAGTATAAAATTTGGACCAAATGTTCTTTAGCAATAGGGTTTTGGTTATAGAGTGAATGTAAATGTCAGCACATGTGAAGAGTCAGTCACAATGATGAACTGGAAAAAATATAAGAAAGAAGATATCAATAGAGACAATACAAAATCAGGCAATTATAATGTGAGTGATAGGATTAGACATTTTCAACAGGATTGAGATTGAATACATAATCTTAGGAACAAAAAAATAGGTAGTCACCAATAGGAATGATATTTGAAAGCATTAGGCAACCTGGACCTGGATGTTTTTAGTAATCCATGTTCACTTTCCATTTAGGCTTTGGTACAATCATAAGTGTGACCTTTGCATTTTCTGCCCAGAAAATTATTGTGATAAAATGTATCTGTGGATCATGTGATATGAGTATTTCTTTCACCATTTCTGGGAGCAATATTTGAAGACATATAAATTAGTATTGGGGGTACAAAGTGGTGTACCCTGTGTCAATGAATATAGAGATAATGGATGAATAGAATATACAGTGAATAAATAATCTAACTGGTTCCACTTTAAATAATGGATTGAATTGATATCTGAAAATATATAAGATATCATATATTGACATACAATCATTCATTCCAACCAGTTATATATCTAATGGTAATCTTAGGGTTATTGTTTATCATGAAGTGTGTGTGAGTTTTGCTTCAAAAGTGATTATGGAAATCGAAAATAATGTGTTTGGAAAGAAGTCTCATGAAAAGACCAGTCAAGAAATATGGAGGAATACATGAGTTGTGAAGCAGGAAGTGATTGAAAGTGAAACAAATGCCTATAAATTTGCTAAATTGTGGATGAAATATACATCCTATAATGTGCATAAACTGATGAAATAGTAGTGTACCAGTGTTGAATAAAAATGAATGTCAAAATGTACGTCATGTCCCATAGGAATCTACTTGCATTGATGTTAAACTGGGTCAGTTACTGTAGAAATATTAGGATTCGCGTGCATCATTCACCTAAGTGAGTTTTCTTTTTTTTAATTTTTATTTATGATTCTTCAAAACATTACATAGTTCTTGATGTATCATATTTCACACTTTGATTCAAGTGGGTTATGAACTCCTATTTTTACCCTGTATACAGATTGCAGAATCAAATCAGTTACACATCCATTGATTCACATATTGCCTTACTACTGTATGTTGTATTCTTCTGCCTTTCCTATCCTCTACTATCCCCCCTCCCATGCCCTCTCCTCCCCTCTTCTCTCTCTAATCCCACTACTCTAATAAATTTTCCCCCTTGTATTATTTTTCCCTTTCCCCTCACTTTCTCTTGTATGTAATTTTTTATAACCCTGAGGGTCTCCTTCCATTTCCATGCAATTTCCCTTCTCTCTCACTTTCCCTCCCACCTCACATCCCTGTTAAATGTTAATTTTCTTCTCATGCTTTTCGTCCCTTCTCTGTTCTTAGTTACTCTCCTTATATTAAAGAAGACATTTGGCATTTGTTTGCTAGGGTTTGGCTAGCTTCACTTAGCATAATCTCCTCTAATGCCATCCATTTCCCTGCAAATTCTATGATTTTGTCATTTTTTAATGCAGAGTAATACTCCGTTGTGAATAAATGCCACTTTTTTTTTATCCATTCATCTATTGAAGGGCATCTAGGTTGGTTCCACCATCTTACTATTGTGAATTGTGGTGCTATGAACATCGATGTAGCAGTTTCCCTGTAGCATGCTCTTTTTAGGTCTTTAGGGAATAGAATGAGAAAGGGAATAGCTGGGTCAAATGGTGGTTCCATTCCCAGCTTTCCAAGAAATCTCCATACTGCTTTCCAAATTGGCTACACCAATTTGCAGTCCCACCAGTAATGTACAAGTGTACCTCTTTCCCCACATCCTCCCCAGCACTTGTGTTTGTTTGGCTTCATAAATACTGCCAATCTTACTGGAGTGAGATGGTATCTTAGGGTGGTTTTGATTTGCATTTCTCTGATTGCTGGAGATGGTGAGTATTTTTTCATGTACTTGTTGATTGATTGTATGTCCTCCTCTGAGAAGTGTCTGTTCAGATCCTTAGCCCATTTGTTGATTGGGTTATTTGTTATCTTATTGTCTAATTTTTTGAGTTCTTTGTATATTCTTGATATTAGGGCTCTATCTGAAGTGTGAGGAATAAAGATTTGTTTCCAGGATGTAGGCTCCCTATTTACCTCTCTTATTGTTTCTCTTGCTGTGAAAAACCTTTTTAGTTTGAGTAAGTCCCATTTGTTGATTCTAGTTATTAACTCTTGTGCTATGGGTGTCCTTTTGAGGAATTTGGAGCCCAACACCACAGTATGTAGATCGTAGCCAATTTTTCTTCTATCAGACGCCATGTCTCTGATTTGATATAAAGCTCTTTGATCCATTTTGATATAACTTTTGTCCATGGCGAGAGAAAGGGATTCAGTTTCATTTTGTTACATATGGATTTCCAGTTTTCGCAGCACCATTTGTTGAAGATGCTATCCTTTCTCCATTGCATGCTTTTAGCTCCTTTATCAAATATAAGACAGTTGTAGCTTTTTGGATTAGTCTCTGTGTCCTCCATTCTGTACCATTGGTCCACCTGCCTGTTTTGGTACCAGTACCATGCTGTTTTTTTTTTTTTTACTATTGCTCTGTAATATAGTTTGAAATCTGGTATCGCTATACCGCCTGATTCACACTTCCTGCTTAGAAATGCTTTTGCTATTCTGGGTCTTTTATTTTTCCATATGAATTTCATGATTGCTTTCTCTATTTCTACAAGAAATGCCCTTGGGATTTTGATTGGCATTGCGTTAAACCTATAGAGAACTTTTGGTAATATCACCATTTTGATGATGTTAGTTCTGCCTATGCATAAACAGGGTATATTTTCCATCTTCTAAGATCTTATTCTACTTCTCTTTTTAGGGTTCTGTAGTTTGCATTGTATAAATCTTTCACCTCTTTTGTTAGGTTGATTACCAAGATTTTTTTTTTTGAGGATATGTGAATGGAGTGTTTTTCCTCATTTCTGTTTCAGAAGTTTTGTCGCTGATATACAGAAATGCTTTTGATTTATGCATGTTGATTTTATATGCTGCCACATTGCTGAATTCATTTATTAGTTCTAGTAGTTTTTTTTGTAGACCCTTTTGGGTTTTCTATATAAAGAATAATGTCATCTGCAATTAGTGATATTTTAAGTTCTTCTTTTTCTATTTTTATGCCTTTAATTTCTTTCGTCTGTCTAATTATTCTGGCCAGTTTCGAAAACTATATTGAATAGAAGTGGTGATAGAGGACATCCCTGTCTTGTTCCAGATTTTAGAGGGAATGCCTTCAATTTTTCTCCATTCAGAATGATACTAGCCTGAGGGTTAGCATAGATAGCTTTTACAGTGTCGAGGTAAGTTCCTGTTATCCCTGGTTTTTCTAATGTTTTGAACATAAAGGGATGCTCTACTTTGTCGAATGATTTTTCTGCATTTATCTAGATGATCATATGGTTCTTATCTTTAAGTATATTTATGTTGTGAATAACATTTATTGATTTCTGTATATTGAACCGTCCTTGCATCTCAGGGATGAATCCTACCTGATCATGATGCACAATTTTTTTGATGTGCCTTTGTATCCAATTCGCCAGAATTTAATTGAGGTTTTTTGCATCTAGGTTCATCAGAGATATTGGTCTGTAGTTTTCTTTCTTTGAGGTGTCTTTGTCTGGTTTCGGAATCAGAGTGTTCTTGGCCTCATAGAATGAATTTGGCAGAGCTCCCTCTTTCTCTATTTCCTGAAATATCTTGAAAGTTATTGGTATTAATTCTTTTTTAAAGGTCTTGTAAAACTCCGCTGTATACCCATCTGAACCTGGACTTTTCTTGGTTGGTAGTCTTTTGATTGCTTCTTCTATTTTATCCATTGATATTGGTCTGTTTAAATTGTGTGTATCCTCCTGACTCAGTTTGTGCAAATCATATGACTTAAGAAATTTATCAATGTCTTCACTATTTTTTATTTTATTGGAATATAGGTTTTCAAAATAATTTCTAATTGTCTTCTTTATTTCTGTAGCATCTGTTGTTATATTGCCTTTTCGATCCCATATGTCAGTAATTTCAGTTCTCTCTTTCTTCGCTTAAATCCAAAACACTCCCACATGACACTCATCTTCTTCCATATAGACACTCATCATACCCTGTGGCTGGAGGTTTCTATGAGAGGCAAGGCCAAGAAAGTGTCCAAAATAAGCTCACTTGCCCCTCATTTGCCTAAAATCATGGTGGCCAGGGTACTCTTCCTTTGAACCAGGAGTGATCAAATATTCCTGCTGGTAAAGTGTTCCGCTTTTCCAATTTGAGGCCTACTAGCTGTCAGGTATAGATTCTTTATGTGATTTGGAGTCATGAGAAAACCCAAGCACCTATGGGATAGCCTCTGCAGGGATTTGAAGAACGCATTTGACCCAAAGGATCCCTATTCTCACTTGATGTAGGTCAGGAACCCAACCTAAGAAGGCAAAAAAATTTATCCACAATGACTGCTCTTTTGGCCATTTTGGTTTGGAAGCACATGGGATTTTTATTTAGATCTATCAGGTGCTGAGAATTTAAGCCACAACCTCACACAAGGACAAGAGGCTGATTCAAGCACATCCCATTCCAAAGCAATTAAGCAAAGAGCCACAGGTGATGCCCATTCATTTCCATATGAAAACAGTTTTCTTAAGGCTTCACAAAGGGGTGGCCTGAGGTAAAGACCTTCTTGACATTCAGGGTAATAGAAACATAAGTAAGCAAAAGGCCCAAAGCAGGGTTTCTCCACTAAGACTTTCCTGGTCACACTGATATCTGAGTTTTCTGAGATTCTCCCATTCCCTTCAGCTATCAGTACATGGCCATGTCACAGAGCCTTGTGGTGGTACATATGTTGGACACAAAACCATGAGCCTATTCAGGAGAGTGGCCAGAATTCACGAAGAAACAGGAACTTAGAAAGATAGTAGGTATTGCCCATCCATAGGCAAGCCACTCTCCATTCTTCAATTGGGCAGGATGAACGCTGGGACACTTTATATTAGACAGGACACAACCATTGATGCATTCGCTTTTCAAAGGTCTACAACCACGGATACAGTGGGATACACAAACAAAGAAACACTCGCCATGTCAAATGACTTATTAAAAACAGTCCACTCCAAACCAAACAAACTGCCTTTCCTACCTATTCTCATAACATGAGACAAAACCAAACTCACATGCACACCCACAAAGGCACCTCCTTTACCCAAGTAGGTCTGTGACTATCCAGAGTGTCCTCAGACTGATTGGCCATACTATGTTCCCACGAAATGGCCTGTCCTGTCTCAGATCTGGTCTTCATTACCAACTCTGTAAAGTTGTCAGGAGCCATCAGGGAGTCACTACATGCTTTCTCAGGAAGGCCCCTCTTCAGAGCTTTCCTGGCATTTAACCATCCACAGATCAGTATTTACCAAGAAAGACTGACTCTGTCTTTGGTAAATCCAAACAAGTGAACCCAATGGGACTGGGACTGGGACTGGCTCTGGGTGCTTGGCTTCCTGGATCCCGAGTTCAGCAAATTGCATCAACAAAGAAATGAGGTAGGTCAATTCCTTCAGGAACTGAATGAGGTCACTGCCTTGGTAACCACTTTGTTCTAACAGATGCTTCGAAGGTTCCCATGAGATGGAGGTTACCCCTACATCCTGTGACACATTCAGAAGTTAGAATTGTATATCGACCATAGGCACCCGGGAACTGCTCTCCACACAGGCTGTGGTGAGCCGTTTCTGCTGATTATGGTCGCCATTGCAAGATGGCGCTGGCTCCACTGTGGTCTGTAATAAACAACTCCTTGTTTGGGAGAGTTGGTGCATGGTTTCTCAGCACCCTGTGAGAAAGTTCCACGTGGCAGCTTCGCATTGGGGCTTGGGATGCTTTATTAAGGCTGGGAGGGGCATCCGACGGGGAATTAGAAGAAATATCAAGGGCCTGAATAAACTGCTGAAAGAAGATTCCTGAGTTGCGTCTTCCTTGCGGGCAAGGGGTCGCGACAAGTGGTGCTGAAAACCCGGGAACCAGAACTTTCAGCAGTCAGGGGTTGTGCACCAATTAGTCCCAGGTAAGTAGGACCCACGGTCAAAGCGGAGATCAGTCCTAGTTAAGTAGGACCCGCTATCAAAGCGGAGATCAGTCCTAGGTAAGTGGGACCCGCGGTCAAAGTGGAGATTAGTCCCAGATTAATTGGGACCCGCGTTCAAAGCGGAGATTAGTCCCAGATTAATTGGGACCCACGGTCAAAGCGGAGATTAGTCCTAGGTAATTAGGACCCGCTATCAAAGCGGCAGCTCCTCTGTAAAGCCAGAGAGAGCATTAAATCTTATTGCAGCTGCACTGTGTACTTTCGCTCTTACTTTCACTTTTGTTTGTTGTGTGTCTTTTGTTGTGTCATGGGTGCCGTATCTTCAAGTCCGCTTCTCCTGGCCCTAGATAACCTGTTACGTTCCAAGGGCCTAAAAGTGAAACGTAGTACTTTACAGAGATTTTTACAGAAGACAGATATTGTTGCCCCGTGGTTCGCATTTTCTGGCAGCCTCACAACACCTAGCTGGGATAAGTTAGGCACAGATCTTGACTTTGCTTCTGAGCAGGGCATATTAGAGGGTGGGGTGATACCCCTTTGGAAGATGATCCGTAGTTGCCTCGCAGATGGCAGATGTCAGGAAGCACTTACTAAAGGACAAGAAGTTTTAGAGCAATTACATGAAGAAAGATCAGAAATGGCAGGCAGTGAGGTATTTCAGGAGGGTGGGAGTGTGCGAAGCGAGAAACAGGGGAGGAAACAATTATCTCCGGCAGGCAGTGACGTATTTCAGGAGGATGGCAGTGTGCGGAGCGAGAAACAGGGGAGGAGGCAATTGTCTCTGGCACGGAGTGAAATATTTCAGGAGGAAGGGAATGTGCAGAGCGAGAAACGGGGGAGGAAACGCTTGTATCCATATCTCAGTACACTGCGCACACTCCCATGCAAAAGTGGGTCAGAAGAGGAGGAGGATGAGAAGGAGGAGCTCGGGAGACTGTCTCGGCAGCTAGGGAGTTTAACTATGGGAGAAGGGAACAAAAATAAACAGGAGCTCAAGAAAAATGATCCTCCGGACCCGCCGCCGTACGGTGAGGGTGTTTCGAGGAGAGCTTTCCATGCCCAAGCATGGAGGGCTGTTAACGCTGAGATGGGTCTTGCTTATCCAGTTTTCCAGGATGACAATAGGGGAAGATTCCATGAGCCTTTAGATTTCAAAATTGTGAAGACCCTGGCAGAGTCTGTGCGCACTTATGGGGTGGATGCCGCCTTCACATTAACTCAGGTGGAGAGTCTGTCTAGATACTGTATGACTCCCTCTGATTGGGCTAGCCTTGTTCGGGCTTGTGTTTCTCCAGGCAAATATTTGGACTGGAGAGCCTTTGTGCTAGAGGGCGCTGTAGAGCAGGCTGCCCAAAACTATGCGGCGGGACACCCCCATTGGGACAAGGAAATGCTTTTGGGACAAGGCAGATTTGCTAATCAACAAACAGGATACCCCCCTGAGGTATATGAACAGATCAATAACATTTGTATCCGTGCATGGAAATCACTCCCAAATAGAGGAGAAGTGTCTGGCAATTTAACAAAAATCATGCAAGGCCCCACAGAACCTTTCTCGGACTTTGTTGCTAGGATGGTGGATGCCGCAGGAAAAATCTTTGGTGACCCTGATAGAGCAATGCCCTTGATTAAACAACTTGTTTTTGAGCAATGCACCAAAGAATGTAAAGCAGCAATCGCTCCTTATAAAAACAAGGGCATAGAAGCTTGGATGAAAGTGTGTAGAGAGCTTGGAGGACCTTTAACTAATGCAGGTCTTGCAGCTGCTGTCCTTCGGATCGCAAAAGGGGGCGGTCCTGGTGCCGGAACATGCTTCCATTGTGGTCAATCCGGCCATTTCAAACGTGACTGTCCCAAAAAAGGCAATTTTACTGGACCTCTTCGTGGTGGCCCTTCTAATAGCCCTCGTCAACCGGGGCTGTGTCCAAAATGCAAAAAGGGGAAGCATTGGGCAAGAGAGTGTAGATCAGTGAGGGACATCCATGGACAGCCTATTTCAGCTGGGCCAAAAAACGGCCGAAGGGGCCCCCGACCCCAGGGCCCACGAATATATGGGGCAATGGAGAATGTCACACCCGAACCCGAGACATGGCCTTCTCTGCGCCATCCCACGAGATGCGGAGAACCACTACAGGTGCCGCGGGATTGGACCTCTGTTCCACCTCCAGACTCGTATTAACACCTAAGATGGGAGTCCAATTGGTGGAAACTGAGTTCAAAGGGCCTTTACCCCCTGGCACTGTAGGTTTGTTAATTGGACGTGCATCCTCTATCCTACAAGGTCTTCATGTTTTCCCCGGAGTTATAAACCCTGATACTGTAGGGGCAGTAAAAGTTATGGTGGAAGCTCCAAGGGGCATTGTGTCTATCTCCCCAGGGGATCGGATTGCTCAATTGCTAATTTTGCCTAGTTTGCATAATCACTTCCCTGCTGACTCAAGGTCACGGACAGGAAATCAGATTGGTACCACCGGAGGAAATTGTGCCTATTTGTCACTGGATATGAGCAATCGCCCCACTTTGGAATTAAGCATAGAAGGTAAATCTATTGTGGGATTGCTGGACACAGGAGCAGATCGTAGTATCATAGCCCTTAAGGACTGGTCTAGGGGATGGCCAGTGCAGGCTTCTGATCAATCCTTAAGAGGACTTGGATATGCCCAAGCCCCTCAAATCAGCTGTAGACATCTATCTTGGAAGGACTCGGAAGGACACGATGGTACCTTTTAGCCTTATGTACTTGATTTACCCATTTCTTTATGGGGCCGTGATCTGATGAAAGACATGGGGTTCACTCTTAGTAATGACTATTCCCCAGTGTCTCAACATATCATGCAAAATATGGGGTATAGGCCAGGTCTAGGACTAGGAAGGCACCTACAGGGATGTAAGCATCCTGTGCAAGGTCATCAAAAGCTTAACAGGTTTGGTCTGGGTTTTTCCTAGGGGCCACTGGGGCTCAAATACCTATAACATGGCTCACCGAGGAGCCTGTTTGGGTGCCTCAGTGGCCTCTTCTCTCGGTTAAACTGGCAGCAGCCCATGATCTAGTCAAAGAACAACTTGATTTGGGTCACATCCAACCTTCTACTTCTCCATGGAATACTCCCATATTTGTCATTAAGAAAAAATCAGGGAAGTGGCGCCTACTGCATGATCTACGAGCAGTTAATGCTCAGATGCAGCTTATGGGGCCCATTCAAAGAGGGCTGCCTCTGCTCTCCTCTGTTCCTCAAGGCTGGCATATAATTGTTATTGACATTAAAGACTGTTTCTTTTCCATTCCTTTGCATCCTAAAGATTCACAACGTTTTGCTTTCACCCTTCCCTCGTGTAATCACGAAGAACCAGATCAAAGGTTTGAGTGGGTGGTGTTGCCACAGGGGATGGCTAACAGTCCCACGATGTGCCAGATGTATGTGGGGAAGGCACTCGCACCTCTCAGACGTAAGTATTCCTCCACCAAGATCATTCACTATATGGATGTTGTGTTATTGGCCGCAAAATTAGAACAGACAGTTTATGAGGCTTATAAAGAACTCGAGATGCTGTTGGCTCAACGTGGACTGCACATCGCACCTGAAAAGGTTCAAACGGGGGATTCTATCAGGTTTTTGGGAGCGACAATTGGGTATGACAAATTAAAACCACAAAAAATTACCATCAGGACTCAAGATCTCCAAACTCTAAATGATTTTCAAAAATTGCTGGGAGATATTAATTGGATAAGAGGATATTTACATATTCCTAATATTGTGCTCCAGCCTTTGTATGCTACTCTTAAGGGTGATCCAGATCTTGCTTCCCCTCGTAGCCTCACTACTGAGGCTAGAGCGGCCCTTATAAAAGTAGAACAAGCTATACAGCATGCCACTCTATGCAGGCTCCAGAGTGATAAACCTTTCCAGTTATGTGTGCTTGCCACTATGCGGCAGCCTACTGGAGTACTGTGGCAAGATGGGCCTTTACTATGGATCCACCCACATGTATCCCCAGGAAAATCCTTAGAATATTATCCTGATGCTGTTGCAGCATTGGCACTTAAAGGGATTCAACAAAGCATTCAATTTTTCGGCCAATCACCTTCTTCTCTTATCATACCCTACACTAAAGCTCAACTTAATGTTTTATGTGCTACTCTAGACAACTGGGCTATTCTGTGTTGCTCGTTTCAAGGGGGTATTGATAATCACTACCCTTCTCATCCATTACTCCATTTTGTTAAAGAACATCCCATTATTTTCCCTAAGGTAACTTCATCCAGTCCAATTCCGGGGGCTGTTAACATTTTTACTGATGGTTCCAAGTCTGGAATGGGAGCTTATGTAATTAATGACTCTCCCCCTATCCAGCATCAATTTGTTCCTGGAAATCCACAATGGGTAGAACTACAAATTGTTATTGAAGTTTTTAAACAGTGTTCTTTTCCTTTTAATCTTATTTCGGACTCCAGCTATGTGGTACAAGCACTAAAAGTCCTGGAGACCGTGGGAACTATTAGTGATGCCCACAATGTGTCTGTTTACTTTACTCAGCTTCAACAGCTTATCTCTAACCGCACTGCTTCTTTTTATCCAATGCACATCAGGGCTCACACCTCTCTTCCTGGTCCGTTATCCCAAGGTAATGCCTGTGCGGACTTAGCCACTAGAGGCCAATTGATATGCTTGGCTTCCTCCTTAGAGAGGGCTAAGTTGTTTCACCAAAACTTCCATGTTAATGCATTAACGCTGCACAGGCGTTTTTCCATTTCAAGAGTGGATGCTCGGCAGATAGTATTGCAATGTCCCCATTGTGTCACATTTCTTCATGCCCCTAATTATGGAGTAAACCCACGGGGATTAAAGCCATTGATTGTTTGGCAAATGGATGTGACACATATACCTGACTTTGGTAACCTTAAGTATGTGAATGTTTCCGTTGATACGTGCTCTAGAATTATCCATGCTTCTGCTTTATCGGGAGAAAAGGCACGTAATGTCATTACTCACTGTTTAGAGGCATGGGCAGCATGGGGTGCACCTGCATCCCTTAAGACTGATAATGGACCTGCTTATACTGGCAGACAATTTACAGTTTTTTGTTCTACTATGGGAGTACAGCTTACTCATTGTTTGCCTTATAATCCTCAAGGACAAGGCATTGTTGAGCGTGCTCATCGCACCTTAAAGGAAACTTTACAAAAACAAAAAGGGGGAATAGGAGCTGAACACACTCCTAAAGAACGCCTGTCCTTAGCTCTCTTTACCATTAATTTTTTGAATTTGGATATTCATGGTCGCTCTGCGGCCGATAGACATGTGTCCCCTCAGCCCTCTGTGATTGGCTATGTTAAGTGGAAGGATGTTCTTACGGGCCAATGGAACGGCCCTGAACCCGTGCTGACATGGGCACGAGGATCTGTATGTGTTTTTTCCCCAGGATCGTACGGAACCATTGTGGGTCCCTGAACGCTTGACAAGAAGAGTCTCGACATCAACTGACCAGCAACAAGAGATACCACAACAATCCTGTGATGAGGATCTTCATTCTACTAAGTGCTCTGGCTCTGGTGCTGGTGCTGATGGCACAGGCGACACCAATGCTGTGGTGGGCAGTGGCACGGGCATGGCCAATGCCGATGCCAGTTCATGGTAATTCTAGTGTCCTCCCCACTCTTTTTTCTACCTCATGTGAGATGTCTGCTCCCTGTGCCTCTCCTAGAGGGGACATGGAGAGAATTTTTAATCAATCTCAAGTTAATCTCACAGGAGTTTTTTGTTTCAGCCTTAGAAACGCTAATTGCATTAGCCTTAAGACCAAAAATTTGACTAACTGGGAGGACCCATTGCGGTCCAATCAGGTCTCAGGAAGCATTATCAGTGCTGTATTGAGCAAGGTAGCTTCGGGGAATCAATCAGGCTCAGAGACCCCTGCAAACAGCATCTCTGCTCTTAACATAACTACCTTGGCTATTATCTCCGAGGTACTAATCCCAGTGCGTCCTTTTTCTAGTAGTATTTATAATGCCACTCATTTCAAGGCCTCTCCTTACTGTTCCCCTAATCTTGGTTTCCCCCCAATATTTACGCCTTGTCAGGATCATTCTTGGGAGAAACATCAAGTTGCTAAAGGTTTCTCCCTTTCCCCCTCTCTTGATAGGTATGTTTATAACTTTAACAATAGTGCCAGCTCCTCTACAGGAGTAGGTTGGTCCTGGTTTTAATGGCTGATTTCCAATGAATAGGGGGCTTCAGCCGATATTTCTGCACTGGCTCAGTTGGTAGGAGCCAAAAGTTGGCTGGCTAATATTTCTGGTACTGTTAGGGAAAGTGAACAAGGTAATAGACTTACATCTGTTTCATTCAACTCTCTGTTGTATAATGCCACATTGCCTCCTGCAATGGTCTGTGTCCAATCCCCCTTCTTATTCCTTTTGGCTAAGGCCACCTCATCGGGGATGCTGGATTTTTCTCATACTACCTGTCTCTTATCTGAGTGTTGGAATGGTTCCTGGACTGTAGCAGTGTTTATGAAGATTCCAACTTTTGTCCCAATCCCGGTCACTGCGGATCCTGATAAATTCCCTATTGTTGAGCTACTTAGAGTCCGCAGAGATTTTGGAATCACAGCGGCTATAGTGACAGCCGTGGCGGTATCTGCTGCTGCAGCTGTTACGGCCGGAGTGGCTATGGCCAATCAAGTACAAACTGCTGCCACTATTAATCAAGTTGTCCAACAAACTTCCACCATACTTGAATCCCAAAATACAATTAATCAACATATTTTGTCAGGGATTTTAGCTGCCAACCAAAGAATAGATTTACTCTAAGCTCAGGTAGAAGAATTGGCTGACTTAGTGCTTTTGGGTTGTGTTGACCAACGTGCACATTTATGCATAACCTCTGTCAGATTTAATGATTCCAGGAATGCTTCCCGCACCATTGGCGAATATTTGGCTGGAAATTGGTCCATGGAAGCGGAAGACATGATCCAGTCTCAACTAACCCAGATAGCTGTCTTGAATAGCACCCGTGTTGATCCCGTGACTTTGGGTCAATTCACCGATTGGATATCTTCTGACTTTTCCTTTTTAAAGAGTGGGTGGGGGTAGGCATTTTTGGTGCAATGTGTTGCTTCGGTATGTTTCTCTGTTTGTGGTTTCTCTGTCGCCTCAAGGCCCGCAATGCTCACGATAAGGCTATGATCATCCAAGCTCTTGCAGCTTTAGAAAATGGCAATTCACCTCAAGTTTGGCTTGCGCATCTTAAACAGTAAATCTTTGACATGGCCATTGCACCCCAAGTTATTATAACATTGCACTGGGATCGGCATGTCTTTCCTCGTTATTCTCTTAGTGTTGGAAAGCCCTTGCACTCTGCCGGTCTTGCTGCCATTGCACGCAGGTGGGTTTCCACACTAATGCTTCTCTATCGCCTTAAAGTCCGTGCCTTTCTTTCGGGGTGCTGTCAACTCGTTTGATGTTGTGTACAGCCACAGTTCAGCCTTAGCTGTCCCCCTTCGTCCACCTTCGTCACGATACAGGATGCGAGGCAAGGCACTGCACTTGAGTGATCCTTGAAGTGGACCTCAAGGAGAGCATGTCCTATTGCATGCGGGTTTGATGTCCACGCCCCGCCCCACGAAAATAGGCGTCGGCTGATATGGCTTCAGATCTGGGGAAGGGCCCTCCTTAGGACTGAGCCATACTATGCAGCCACTTCTGCACAGTGGGATAGGACCTCTACTCTCGCCTGTATTGTTTTCAGAAAACAGAAGGGGGGAACTGTGGTGAGCTGTTTCTGCAGATTATGGTCGCCATTGCAAGATGGTGCTGGCTCCACTGTGGTCTGTAATAAACAACTCCTTGTTTGGGAGAGTTGGTTCATGGTTTCTCAGCACCCTGTGAGAAAGTTCCACGTGGCAGCTTCGCATTGGGGCTTGGGATGCTTTATTAAGGCTGGGAGGGGCATCCGACGGGGAATTAGAAGAAATATCAAGGGCCTGAATAAACTGCTGAAAGAAGATTCCTGAGTTGCGTCTTCCTTGCGCGCAAGGGGTCGCGACAACAGGCCTTGTTTGGTCCATCTTCTCTACAATAAGAAGAGAGAGACTGATTCAGACACATCAATTCATCCTGACCTGGTTGTTTGCTGTGGAAGATGACTATTGCTCTCTCAGGTCCTACATAGCTGCCTACATCTTCTCTAAGGATCATTTCTTCATGGATCGTTGAGTTTCTCAGCCGGTGAAAGATCAGCTACATTACTATATTGTAAGACGAACTCTGTCCCTGCTCTTCTGTAAGTTATATTAAGGGAAGAGTGTATGGTTAGGTTCAATAATAGCATCGATTTTGGTTAGGAATCATTCTGCGGGATGAATAATGGTATTGGCAACCTGCGATATTTACAAGAGTATATAGGTGAAATATAAGTATGAAAGCAGAAATTTGGTAAGATTTGAAGCCCAGAAGGGCATTGGGCCCTTGAGTGGGATACTTAGCTTTGAATTATGTCCTGCACAGTTGTCTCAGATAAATCAATATACAATGGCATAGGACCTTGTAACTTGGATGATTGAATGTTGAACAGAACATCCAGTCAAAAAGCAATAGTCGATAGGATTTGGAAGGTATTCGGTAGGCTAAGAAGAAGAGTGAGTATAGGATTTGGACCAAAAGTTCTTAACAATAGGGTTTCGGGTAGAGAGTGAAGGTGAATGTCAGCACATGTGAAGAGTCAGTCGCAATGATGAACTGGGGAAAACATGTATGAAAGCACATATCAATAAAGACATTAGGAAATCAAGTAAAGTATAAAGTGAGTGATAGGATTACACATTTTCAACAGGCTGGAGCTTGAATTTATAATCTTAAGAGGAAACAAATATGTAGTCACAAATAGAATTGACATTTTTGAACATTAGGCAACATGGACATGGATGATTTTAGTAATCCATGTTCACTTCCCATTTAGGCTTTGATACAATTGTACATGTGACCTTTGCTTTTTGTGTGCAGAATATTTCTGTGATAAAATGTATATGCAGATCTGGTGACATGAGTATTTCTTCCACCATTTCAGGGAGCAATATTTTGAAGACGTATAAATTAGTATGGGGGTACAAATAGGCGTACCCTGTGTCTATGAATATAGAGATAATGCAAGAATACACCATTCTGTGAATAAACAATATAACTGGATCCACTTTAAATAATGGATTGAATAGATATCTGAAAATATATCAGAAATGTTATATTGATATACAATCATTCATTCCAACCAGTTATATATCTAATGGTCATCTTAGGGTTATGGTTTATCATGAAGGGTGTGTGAGATTTGTTTCAAAATGATTATGGAAATCGATTATAATGTATTTGGAAAGAAGTCTCATTAAAAGACCAGTCAAGAAACATAGAGAAATACATGTGTTCTGGAGAAGAAAGTGATTAAAAGTGAAACAAATGCCTATAATTTTGCTAACTAGTGGATGAAATATGTATCCTATGATGTGCAAAAACTGAAAAATAGTAAGGTACCACTGTTGAATAAAAATGAACATCAAAAGATGCATCATGTCCCATAGGAATCTACTTGCATTGATGTTAAACTGGGTCAGTAACTGTAGAAATATTAGGATTTGTATGTACCTTTCACTGAAGTTAGTTTTCAGTACTAGGAAATAAATATGTATTTCAGGTGGATGAATATTTCTGAGAATAATGTTGTGAAAAGTTGATTATTAATCCACATACATGAACATGAATGAATTTAGGGAGTGTATATAAGACACATACATTTCATATTATGAAAATTCTGGAGAGTGTGTGTGTGTGTGTATATATATATATATATATATACACACACACACAAACACACACACACACACACACACACACACACACAAACAACCACAGACAATAAACATACCAATTCATATGCCAAACAAAATTCACCATGAAATATATATCATCCACAGATCCAAAAACATTCATTTCACTGAACATGGATTTATGTATAATGTTGTTCTACTAGGAAGCTCACCTATAGCTTGAAATTTCAGTTCCAACAGCTTTTAGGAGGAGTAATCTCTTCTCACAATTTGTAACTGCCAAGTCAGGCACCTCACAAAAATTTACT
This sequence comes from Callospermophilus lateralis, assembly GCF_048772815.1. Taxonomy (NCBI): domain Eukaryota; kingdom Metazoa; phylum Chordata; class Mammalia; order Rodentia; family Sciuridae; genus Callospermophilus; species Callospermophilus lateralis. The sequence goes on along the minus strand of NW_027512885.1, from coordinate 1,909,748 downwards.
TGTGATATCATGTAGAATTCTATATGTGCATATAAAAATACATATGTGCATATAAAAATTCTATATGTGCATATAAAAATTCTATATGTGCATATAAAAATAGGCTACAGTGAAAGGGAGACAGGAATACACATATTTTTTAACTTTAAAAACACATGGAGAACTATTTCAATTAAAAATTGACTAGATTAATAACACCTACCATTTATCTTGCAAATGGCAAGTCCAATATACACCATGTCTCCTCTGAACTGCTTGTATTTCAATTTTGTTTCGGTTATTTTTCTCCATCATATTAGTATTAGTTGTTAGAGTCTCGTAGAGTATGGGTTATTGTGAGGGATATAGTATTTTGAATGGAAAATTGAAAAATCAATCCAATGAGTATGCATATATATGGTATACAATAATCTTCCCACTCTCATCCAGAACAATGCCTTGACATTACCTTCGCCCCAAGTAAGCCACAATTAGAGGAGTAGAGTTAAAATATCTGTGAATACATATCTGGGATAGAAAATGCTCAGGAGTTCACAAACATGGATGTGGTAGAGGAGTTTCCAAAAGTAAAGGACAGGGTGGATCTCCCAACCTGATCTTTCAATAAAATTGGGAGTCATCTTGCCACACAGCCATGAGAAGATAATTTTTTCTTTACTATAAATTAGTGCAAATTCCAAACCTACTTGGAATTCCTGCCCATGCCTTGAACTCACCCATATCTGGCTTTCTGACCAGATTGCAGCCCTCTCTGAAACTTTAGTGACACCTCATAAATATTGGCCTTCCCTGGCCAAAGACCCTCTCTAGGCTCTAATGGTCCTCATAATTTTTGATGCTGGGGCCAGCAAATAAAAAATGTAACCTATAATTAGTGTGATGCTTGTCAAAGTTCTGTTTTCTGTAACTCCCCTTTTGTGTAACTTTCTGGGGTATAAAGCCGGGCTGTAGGAAATGTGGGGATGCTGTCTTGTTTCCGCTGTTTGAGAGGGAGAGGCAGCCCACCCGGATAAAATAATAAGCTTGCTTTATTTTGATTTTAATTGGAGTCAGTGGTCTTTTCTTGCATCCTGGTCTAATATTTTAGAGTTCCCCAGTGAGATGACCCGACCAGATCACAAGACCAGACTCCTGGAAATTCTGAAGCTGGCCTTTCCTCCAAGGCTCCGGGCTGGAGAGCCAAGTTCAAAGGCCTTGGAGTGAGCCTTCAGTCCGGGGAGCACTGCAGTGAACCATCGCACTATAACTATTAGCAAGCACCTGGTGGAGGAGGCCTCCATAGGTAAGTGGTATCTTTATAACATCTGATATCCGGTAGAGGGACATCTCTTCTGATGACAGAGAGGTGGCATGGGGAGGCTCACATATACTCCTGTCCGGGACAGTAACAAGAATCATTCTGTCCTCTGTTCTGTTCTGTAGGGAATTCCTCTGAAAGGGTAGAGAGGTGCCAACGGGCACGCAGGAGCTCCTTCCCCGGAGCTTTAGCAAGATGTTGTATTGCTCCTCTGTTTTTCTGTTTCTTCACCGGTTTTCTGTTTCTTTGTGTTTTTTTCTGTGTTCTGTATGTTTTTGGTTTGTTAGTTTTTGTGCGTTTTGTTGTGTGATTTCTGTGGTAAAAACATAATGATATTGGACGTGAAAATGGGTAATAAAGCAAGTAAGCCTGACACCCCTTTGGACTGTGTTTTAAGGAACTGTGATGAACTTTCCCCCCCTTTGTCAAGCAGGATGAGAGAAGCCCCTAGCTGGTTGCCTGGAGCACACCCACTGCAGAGGGCAATGCCTGCTGGTGACCTAAGAACTGAGTATCTCTTAGGTGAAAAAGTGAAACTCCTTTAAAACCTCTTGTCCCTCCAGATCAAGAGAGTCACAACCTTTTGGCAGAATCCCCTGTGTTTCTCCTTTGTTAGCAAAGCAGTAAACCTCCCTTTTTCTTTTTCTCAAACGCTGTCCTCATTATTAAATTGGTATTAATTGGCTTCAACATCAGGAACCAAAATTTAAGTTACAAATTTTGATACCCTCCCCCAGACCCCGGGACTTTTTGAGAGCTGACTACTGAAATATTAGGAGACGGAGCGTGCTCGGGGTGGAACTGAACCAGAGGAGCTAATCCTGTAAGAAAAAGGAGGGACTGAAGGACTCCCAGCAGCTGCCAAAGCCCTGTTGCTTCAGAGAATTCCCTCCTTCCGTTCCTGCACTGTAAGAATTATGCCACCTCTGTCTTATTAAAAAAGAGAATAAGAAAAAGGGGACACTAAATGCAGTAAAGTCACCATGGAGACCCTTGATTTCACATTTCAGGTTGCTCCTCTTTGAAAACATCTGTTCCCCTTGTGGGGACATCTATCGTGCTACAGGTGTAGGAGATTTTTCTCTTATCTGTTATGTTTTAAAGGCTTCTGTCTGTCAGCCATAGTCTGGAGCTCCTTTCTGTCTGTCTTGTGTCTTTGTTTCTGGCCCTTAAAGACATGTGCAATAATGTGTTCATATTATAAATTGTTTCTTGGGAATGATCTTAGCTCAATGTGTGTCTAAATGATGACGTTTTATTGTAACAATCTGGTATCTGAATGGGTTCTTGAAGCATTGTACAATCTTGCAGTTAAAAGTCTGGTTCATATAATTGTTTAGTTTATGATTTTAGATAATTCATGCAAGAGAACTTAAATACTTAGCATGGAAAACTAAAGAACTCTATTTCCAAGTTGGCAAGTAACTTCCCAAACATTCAGTCTTATTTTTCACCAGTTTTGAATTGGGTTGACTGGGAAAATATCACAGTGTGTACCAGTGCATTAATTTGGAAAAGGATAGTAAATCATAGTATGGTATCTGTTGACAGAACAAGATGTAAAGATATAACATTTTGTGAATTGTAACTTAAAATTATACCATAATTTTCAACATCCAAACCTGAAAATTATGGTTAAAATGCCTTAGGCCTGAGGTGTCTGCTCAGAATAGCAGTTTTTCCGTGCTCCTTCCAGACCTCAGCCAGGCCTTATGTTGAAATGCAAATGAAAGAAGCCTACTAGCTCAGTAGGAGACTGATCTGAGGCCTAAGGGGGGGGGAGAAAAAATTACATTGTATGGTATTTACTAATAACTGCCCAGTCACTTTTTCTAGGACTCTTATTTTTTTTCTTAGATTCTGTATTGTTTTTAACTCATGATTTTGATCCTACAGACCTAGGTTAATGTTTTTCTGATCAGTTCTATCTTTGACCAACAGTGGAGTTTTTGAAACATTGCAATGGCGATTTCACCTGCGAAAAGCTACAAGGCCTTTACTATAATTATGTGTGTACACTCTTGTTATGTCTTGTATGTGTATATATACATATGTCCGTATATCATGTATATTATATACAAATTAACATACATAAGGAGCGCTCATAAAAAAAGGAGCACTCACAAAAACAAATTTTAAAAAGCGGATCCAAACATCTTTAATTTACGTGATTTAAATGGTTCACTTTAAATTGGATAAACAGATAAAAATAAATGTCTTTAAATTTAAGCTTACATGTTTTTCTAGGTGTTCAAAAATCTAATAAAATATTAATGTCCACAAAAGGTCTAATATGCCTTGGTTCTAGGACTTTTCCTTCAACAAAAAAATGGTCTACACTGTTCAATACTTTTGTCTAATATTTTGATAAATAAATAAATTAAATTTGATATTTGATTACTCATTCATGAGTATTCTTGTTAGATATGTTATTGATTTACTAAGGTCTGTATAAGTTTGTTCTAAAGTCTGTATAAGATTATAAAAATCAGTCATGTGTAAAAGACACAAAAATTTCTTCAAACATACGTTTACCAATAGCATTGTGTTTATTAAGTTTTATTTTTCTAGAGCAAGCAACCATAAATATTAAACAACTTATTAAATACGATCTGTTATTTTAGAGCACTGTACTGCCATTTCTTTAAAAGCTAAACTTGGTTAATGTAGAAACATCAATGCAATTGTGATGCTATTAATGTGCTCATATCTTCCAGGAATACAAGTCTCTAAGGTAGAAACTTTAAAAGAGCATTATGTGAAGCTGGTGTTCTGAAGTTGTATGGTAAAAAAAAATATATTGGGCATTTATTTACCTTTTATCAATAAGATATGTAAACTTTTATGTTACTTTTTACATTGGGGAACAATTTGAATGTATTTTTATGTTAATGAGAGCCTTAGCTATGAAAAGGATAAAACTTTCAGCGTTTATTTTATTCATGTTTTAAATGTTATATTATATGGTGTTAACTAATGTTCATGTGACCTCAAACAATTAATGTTACCTTTTTAAACTGATATTTAAAAACAAAGATCATCTTTAGAACTAAAACACTTAAGATTTATAAAGAGCCCTGCCTTACTTGAGATAAGGCTCTGTGTCCCAACTTACTACATGTGAGAATGACTACGAAAGCAGTGGGTCAGATGTTATTTCATTTAAAGTTACATTCAAAAGTTCTTTTTTTTTCCATATCAAGATTATTAGGATCTCAAACAAGAAATATAATAAATAACTCAGCCTAAAAATTCAGGGTAGCTATTACACGAACTAAGTATATTTACTCTTGTTAATTTTATTTTGTAATTTCCTTATAAGTGATCTAAAGATTCCCTGTTAGTGTTTTACAGAAGTGTTGCTTTAAGAACACAACATGGGTTAATTAAAGATAACAAGTCATCACCAAAAGACAGACAGAAAAATACAGATCCCAATTAATAAAAAGATAAATAATTTTAAATTACAGACATTAAAGCCCAGTACTCTTAATATAAGGCTGCTAAAATTTATTTGCTGGATGTTTAAAATTAGGATTTAAAATTAAAGTTAAATGAAAAGGGCCAAGAAAACCAATATTTGATTCTTGCCCTCTGAGTCAGTCTGTATCCAGGGAACAGGGGACTTCCCTAAAGAGCTTTGCAACTCTGAGCCACTGGAGAACAGAAAGCCAATCAGTGCATTTTCTATGAAGAAGACAGTCATCAGAGAAGGGAGACATCCCTGATGCTTCCGAGGGAAGCCACAGGGTCAAGCAAGACCTGGACACACCTAGCGAAAATGGCACTAGCAGAACTGAGAAGCTGCTCTCAAGTTTCCCCAGGAATGACTCCCGTAAAAGCTCAGCTGACTGTTCATAATAGATAGAAACAAAAGTCAGTTTGACTGCTTCATCTTAAACATTTAGGAAAGACAGTTAAACGCAAAATACAGCCATTCCTGGGCATTTTAAATAATAACATTAATAATAATATTTTAAGGTATACACTTTATGTTAGCCTCCCAAAATAAATAAGACTGGAGGCTACAAAGAAGGGTTCTCAGAGAGGAATGCCTGATAACTATAAAAAGAGACTATCAAGAGGAGCTGCCAGAGGCAGAAGTTTTTAGTTTAAGGCCTACAGATATTCCTAACCTACACAGGTAATATTGGAGTTTGCTAGTACAATTATCCAGCCTTGAGTAACAGAATTAAGGGTTTCTCTATTAGACACAGAGGTCATACTAGTAAAAGAATTTTGCAGGATCAGATGGTATTAAATTATAACACTGTATTTTATGGGGAGGGACAACTGTAACCGTAAATGTTAAATATTAAGTTGACAGTCCTGATAACTGGGGATATTTAAGACTGGTGAGGGAACTTCTATACAGTGACATGTTCCAGCTGCTGCAACATTTATTCAGTACTCATGTATTTTGTTTCTCTCATAGAAGAACCCATCCCCAGATGACTTTACAACCTGTACTTCCCCAACCAGACTTCAAACCGAACTGACTTCGAAAAGGCAACTCATGTCTCTCAGACCGTACCCCCTCACGTCACCCTCTCTCAGCTCAGAAGAAGTCAAAATGAGTGACGCCTCGCTTCTTACTACAATGGAGCCAAAAATAAATAGACTATCAATATAAGTAATTAATTAAGTCAGTAAAATCAGGGAGACCGGTTTTGGGTGAGTTCAAAAAATGGGGAGACTGTTACCTGAGGAATTAAATTTCCCTCAGTGCTCGTCCCCTACCCTATCAAAGATTTGAAAGGGACACATTAGAAAATGGGGGAATGATAGACCCAACCTGATATTTTATTTAAATTGGAGCCATCTTGCCACAAAGCCATGAAAAGATAATTTTGGCTTAACTATAAATTACAGCAAATTCTGAACCTGCTTTGAATGCCTGCCCATGCCTTGAACTCACCCATGCATGGCTCTCTGACCAGATAACAGCCCTCTCTGAAACTTTATTTACACCTCATAAATATTGGCCTTCCCTGACCAGACGACACTCTCTGAGGCTCTAATGGTTCTCATAAATTCTGATGTTGGGGCCAGCAAAAAAAAAAAAATGTAAACTATCGTTAGTGTGATGCTTGTCAGAGTTCTGTTATCTGTAACCACCCTTTTCTGTAACATTCTGCGCTATAAAGCCATTCTGTAGGAAAGGTGGGGTTGCTCTCTTGTTCCCGTGGTTTTGGGAGGAAGACACAGCCCGGGTGGTGGAAATAATAAGTTTGCTTTAATTTGATTTTAATTGGAGTCAGTGGTCTTTTCTTGCGTCCTGGTCTAAAAGGTAAACACTCCACCAACATGGAGCTCTGCCTGCCTAAAGACTACTTGAGAAACTGCCTCTGAGGATGGGCACTTGACATATATGTTGTTGTCAGGAGCTTTAGCTTCCATTCTAAGGAGACCATTAAAGCTGAGTCTGCATCTATGTGACCTGGAGGACATTGTTTCTTATTTTCCAAATAACATGAGGCAGCAGTGCTGACTTCTCTCTTTGTAGGTAAACTGTGACCACTGAAAGCTAAGTGTCTCCGCATGTGGACTGTGAAGCCATTTGGTCATCCTCCACTTTTCATGGTGTTTCTTGCTGCTGCACTGGGAGTTTGGTATTTGCTTCACGAAATACAAGGAGTTCAACTGGGACACAGTGCTGGAGGGAGTCCTGTCACGTGTGGTGGGTCAGGGTCTGCAGGAGAATGCACCAACCAGGCTTCTATTCCACATAGCTTGTCCCCTTAACCATAGCAACCTGATTCTGAACATTGCCCTGAAACATCTCCATATAACAAGATGCCTTTTATGGAGAGGATTCAGACATATACGTGATTCCTGTCTGCACCATGTCAGCCACAAGCCATTTGGAAGTCAATGACAGATCCACATGGCTTGACAAGAGATGCTTTATCACACACCTGCACATCACAGCTCTGGGCCCACTACTCAGCAGCCTCCAACATACTGGTATCTGTGTTATACACCGTTTTCATGAAACCCAGTCAATCAAGGCACTGTCTGGTACCCTCATGATCAGCAACAGGACATCCAAAGATTCTCCAGGGCCACCTGGTCATGGGAATTTCAAAAATTTCATGGTATTTATCTAGCCATTTTTCAAGGATGAATTTGGGGAAACTGTGGGTTTAAATTCATTCAGGAACCATTAAATTTTGAAGAAGCACATTTCAAGGAAAGCTCTGGTGAACTCTCAGAGGCAAGGCTTCCCAAAGAGTGGCCCAAAGGACACATGAAGCCAGGCCCATTGAGGTCTCCAATGTAAGGTCCATGTATGTTTTGACTCTCAACTATGGCTGCCAATCTTTCAGAATAAAGTCATGTGATATCCAGGCTGAGTTTGACAGTACTCTTTGGAAAGCCACCCTTTTCTATATCTCAGTTTTCAAGGGTGAATCTCATGCATGGCCACCTAAAATCCCAACACAATTCATGGCAATACTTCTCTGAGGTCAGTTCCATTACTCAGTCTCTATGGGAAATCACACCATAGTTCAAGCTCAGGTGGACCCAGGCATCTTTACCAACCACCACACAGCTGACCACAATTAAAACCAAAACACTCCCACATGGCCCTCATCTTCTTCCACATATACACTCATCATAACCTCTGGCTGGAGGTTTCCATGAGGGGCACAGCCCAAGACACTGTCCAAAATAAGCACACTTGTGCCTCATTTGCCTAAAGTCAGCTTGGCCTGGACACCCTTCCTGTGAACAAAGAGTGATCAATTAGTCCTGCTCTATAACTGCTCCGCTTCTCCAATTTGAGGCCTACTGACTGTCTGGTATAGATTCTTCATGAGAATTTGTGTCATGAGAAAACTCAAGCACCTATCGGCTAGCCTCTAGAGGGCTTTGAAGAACTCATTTGACCCAAAGAATTCCTATTTTCACTTGACGGAGGTCAGGAACGTTACAAAAGATGGCGAGACACTTCATCCACAAAGACTGCTCTTTTGGCCATTTTGGTTATGAATGCACACTTGGAAACTTTCTTTAGATGCATCAGATGCTGACAATCTAAGCCACTGCCTCACAAAGGGCCAAGAGGCTGATTCAGCCACATCCCTTTCCAAAGCAATTAAGCAAAGAGCCACAGGTGATGCCCATTCATTTCCGTTTGTAAACTGTTTTCTTCAGGCTTCACAAAGGGGTGGCCTGAGGCAAAGACCTTCCTGACATTCAGGACAACAGAACAATAGGTAAGCAAAAAGCCCAAAGCAGTGTTTCTCCACTGAGACTTTACTGGTAACACAGAATTCTGAGTTTTTGAGATGCTCCCATTCCCTTCAGCTATTAAGTACATGCCCATGTCAGAGAGCTTGGAGGTGGTTCATATCTTGGAAAAAAAAAAACCATGAGGCTATTCTGGAGAGTGGCCCGTATTCAAGAAGAAGAGAGAAACTTAGGAAGGTAGTAGGTGTTGCCCATCCATAAGGCAAGCCACTCTCCATTCTTAAATTGGGCAGGATGAATGCTGGGAAGCTTTCTACCAGACAGGACACAACCATTGATGCATTCTCTTTTCAAATGTCTATAACCATGTATACAGTGGGATACACAGACATAGAAACACTCATGTTGTCAAACAAATTTCTAGAAACATTCCACTCCAAACAAACAAACCGACTTATTCTCAGAACATGAGACTAAACAACAAACTCATAGGGACACCCACAACAGCACCTCCTTCCCCCAAGTATGTCTGTGACTCTCCTCAGTGTCCTCTGACTGGTGGGCCATACTATGTTCCCCGAAGTGGCCTGTTCTGTCTCAGATCTGGTCTTCTTTGCCAACTCTTTGAAGTTGTCAGGAGCCATGGTTGAGCCACTACCTGCTTTCTCAGAAAAGGCTTCTATTCAGACCTCTCCTGGCATTTGGCCATCATCACTTAAGTAGGTACCAAGAAAGACTGACTCTGTCCTTGATAAATCCAAACAATTGAGACCACTGGGACTGGGACTGGGAATTCTCTGGGTGCCTGGCAGTCAATCACCAAAGAAGTGTGGTAGGTGACTTCCTTCAGGAAATGAATGAGGTCACTGCCTTGGCAACCACTTTGTACTAACAGTTGCTTCCAAGGGTCCCATGAGATGGAGTCTGCCCCTACTTCCTGTGACACTTACACAAGTTAGAATGGTATATCAACCACAGGCACCCAGGAACAGCTCTCCACACAGGCCTGGGCCTGGTTTGGTCCATTTAATCTACATTAAGAAGAGAGAGGCTGATTCAGTCACATTCCTTCATCCTGACCAGGTTGTTTGACATGGAAGTTGACTTTTGCTCTCTCACATGCTTCATAGGTGCCTACATCTTCTTCAGGGATGATTTCTGCATGGAACTTTGAGGTTCTCAGCAGGTGGAAGATCGCCTACATTCCTGTATTGTAAGATCAACAATTTCCCTGTTCTTTTGTAAAGTTAGATTGAGGGAAGAGTGTATGGTTAAGGTTAATAACAGGTTCGATTTCGATTAGGAATCATTTTGCAGAATAAATAATGGTATTGGAATCCTGTGATATTTACATGAATATGCGGTGAAATATAAGTATGCAAACAGAAATCTAGGTAAGATTTGAAGTCCATAAGGGCGTTGGGTGGCCTGGACCCCATCCTTTGAAGCAGGAATGATCAAATAGCCCTGCTGCTAATACTGCTCTTCTTCTCCAATTTGAGGCCTACTGACTGTCAGGTATATATTCTTACTGTGATTTGGAGTCATGAGAAAACCCAAGCACCTATGGGCTAGCCTCTTCAGGTCTTTGAAGAACTCATTTGACTCAAAGGATTGCTATTCTCACTTGAAGGTAGTCAGGAACTGAAAAGGTCATCGAACGTTGGAGGAAAAGACCAACAAGAAACTGTCTCATGCCAAAAGAAATGGTTTATTGGGGGTCCAGCATCTGGGGCTCAGAGCTCACTCCAGAGGAGGAAAGAAAAAAGATCCCCGAGAACAACTTGAGCAGAGTTTATATACATTCTTTAGAGAGGGCAGGGACTTTACATACATCATAGCCTCCTTTAGGAAATCATCATACGCCGCAGGAAAATCAAATAGCAACTCTAAAACAAGATTAGCACATCCATTGGCGGGAACAGGTCGGGCAGGGGGTGATTTTTTAGCCCTGAGAAGGGGTATACATTTAAACTGGTTGTTTGAAGCCCTGAGATGTATTCGTGCTGAGCTGCAGGGTTTCTGGGAAGGGGTTGTTTAGCTACTAGGTGGTCAGGGAAGATTTCAACACACATCTAATGGGCAGTTCTGGGAATTGTCTTAACTGCCACAGGAATTTCAGGTTCTGAGTGCAGCTTGGAAACTTTACAAAACCTGGTTCTTTACGTTTCAATTTAAATTTCTTTTATTCTTTCATTTTCCACTCCTTTTTCTGACTACTTTTAATCTTAAAAGTAATGAATCATAATTATTGCGGGTTCTCAGATTTTATTTCTTCCAGTGGATAGTATTTTTATCTGATTACCATGAGTTTTTTCCTGCCCAATCTGAACCTGGAGAAAGGAAACTATGCAGTTTAGCAAACAAGGTCCCACATTTAGTAACACCATAAGGATGATCAGGGGTCCAGCTAAGTCTGATAAAAGTTTAGTTAAACAAGAGGACTGGGTAAACCATGACTCAAAACACCCTTGTTGAATCTCCCTTTCTCTCTGGTGCTCTTCAAGGCATTTTCTCAATTTACTCATGGATTCTTTAAAACTCCACTATGGTCAGCATAAAAACAGCATTCTTCTCTCAGTGAAGCACAGATGCCCTCCTCCCTCATGAAGAGGAGGTCTAATCCTTGCCTTTCCTGTAAAACAACCTCAGAGAGAGAGGTTAAGGATTCCTGCAAAACTGTGATGGAGGTCTCTAACGTTTTCAAGTCTTGATCTATTGCTGTTTCTAATCGGGCCATTTGTTGTGACCCACGGATCATAGCAGCTGTTCCCGTACCCACTCCTGCAGTAACTCCTATCCCCAGTAGGATGGCTAGAGTAAGAGACACTGGCTCCCGGTGAAATCAGGTTGTTAGTCCCCCTAGTAGACCTTCAAATTATTCTGCATCATCATAGAGCACCCTGGGGAGTATCTGCACCATTACACAATAATTTACAGAGCTATCTAATACCTGGGCTGAAATGCAAGGAGTTCTGATTGTGTGGAGTTCAGTACCATAATGGTTCCTTTAATTAGTTCCCAGGGGGAGGAGTCAGCTGTATTCTGGACTGGGAAAGTAGGCAAAGACCGAAACCAGGAAGTATGAGATGGTAGAGGGGTTCTGGTAGATCTAGGCATGGGAGGTTTAGGAGGTTTAATTCCTGGCTTGAGGGGATTGGGCCCTATTGCTGTGGGCTTTTCTTCCTTTTTAAGCTGGATGGTGAACCAGAGAGCAAAGTCATAACCAGGGCCATAAATATAAAATTGCATTCCCCTAGTATTTCCCATAGGCCATGTTGTTCTGAGGTATCCCCTTCCTTTGGAAGTGAAAGTTATTTGAGGGGGTAACATAGACTATTCTTTCCACAGCGAGTTTTTGACACCGCTTGGCTAGCGGCACATTTCTTGGAATCAATCCAGGTGTCATTTGGTCCTACCTGAATCATACTGTCTGGAGAGTTTGGGTTCCACCATGCACTCCCGTTTGTTCACATCCCCAAGATCTACAATAAAAGTCAATGGGTCCTCCACAGGTTTGGGCCTGTTTGCAACTTCGGAAATCAGCTGGGCACACATAAAAATCAAGACCTCAGTTGGGGAGATGACATCCATAATTCATGGGGTAAGGTGGTCTATGTTGCCCTGGTTTGGGTTTGAGTGGGATATGTGTGGGGTCCTCTATGTCAGGGAGATCCCAGTCAGAGAGGCCTATAACAAGCTGACAAATGTCTTGGTGGAGAGATGGCCACCTAGTCCATAAGGCGGCTGTATGTGAAATAGACCACACTACTTGCCCAGTAGGATTTATAACTTGCCATTGTTGCTGAACAGGCTGATGGGGATTAGGAATGCTGGTGGCCAGGGGAAGAATCCATAGCCCTATCCACACGACAGACACGCAACTTGAGAGGGTTACCAGTCAGTTTCAGTTTCCAGCCGGAATCTGTACTGGGCACAGGCTTGAGATGTGAGGCATGTATCCAGGAAGTGATCCCATCCAATTTCACCACTGTAGGTGTTATAAGAAACACCTGGTATGGTCCTTTCCAGCGGGGTTCCAGGGATGACACCTGATGCCGTCTCACGTAGACTAAGTCTCCCACTTGATAACAATGTGGGGTTTCTTTGTCTCCAGGCTGATAAGCAGTGGCCAACTATTTCCACAGGTATCGCTGGGTGCTGGGTTTGATCAAGGGCTTTAAGTCTGTCAAGCAAGGGTGTGTGAAAGGAATCATTAAGTCTCGAGTTGGGGTTAGGTCCCTTACTGGAGGAAGGGCACCATAGAGAATTTTATAATTGGTGAGGTTACACAAAGAGGCATAGAGGTTATTTCTTAGAGGAAACAGTGCATAAGATAGGAGCATAGTCCAATATTTTATGCCGGTCTCCAGGCTTAATTTCGTTAAGGTCTCTTTGATGGTTCTATTCATCCTTTCTACCTGTCCTGAGCTCTGGGGTCTATAAGCACAATGTAACTCCCAATTAATCCCCAGGGTCCTGGCGAATCCCTGACTTACTTGGGCTACAAATGCCGGTCCATTGTCGGACCCTATTACCTTAGGCAAGCCGAACCTTGGAAAAATGTCTTCTAGGATCTTTTTGACCACCATCTGAGCCGTTTTTTTCTTCATGGGGAAGGCTTCGACCCATCCTGAAAAAGTACCTACAAAGACTAGGAGATATTTAAGTCCATAACTTGCTGGCTTAATTTGAGTAAAGTCCACTTCCCAGAATTGTCCTGGTCTGGTTCCTCGTAAGTGCTTCCTGCAGGAAGCTTGGATGGGTAAGTATTAACTAATTGACAGACTTGACAAGCTCTAGTCACCTGCTCAGCTATTTCTTTCCTCTTTGAGTCAGTCAATAATAAGTCCTTTCTTCGGTCCTTTAAGAGTGCCTACAACTTCTTTGAGTCTAAGTGGGTGAGCTAGTGTAAGTCTTTGACATAAAGGTGGCCTTTTTGAAATTGTAAACTTGGCTCTGTAGGGTCCCAGAGTTCTGTATCTGTCTCCTCAGATGATAAGTTGCCTGAAGGTTCCGGAGCTGCCAAGTCTCCTGATTTTTGTTCCCCCCCCTGTGGAAAAAGTTAACAGAGTCACTTCGTTTAGGGCTGCCAATTAAGCTTCCTCATCTGCCCTTCTGTTTCCAACCACCATGGGGTCGTTTCCCTTCTGGGGCCCTGGACAGTGCCCTATAGCTAGTTCTTTAGGGCCCTGCACTGCTGAGAGAAGGTGGAGGATCTCATCTTCATTCTTTATTTCTTTCCTGGAAGAGGTTACTATTCTCTTTGCTGGTAAATAGCCCTGTGCACATGAGCAGCGGCAAATGCATAGCGGCTGTCAGTGTATATGGTTGCCCTTTTGCTTGTTGCTAGTTCCAATGCTTTCGTAAGAGCAATCAGTTCTGCTTTTTGGACTGATGTCCCTTCTGGGAGACCAGAGGACCAGATGACATTAGTTTTGCTAAGTACTGCTCGTGCAGCCCGCCGCTTACCGTCTTGGAGAAAGCTGCTGCCGTCCGTAAACCATACGACTTCAGGGCGAGGCAGTGGCTGATCCTTCAAGTCTTGTCGTATACTGGTTTTCTCTGCCAGTATGTTTTGACACTCATGAGCGACGGGTCCTGATGATACTTCTGGCAGCAGTGTAGCCGATTTGAGTGGAGCAGGGGGTCCCAGCATTATACTGTCTTTGTCAAGCAAGAGGCTCTGGTAGTGCTTAATTCTGGAGTTTGATAGCCACCTCTCTGGAGGCTGGCAGATGATGCTCTCCAGGGCATGGGGGACTATAATGGTGAGCTTCTGTCCCAACGTTCATTCATGAGCATCTTTTATTAGAAGGGCTGCCACTGCTATAGCTCTTAAGCAAAGGGGCCACACGCTAGCCACTGGGTCCAGTTTTTTTTATAAGAATGCTACTAGCCATTTCCAAGGTCCCAATGTCTGAGTGAGCATTCCCCGTGCTATTCCTTTCTTTTCTTCTATGTAGAGATTGAAGGGTTTATCTACATCTGGTAGTGCTAAGGCTGAAGCAGAGAGCAGCACCTTTTTGTTGACATTATCAATAGCTTGTTTGTACTCAGGGGTACATTGGAAGTGGGCATCCCCTTTTATCAGAGTGTATAAAGGTGCAGCCAGAGATGCGAACACAGGAATCCATAACCTGCAAAAGCTGGCAGTCCCAAAAAACTCTCTGAGTTGTCTCTTATTAGAAGGGGGAGGTATCTGCACAACGGTTTGTTTTCTGGGCTCAGTGAGCCATCGTTTGCCATCCCTAAGAGAATAACCCAGGAAGATTACTTCTTGCTGACAAAAGTGGGCCTTTTGGCAGAAGCCCTATATCCAAGCCGAGCAAGCTCGAATAATAGTGCTTGGGTCCCAGACTCAGAGTTCTCCTTGGTGTCGGCTGCCAGTAGAAGATCATCCACATATTCGAGTGGGGTGACTTCAGGGTGGGCAGTTCTGAAGTCGTTGAAGTCCCTGTGGAGGGCTTCATCAAAGAGAGTGAGGGAGATTTTGAACTCCTGTGGGAATCTAGTCCCGGTTAATTGGCCAGATGTTCCAGTTTTTGGGTTTATCCACTTGAAAGCAAACAGCAACTGACTGTCCTTATGTAGGGGCAAGCAGAAGTAAGCATCTTTTAAGTCCAGCACAGTGTACCATTCCCGCTCCGGATTCAGAGTGCTAAGCAAATTATATGGGTTGGGTACTGTGGGGTGAATGTCCTCCACTCTGTTGTTGATCTCTCTTAGGTCTTGAACAGGATGGTAGTCCCCAGTTCCTAGCTTTCTAACTGGTAGCAGCGGGGTATTCCAGGCTGATTGACAGAGCCTTAAGACCCCAAGAGTCAGGTATTTCTGAATATGGGGCCTTATCCCATCCTTAGCTTCTTTGCTTAGGGGATATTGTTTAACACTGATTGGAGAGGCAGAGGCTTTTAATTATACTGCTATTGGAGGTTGTTTAAGGGCTAGACCTAACCCAGCAGTTTCTGCCCAGACATTATGATAATCTTTTATCCATTTCTGTGCGAGTTTGCTTTGTTGATCAGTCCTAGGGGACACGAAGAGTGATGTTCACCTTCTACGGACATAGTCAAAGCCGTAACTATGGGAGCTTTTACTGAAGGCTTTAGAAACTCCACTTGGGGACCATCAGGGATAAAGGTTATTCTAGACCAGAGTTTGGTAAGCAGATCCCTGCTCATCAATGGGGCTGGACATTCTGGGATTACTAGAAAAGAGTGTGGACTTTTCCATTTACTAGGTTCATAATCCTCTTTTTTGTCCAAGCCTGATATCTACTGCCATTAGCCCCTTGAACTAGGGACCATTTATTTATTTATAGGGGGCCCAGTGGGGTCTTAAGGGCTGAGTATACTGCTCCTGTTTCCATTTCAAAGTTCACTGGAATCCCCTCCACTTCAAATGTTACCCTGAGATCGGGGAGGGGATCCAAGCCCCGACTTTCTTAGTCCTCTTCTAGAGTCAGCATGGCGGGCTCGTGTGGCTGCTCCTTTTTGGGCCACTCTTTGGCTCAGTGTCCTTTTTCTTTTCAGTAGGCACATTGATCTGATGCCAGGGGCAGCCTTTTGCGTGGGCCCAGGTATCCCTTTCTGTCTCCCTGCATTTAACCTTCTGGAGTATTTTTTGCTGTGAACAAAACCTTAGCCAATGCTTTAGTCTGCCTTTTGCTCCTTTCATCCTTCTTTTGTTCCCTTTCCTTCTCTCTCCTCTGTTCCTTCTCCTCCTCAATTTCTCTCTTATAATATACTGTCTCAGGTTCTCTGACTAAATCTCTTAACATCATATCTTGTAATCCATCTAGACATTGTAACTTTCTCTTAATATCTAGGGCAGCCTGCTCGATAAAGGCCATTGCAACAGATGCCTTTTGGTCCTCTGCCTGAGGATCAAAAGAAGTATATTTCCTTTATGCTTCCATAATTCTCTCCTGAGACATACAGGGAGACTCATTAGGCCCTTGGATAATCTCTCTTACATTGGCCAAATTAGTCGGCCCTCTGGCGGTCGCTTGGTGACCCGCTATACCCGCTATTAGAGCCCGGTGATAAGTGGACAGATGCTACCTACCTTCAAAGTTGTTGGGTTCCCAGTTGGGACGGTTCATTGGCCCGTAGGGACGGAGAGGGAGCATCACAGGGGATTCTGAGTTTTCTATTATCCATCACCGCCGGGTTCCTTTAGGTGGCCCTGCTTCCTCCAGGGGAGGAGGGGCTGCTGCTGCTGCAGGGAAGTCCCCTGGAGGGCTTGAGTCTGGCCCAATTGCCTCTAGCAGCTGAGAGGCTGAGTCAGTGGTGGGAGGATCATCTGGAACATGTTGGGGGTTGGGGAGCGAGGGTAGAGAATGAGGAGGGGGAAGAGTATCCAGTCTTGTGACTCAGGGAGAATGGTGGGGAGAGCGGGAGTTGTGGAAGGTTTGAATGATATAATCATGAGGGAAGGGGTATATGTCTGTTGATCTGGGTGGCCACGTGGCCCCAGCTAAAAGACAATATCTCTGACTTTTCGGATTAGAGGGAAATGGAAGGATCCTTCTGGTGGCCATCCGACTCCCAGGATGGGCCATTCTGAAGCTCAGAGAGTCTGCCAGCTCTGGCGTTTTACTGAAAAAGAAAGATTCTGGGCCCTTGAGCGGACATCAGTCCAATGATCAAGGGTCAGGGACAGAGGCATAGAAGTGCTTTGTCCCATAATGGAAGTTACTCAAACAGGGACAGTGAAGACACAAACTCGACACACACAATGACAAACAGTAAACGTTTACCATGAGTCCAAGACAACGATTAGAACTGAGTAACTGGCAAAACCTGATGGGTTAGACAATAAATACAGACACTAAACTCAACCTGAGTTCAGGACAATGAACAAAACTGAGTAGCTGGCAAAACCTTTTGGGCTGGAAAACCGAATCCTGAAGCAAAATATAACCCAGTTGAGGAAACTACTATTCCTTGATTTCCCTAGTCATCTGGAGTGCCCCCAGGGACGTGAACTTTGGCTCTGTGACACTTCTGTCAGCCAACATAGGAGAGACCTAATGCACTCACCCACAGCAACTTTGCCACGCCTTAAACGGAAACCCAAAACAAGAAACAGGCGCCTTACTTACCCTAAGAGAAGTCAGTTGGCGTCTTTTGTCCGCTGTTGCCGAATATCTCACCTGGGGCCTCCAGATGAAAAGGTGGGGTGAAGGTCGGAGAAAAACACCACCAAGAGACTTTCTCATGAAACAGAAAAGGGTTTATTGGGGGTCCAGCATGCTGGGGCTCAGAGCTCACATCAGAAAAGCAAACAACAAAGAGCCCAGAGAACAATTTGAGCAGAGTTTATATACATTCTTTAGAGAGGGCAGGGACTTTACATACATCATAGCCTCCTTTAGCAAATTACCATGTACCCTGGGAAAATCAAATAACAACTCCAAAACATGATTAGCACATTCATTGGCGGGAACAGGTCGGGCAGGGGGTGATTGGTCAGCCCTGTGAAGGGGTAGACATTTAAACTGATTGGTTGAAGCCCTGAGATGTATATGTGCTGAGCTGCACGGTTTCTGGGAAGGGGTTGTTAAGTAACAAGGTCGTCTGGGAAGATTTCAACTCACATCTAATGGACACATCAAAGAATTGTCTTTACTGACTCAGGAATTTCAGGTTCTCAGTGCAGCTTGTAAACTTTACAAAACCTGGTTCTTTACGTTTCAATTTCAATCTCTTTTATTCTTTCTGAACTTTACAAAGGAAGGCCAGAGACTTCATCCACAATGGCTGCTCTTTTTGCCATTTTGGTTTTGGATGCATGCATGGGATCTTTTTTAGATCCATTTTGTGCTGATATTCTAAGCCACAGCCTCACACAGGGTCAAGAGGCTGATTAAGACACATCCCTTTCCAAAGCAATTACTTCTCTGAGGTCAGTTACAGAACTTAGTCTCTGAGCAGAATCACACCAGAGTTCAAGCCCAGATGGACCCAGTCATCTCTTCCAACCGCCACACAAATGACCACAATTAAAACCAAAACACTCCCCCAAGGCCCTCATCTTTTTTCATATATACACTCATCATAACGTCTGGCTGGAGGTTTCCATGAATGGCGCAGTCCAAGAGAGTGTCCAAAATAAGCTCACTTGCCCCTCATTTGCCTAACCTCAGGGTAGCCTGGACACCCTTCCAGTGAACCAGAATTGATCACATAGGTCTGCCGTTAATACTGCTCTGGTTCTCCAATTTGATGCCTACTGACTGTCAGGTATAGATTCCTTATGTGATTTGGAGTCATGAGAAAACTGAAGCACCTCTGCAGGGCTTGGAAGAACTCACTTGACACAAAAGATCACTATTCTCACTTGATGGACATCAGGAAAATAACAGAGGAAGGTGAGAGACTTCATCCACAATGACTGATATTTTTGCCATTTTGCTTTTGGATGCACACATTGGATCTTTCTTTAGATCCATCAGGCACTGAGAATCTAAGCCATAGCTTCACAAAGGGCCAAGAGGCTGATTCAGACACATCCCTTTCCAAAGTAATTAAGCAAAGAGCCACAGGTGATGCCCATTTATTTCCATTTTAAAACTGTTTTCTTCAGGCTTCACAAAGAGTGGCCTGAGGCAAAGACCTTCCTGACACTCAGGACAACAGAACAATAGGTTAGCAAATGGCCCAAAGCATGGTTTCTCCACTGAGACTTTCCTGGTCACACTGATATCTGAGTTTTCTGAGATGCTTGCCATTCCCTTCAGCTAACCAGTACATGGCCATGTCACAGAGCTTGGAGGTGGTACATATCTTTGACACAAAAATATGAGCCTATTCTGGAGAGTGGCCAAAATTCAGGAAGAAAACAGGAAATTAAGAAGGTTGTAGGTGTTGCCTTTCTATAAGGCGAGCCACAGTCTATTCATAAATTGGGAAGAATGAATGCTGGGAAGCTTTCTACTAGACAGGACACATCTATGGATGCATGCTCTTTTCTAATGTCTACAACCACAGACACACTGGGATACACAGACCTAGAAACACTCACCTTGTCAAAGGACTTTCTAGAAACAGTTCACTCCAAACCAAACAAACAGCCTTTCCTACCTATTCTCAGAACATGAGACAAAACCACAAACTCACAACCACACTCAAAAAGTCACCTCCTTCCCCCAAGTAAGTCTGTGACTATCCGAAGTGTCCTCTGACTGGTGGGCCATACTATGTTTCTCCAAAATGGCCTGTCCTGTCTCAGATCTGTTCTCCTTGTCCAACTCTGTGAAGTTGTCAGGAGCCTGTGCTGACCACTACCTGCTGTCTCAGGAAAGGCCCATTTTCAGAGGTCTACTTGAATTTGGCCATCCTCAAATCTTTAGGTACCAAGAAAGACAGACTCTGTCCTTGTTAAATCCAAACAAGTGAGCCTACTGGGAATGGGACGGGTACTGGCTCTTTGTGCCTGGCTTCCTGGATCCCAAGTTCAGAGAGTTCCATCCCCCAAGAAGTGAGGTAGGTCAATTCGTTCAAGAACGGAATGAGGTCACTGCCTTGGCAACCACTTTGTCCTAACAGTTGTATTCAAGGGTCCCTTGAGATGGAGGCTGCCACTACTTCCTGTGACACTTTCAGAAGTTAGAATTGTATATCAACCATAGGCACCCAGAAGAAGCTCTCCACACAGGGTTGGTTTGGTCCATCTTCTTTATATCAAGAGGAGAGAGGCTGATTCAGACACATCCCTTCATCCTGACTAGGTTGTTTGCCTTGGAAGATGACTTTTGCTCTCTCAGGCCCTTCATAGCTGCCTAAATCTTCTCCAGGGATCATTTCTGCATCAACCTTTGAGGTTCTCAGCAGGTGGAAGATCCCGTACATTCCTGTATTGTAATACCAACTCTGTCCCTGCTCTTCTGCAAAGTTAGATTGAGGAACAGTGTATGGTTAGGGTTAATAACATATTCTATTTGGGTTAGGAATTATTCTGCTGGACAAATAATGGTATTGGGTACCTGCGATATTCACAAGAATATATAGGTGAAATATAAGTATGAAACCAAAATTCTAGGTACGATTTGAAGCCAGAAGGACATTGGGCCCTTTAGTGGTATACTTAGCTTTGAATTATGTTCTGCACAGATGTCTCAGATAAATCAATATGCAATGGCATAGGACCTTGTACCTTGGATGATTGAATGTTCAAGAGAACATCCAGTCAAAAAGGAATAGTCGGTAGGAATAGGAAGATGGTCAGTAGGTTTAGAAAAAAGAGTGAATATAGGATTTGGACAAAAGGTTCATTAGCAATAGGGTTTCGGGTAGAGAGTGAAAGTAAATATGAGCACATATAAAGAGTCAGTCACAATGATGAACTGGGGAAAATATGTAGGAAAGCAGATATTAATAGAGACATTAGGAAATCAGACAAAGTATAATGTGAGTGATAGGATTAGGCATTTTCAATATGGTTGAGGTGGAATATATAATCTTAGGAAGAAAGAAATATGTAGTCACCAATAGGATTGACATTTGAGAGCATTAGGCAACCAGGACATGGTTGTTTTTAGTAATCCATGCTCACTTTTTATTTTGCTTTGGTGAAAGGTTAATAAAATAGGTATTTGTCACTTCCTGTTTTTCTTTATGCTTAACAAAACACTGTTGAAATCTTGAGAACTGTTTGCTAATTTTGTTCCCAAAATGTGCTGTCCCCAACTGCCAAACTGCAGAATGTACTCCCTCACCCAGTTGCACAAAAACTGCCCACTTGCCCTGACCCATCAATTAATTTCCCTCCCTGCCCTCTCCAAAAAATTATATAAGCTCTGTTTAAGTTGTTCTCAGGGCTCTCTGCTCTAGTCAAGTGAGCTCTGAGCCCCAGCATGCTGGAACCCCAATAAACACTTTGCTGTTGCTGAGTGAAAATGGTATACTGTTCTGTACTTAAAAGATGCTTTCTTTTGCTTGCCTCTGCATAAAGATAGTCAGTTGCTGTTTGCTTTCGAGTGGGTAGACCCAGATAACGGAACTTCTGGTCAACTAACTTGGACTAGACTCCCACAGGTGTTCAAAACCTCCCCCAGTCTCTTTGATGAAGCCCTCCACAGAGATCTCAACAACTTCAGAATTACGCACCCCAAAGTCACCCTGCTTCAATATGTGGATGTCCTGCTACTGGCAGCTAACAACAAGGAAAACTGTGAGTCTGGAACCCAAGCACTATTATCCGAGCTTGCTCAACTCAGGTATAGAGCTTCTGCCAAAAAGGCCCAAATTTGCCAGCAAGAAGTAATCTTCCTGGGTTATTCCCTTAGGGGCGGAAATGATGGTTCACTGAGCCCAGAAAACAAACCGTTGTGCAGATACCACCTCCATCTAACAGGAGACAACACAGAGAGTTTCTTGGGACTGCTGCCTTTTCAGGTTATGGATACCTGGGTTTGTGTTCTTAGCTGCTTCTTTATACCCGTTGTTAAATAAGGATGCCCAATTCCAATGGACCCTTGAGCACCAGCAAGCTTTTGATAACATTTAAGAACACTGACACTGAACTCCTCAACTTCACTGAGCCCAGCCTGCAATTTCAGAAAGCCCTACACTACGTTAAAAATGTACATCAACTTACTCACCTTGGTTCAAAGAAACTGCAGGCATTCCTGAAAGATCAGGAACAGAGATTTCGACTAACTTACTCACAGTGAAAAAAAATAACTGAACGGGTAACAAAAGCCTGTCGGTTCTGTCAATTGGTTAATGCTTACCCTTCCAAGCTTCCTGCAGGAAAGCACCTACGATGAACCAGACCAGGACAATTCTGGGAAGTAGACTTTACTGAAATTAAGCCAGCAAGGTATAGACTTAAATATCTCCTAGTCTTTGTAGATAAATTTTCAGGAAGGATTGAATTCTTTCTCACAAAAAAAAAAAAAAAACGGCTCAAACGGTGATCAAGAAGATCCTGAAAGATATTAAGATATTTTTTCAAGACAAGGCCTGCCTAAAGTAATAGGGTCTGATAATTAAACGGTGTTCATGGCCCGGGTAAGTGAGGGCTTAGCCAGGACCCAGGGGATTAATTGGAAGTTACATTGTGCTTCTAGACCCCAGAGCTCAGGACAGGAAAAAAAAATAAATTGAACCATTAAAGAGACCTTAACGAAATTAAGCTTAGAGACCGGCATAAAATATTAGACTATGCCCCTGCCTTATCCACTGTTTCATGCAAGAAATACTCCCTCTGTTTCTTTGTGTAAACTCACCCCCTATGAATTTCTCTATGGTGCACCTCCTCCAGTAAGGCATGTAACCCCAACTCTAAGACCTAACGATGCCTTCCACACCCCCTTGCTTGACAGAATTGAATCTCTTGAAAGAACTCAATGATACCGGTGAAAACAGCTGACAACTGCCTTGCAACCTGGGGACAAGGGGACTCCACATTGATATCAAGTAAGGGACTTCATCTACATAAGACAACATCAGGTGTCATCCCTGGAATCCTGCTTGAAAGGACCATACCAGGTGCTAATTATAATACCTACAGCGGTAAAAGTAGACGGAAACACTTCCTGGATCCATGCCTCTCATCTCAAGCCTGCGCCCTGTCCAGACTCTGTCTGGAAACTGGGAAAGACTGGTAACCATTTCAAATTGCATATTCGCTATGTGGATAAGGCTGTAGACTCTCCCCTTGGCCACCAGTACACCTAACGCTCATCAGCCCGTTCAGCAGCGATGGCTTATCACAAATCCTACTAGACAAGAAGTATGCTCTAACTCGTATACAGCTCCCTTAGGGACCTGGTGGCTAGCTCTCCACCCAGACATTTGTCAGCTGGCTATAAGTCTTTCCTATTAGGATATCGCTGATGAAAATCCCACTAAAATTCAATTAAATCCCTTCCATACCATAGATAATGGAAACAAACATTAGGGATTTAGGGACACGTGAGCCAGATGCAGGTTGGCTAGACTAGATTAGTATGTTTGCCCAGCAGACTATCAAAGCCACAAACAGCCATGGCTGTGTGGAGGGAAAGCCAACTTCTTCTGTAAGTGATGGGGATTTGAGCATACAGGGGCTGCCTGGTGGAACGCAAAATCCTCATCAAATTCAGTACACAGCATTGGCCATATTACCAATTAGACAACCAAAACTGATGGCCCCCAGAGGAGTCTCTAGATCCTCAAATTCTGTGTTACCTTTTTAACTTCTGCAAGTGCTCAAGAGGATGAAAGGAAATTCCCCTATGTGGAGGCCTTTTACCTCCTTCGCTCACTTCCTGAACTATGCATCTCCAATAGATCCTCACCCTCAGGCTTCTGCTCCAGACTCTCTACTGTCAGTCCCACCTCAGAAACCTGATTTCTCTCCTCCAGTTACTAGATCAAAAACCCAAACCTCCGCCAGTTCTCAGATCATTGCTCCCTTGCTGAGGTAGCAGGTACTGAGCTACCCCTCTAAACACTCACTCCTCTCTTCTCCTGTCAGTGCCTACACCGGTCTCCCCAGGTCCTCTTACCAGGTAACCCAAAGCTCAAACCAGCTGAGAAGAGCCCTCAGACCCCTATCCAAGATGTAATAAAAATGGCCTTTAAAGTTGCTTTGTCATCACTGAAAACAGGTTACTAAGAATTTTAAATCCCTCCCAGGCTTTCTGGGATACTCACTCCCGTCTTCCCCTCTGTTCTACCTGTTCTACTGCTCAAGATTTTGTTCCTAGGAAAATCCCAAACCCCTTTTCCATTATGCTTTTACATCTCTCTTTTCTCATTCTCAGATCCCCAAAGCTGCTCTCATTCCTCGCCTTCCCCGTCTTTCCCCTCTATACCAGGCCCACAGAAAAATCTTAACTGAACTTCTCCAGAAGTCTTCACCATGGATGACTTTAGAACTTTCAGCAAAAGAGTCCCTATAAAAGAGTTCAGTGTAGATAAACTTGCTCTTTTTCTGTTGCCCTGTTATACTTGGCCACTGCTTGGAAAAATCAGCACTTCTAAGCTAGACAACCCCTTAATAGTTTTTCACACAATATGTGAACAAGGCCTCTGGCCTTGAGCTGGGGCTTCACAGAGATGGCTACATTTCTAAAATAAAAAATACCAACTGGGCTTCATGGTAACAGCTGAAGGAGGATAAAAGAAAAGGAAGAACAAGCTCTCCCCCTCCCAGGTGTCCTTGAAAAGTTAACTTGCCCAGAACAGAGGAAATAACAGAAAAAAAAATCTTTTTGTGAAGTTCTGCCGACTGTGAACTTCTGAGCCCCTTTTCTTTCATGTTGGGTACAAAATTCTGAAACTACCTAAACTTGGGGTTCAGGGCGTTAATTGATTACAACAGAAGCAATGCACTCTGAATCCGGTTGCAAATAAATAGCACTGTTTCCCTGTTTTCGGTGCTATCTTAGGTGCCTTGCCTTGTCTGTCCCTACAACAGTATAATTCTATATACTTAAACATTGTTTATGTTTTCATGAAATGGTCAACAGATGTGATTAATTGTGTAATTGTGCAGATGTTTCCCAGAGTGCTCTATAATGATGCAGGTTCATTTGAAATTCAAACAGGCGGGCATACAACACGGTTCCGCTGGGAACGTATATCCCTAACTTTAGCCATCCTATTAGGAATAGGAGTTGCTGCAGGGGTGGGCACAGAAACCCCTGCCCTAGTCCATGGGACACAACAAATGACCCAATTAGTAGCAGCAATAGAACAAAACTTAAAGATAGTAGAAACCTCCATCACAGCTTTGCAGGAATATTTATCCTCTCTGTCTGAAGTTGTTTTACAGAACAGTCGAGGGTTGGACCGCCCATTCATGAGAGAAGGGGGCCTTTGTGCTGCATTGAGGGAAAAATATTGTTTTTATGCCGACCATACTGGAGTTGTAAAAAAAATCTATGAGTAAATTAAAAAGACACCTTGAAGAGCGTCACTGAGAGAGGCCCAAAAAGGGTGGTTTGATTCTGATCCATACATTCCCTCTGGTTAACTGGATCAGATCAAACCACCCTTTATCACCATGGCCTCTCTCAGAGACGCTCTTCAAGGTGTCTATAAAATTTGCTCAAATGAATTTTTTTTTCTCCAAGCTCAAATTGGACAAGTTAAACTTATGGTAATAACCCACTTGCAGACATAGAATGTGACACCAGCCTTGATCACTTTTATAATTATAAGTAGCCAGAAGAAGAAGTGGGGAATGAAAGATTAACAAAATAGGTACTTGTAACTTCCTATTTCTCTGTATGCTTAACAAAACACTGTTGAAATATTGAGAACTGTTTGCTAATTTTGTTCCCAGAATGTGCTGTCCCCAACTGCCAAATTGCAGAATGTATTCCCTCACCCGTTTACATGCAAACCACCCACTCACCGTGACCCATCAATAAACTTCCGTCCCTGCCCTTTCCAAGGAAAGAATATAAGCTCTGCTTAAGCTGTTCTCAGGGCTCTCTGCTCTATTTCTGTGAGCTCTGAGCCCCAGCATGCTTGACCTCCAATAAACCTTTTGCTGTTGCATGAGACAGTCTCTTCGTGGTCTCTACCTCTGATGCTCGCACGAACATTACTTGAATGATTGAATGTATAAGAGAAAATCCAGTCAAAAAGGGATAGCCAGTAGGATTAAGAAGATAGTCGGTAGGTTTGGGAAGAAGACTGAGTATAGGATTTGGAACAAAAGTTCTTTAGCAATAGGGGTTCTGTTAGAGAGTGAATATAAATGTCAGCACATGAGAACAGTCACAATAATGAACTGAGGAAAATATGTAGGAAAGCAGATATCAATAAAGACATTACTAAATCAGGCAAAGTATAAAGTGAGTGATACAATTAGACATTTTCAACAGGGTGAGTTTGAATATATAATCTTAGGAAGAAACAAATATGTAGTCACCAATAGGATTGACATTTGAGAGCATAAGGCAACCTTGACATGGATGATTTTTGTAAACCATGCTCACTTTCTATTTAGGCTTTCGTACAATCTAAGTGTGACCTTTGCATTTGTGTCCAGAATTTTACTGTGATAAAATATATATGTAGATCTGGTGACACAAGTATTTCTTCCACCATTTCTGGGAGCAATATTTTGAAGGCATATAAATGGGTATTGGGTGTACAAAGAGGTGTACACTGTGTCCATGAATATAGAGATAATGCATGAATAGACCATACAGTGAATAAATAATAGAACTGTTTCCACTTTAAATTATGGATTGAATTGATATTTGAAAATATATAAGAAATCTTATATTGATTTACAATCATTCATTCTAACCAGTTATACATCTAATATTAATATTATGGTTATGGTTTATCATGAAGATATGTTAGTTTTGCTTCAAAAGCGATTACGGAAATCCAAAATAATGTGTTTGGATAGAGTCAGTCACAATGCTGGCAATATGTGAACAAGGCCTCTGGCCTCAAATTGTGGCTTCACAGAGATGGCTACATTTCTAAGATAAAGAAGTTACCAACTGGACTCCATGGTAACAGCTGGCAGGGAGAAAAAAGAAAGAGAAGAAAAAAGCTCTCCCCCTCCCAGGTGTCCTTAAAATGTTAACTTGCCCAGAACAGAGAAAAAAAACAGAAACAAAAACTGCTTTCTCTGAACTTCTGCAGACTGTGAACTTCTGAGCCGCTCCCTTACATGTTGGGTACAAAATTCTGAAACAACCTAAACTTGGGGTTCAGGGAAGTAACTGATTACAACAGAAGCAATGCCCTTTAAATCTGGTTGCAACCAAATAGGACTGTTTCCCTGTATTCGGTGCTATCTTAGGTGCCTTTCCTTGCCTTGTCCATCCCTTTTCTCATTTAAAGACCAGTCAAGAAACATGGAGAAACACATGTGTTCTGAAGCAGAAAGTGATTGATAGTGAAACAAATGCCTATAAATTTCCTAACTTGTGGATGAAATTTATATCCTATGATGTGCATTAATTGAAGAAATACTAATCTACCAGTGTTGAATAAAAATGAACGTCAAAATACACATCATGTCCGATTGGAATCTACTTGCATTAATATTAAACTGGGTCAGTTACTGTAGAAATATTAGGATTCTTATGCACCATTCACTGAAGTTAGTTTTCAGTACTAGGAAACAAATATGTATTTCAGGTGAATGAATATTTCTAAGAATAATCTTGTGAAAAGTTGATTATAAATCCACATACATGAATATGAATGAATTTGATGAGTGTAAAATAAGACACATATTTCATTTGTTGAAAAATCTGGAGAGTGTATATATATATATATATATATATATATATATATATATATATATATACATACACACACACACACATTAAAAACAGCAATATATATGCCAATTGAAATTTATAATGAAATATATATCATCGACAGATAGAAAAATATTTATTTTACTGAACATGGATTTATGAATAATATTGTTCAAGTAGGAAGATCACCCATAATTTAAATTTTTGGTTCCAACATCGTTTAAGAGGAGTGATCCCTTACAATTTGTATCTGCAAGTCAGCCACCTCACAAGAATGTACGTGTGGTACCAGGTAGGATTCTATCTGTGCATATAAAAATACAGGTGGTGAATAGGCTACAGAGAAAGGGAGAAAGGAATTCATAGGTGGTTAACTTTAAAAAAAAACATGGAGAACTATTTCAACAAAAAATTGACTAGATTTATTAATCCTACCCTATATAATGCAAAAGGTAAGTCCAACTATACACCATGCCTCCTCTGAAATGGTTGTATTTTCATTCTGTTTGGGTTATTTTTCTCCATCATATTAGTATTAGTAGTCAGAATATAGTAGGGTAGGGGTTAGTGTCAGGGATTCAGTATTTCGAATGGAAAATTGGAAAATGAATACAATGTGTATGTAAACATGTGCTACACAAAAATGTTTCCATTCTTATCCAGAACAATGCCTTGACAGTACCTTCGCTCCAACTAAAACATCATTAGAGGAGAAGAGTTAGAAAATCAGTGAAAACACATCTTGAATGGAATATGCTCAGGATTTTGAAACCTTGGAGGTGGTAGAGGAGTTTGCAAAAGTAAGGGACAGGGTGAACACTCCACAAACATGGAGTTCTGTTGGACTAAAGACTTCTTGAGAAACTGCCTCTGAATTTGGGCACTTGAAATATATCTTGTTGTCACAAGCTTTAGCTTCCTTTGTAGTGAGACCATCAAACCTGGGTCTGCATCTATGTGACCTGGAGGACACGGTTTCTTATTTTCTAATGAAAATGAGGCAGCAGTGCTGAATTCTCACTTTGTAGGTAACCTGTGGACACTGGGGGCTAAGTGTCTCCCAGTGTGGGCTGTGAAGCCATTTGGTCATCCTCCAATTTTCGTGGTGTTTGTTGCTGCTGCATTGGGGATTTGGTATTTGCTTCACGAAATACAAGGAGTTCAACTGTGTCACAGTGCTGGAGGGAGTTCTGTGACGAGTGGTGGGTCAGGGTCTGCAGGAGAATGCACCAACCAGGCTTCTATCCCACATAGCTTGCCCCCTTGACCATAGCAACCTGATTCTGAACATTGCCCTGAAAGCTCTCCATATAACAAGATACCTTTACACAGAAGTATCTACTGGCTGCACCATGTCAGTAACATTGCCCCACCACATGTTTTATCACACACCTGCCAAGCACTGTTCTAGGCCCACTATTCAGCAGGCTCCAACGTACTGGCATCTCTATTCAACACAATTTTCATGAAACCTAGTGAATCCAGGCACTGTCTGGTGTACTCAAGATCAGCATCAGGACATCCAAAGGTTCTCCAGTGCCACCTGGTCTTGGGAATTTCAAAAATTTTATGGTATCTGTTTAGCCATTTTTCAAGGATGATGTTGGAGGCACTGTGGGTTTCAATATATTCAGGACCTGTTAAATGGTGAGGAAGCTCATTTCAATGAAAGCTCTGGGCAACTCTCAAGGGTAAGGCTTCCCAAAGAGTGGCCAAAAGGTCGCATGAAGCCAGGCCTATTGAGTTCTACAATGTGAGGTCCATGTGTTTTTTGACTCTCAACTATGGCTGCCAAGTCTTTCAGTATAAAATAATGTGATTTCCTCACTGAGATTCCCAGTGATCTGTGGAAAGTCAATCTGGGCCTAGATCTCAGTTTCCAATGGTCACTCTCATGTGTGGTCTCCTAAAATCCCAAAACAATTGATGGCAATACTTCTCTGAGGTCTGTTCCAGAACTCAGTCTCTAAGGGGAATCACACCAGAGTTCAAGCCCAGGTGGACCCAATCATCTCTTCCAACTGCCACACAAATGACCACAATTAAAACCAAAACACTCCCACACGGCCCTCATCTTCTTCATAACCTTTGGCTGGAGTTTTCCATTAGGGGCGCAGTCAAAGACAGTGTCCAAAATAAGCTCCCTTGTCCTCATTTGCCTAAAATCTCAGTGGCCTGGACACCCTTCATGTGAACCAGGAGTAATCAAATAGGTCTGCCATTAATACTTTTCCACTTCTACAATTTGAGGCTTTCTGACTGTGGGGTTTAGATTCTTTATGTGATTTGGAGTCATGAGAAAATCCAAGCACACATGGGCAAGCTTTTGCAGGGATTTGGAGAATTCTTTTGACCCAAAGGATCCCTATTCTCACTTGATTGAAGTGAGAAACCTTACAGAGGAAAGCTAGAGACTTCATCCACAATGACTGCAATTTTTGCCCTTTGATTTTGGATGCACACATGGGATCTTTCTTTAGATTCATCAGGTGCTGATAATCTAAGCCACAGCCTCACACAGGGCCAGGAGGCTGATTCCGACACATCCCTTTCCAAAGCAATTAAGCAAAGAGCCACAGGTGATGCCCATTCATTTCCATTTGAAAACTGTTTCTTAGGGCTTCACAAAGGGGTGGCTGGAGGCAAAGACCTTCCTGACATTCAGGGCAAAAGAAAAATAGGTAAGCAAAAGGCCCAAAGCAGGGTTTCTCCACTGTGACTTTTCTGGTCTAACTGATATCTGAGTTTTCTGAGGTGCTCGCCAGTCCCTTCAGCTATCCAGTACATGGCCATATCACAGAGCTTGGAGGTGGTACATATCTTTTACTCAAAACCATGAGCCTATTCTGGAGTGTGGCCAGAATTCAGGAAGAAAATAGGAAATTAGGAAGATAGCAGGTGTTGCCCATCCATAAGGCAATCTTCTGCCTAATCATAAATTGGGCAGGATGAATACTGGGAAGCTTTCTACTAGACAGGACACATCCATTGATGCATTCTATTTTCTAATGTCTACAACCACGGACACAGTGGGACACACAGACATAGAAACACTCGCCTTGTCACATGACTTACTAGAAACAGTCTATACAAAACCAAACAAACCGCCTTTCCTATCTATTCTCAGAACATGAGACAAAACCAAAAACTCACACCCACAACCACAAAGGCACCTCCTTCCCCCAAGTAGGTCTGTGACTATCCAGAGGGTGGTCTGATTCGTGGGCCATAATATATTCCCCCAACATGGCCTGTCCTGTCTCAGATCTGGTCTCCTTAGCCAACTCTGTGAAGTTGTCAGGAGTCCGCGATGAGCCACTACCTGCTTTCTCTGGAAAGGCCAGTTTTCAGAGCTTTCCTGGCATTTGGTCATCCTCACAACAGTAGGACCAAAATATAATGTCTCTGTCCTTGTTCAATCAAAACAAGCGAGCCCAATGGGACTGGGACTGGGCCTGACTCTGGGTTCCTGGCTTCCTGGATCAAAAGTTCACAGTGTTCCATCACCAAAAGTGTAAGGTGTGGTCATTTCTTTAAGGAACTGAATGAGGTCACTGCCTTGGCAAACACTTTGTCCTCACAGTTGCTTTCAATTGACCAATGAAACGGAGGCTGCCCCTACTTCCTTTGAAATTTTCACAAGTTAGAATGGTAGATCAACCATAGGCTCCTGGAACAGCTCTCCACACAGGCCTGGTTTGGTCCATCTTCTCTACATTAAGAAGAGAGAGGCTGATTCTGACATATCCTTTCATCCTGACCAGGATGTTTGCCATGGAAGATGACTTTTGCTCTCTCAGGTCTTTCATAGCTGCCTACATCTTCTCCAGGGATCATTTCTACATGGATCTTTGAGGTTCACAGCAGGTGGAAGATCACCTACATTTCTGTATTGTAAGTCAAACTCTGTCCCTGTTCTTCTGTAAAATTAGATTGAGGGAACGGTGCATTCTTAGGGCTAATAACATGTTCCATTTGGGTTAGGAATCATTCTGTGAGATGAATAATGGTATTGGAACATGCAATATTTATAAGAATATATTGGTGAAATATAAGTATGAAAACAGAAATCTAGGTAAGACTTGAAGCCCAGAAGGGCATTTTGCCCTTAATTGGGATACTTAGCTTTGAATTACATTCTGAACAGTTGTCTCACATAATTCGATATCGAATGGCAAAAGACCTTGTACCTTGGATGATTGAATGTAGAAGAGAACATCCACTCAAACTGGGATAGTCAGTAGGTTTAGGAAGAAGAGTGAGTATAGGTTTTGGAACAAATTTCATTAGTAATAGGTTTTTGGTTAGAGAGTGAACGTAAATGTCAGCACATGAGAAGAGTCAGTCACATGATGAACAGGGGAAAATATGTAGGAAAACAGATATCAATAGACACATTAGGAAATAAGGCAAAGTATAATGTGAGTGATAGGATTAGACATTTCCAACAGGGTTGAGTTTGAATATATAATCTTAGGAAGAAACAAATATGTAGTCACCAATAGGATTGATATTGAGCATTAGACAACCTGGACATGGATGTTTATAGTAATACATGTTCAATTTCCATTTAGGCTATGGTACAAACATAAGTGTGAGCCTTGCATTTTGTGTCCAGAATATCACTGTGAAATATATATGTAGATCAGGTTACATGAGTAATTCTTCCACCATTTTTTGAAGCAATATTTTGAAGATGTATAAATTAGTATTGGGGGTACAAAGAGATGTACCCTGTGTATATGAATCTAGAGAAAATGCATGAGTAGACCACACTGTGAATTAATAATATAACTAGTTCTACATAAAATAATGGATTGAATTGATATCTTAAAATATATAAGAAATCTTATATTGAAATACTATCATTCATTCCAACTAGTTATACATCTAATGGTAATATTATGGTTATGGTTTATCATGAAGGGTGTGATTTTTGCTTCAAAAGTGATTATGTAATTCAAAAATCATGTGTTTAGAAAGTAGTCTCATGAAACGACCAGTCAAGAAACATGGAGGAATACATTTGTTCTGAAGCAGGAAGTGATTGAAAGTGAAACAAATGCCTATAAATATGCTAACTTGTGGATGAAATATATATCATATGATGTGCATAAACTGAAGAAATAGCAACGTACAAGTCTTGAATAAAAATGAACGTCAAAATACATGTCATGCCCCATAGGAATCTACTTGCATTGATGTAAAACTGAGTCAGTTACTGTAGAAATATTAGGATTTGTATGCATCGTTCACTGAAGTTAGTTGTCTGTATTAGGAAACAAATATATATTTCAGGTGGATGAATATTTCTGAGTATAATCTTGTGAAAAGTTGATTATACATCCACATATATGAACATAATAGAATTTAGAGAGTGTATAATAAAACACATATATTTTGAAAAATCTGGATAGGAGATATATATATATATATATATATATATATATATATATATATATATATATATATACAAAAAAAACAAAGACATTAAAAAGTAGCAATATGTATGCCAATTGAAATTCATAGTGAAATATATATCATCCACGGATGCAAAAATATTTATTATACTGAACATGGGTTTATGTATAATGTTGTTCAACTAGGAAAATTAATCCAAAGTGTATGCAAAATTGTGATACAAAAAATCTTTCCACTCTCATCCTGAACAATGCCTTGACTTACCCTCACCTTAAGTAATTCACAATTATATGAAAAGAGGTAAAAAATCTGTGAGTACATACCTGGAATTGAATATGCTCATGATTTCACAACTTTGCAAGTGGTTGATGAGTTTCCAAAAGTAAGGAACAGGGTAAACACTTCACAAACATGGAGCTCTGCTGGACTAAAGACTTCTTGAGAAACTGCCCCTGAGGTTGTGCACTTGAAATATATGTTTTTGTCAGGAGCTTTACCTACCTTTGTTGTGAGACCATCAAAGCTGGGTCTGCATCTATGTGACCTAGAGGACATGGTTTCTTATTTTCCAATGAACATGAGGCACCAGTGCTGAAGTCTCTCTTTGTAGGTAAACTGTGGCCACTTCGGGCAATGTGACTCCCCGTGTGGACTTTGAAGCCATTTGGTCATCCTCCACTTTTCGTGGTGTTTCTTGCTGCTACACTGGGAGTTTGGTATTTGCTTCATGACATACAAGGAGTTCAACTGGCACACAGTGCTTGAGGGAGTCTTGTAACGTGTGGTGGGTCAGGCTCTGCAGGAAAATGCACCAACTAGGCTTCTATCCCACATTGCTTACCGCCTTGACCATAGAAACCTGATTATGAACATTACCCTGAAACCCCTGCATATAACAAGATGCCTTTTCATATAATGGTCTCCTGGCTGCACCAAGTCAGTCACAAGCCATTTGGAAGCCAATGGCAGATCCACATGGCCACAACACAGATGTATTACCACACATCTGCCCACCACTGCTCTAGGCCCACTACTCAGCAGCCTCCAACTTACTGGCATCTCTGTACTACACAATTTTCATGAAACCCAGTCAATCAAGGCACTGTCTGTTATACTTATGATCAGCAACAGGACATCCAATGGTTCTCCAGTGCCACCTGGTCATTGGGAATTTCAAAAATTTCATGGTGTTTATCTATGCATTTTTCAAGAATGAAGTTGGAGGCACTTTGGGGTTTCCATTCATCTAGGAACCATTACATGGGGAGGAAGCTAATTTCAATGAAAGCTCTGAGGAACTCTCATAGGCAAGGCTTCCCAAACAGTGGCCAAAAGGTCACATTAAGCCAGGCCCATTGAGGTCTACAACGTGAGGTCCATGTGTCTTTTGACTCTAACTATGGCTGCCAAGTTTTTCAGAATAAAATCATGTGATATCTTTGGTGAGATTTTCAGTTCTCTGTGGAAAGCCATCCTGGGCCTAGATCTCAGGTTTCAAGGGCAACTCTCATGTGTGGCCTCCTACAATCCCAACACAATTCATGGCAATACTTCTCTGTCGTCAGTTCCCAAACTCAGACTCTAAGGGAAATCACACCAGAGTTCAAGCCCATGTAGACCCAGTCATCTCTTCCAACCGCCACACAAATGACCACAATTAAAACCAAAACATTTCCACATGGCCCTCATCTTCATCCATATAGACACTCATCATAAACTCTGGCTGGAGGTTTCCATGAGGGGCGCAGCCCAAGACAGTGTCCAAAATATGCACCCTTGCCCCTCATTTGTCTAAATTTAGGGTGGCCTGGAAACCCATCCTGTGAACAAGGAGTGATCATATAGGCCTGCTGTTAATACTGCTCTGCTTCTCCAATTTGAGGCCTACTGAATGTCAGGTATAGATTGCTTATGTGATTTGGCATCATGAGAGAACCCAAACACATCTGCAGGACTTTGAAGAACTCATTTGACCCAAAGGAATCCTATTCTCACTTGATGGAGTTCAGGACCTAACACAGGAAGACAAGAGACTTCATCCACAATGACTGATCATTTTGCCATTTTGGTTTTGGATGCACACATGGGATCTTCTTTAGATTTATCAGGAGCTGAGAATCTTAGCCACCCCCTCAATCAGGGCCTAGTGTCTGATTAAGACACATCCCTTTCCAAAGCAATTAAGCAAAGAGCCACACGTGATACCCATTCATTTAAATTTGAAAACTGTTTCTTCAGGCTTCTAAAAGGGGTGGCCTGAGGCAAAGACCTTCCTGACATTCAAGGCAACAGAACCATAGGTAAGCAAATGGACCAAAGCAGGGTTTCTCCACTGAGACTCTACTGCTCACACTAATATCTGAGTTTTCAGAGATGTTCCCATTCCCTTCAGCTATCAAGAACATGGACATGTCACAGAGCTTGGAGGTGGTACATATCTTGGACAATAAATCATGAGCTTATTCTGGAGAGTGGCCAGAATTCAGGAAGAAAACAGGAACTTAGGAAGTTAGTAGTTGTTTCCTATCCATAAGGCAAACCACAGTCCATTTATCAATTGTGAACGATGAATGCTGGGAAGCTTTCTACTAGACAGGACACCTCCATTGATGCATTCTCTTTTCTAATGTCTAAAACCACGGACACAGTGGATACACAGACATAGAAACACTTGCCTTGTCAAAAGAGTAACTAGAAACAGTCGACTCCAAACCAAACCAACCACCTTTTCTACCTATTCTCAGAACATGAGACAAAACCAGAAACTCACACCCACACACATAAAGGCACCTCCTTCCCAAAAGTGGGTCTGTGACTATCCAGAGTGTCCTCTGACTGGTGGGCTATACTATGTTCCTCTCGAAATGGCCTTTCCACTTTCAGATCATGTCTCCTTGGCCAACTCTGTGATGCTGTGAGGAGCCTGCAGTTAGCCACTACCTGCTATCTCAGAAAAGGCCCCTCTTCAGAGCTCAACTGGCATTTGGCCATCCTCACATCAGTAGGTACCAAGAAAGTCTTACTTGTACTTGGTAAATCCAAACAAGTGAGCCCACTGGGACTGGGACTGGGACTGGCTCTCGGTGCCTGGCTTCTTGCATCACAATTTCAGAGAGTTCCATCACCAAGGAAGTTAGCTAGGTCACTTCCTTCAGGAACTGAATGAGGTCCCTCTCTTGGCAACAACTTTGTCCTAACAGTTTCTTCCAAGAGTCCCTTTAGATGGAGGCTGCTCCTACTTTGTGTGACAATTTGACTAGTTAAAATGGTATATCAAAATAGGCACCTGGGAACAGCTCTCCACGCAGGCCTGGTTAGGTCCATCTTCTCTACATTAAGAAGAGAAAGGCTGATGCATACACATCCCTTCATCCTGTTCAGGTTGTTTGCCATGGAAGATGGCTTTTGCTCTCTCAGATCCTTCATAGCTGCCTACATCTTCTCCAGGGATCATTTCTGCATCGAACTTTGAGGTTCTCAGCAGTTGGAAGATACCCTACATTACTGTATTGTAAGATGAACTCTGTCCCTGCTCTTTTGTAATTTTAGATTGAGGCAACAGTGTATGGTTAGGGTTAATTACAGGTTCGATTTGGGTTAGGAATCATTCTGCGGGATGAATAATGGTATTGGGAACCTGCAATATTTATAGGAATATAGAGATGAAATATAAGTATGAAAACAGAAATCTAGGTAAGATTTGAAGCTCAGAAGTGCATTGGGCAACTGATTGTGATACGTAGCTTTGAATTACGTTCTGCATACATGTTTCAGAAAAATCGATATACAATAGCATAGGACCTTGTACCTTGGATGATTGAATGTAGTAGAGAACATCCACTCAAAAAGGGAGAGTTGATAGGATCAGGAAGATAGTCAGTATGTTTCGGAAGAAGAGTGAGTATAGGATTTGGACCAAAGTTCATAAGCAATAGGGTTTCGGTTAGAGAGTGAATGTCAATGTCAGCACATGTGAAGGGTCAGTCACAATGTTGAACTGGAGAAAATATGTAGGAAAGTAGATATCAATAGAGACATTAGGAAATCAGGAAAAGTACAAAGTGAGTGAATAAATTAGACATTTTCAATGGTATTGAGGTTGAATATATAATCTTAGGAAGAAACAAATATGTAGTCACCAATAGGATTGACATTTGAGAGCATTAGGCAACCTGGTCATGGATGATATTAGTAATCCATGTTCAGTTTCCATTTAGGCTTTGGTACAGTCATACGTGTGAATTTTGCATTTTGTGTCCAGAATATTACTGTGATACCATGCATATGTAGATCAGGTGATATGAGTATTTCTTCCACCATTTCTGGGAGCAATATTTTGAAGATGTATAAATTAGTATTGGGGATACAAAGAGGTGTAACCTGTGTCTATTAATATAGAGATAATGCATGAATAGACCATACTGTGAATAAATAATATAACTGGTTCCACTTTACAAAATGTATTGAATTGATATCAGAAAATATATAAGAAATCTTTTATTGATATAAAATCATTCATTCCAACCAGTTATACATCTAATAGTGATATTATAGTTATGGTTTATCATAAAGTGTGTGTCCGTTTTGCTTTAAAAGTGATAAAGGAAATCGAAAATAATGTGTTTGGAAAGAAATCTCATGAAAAGATCAGTCAAGAAACATGGAGGAAAGCATGTGTTCTGAAGCAGGAAGTGATTGAAATTGAAACAAATCCCTATAAATTTGCTAAATTGTGGAGGAAATATATATCCTATGATGTGCATAAACTGAAGAAATTGTAATGTCCCAGTGTTGAATAAAAATGAACGTCGATATACACATCATGTCCCATAGGAATCTACTTGCATTGATGATAAACTGTGTCAGTTACTGTAGAAATGTTAGGATTTGTATGCACCATTCACTGAAGTTAGTTTTCAGTACTAGGAATCAAATATGTATTTCAGGTGGATGAAATTTTCTGAGAATAATCTTGTGAAACGTTGATTATAAATCCACGTTCATGAACATGAATGAAATTAGGAAGTGTATATAAGACACATATATTTCATATTTTGAAAAATATGGAGAGAGTGTGTATATATATATATATATATATATATATATATATATATATATATATATATATACACACACACACAGAGAGAGAGAGACATTAAAAATAGCAATATATGCCAATCAAAATTCACCATGAAATATATATCATCCACAGATCCAAAAATATTCATTTTACTGAACAAAGATTTGTGTATAATTTTGTTCTCTAGGAAGCTCACCCATAGGTTGAATTTTCAGTTCCAACGGCGTTTATGAGGAGTGATCTCTTCTCTCAATTTGTATCTGCCAAGTCAGCCACCTCACAAGAATGTACGTGTAGTACCAGGTAGGATTCTCTATGTGCATATAAAAATATATGTGCTGAGTAGGCTACAGAGAAAGAGAGACAAGAATTCACATATTTGTTATCTTTAAAATCACATGGACAACTATTGCAACAAAAATTGTCTAGATTAATAACTCCTAACCTTTATAATGCAAAAGGCAAGTCCAACTATACACCGTGCCTCCTCTGAACTGTTTGTATTTCTATTATGTTTGGGTTATTTTTCTGCCTCATATTAGGATTAGTAGTCAGACACTAGTAGGGTATGGTTTAGTGTCAGGGATTCAGTATTTCAAATGGAAAATTGGAAAATGAATCCAATATGTATGCAAATATGTCCTACACAAAAGTCTTCCCACTCTCATCCAGAAAAATCCATTGACATTATCTTCACCCTATGTAA
Organism: Callospermophilus lateralis; assembly: GCF_048772815.1. NCBI lineage: Eukaryota > Metazoa > Chordata > Mammalia > Rodentia > Sciuridae > Callospermophilus > Callospermophilus lateralis. The sequence continues at coordinate 1,870,810 of NW_027512885.1, read as the reverse complement.
GATGCAATTCGAAGAGAAGAGTTAGAAAATCTGTGAATACATATCTGGAATGGAAAATGCTCAGGAGTTCACAACCTTGGAGGTGGTAGAGGAGTTTCCAAAAGTAAGTGACTGCGTAAACACTCCACAAACATGGAACTCTGCTGGCCAAAAGCCTTCTTGAGAAACTGCCTCTGAGTTTGGACACATGAAATATATCTTGTTGTCCGGAGCTTTAGCTTCATTTCTGGTGAGACCATCAAAGTTGGATCTGCATCTATGTGACCTGGAGGACATCGTTTCTTATTTTCCATTGAACATTAGGTACCGGTGTTGATTTCTCTCTTTGTTGGTAAACTGTGGCCACTGGAAGCTTAGTGTCTCCCTGAGTGGACTGTGAAGCCATTTGGTCATCCTGAACTTTTTGTGGTGTTTCTTGCTCCTGCACTGGGAGTTTGGTATTTGCTTCACGAAATACAAGGAGTTCAACTAGGATATAGTGCTAGAGGGAGTTCTGTGACGTGTGTTGGGTCAGGGTCTGCAGGAGAAATCACCAACCAGGGTTCTATCCCACATAGCTTGCCCCCTTGACCATCGCAACCTGATTCTGAACTTGCCCAGAAACCTCTCCATATAACAAGATGCCTTTTCATATAATAGTCTGCTGGCTGTACCAAGTCAGTCACAAGCTATTTGGAAGACAATGGCTGATCCACATGGCCACACCACAGTTGTATTATCACACACCTGCCCACCACTGCTCTAGGCCCACTACTCAGCAGGCTCCAACTTACTGGCATCTCTGTTCCACACCATTTTCATGAAACCCAGCCAATCAAGGCACTGTCTGTAACACTAATGATCAGCAAGAGAACAACCAATGGTTCTCCAGTGCCACTTGGTCTTTGGGAATTTCAAAAACATCATGGTATTTATCTATCCATTTTTCAAGAATGAAGTTGGAGGCACTTTGGGGTTTCCATTCTTCCAGGAACCATTACATGGGGAGGACTCTCATTTCAATAAAAGCCCTGAAAAACTCTCACAGGCAAGGCTTCCCAAACAGTGGCCAAAAGGTCACATGAAGCCAGGCCCATTGAGGTCTACAACGGGACGTCCATGTGTCTTTTGACTCTTAACTATGGCTGCCAAGTTTTTCAGAATAAAATCATGCGATATCCTTGCTGAGAATTTCAGTTCTCTGTGGAAAGCCACCCTGGGCCTAGATCTCAGGTTTCAAGGGCAACTCTTATGCGTGGCCTCCTAAAATCCCAACACAATTCATGGCAACACTTCTCTGAGGTCAGTTCCAGAACTCAGTCTCTAAGAGGAATCACACCAGAGTTCAAGCACATGTGGACCCTGTTATGTCTTCCAACCGCCACACAAATGACCACAATTAAAACCAAAACATTCCCACATGTCCCTCATCTTCATCCATATAGACAGTCATTATAAACTCTGGCTGGAGGTTTCCATGAGGGGCGCAGCCAAGACAGTGTCCAAAATATGCACCCTTGCCACTCATTTGTCTAAATTCATGGTGGCCTGGACACCCTTCCTGTGAACCAGGAGTGATCAAAAAAGCCTGCCGTTAATGCTGCTCTGCTTCTCCAATTTGAGGCCTACTGACAGTCAGGTATAGATTCATTATGTGATTTGGCATCATGAGAGAACCCAAGTACTTCTGCAGGACTTTGAAGAACTCATTTGACCCAAAAAAAAAAAAAATCCCTATTCTCACTTGATGGAGGTCAGGAACCTATCGGAGGAAGGCAGGAGACTTCATCTACAATGACTGATCTTTTTGCCATTTTGGTTTTGGATGCACACATGGGATCTTCTTTACATCTATCAGGAGCTGAGAATCTTATCCACAGCCTCAAACAGAGCCTAGTGTCTGATTAAGACACATCCTTTTCCAAAGCAATTAAGCAAAGAGCCACAGGTGATGCACATTCATTTCCATTTGAAATCTGTTTCTTCAGGCTTCACAAAGGGGTGGCATGATGCAAAGACCTTCCTGACATTCAAGGCAACAGAACCATAGGTAAGCAAATGGAACAAATCAGGGTTTCTCCACTGAGACTTTACTGCTCACACTGATATCTGAGTTTTCTGAGATGTTCCCATTCCCTTCAGCTATCAAGAACATGGACATGTCACAGAGCTTGGAGGTGGTACATATCTTGGACAATACATCATGAGCTTATTCTGGAGAGTGGCCAGAATTCAGGAAGAAAACAGGAACTTAGGATGTTAGTAGGTGTTTCCTATCCATAAGGCATACCACGGTCCATTCATCAATTGTGCAGGATAAATGCTGGGAAGCTTTCTACTAGACAGGACACCTCCATTGATGCATTCTCTTTTCTAATGTCGACAACCACGGACACAGTGGATACACAGACATAGAAAGTCGCCTTGTGAAAAGACTTACTAGAAACAGTCGACTCCAAACAAAACCAACCACATTTCCTACCTATTCTCAGAACATGAGACAAAACCGCAAACTCACATCCACAAACAAAGGCCACTCCTTCCCAAAAGTAGGTCTGTGACTATCCGGAGTGTCCTCTGACTGGTGGGCCATACTATGTTCTCCACAAAATGACCTCTCCTGTCTCAGATCTTGTCTCCTTGGCAAACTCTGTGATGCTGTGAGGAGCCAACGGCTAGCCACTACCTGCTATCTCAGGAAAGGCTTCTCTTCAGAGCTCTCCTGGCATTTGGCCATCCTCACATCAGTAGGTACCAAGAAGGTCTGACTCTGTACTTGGTAAATCCAAACAAGTGAGCGCACTGGGACTGGGACTGGGAATGTCTCTCGGTGTCTGGCTTCTTGCATCAAAATTTCAGAGTGTTCCATCACCAAGGAAGTTAGGTCGGTCACTTCCTTCAGGAACTGAATGAGGTCACTGCCTTGGCAACAACTTTGCCCTAACCATTGCTTCCAAGGGTCACATTGGATGGAGGCTGCCCTTACTTCCTTTGACAATTTGACTAGTTTCAATGGTATATCAAAATAGGCACCTGAGAACAGCTCTCCACGCAGGCCTGGTTAGGTCCATCTTCTCTACCTTACAAAGAGAGAGTCTGATGCATACACATTCCTTTTTCCTGTCTAGATTGTTTGCCATTGAAGATGGCTTTTGCTCTCACAGGTCCTTCATAGCTGCTGACATCTTATCCAGGGATTATTTCTGCATCGAACTTTCAGGTTCTCAGCAGTTTGAAGATACCCTACATTCCTGTATTTGAAGACGAACTCTGTCCCTGCTCTTTTGTAATGTTAGATTGAGGCAACCGTGTATGGTTATCGTAAATAGCAGGTTTGATTTGGATTAGGAATCATTCTGCAGAATGAATAATGATCTTGGGAACCTGCAATATTTATAGGAATATAGAGATGAAATATACGTATGAAAACAGAAATCTAGGTAAGATTTGAAGCTCAGAAGTGCATTGGGCAACTCATTGCGATACGTAGCTTTGAATTACGTTCTGCATACATGTTTCAGAAAAATCGATGTACAATGGCATAGGACCTTGCACCTTGGATGATTGAATGCAGTAGAGAACATCCACTCAAAAAGTGATAGTCGATAGGATCAGGAAGATAGTCAGTATGTTTCGGAAGAAGAGCTAGTATATGATTTGGACCAAAGTTCATTAGCAATAGTGTTTCCGTTAGAGAGTGAATGTCAATGTCAGCACATGTGAAGGGTCAGTCACAATGTTGAACTGGGGAAAATATGTAGGAAAGTAGATATCAATAGAGACATTAGGAAATCAGTCAAAGAGTATCAAGTGAGTGAAAAAAATTAAACATTTTCAACAGTTTTGAGGTTGAATATATAATCTTATGAAGAAACAAATATGTAGTCACCAATACGATTGACATTTGAGAGCATTAGGCAACCTGGTCATGAATGTTTTTAGTAATCCTGTTGAGTTTCCCTTTAGGCTTTGGTACAATCATACGTGTGACTTTTGCATTTTGTGTCCAGAATATTACTGTGATAACATGCATATGTAGATCAGGTGACATGAGTATTTCTTCCACCGTTTCTGGGAGCAATATTTTAAAAATGTATAAATTAGTATTGGGGGTACAACGAGGTGTACCCTGTGTCTATGAATATAGAGATAATGCATGAATAGACCATAATGTGAATAAATAATATAACTGGTTACACTTTAAATAATGTATTGAATTGATATCAGAAAATGTATAAAAAATCTTTTATTGATATATAATCATTCATTCCAACCAGTTATACATCTTATGATGATATTACAGTGATGGTTTATCATGAAGTCTGTTTCAGTTTTGCTTCAAAACTGATAAAGGAAATCAAAAATAATGTGTTTGGAAAGAAGTCTCATGAAAAGACCAGTCAAGAAACACGGAGGAATGCATGTGTTCTGAAGCAGGAGGTGATTGAAAGTGAAACAAATGCCTATATATTTGCTAACCTGTGGAGGAAATATATATCCTATGATGTGCATAAACAGAAGAAATTGTAATGTGCCAGTGTTGAATTAAAATGAACATCAATATACACATCATGTCCATTGGAATCTACTTGCTTTGATGATAAACTGTGTCAGTTACTGTAGAAATATTAGGATTTGTAAGCACCATTCACTGAAGTTAGTTCTCAGGACGAGGAAACAAATATGTATTTCAGGTGGTTGAATGTTTCTGAGAATAATCTTGTGAAAAGTTGATTATATATCCACATACATGAATATGAATGAATTTAGAGAGTGTTTAATAAGACACATTTTTTTCATATTTTGAAAAATCTAGAGAGTGTATATATATAAATATATATACATGTAAAACTCATGGAGAAATATTACAATTAAATTTTGACAAGATTTATAATACATACCCTTGATAAAGCCGAAGGCAAATCCAAGTATATACCATGCCTCCTATGAAAGGCCTGTATTTCTATTCTGTTACGTTTCTTTTTATCCATCATATTAGCATTAGTAGTCAGAGTCTATTAGGGTATGTGTTAGTGTCAGGGATCATTATTTCAAATGAAAATAGAAAAATGAATCTAATGTGTATGCAAATATGTGCTACACAAAAATCTTGCCACTCTCATCCAGAACAATTCCTTGACATTTACTTCGCTCCAAGTAAGACACAATTAGTGGAGAGGACTTCGAAAACCTGTGATTACATATGTGGAACTGAAAATGTTCAGGAGTTCACAACATTGGAGGTGGTAGAGCAGTTTCCAAAAGTAAGGGAGAGGTTAAACACTCCACAAACTTGGAGCTCTGCTGGCCTAAAGACTCTTTGAGAAAATGCCTCTCAGGTTGGGCACATGAAATATATGAAGTTGTCAGGAGATTTAGCTTCCTTTGTTGTGACACCATCAAATGTGGGTCTGCATCTATGTGACCTGGAGGAAATGGTTCCTTATTTTCTAATGAACATGAGACAGCAGTTCTGAATTCTCTTTTTCTTGGTAAACGGTGGCCACTGGGAGTTAAGTTTCTCCCCATGTGGTCTGTGAAGCCGTTTGGTCATCCTCCATTTTCGTGGTGTTTCTTACTGCTGCACTGGGAGTTTGTAATTGGCTTAATGAAATACAAGGAGTTCAACTGGCACACAATTCTGGAGGGAGCTCTGTCACGTGTGATTGGTCAGGGTCTTCAGGAGAATTTTCGAAACATGGATCTATCCCACATAGCTTTCCCCCTTGACTATAGCAACCGAATTCTGAACATTGCCCTGAATCCTCTCAATATAACAAGATGCCTTTACATATAAGGGTCTGCTGCCTGCACCATGTCAGTCACAAGTATTTTGGAAGCCAATGGCCGATCCACGTAGTCCCACAACAGATATTTATTCACAACCATATAGTCCACTGCTCTAGCCCCAATACTCAGCAGGCTCCAACTTATGACATCTCGGTTCTATAGCATTTTCATGACAACCAGTCAATCAAGGAACTGTCTGGTACACTCATGATCAGCAACAGGACATCCAAAGTTTCTCCAGTGCCACCTGGTCATGGGAATATTAAAAATTTCATGGGATTTATGTAGCCATTTTTCAAGGATGATGTTGGAGGCACTGTGGGTTTCAATTCATTCAGGAACCATTAAATGGTGAGTAAGCTCATTTCAATGAAAGCTCTGGAGAACTCTCACAGACAAGGCTTCCCAAAGAGTGGCCAGAAGGTCACATGAAGCCAGGCTCATTGAGGTCTACAATGTGAGGTACATGTGTGTTTTGAGTGTCAACTATGACTTCCAAGTCTTTCAGTAAAAAAATCATGTGTTATCCTGGCTGAGATTCCCAGTGCTCAGTGGAAAGCCACCCTGGGCCTAGATCTCAGTTTCCAAGGGCTAATCTCATGTGTGGCCTCCTATAATCCCAACACAATTCATGGCAATACTTCTCTCAGGTGAGTTCCAGAACTCAGGCTCTAAGGAGTATCAGAGCAGAGTTCAAGCCCTGGTGGACCAAGTCATCTCTTCCAACCGCCACACAAATGACCACAATTAAAACCAAAACACTCCTACATGGCCCTCATCTTCTTCCATAAAGACACTCATCATAACATATGGCTGGAGGTTTCCATGAGGGGCACAGCCCAAGACAGTGTCCAAAATAAGCTCCCTTGCCCCTCATTTGCCTAAAGTCAGGGTGGCTTGGACACCCTTCTTCTGAACCAGGAGTGATCTGTAAAGGTAAAAGAAATTGAAATTAAAGTGTTAAAGTTAAAGTGTAAAAGACCGGGTGTTGTAAAGTTTCTAATCTTCAAGGCCTGGTTTAAAATGTAAAGGACCAGGTATTTTTAAGTTTCCATGCTACACGCAAAACCTGAAATTCCTGTAAATTGTAGGACAATTTCTGGACTGCCCAGTAAATATTCCCCCTGACCGCCTGGTTGTTTAATAACCTAGGACCCTGTGTGGCCTACCACATATGCATCGCAGGGCCTAAATCAATCAATTTCAATGTGTACCCCGCTTTAGAATTGACCTATCACTCCCGCCTGACGTGTTCAAGCCAATGAATGAACTAATCATGTTTAGGATTTGTTGTTTCATTTTCCCACAGTGTATGATGATTTGCTAAAGGAGACTGTGATATATGTAAAGTCTCACACTCCCCAAATCGTGTACTTAAGCACTGCTCAACCCCTGCTCGGGGATCTGGGCTGCTCTCCCTTCTTGAGTGAGCATAGAGCACCATCATGCTGGATTGGATCCTCAATAAATGTCTTTTGCTGTTGCATGAGCCTTGGTCTCATACATGAACATGAATGAAATTAAGGAGTGTATAATAAGACACATATATTTCATATTTTGAATAATCTATTTAGTGTAGATTTTTCACAAAACACATACAGAGATATTAAAAAGTAGCAATATATATGCCAATCAAAATTCATCATGAAATACATATCATACACAGATCCAAAAATCTTTATTTTACTGAACATGGATTTATGTGTAATGTTGTTCAACTAGGAAGCTCACGCAAATGTTGAATTTTCAGTTCCTACAGCATTTAGGTGGAGTGATCTCTTCTCAAAATTTGTATCTGCCTAGTCAGCCACCTCACAATAATGTACGTGTGGTACCAGGTAGGATTCTATTTGTGCATATAAAAATACATGTGCTGAATAGGCAACAGAGAAAGGGAGACAGGAATTCACATATCTGATACCTTTCAAAACACATGGAGAACTATTTCAATTAAAAATTAACCAGATTTTTAACAACTACCCTTTATCATGCAAAAGGCAAGTCCAACTATACACTATGCCTCCTCTGAATTGCTTGTATTTCTATTCTGTTTGGGTTATTTTTCTCCATCATATTAGCATTAGTAGTCAGAGTCTAGTAGGGTATGCTTTAGTGTCATGGATTCAGTAATTCAAATGAAAATAAAGGAAAATGAATCCATTGTTTACGCAAATATGCACTACAAAAAATCTTTCCACTCTCATTCAGAGCAATGCCTTGACATTACCTTCACCCCAAGTAAGACACAATTAGAGGACAAGAGTTAGAAAATCTGTGAATACATATCTGGAATGGAAAATGCTCAGGAGTTCACAAGCTTGGACATTTTAGAGGAGTTTTCAAAATTAAGGGACAGGATAAACAGTCCACAATCATGGAACTCTGCTGGCCTAAAGACTTCTTGAGAAACTGCCTCTGAGGTTGGGCACTTGAAATATATTTTCTTTTCAGGAGCTTTAGCTTCCTTTGTAGTGATACCATCAAAGATGGGTCTTCATTTATCTGACCTGGAGGACATGGTTTCTTATTTTCCAAAGAACATGAGGCAGCAGTGCTCAATCCTACCTTTGAAGGTAAACTGTGGCCACGGAGGGCTAAGTGTCTCCCCGTCTTGACTGTGAAGCCGATTGGTCATCCTACAATTTTCGTGGTGTTTCTTGCTGCTGCACTGGGCTTTTGGTATTTCCTTCATGAAATACAAGGAGTTCAACTGGGACACAGTGCTGGAGCGAGTTCTGTCACGTGTGGAGGGTCAGGGTCTACAGGAGAATTCACCAACCAGGCTTCTATCGCACATAACTTGCAACATTGTCCATAGCAAACTGATTCTGAACATTGTCCTGAAACCTTTCCTTATAACAAGATGCCTTTACATATAAGGGTCTGCTAGCTGCACCATGTAAGCCACAAGCCATTTAGAAGTTAATGGCAGACTCACATGGCCCCACCACAGATATTTTATTATACACCTGCACACCACAGCTCTGGGCCCACTTCTCAGCACTCTCCAACTTACTTACATCTCTGTTCTACACAATTTTTGTGTAACCCAGTCAGTCAAGGCACTGTCTGGTACACTCATGATCAGCAACAATACATCCAAATGTTCTCCAGTGCCACCTGGTCAGGGGAATTTCAAGGTATTTATGGAGCAATTTTTCAAGCATGAAGTTGGAGGCACTGTGGGTTTCAATTCATTCAAGAACCATTAAATGTTGAGGAACCTCATTTCAATGAAAGCTCTAGAGAACTCTCACAGGTAAGGCTTCCCAAAGAGTGGCCAAAATATACATATATTTCATATTTTGAAAAATCTTGACAGTGTATATCTATATCTATATCTATATATATATCTACACACACACACACACACACAAACACACACAGACATTAAAAACTAGCAATATATATGCCAATCGAAATTCATCATGAAATATATATCATCCACGTATTCAAAAATATTCATTTTACTGAACATGGATTTATGTATAATGTTGTTCAACTAGAAAGCTCACCCATAGGTTGAATTTTCAGTTCCAACAGCGTTTAGGAGGACTGAACTTTTCTCACAATTTGTATCTGCCAAGTCAGCCACCTCAGAAGAATATATGTGTGAAACAAGGTACAATTCTATATGTGCATATAAAAATATATGTGCTGAATAGGATACAGAGAAATGGGGGAGACAGGAATTCACATATTTGATAAGTTTAAAAATACATGGACAACTCTTTCAACAAAAAAATTGACTAGATTTATAACTCCTACCCTATATAATGGAAAAGGCAATTCCAACGGTACACCATGGCTCCTCTGATGTGTTTGTATTTCTATTCTGTTTGGGTTACTTTTCTCCATCAAGTTAGGATTAGTTGTCAGAGTCTTGTAGGGTATGGGTTAGTGTCAGGGATTCAGTATTTCGAAAGGAAAATTGGAAAATGAATCCAATGTGTATGCAAATATGTGCTACACAAAAATCTTCCGACTCTCATCCAGAACAATGCCTTGACCTTAACTTCGTCCCAAGTAACACATGTAGAGAAGATGAGTAAGAAAATCTGTGAGTACATATCTGGAATTGAATATGCTCAGGAGTTCACAACCTTGCAGGTAGAAGGGGAGTTTCCAAAAGTAAGGGACAATGTAAACACTCCACAAACATGGAGCTCTGCTATCCTAAAGACTTCTGGAAAAACTGCCTCAGATGTTGGGCTCTTGAAATATATGTTGTTGTCAGGAGCTTTAGCTTCGTTTGTAGTGAGACCATAAAAGCTGGGTCTGCATCTATGTGACCTGGAGTAGATGCTTTCTTATTTACCAATGAAAATGAGGCAGCATTGATGAATTCTCTCTTTCTGGGTCAACTGTGGCCACTTGGGGCTCAGTGTCTCCTCATGTGGACTCTGAAGCCATTTGATCATCCTCCAATTTTTGTGATGTTTTTTGCTGCTGCACTGGGAGTTCAGTATTTGCTTCACGAAATACAAGGAATTTAAGTGGGACACAGTGCTGGAGGGAGTTCTGTCACGTGTGGTGGAACAGGGTCTGCAGGAGAATGCACAAACCAGGCTTCTTTCCAACATAGCTTGCCACCTTGACCATAGCAACCTGATTCTGAACATTGCCCTGAAACTTATCCATATAACAAGAATCATTTACATATAATGGTCTGCTGGATACACCATGTCAGTCACAAGGCATTTGGAAGCCATTGGCAAATCCAGATAGAAGCACCACAGATGTTTTATCTCACACATGCCCACCTTTGCTCTAGGTCCACTATTCAGCAGGCTCCAATTTCCTGGCATCTCTGTTCTACATCATTTTCGTGAAACCCAGCCAATCAAGGCACTGTCTGGTACACTCATGATCACCAACAGGATATCCAATGGTTCTCCACTGCCTCCTAGATATGGGAATTTCAAAAATTTAATGGTATTTATTGAGCCCATCTTTCAAGGTTGAGGTTGGAGTCACTGAGTGTTTCATTTAATTCAGTAATCATTAAATGGTGAAGAAGCTCATTTCAATGAAAGCTCTGGAGAACTCTAACTGCTAAGGCTTCTAAAAAAGTGGCCAAAATGCCACATGAAGCCAGGCCCATTGAAGTCTACAATGTTAAGTGCATTTGTGTTTTGACTCTCAACTATGGCTGCCAAGTGTTTCAGAATAAAATTATGTGATACCCTGGCTGAGATTCCCAGTGCTCTGTGGAAAGCCACCCTGGGAATTGATCTCTGTTTCCAATGGCGACTCCCATGTGTGGCCTCCTAATATCCCAACACAATTCATGGCAATACTTCTCTGAGGTCAGTTCCAGGACTCAGTCTCTATGGGGTATCACACCAGAGTTCAAGCCCAGGTGGACCCAGTCATCGCTTCCAACTGCCACACAAATAACCACAGTTAAAACCAAAACACTCCCACATGGCCCTCATCTTCTTCCATATAGACACTCCTCATAATCTCTGGCTGGATGTTTCCATGAGGGGCGCAGCCCAACACAGTGTCCAAATAAGCTCGCTTGCCCATCATTTTCCTAAAGTCAGGGTGGATTGTACACCCTTCCTGTGAACCAGGAGGGATCAAATATGCCTTCCAGTATTACTGCTCTGCTTCTCCAATTTGAGGCCTACTGACTGTCGGTATAGATTTTTTATGTGATGTGGAGTCATGAGAAAACACAAGCATGTATGCAATTGCCTTTGCAGGGCTTTGAAGAACTCATTTGATTCAAAGGATCCCTATTCTCACTTGATGGTGGTAAGGAACCTAACAGAGGAAGGCGAGAGACTTCATCAACAATGACTGATCTTTTTCCCATTTTGGTTTTGGATGCACACATGGGATCATTCTTTAGATCCATCAGGTGCTGAGAACCTAAGCCACAGCCTAACACAGGGCCAAGAGACTGATTCAGACACATCCATTTCCAAAGCAATTAACAAAGAGCCACAGGTGATGCCCATTTAATTCCATTTTAAAACTGTTTTCTTCAGGCTTCACAAACTGTGTCCTGAGGCCAAGAACTTCCTCACATTCAGGGGAAGAGAAGAATTGGTTAGCAAAAGGCCCAAAGCAGAGTTTCTCCACTGAGGCTTTCCTGGTCACACAGATATCTGAGTTTTTTGAGATGCTAGCCATTCCCTTTAGCTATCCACTACATGACCTTGTCACAGAGCTTGGAGGTGGTACATATCTTGGACACAAAACCATGAGCCTATTCTGAAGAGTGGCCAGATTTAGGAAGAAAACAGGAACTTAGGAAATTAGTAGGTGTTTTCCATCCATAAGGGAAGCCACAGTCCATTCATCAATTGGGCAGGATGAATGCTGGGAAGGATTCTACTAAACAGGACACATCCATTGATGAATTCTCTTTTCAAATGTCGACAACCACGGACAGAGTGGGATACACAGACATAGAAACACTCACTTTGTGAAACGACTTACTAGGAACAGTCCACTCCAAACCAAACAAACCACCTTTTTTACCTATTCTTAGAACATGAGACAAAACCACAAACTCACACTCACACCCACAAAGGCACCTCCTTCCCCCAAAGAGGTCTGTGACAATCCGGAGTGTCCTCTGACTTGTGGGCCTTATTATGTTCCCTGAAATGTCCTGTCCTGTCTCAGATCTGGTCTCCTTGGCCAAATCTGCGAAGTGGTCAGGAGCCAGCTGTGAGCAACTACCTGCTTTCTCAGGAAAGGCCCCTCTTCTGATCTCTCCTGAAATTTGGCCATTCTCACATCAGTAGGTACCAAGAAAGACTGACTCTGTTCTTTGTAAATCCAAATAAGTGAGCCCACTGGGAATGGTACTGGGACTGCCTCTGGTTGCCTGGCTTCCTGGATCCCTAGTTCAGAGAGTTCTATCACCAAGGAAGTGAGGAAGGTCACCTCCTTTGTGAACTGAATGAGGTCACTGCTTTGGAAACCACTTTGTCCTAAAATTTGCTTCCAAGGTTCCCATGAGATGGAGGCTGCCCCTATTTCCTGTGATACTTTCACAACTGAGAATTGTATATCAACCATAGGCAGCCGGGAACAGCTGTCCACACTGGCCTGGTTTGGTCCATCTTCTCTACATTAAGAAGAGTGAGGCTGATTCTGACACATCCCTTCATCCTGACCGGGTTGTTTGCCATGGAAGATGACTTTTGCTCTCTCAGGTCCTTCATAGCTGCCTAAATCTTCTCCAGGGATCATTTCTGCATGGAACTTTGAGGTTCTCAGAGGTGGAAGATCCCCTACATTCCTGTATTGGAAGACCAATTCTGTCCCTCCTCTTCTGTAAAGTTAGATTGAGGGAACATTGTATGGTTAAGGTTAATAACAGGTTCCATTTTGGTTAGGAATCATTCTCTGGGATGAATAATGGTATTGGGATTTTGCGATATTTTCAAGAATATATAGGTGAAATATAAGTATGAAAAAAGAAATCTAGGTAATTTTTGAAGGACAGAAGGGAATTGGCCCCATGATTGGGATTCTTAGCTTTCAATTATGTTCTGCACAGGTGTCTCAGATAAATTGATATACAGTGGCATAGGATCTTGTCTTTTGGATGATTGAATGTCGAAGAGAACATCTGGTCCAAAAGGGATAGTTGGTGGATTAGGAAGATATTCGGTAGGTTTAGAATGAAGAGTGTGTATAGAATTTGGACCAAAAGATCTTTAGCAATAGGGTTTTGGGTAGAGACTGAAAGTAAATGTCAGCACATGTGAAGAGTCAGTCACAGTGATAAACTGGGGAAAAAATACAGGAAATCAGATATCAATAGAGACATTAGGAAATCAGGACAAGTATAAAGTGAGTGATAGGATTAGACATTTTCAACAGGGTTGAAGTTGAATATGTAATTTCAAGAAGAAACAAATATGTAGTCACCAATAGGATTCACTTTGAGAGCATTAGGCAACCTGGATATGGATTTTTTTTTTAATCCATGCTCACTTTCCATTTAGGATTTGGTACAATCATAAGTGTGACCTTGCTTTTTGTTTCCACAATATTACTGTGATTAATGTATATATAGATCAGATGACATGAGTATTTCTTCCACCATTTCTGGGAGCAATATTTTGAAGACATATAATTTAGTATTGTGGGTACAAATAGGTATAGGCTGTGTTATACGAATATAGAGATAATGCATGAATAGACCATACTGTTAATAAATAATATAACTGGTTCAAAATTTAAATAATGGATTGAATTGATATCTGGATATATACTGGAAAACTTATATTGATATTCATACAATCATTCGTACCAGTTATACATCTAATGGTAATATTAGTGTTATGGTTTATCATGAAGTGTCTGTGAGTTTTGCTTCTAAAATGATTATGGAAATCAAAAATAATGTGCTTGGAAAGAAGTCTCATTAAAACAACAGTCACGAAACCTGCGGGAATACATATGTTCTGAAGCAGGAAGTAATTGAAAGTGAAAAAAAATCCTATAAATTTGTGAATTTGTGAATAAAAAATGTATTCTATTATGTGCAAAAACTGAAGAAATATTAATGTACCAGTTTTGAATAAAAATGAACGTCAAAGTACATATCATGTCCCATAGGAATCTACTTGCATTGATGTTAAACTGAGTCATTTACTGTAGCAATATTAGGATTTGTATGCACCATTCACTGAAGTTAGCTTTCAGTACTAGGAAACAAATATATATTTCAGGTGGATTAATATTCCAGAGAATATTCTTATGAAAAGTTTAATAAAAATCCACATTCATTAACATCAATGAATTTAGGGAGTATATAATAAGACACATACATTTCATATTTTGAAAAATCTGGAGAGTTTATACATATATATATGCACACACACACACACACACACACACGTATACATTAAAAAGTAGCAATATAAATCCCAATCAAAATATATCATGAAATATATATATCATCCACAAATCCAAAAATCTTCACTTTTCTGAACATCAATTTAAGTATAATGTTGTTCAACTAGGAAGCTCACCCATAGTTTGTTTTGTAAGTTCCAACAGCATTTAGGAGGAGTGATCTCTTCTCACAATTTGTATTTGCCAAGTCAGCAACCTCACAAGTATCTACGTGTGATACCAGGTAGGATTCTATATGTGCATATAAAAATACATGTGCTGAATAGGGTACAGAGAAATGGAGACAGGAATTCTCATATTTGTTAACTTTAAAAACACATGGAGAAGGGAGGGGCAGAGCCGCCAACCGCGCCTGTAAGGTAGGCGGACCTGCGAGCCACCGGTAGAACAGGCCTAGCGGCCCGCAATCTTACAAAACACATCGCCCTGGTTGGGGGTTGGGCAGAGCCGCTGCGCGCCTGCAAGGAACGCGGACATGCGACCCACAGGGAGAACAGGCCCAGCAACCCGCGGAGGGGCAGAGACACCCCTTGCAACTTCTAGATAGGTGAACCTGTGACCCACCGGCAGAAGAGGCCCAGCTGCCTTCAGAGGGGCAGAGCCGGCCCCCGCGCCTGCGAAGTAGGCAGACCTGCGAACACCGACAGACCAGGCGCTAGGCCCCGCCATGGTGCTAGACACATAACCAGGTTTGGGGAGGGGCCGAGCCACTCCCCGTGCCTGGAAAGCAGGTGGACCTCTCACCCTCTGGCAGAACAGACCCAGCAACCTACCAGCCTGGTAGATATATCGCCCCGGTTTAGGGAGGGGCAGAGCTGCCACTCGCGCCTGCAATGTAGACAGCCCCGCAATCCACAGACAGAAGAGGCCCAGCGGCACGCGGAGGGGAAGAGCCGACACCTGCACCTGCAAGGTAGGTGGACCTGTGACCCACTGGCTGAACAGGACCAGCGCCCGAAGAGGGGTAGAGCAACTGCCCGCTCCTGCAAGGTAGGCGGACAGGCTACGACCGGCAGAACAGGTCCAGAGGGCTGCTGGTGTGGTAGGCACATTGCCCCAATTGGAGGAGGGGCAGAGCCACCGCCCACACCTGTGAGGGAGACTTTTCATGAATACAATAGCAATATAAACATTTAGGGGTAAAATTCAATAACACAAAAGTTCCACCAAACAGAAAAAAACGCGAACAGTAGGAAAAGACAAGGAAAGAAAGGACCACAAGCAATGCAGGTCAACTCAACATTAGAAGAGGTAATATCTGCAGCAGATGGAATGTCAGATAAAGAATTTCGGATATACTTGCTTCCGATGATCTGAGTCAACAGGGAGACATTAGACAGCAAAATCAGACAATGAAAGATCACTTCAACAATAAATTACATAAACAAATCCAAGAAGCAAAAGATCAACTATACAGGGAGATAGAGGTTATAAAAAAAAAACAAACAGAAATCATAGAAATGCAGGAAGCAATAAACCAACTTAAAAACTCAATTGAGAATACTACCAGCAGAGTAGATCACGTAGAAGATAGAACATCAGACAATGAAGACAAAGTATTTCAACTTGAAAAGAACATAGACAGCTCAGCAAGACTGTTAAGAAACCATGAGCAGAAAATCCAAGAAATATGGGATAACATGAAGAGACCAAACTTAAGAGTAATTGGGATACAGGAAGGTATACAGGTGCAAAACAAAGGAATGAGCAAACTATTCAATGAAATAATATGAGAAACCTTCCCAGACATGAAGAATGAGACAGAATCCCAAATCATAGAAGCCTACAGGATGCCGAATGTGCAAAATCATAAGAGATAAAGACCTAGACATATTATAATGAAGATGCCAAACATACAGAATAAAGAGAGAATTTTAAAAGCTACAAGAGAAAGGAAGCAGATTACATTTAGGGGTAAACCAATCAGGATAACAGCAGATCTTTCAACACAGACTCTGAAAGCTAGAAGATCCTGGAATAACATTTTTCAAACACTGAAAGAAATTGGGTTCCAACCAAGAATTGTGTATCCAGCGAATTTAAGCTTCAGGATGGAAGATAAAATTAAAACCTTCCATGATAAACAAAAGTTAAAAGAATTTGCAGCTAGAAAACCCTTTCTTCAAAAGATCCTTGGCAAAACATTATAGGAAGACGAAATGGAAAATAACAATGAAAACCAACAGTGGGAGGTAGTACAGTAAAGGGGGGAAAAATAATCAAAGAGGAAAAAAAACATGGTTAGTAACATAAATAAACAAATATGGCTGGAATAACAACCCATATCTCAATAGTAACCCTAAATGTTAATGGCTTAAACTCACCAATTAAGAGACACAGGCTAGTAGAATGGATCACGAAAGAAGACCCAACAATTTTCTGACTGCAGGAGACGCATTTGATAGGAAAAGAGAAACATAGACTGAAGTTGAAAGGTTGGGAGAAATCATATCACTCATATGGACTTCGGAAACAAGCAGGAATGTCCATACTCAGATCAAATAAAATAGATGTCAAGCCAAAGTTAAGCAAAAGGGATAAAGAGGGACACTACATACTGCTCAAGGGAACCATACACCAACAAGACATAACAATCATAAATATATATGCCCCAAACAATGGTTCAGCTATGTTCATCAAAAAAACTCTTCTCAAACTCTATCAGACCACAATACAATAATCATGGGAGACTTCAACACACCTCTCTCACTACTGGACAGATCTTCCAAAAAAAAGTTGAATAAGGAAACTATTGAACTGAATAACACAATTAATAACATAGACTTAATAGACATATATAGAATATACCACCCAACATCAAGCAGTTACACTTTTTTCTCAGCAGCACATGGATACCTCTCAAAAATAGATCATATATTATGTCACATGGCAACTCTTAGACAATATAAAGGAGTATAGATAATACCAGGCATCTTATCTGATCATAATGGAATGAAACTGAAAAATCAACAATAAAAGAAGAAAGGAAACTTCATGCACCACTTGGAGAATGAACAATACGTACTGAATGATCAATGGGTTATAGAAGACATCAAGGAGGAAAATAAAAAATTCTTAGAGATAAATGAAAAAGACAGACGGAACATATCAGAATCTATGGGACACATTGAAAGCAGTTCTAAGAGGAAAATTCATTGCTTGGAGTTCTTTCCTTAAAAAAAGAAAAAAAAAACAACAAATAAATGATCTCATAGTTCATTTCAAAATCCTAGAAAAAAAAGAGCAAAACAACAGCAAAAGAAGTAGAAGGCAAGAAATAATTAAAATCAGAGCTGAAATTAATAAAATCAAAACAAAAGAATCAATTGAAAAATTTGACAATACTAAAAGTTGAAAAATAAATAAAATTGACAGACTCTTAGCCATGTTAACAAAGAGAAGAAGAGAGAGAACTCAAATTCCTATGATACTGGATGAAAATGGCAATATCACAACAGACACTTCTGAAATACAGAAGATAATCAGAAATTATTTTGAATCCTTATACACCAATAAATTAGAAGATAGTGAAGGCATTGATAAATTTCTTAAGTCATATGATCTGCCCAGATTGAGTCAGGAGGATATAGACAACCTAAGGAGACCAATATTAATTGAGGAAATAGAAGAAACCATCCAATGACTACCAACTAAGAAAAGAACAGGACCGAATGGGTATACAGCAGAGTTTTTCAAAACCTTAAAGAGGAACTAATACCAGTACTTTTCAAGATATTTCAGGAAATAGAAAAAGAGAGAGAACTTCCAAATTCATTTTAGGAGGCCAATATCATCCTGATTCATAAAACAGACAAAGACACTTCAAAGAAACAAATCTACAGACCAATATCTCTAATGAACCTAGATGCAAAAATCCTCAATAAAATTCTGGCGAATCAGATACAAAAACATATTTAAAAAATTGTGCAACATGATCAAGTAGGATTCATCCCTGGGATACAAGGCTGGTTCAATATACGGAAATCAATAAATGTTATTCACCACATCAATAGACTTAAAAATAAGAACCATATGATCACCCCAATAGATGCAGAAAAAGTATTCAACAAAGTACAGCATCCCTTTATGTTCAAAACTCTAGAAAAACTAGGGATAACAGGAACATACCTCAATATTGTAAAAGCAATCTATGCTAAGCCTCAGGCTAGTATCATTCTGAATTGTGAAAAAATTGAAAGCATTCCCTCTAAAATCTGGAACAAGACAGGGATGCCTTCTCTCACGACTTCTGTTCAACATAGTTCTCGAAACACTGGCCAGAGAAATTAGACAAATGAAAGAAATTAAAGGCATAAAATTCGGAAAAGAAGAACTTAAATTATCACTATTTGCAGATGACATGACTCTATACCAAGCAGACCCAAAAGGGTCTACAAAGAAACTATTAGAGTTAGTAAATGAATTCAGCAAAGTGGCATGATATAAAATCAACAATCATAAATCAAAGGCATTCCTGTATATCAGCAACAAATCCTCTGAAATGGAAATGCGGACTACCACTCCATTCAGAATATCCTCAAAATAAAAATAAAATACTTGGGAATCAACGTAACAAAAGATGTGAAAGACTTACACAATGAAAACTACAGAACCCTAAAGAGAGAAATAGAAGAAGATCTTACAAGATGGAAAAATATACCCTGTTCATGGATAGGCAGAATTAACATCATCAAAATGGCGATATTACCAAAAGTTCTCTATAGGTTTAATGCAATGCCAATCAAAATCCCAAGGGCATTTCTTGTAGAAATAGATAAAACAATTATGAAATTCATATGGAAAAATACAAAACCCAGTATATCAAAGACAACTCTAAGCAGAAAGTTTGAATCAGGCGGTATAGCAATACAAGTCCTCAAATTATACTACAGAGCAATAGTAACAAAAAGAGCATGGTACTGGTACCAAAACAGGTGGGTGGACCAATGGTACAGAATAGAGGACACAGAAATCAATCCACAAAATTACAGCTATCTTATATTTGATAAAGGAGCAAATAGCATGAAATGAAGGAAGGATAGCATCTTTCAAAAATGGTGCTGGAAAAACTGGAATTCCATATGTAACAAATGAAACTGAATCCCTTTCTCTCTCCATGCACAAAAGTTAACTCAAAATGGATCAAGGAGCTTGATATCAAATCAGAGACACGACATCTGATGGAAGAAAACTTTGGCCATGATCTACATACTGTGGGGTCGGGCTCCAAATTCCTCAATAGGACACCCATAGCATAAGAGTTAATAACTAGAATCTACAAACTGGACTTACTCAAACTAAATAGATTTTTCTCAGAAAAAGAAACAATAAGAGAGGTAAAAAGGGAGCCTACACCCTGGGAACAAATCTTGACTCCTCACACTTCAGATAGAGCCCTAATATCCAGAGTTATACAAAGAAATCAAAAAAAATAACAATAAGAAAATGAATTACCCAATCAACAAATGGGCCAAGGACCTGAACAGACACTTCTCAGAGGAGGACATACAATCAATCAATAAGTACATCAAAAAATTCTCACCATCTCGAGCATTCACAGAAATGCAAAACAAACCCACCCTAAGATACCATTTCACTGCAGTAAGCTTAGCAGCCATTATGAAGTCAAACGACAACAAGTTCTGGCGAGGATGTGGGGAAAAGGGTACACCTGTACATTGCTGGTGGGACTGCCAATTGGCGCAGCCAATTTGGAAAGCAGTATGGAGATTTCTTGGAAAGCTGGGAATGGAACCACCATTTGACCCAGCAATTCCCCTTCTCGGTCTAATCCCTATAGACCCAAAAAGAGCATGCTACAGGGACACTGATAAATCTATGTTCATAGCAGCACAATTCACAATAGGAAGACTGTGGAACCAACCTAGATGCCCTTCAATAGATGAATGGATTAAAAAAAATGTGGCATTTATACACAATGGAGTATTACTCTGCATTAAAAAATGACAAAATCATACAATTTGCAGAGAAATGGATGGCATTAGAACGTATTATGCTACGTGAAGATAGCCAATCACTAAAAAACAAATGCCAAATGTTTTCTTTGATATAAGGAGAGTAACTGAGAACAGAGTTGGAAGGAAGAGCATGAGAAGATGATTAACATTAAACAGGGGTGAGAGGTGGGAGGGAAAAGGAAAGAGAAGCAAAATTGCATGGAAATGGAAGGAAACCCTCATGGTTATACAAAATTAAATACAAGATGAAGTGAGCGGAAAGGGGACGAAAACAAGGGGAAGAAATGAATTACAGCAGATGGGGTACATTGAGAGGATTGGAGGGGAGGGGATGGGAGATAGTAGAGGACAGGAAAGGCAGCAGAATACAACAGACACTAGTATAGCAATATGCAAAACAGTGGATGTGTAACTGATGGGATGCTGCAATCTGTATACGGGGAAAAATGGAAGTTCATAACCTACTTGAATCAAAGTGTGAAATATGACATGTCAAGAACTATGTAATGTTTTGAAGAACAAACAATAAATATCAAAGGAAAAAAACACATGGAGAACTATTTCAATTAAAAATTGACTAGGTTTATAACACCTACACTTTATCATGCAAAAGGCAAGTCCGACTATACACCATGCCTCTTCAGAACTGCTTGTTTTTCTATTCGGTTTGGGTCATTTTTCTCCATCATATTAGGATTAGTAGTCAGAGTTTTGTAGGGTACGTGTTAGTGTCAGGGATTCAGTTTTTGGAATGGAAAATTGGAAAATGAATCCAATGTGTATACAAATATGTGCTACACAAAAATCTTCCCACTTTCATCCAGAACAATGCCTTGACGTTACCATCTCCCCAAATAAGAAACAATTAGAGGAGAAGAGTTAGAAAATCTGTAAATACATATCTGGAATGGAAAATATTTAGGAGGTCACAAACTTGGAGGTGGTAGAGGAGTATCCCAAAGTAAGGTACAGGGTAAACACTCCACAAATATGGAGGTGTGCTGGCCTAAAGACTTCTAGAGAAACTTCCTCTGAGGATGGGCACTTGAAATATATGTTGTTGTCAGTAGCTTTAGCTTCCTTTGTAGTGAGATCATCAAAGCTGGGTCTGCATCTATGTGACCTGGAGGACATTCTTTCTTGCTTTCCAATGCACATGAGGCAGCAGTGCTGAATTCTCTCTTTGTATGTAAACTGTGGCCACTGGGGTCTAAGTGTCTCCCCGTGTGGACTGTGAAGCCTTTTGTTCATCCTCCACTTTTCGTGGTGTTTCCTGCTGCAGCACTGGGAGTTTGGTATTTGCCTCACGAAATACAAGGGGTTCAACTGGAACACAGTGCTGGAGGGAGTTTTGTCACTTGTGGTTTTTCAGGGTCTACAAGAGAATGCACCAACCAGGCTTCATTCCCACATAGCTTGCCCCCTTGTCTTTAGCAACCTGATTCTGCACATTGCCCTGAAAACTATCAATTTAACAAGACACCTTTACATATAAGTGTCTGGTCACTGCACCATGTCAGTGACAAGGCATTTGGAAATCAATGGCAAATCCACATGGCGCAACCACAGATGATTCATCACACACCTGCACACCACAGCTCAGGGCTCACTACTCAGGAGGGTCCAACTTAATAGCATCTCTGTTCTACACCATTGTCATAAATCCCAGTCAATCAAGGCACTGTCTGGTACACTCATGATCAGTAAAAGTGCATCCAAATGTTCTCCAATACCATCTGGTCATGGGAATTTCAAAAATTTCTTGGTATTTATCTAGCCTCTTGGTAAATCCAAACAAGTGAGCCCACTTGGACTGGGACTGGGACTGGCTCTGGGTGCCTGGCTTCTTGGATCACAAAATTCAGAGATTTCCATCACCAAGGAAGTGAGGTGAGGTCACTTCCTTCAGAAAATGAATGAGGCCACTGTCTTAGCCACCACTTTGTCGTAACAGTTGCTTCCTAGTGTCTCAGGAAAAGGAGGCAGCCTCTATTTCCTGTGACACTTTCACAAGTTAGAATGGTATAGAAACATAGGCACCTGGGAACAGCTCTCCACACATGCCTGGTTTCATACATCATCCCTACATTAAGAAGAGATAGGCTGATTGAGACACATCCTTTCATCCTGATCGGGTGGTTTGCAAAGGAAGATCACTTTTGCTGTTTCAGGTCCTTCATAGCTGCCTACGTCTTTTCCAGGGATCATTTCTGCATGGATTTTGAGGTACTCAGCAGGTGAAAGATCTCCTAACTTCCTGTATTGTAATACTAACTTTGTCCCTGCTCTTCTGTAAAGTGAGATTGAGTGAACAATCTCAGTTTACAGAATGGTTAGGGTTAATAGCATGTTCGATTTGGGTTATGAATCATTTTGCTGGATGAATAATGATATTGGGAACCTGCGATATTTATAAGAATATGGAGGTGAAATATAAGTATGAAAACAGAAATCTAGGTAATATTTGAAGCCCAGAAGGACTTTGGGCCCTTGATTGGGATACATAGCTTAAATTATGTTCTGTGTGACCTTTGCATTTTGTGTCCAGAATATTACTGTGATAATATGTATATGTAGCTAAGGTGACATGAGTATTTCTTCCACCATTTCTGTGAGCAATATTTTGAAAACTTATAAATTAGTACTGGGGATACTAATAGGTTTACCCTGTTTTGATGAATATAGAGATGATGCATTAATAGACCCTACTGTGAATAAATTATATAACTGGTTCCAAATTTAAATAATGGATTGTATTTATATCTGAAAATATATAGGAAATCTTATATTGATATACATACATTCATTCCAACCAGTTATATATCTAATGGTAATTTTAGGGTTATCATTTATCATGAATAGTGTGTGAGTTTTGCTTCAAAAATGATTATGGAATCGAAAATAATATGTTTAGAAAGAAGTTTAGTAAAAAGACCAGTCAAGAAACATGGAGGAATATATGTCTTCCAAAGGAGGAAGTGATTGAAAGTGAACCAAATGTTTATAAATTTGTGAACTTGTGAATGAATGGATATATCTAATGATGTCCATAAACTGAAGAAATAATTACGTACCAGGTTTGAATAAAAATGAACTTTAACAAACACAATAGAAACATTAGGAATTCTGGAAAAGTATAGTTCGCAGTGAAAGGTTAATAAAATAAGTACTTGTCACTTCCTGTTTTTCTGTATGCTTAAAAAACACTGTTGAAATCTTGAGAACATTTTGATAGTCTTATTCCCAGAATGTGCTGTCCAAAACTGCCAAACTGCAGAATGTACTCCCTCAACCGGTTGCACACAAACCGCTCACTCGCCCGGACCCATCAATAAACTTCCCCCCCTGCCCTCTCCTAGGAAAATATATAAGCTCTGCTTAAGCTGTTCTCAAGGCTCTCTGCTCTATTCAAGTGAGCTCTGAGCCCCAGCATGCTGGACCCCCAATAAACCCTTTGCTTTGCATGAGACAGTCTCTTGGTGGTCTCTTCACCCGATTGTCACCAGACCTTTACATATGGAGGTTCCACCGAGATCCGGCAGCCGTGGACAAGCGACCCCAACGAACTCCTCTCGGGGTAAGTAAGGTGCCTCTTTCTGGTTTCAGGTTTCAGGTCAGGGCTTGGCAAAATGGATGTCGATGAAGAGCGTGAGCTCTCTCCGATGGTGGCTGACAGTCATGTCACAGAGCCACAGGCCAAGTCCCTGGGGGACGTCATAGAGGACTCAGAAAATCGAGGAACAATAGTCTCCATGACTCAGTGATATTTTGTTTCAGATTCGGTATTGCCAACCCATCGGGTTTTGCCAACTACTCAGTCCTGGTCTCAGTGTTGGACTTCCATATCCTGTCTTTATTGTCTTGTCTTGTCTGTGTCATGTGTTGTTGCTTTTACTGTTTGTGTATCTTTCATTATGGGACAGAGCACTTCAATGCCTCTGTCTCTGACCCTTGTTCACTGCAACAAAGTTTGCTTAAGGGATCAGAATCTTTCTTTTTCAGTAAAATGCTGGACCTGGCAGACTCTCTGTGCCTCACAATGGCTCACCTTTGGATTTGGATGGACCCTAGAAGGATCTTTCTACTTCCCACTAATTTAAAAAGTTAGAGATATTGTCTTTCAGCCAGAGCCACATAGATACCTGTGAAGACAGATGGACACTGCCTACCAACCCGGTGACGAGGGGAATCAACATCAATATCGAGAAAGAGACTTTGTCTACATTAGACGACATCAGGTGTCATCCCTGGAACCCTGCTGGAAGGGACCATAGCAGGTGCTACTTATAACACCTACAGCAGTAAAGGTAGACAGAATCACTTCCTGGATCCATACCTCTCATCTCAAGCCTGTGCCCTGTCCAGACTCTGGCTGGAAACTGTAAAAGACTGGTAACGCTTTCAAATTGTGTATTTGCCAAGTGGATAAGGCAATAGACTCTCCCCTTGACCACCAGTAGTCCTAACCCTCATCAGCCCATTCAGCAGCGATGGCTGATCACAAATCTTACTGGACAAGAAGTATGGTCTATCTCGCATACAGCCCACTTAGGGACATGGTCGCCATCTCTCCACAGAAACATTTGTCAGCTGGCTATAGGTCTTTTCCATTGGGATATCCCTGATGAAGTGGATCCCACTAAAATTCCATTAAATCCCTTCTCTACCATAGATAATGGAAACAAATATTATGGATGTAGGGACACGCGAGCCAGATGCAGGTTGGCTAGCCTAGATTACTATGTTTGCCCGGCGGACTATCAAAGCCACAAACAGTCAAGGCTGTGTTGGGGGAAAGCCGGCTTCTTCTGTAAGTCATGAGGATGTGAGCATACAGGGACTGCTTGATGGAACCCAAACTCCTCATCAAATTCTGTACACAACATTGGCCATATTACCAATTAGATAACCAAAATTGATGGCCCCCAGAAGGGTCTCTGGATCCTCAAATTCTGCGTGACCTTTTTAACTTCTGCTAGTGCTGAAAAGGGTAAAAGGAGATTCCCCTATGTGGAGGCCTTTTCCCTCCTTTGCTCACATCCTGAACTATGCTTCTCCAATAGATCCTCACCCTCAGCCTTCTGCTCCAGACTCTCTGCTCTTACTCTCACCTATGCAACCTGAATTCTCCCCTCCAATTACTAGATCAAAAACCCAAACCTCCGCCTGTTCTAAGACCGTTGCCCCCTTCTTGAGGTAGCAGGTACTGAGGTACACCTCAACCAACTCACTCCTCTCTTCTCCTATCATTGCCCGCACTGGGTCCCACCAGGTCGTCTTACTACCTAACACAAAGCCCAAACCAGCTGAGAAAAGCCCTCACACCCTTATCCAAGATGCAATGTAAATGGCCTTTAAAGTTGCTTTTTCATCACTGAAAACATGTTACTAAGTATTTAAAGTCCCTCAAATGCTTTTTGGGATACTAACTCCCATCTTACCCTCTGCTGTACCTGTTGTACTGCTCAAGATTTGTTCCTAGAAAAATCCAAAACCCCTTTTCCATTATTCTTTTACATTTCTCCTACCTCATTCTCAGATTCACGGAACTGCTCACAGCCATGCCTTCCCCGTCTTCCCCCTCTGTACCAGGCCCACAGAAAAGTCTTAACTGACCTTCTCCAGAAATCTCCAACATAGCTGAATTTAGGAATTTCAGCAAAAGAGTCCCAATAAAAGATTTCTAAGTAGATAAAATTCCACTTTTTGTGTTGCCCTATTCTACTTGGCCACTGGCTAAAAAAATCTGCAATCCTAAGCTAGACACCCCCATACTAATTTTTCACAAAATATGTGAACAAGGCCTTGGCCTGGAGCTGAGGCTTCACATAGATGGCTACATTTGTAAGATAAAGAAGTTACCAACTGGGCTCCATGGTAACAGTTGGCAGGGGGAAAAATAAAGGGAATATAAAGCTCTCCCTCACCCAGGTGTCCTTGGAAGGTTAACTTTCCCAGAACAGAGGAAAAAAAAAGAAGACAAACGGCTTCTTGTGAACTTCTTAAGACTGTGAACTTATGAGCCCCTTCCCTTATATGTTGGGTACAAAATTCTGAAACTACCTAAACTTGGGATTCCGGGGATTTAATTGATTACAACAGAAGTAATGCCCTCTGAATATGGTTGCAAACAAATAGGACTGTTTTCCTGTCTTTGGTACTATCTTAGGTGCCTTGCCTTGTCCATCCCTACAACAGTATAATTCTATATACTTAAAACATTGTTTATGTTTTCATGAAGTGGTCAAAAGATGTGATTAATTGTGTAGTTGTGCAAATGTTTCCCAGAGTGCTCTATCATGACACAGGTTCATTTGAAGATCAAATAGGGGGGCATAAAACCTGGTTCCACTGGGAACATATATCCCTCACTTTCACCATCCTATTAGGAATACATGTTGCTGCAGGGGTGGGCACAAGAACCACTGCCTTGGTCCATGGGACAAAACAAATGACCCAAATAGAAGCAGCAATAGGCCAAAACTTAAAGATATTAGAAACCTCCATCACAGCATTGCAGGAATCTTTAACCTATCTCACTGAAGTTGTTTTACAGAACAGTCGAGGATTGGAATTTCTCTTCATGAGAGAAGAGGGCCTTTGTTTTGCATTGATGGAAGAATGTTGTTTTTATGCCAACCATACTGGAGTTGTAAAAAAATCTATGAGTAAATTAAAATGACGACTTGAAGAGCATCAACCAGAGAGAGAGGCCCAAAAAGGGTGGTTTGAATCTTGGTTCACAAAGTCCCCCTGGTTAACTACTCATTTATCAACCCTGGCGGGTCCAATAATAATCCTCACATTATTGCTAACTATAAAACCCTGCTTGCTCAACCATGTAATTTATTTTCTCCAGGCTCAAATTGGACAAGTTAAACTAATGGTAATACCCCACTAGCAGACATGGAATGTGACACCACCCAATGATCATATTTATGATTAAAAGTATCCAGAAAAAGAAGTGTCGAATGAAAGGTTAATAAAATATGTAGTTGTCACTTCCTGTTTTTCTGTACACTTAACAAAACACTGTTGAAATCTTGAGAAATTTTTGCCAATCTTGTTCCCAGAATGTGCTGTCCACAACTGCCAAACTGCAGAATGTACTCCCCCACCAGGTTGCATGCAAACTGAACACTCGCCCTGACACATCAATTAACTTCCCTCCCTGCACTCGCAAGGAAAAGTTTATAACATCTGCTTAAGCTGTTCTCAGGGCTCTCTATTCTTTTCAAGTGAACTCTGAGCCCCAGCATGCTGGACCCCCAATAAACCCTTTGCTGTTACATGAGATAGACACTTGGTGGTCTCTTCTTCCGACGCTCGCCCGACCGTTACTTGGATGATTGAATGTAGAATAGAACATCCAGTCAAAAAGGGATAGTCGGTAGGATTAGGAATATAGTCCGTAGGTTTAGGAAGAAGAGTGAGTATAGGATTTGGACCAAAAGTTCTTTAGCAATAGGGTTTCGGTTAGAGAGTGAATGTAAATGTCAGCACATGTGAAGAATGAGTCACAATGATGAAATGCGGAAAATATGTAGGAAAGCAGATATCAATAGAGACATTAGGAAATCAGGCAAAGTACAAAGTGAGTGATAGGATTAGACATTATCAACAGGGTTGAGTTTCAATATATAATCTTAGGAAGAAACAAATATGTAGTCACCAATAAGATTGACATTTGAGAGCATTAGGCAACCTGGACATGGATGATTTTAGTAATCCATGTTCACTTTCCATTTAGGCTTTTGGGAGAATCCTAAGTGTGACCTTTGCATTTTGTGTCCAGAATACTACTGTGATAAAATGTATGTATAAATCAGTTGACATGAGTATTTCTTCCACCATTTCTGGGAGCAATATTTTGAAGATATACAAATTATTATTGGGCGTACACAGAGGTGTACCCTGTGTCTATGAATATAGAAGTAATGCATGAATTGACAATACTGTGAATAAATAATATAACTGATTCCACTTTAAATAATGGATTGATAGAATTGATATTTAAAAATATATAAGAAATCTTATATTTATATAGAATCATTCATTCCAATGAGTTATACATCTAATGGTAATGTTAGGGTTATATTTTATCATGAAAGGTGTGTGAGTTCTGCTTCAAAAGTGAGTATGGAAATGGAAAATAATGTGTTTGGAAAGAAGTCTCATGAAAAGACCAGTCAAGAAACATAGAGGAATGCATGTGTTCTGAAGTAGGAAGTAATTGAACGTGACAAAAATGCAAATAATTTTGCTAACTTGTGGGTGAAATATAAGTATGGAAAAAGAAATCTAGGTATGATTTGAAGCCCAGAAGGGCATTTGCCCCTTGAGTGGTTTAATTAGCTTTGACTTATGTACTGCACATATGTCTCAGATAAAGCGATATACAATGGAACAGGAATTTGCACCTTGGATGATTGAATAACGAAGAGAACATCCAGTCAAAAAGGATTTGTCGCTAGGATTAGGAAGATAGTCGGTAGGTTTAGGAAGATGATTGAGTATAGGATTTGGACCAAAAGTTCTTTAGCAATAGGGTGTCGGGTAGAGATTGAATATATATGTCAGCACATGTGAAAAGCCAGTCACAATGATGAACTGGGGAAAATAGTAGGAAAGCAGATATCAATAGAGATTAAGAAATCAGGCAAATTATAAAATGAGTCATAGGTTTAGACATTCTCAACAGGGTTGAGATTGAAAATGTAATCTTCAGAAGAAACACATATGTAGTCACCAATATGATTGACATTTTAGAGCATTAGGCAACCTGGACATGGATGAGTTTAGTAATCCATGTTCACTTTCCATTTAGGCTTTTGGGAGAATCCTAAGTGTGACCTTTGCATTTTGTGTCCAGAATACTACTGTGATAAAATGTATGTATAAATCAGTTGACATGAGTATTTCTTCCACCATTTCTGGGAGCAATATTTTGAAGATATACAAATTATTATTGTGCGTACACAGAGGTGTACCCTGTGTCTATCAATATAGAGATAATGCATGAATAGACCATACTGTGAATAAATAATATTACTGGTTCCACTTTACATAATGGATTAAATTGATATCTGAAAGTATACAAGAAATCTTATATTGAAATACAATCATTCATTCCAACCAGTTTTATATCTAATGATAATATTAGGGTTATGGTTTATCATGACGGTTGTGTGAGTTTTGCTTCAAAATTGATAATGGAAATCGAAAATAATGTGTTTATAAAGAAGTCTCTTAAAAAGAGCAGTCAAGAAACATGGAGTAATCCATGTGTTCTGAAGCAGGAAGTGATGGAAAGTAAAACAAATGCGTATAAATTTGCTAAATTGTGGATGAAATATACATCCTATCATGTGCATAAACTGGAGAAATAGTAATGTACCAGTTTTGAATGAAAATGAACGTCAAAATACACATTATATCCCATAGGAATCTTCATGCATTGATGTTAAACTGGGTCAGTTACTGTAGAAATATTTGATTTTTTTTGGTGTCATAATACACTTTATTTTAGCACTAGCATGCCACAGAATGTAAAGGAAAGAGCAATAGATTTTCAGTTATAGCACTAATAATCTAACATTTAATGACTATTTTGGGGAGTCTAGAAATTGCATAAGGCTATGTAACATAATTGTTTTTTATTTAACATTCATAAAAACTTGGAATTTTGGTAATATTTCTCCTTTTTCATTTTTTATTTTTTCAGTTGTTCATAGACCTTCATTTTATTTATTTGTATGTGGTGATGAGAATATAACCCAGTGCCTCACACATGCTAGACAAGCATGTTAACACTGAGCCAGAAACCCAGCTCCTCCACTTTATCTTATCATCAAACACTCCTCACGCTCTTCATTACTCACTTTCTTAATCGTTTTCCCCCTTCTCTCTATTCTTTTTCACTTTCCCTCCTTATGTATTTTTCTCTCATGTCATTACAAACACTAGTATGCTATGAAATTTACATTTAAAACTGATTTTATAGTCATTCTTTTTTCTTGAGAAAATTTAAAAATTATAATCACCTGATAGATATATTACAATACATTTATTATACATATGCATCTATATTCATTCACATGTATTACATATATATATATATACATATATATTTAAAATTACTTTGATTAGCCTGTTAGAAATAATATATACCAAGTCTTTCTTAATTTTCAAGTCTTCCAGAATTAACATCTTAGAGTGAAAATCAAATAAACATGTTTAAGTTAACAGGTATCATTCTTATTTATCAATACTGATAATTTAAGGTTTTATATCACAATAAGTTGTAATATGGCATATTAACTCTTATGAATTAGAGAAATTTTTTTTTTGAACAACCTATTATTTAAGGACCATATGCACTGACATTTCAAATGGCCTTCTTGTGATTTCAATTTCTATCAATTGTGTGTTAATTAAAAAATACTTATTTTAGTAATTTTCATATTCATAATTGATATAAAGTCAATTGTTTAATCCTTTTTGTAAGTAGTTACTTATTACAGTAGGGGCAGTATTAATAATTCTAAATCTTTATAAGAAAAATGGTACAAAGATATTTTCAGGCACAATTAAGAATAATTGCGATCTCTAAATGTTTGATTACTGATACATATAATACAGAGCTTTTGATGAGTCTCTTTCCCAGTAAAACATAAAATGCAAAGATACAGTTGGGTATGTATGTCCAAATAAAGATAAGAAAAAAATACACATCATCAGTTAGAAACTATTAAATAAAAGATGAAAAGAACAATCCAACACATTGTACCAACTTGTCAGTTGAGTTAGTATTCTGGAAGAATAGCCTAAGACTAGAACTGGTCCATGACAAAATATTCATTAAAATATGAAATATGAAAAATATAGGAAATACTATGAATTTTTCAGGAGGGTAGGTGGATTAACCTTTAATCTCAATTATGTGCATTTTTAAAACCAGTTTTCTGGTACAATAAATTTGTGATAGATACAACTAAACAAAACAAAGTTTCTGCTTAGCAAAATGAATGCATCTCAACACTTTTTTAGCTGATATCTTCCCACTCAATTTTAAACCATTATTTATTTATTTTTTATTGGTTGTTCAAAACATTACAAAGCTCATGGTATATCATCTTTCATACATTTGACTCAATTGGGTTATGAACTCCCAATTTTCCCCAAATACGAGTTGCAGAATCACAATGGTTACACATTCATATTTTTACAAAATGTCATATAAGTGACTGTTGTATTCTGCTACATTTCCTATCCCCTACTATATTCCCTCCCCTCCTCTCCCATCTTCCCTCTCTACCTCATCTGCTGTTTTTCACTTCTCTCCCTATTCCACCCCGCTTTCCCCGCACTACCTCTTATATGTAATTTTGTGTAACATTGAGGGTCTCCTACCATTTGCATATGGTTTCCATTCTCTCTCCCTTTTTCTTTCCTCTCTCGTCTTTGATTAATGTTAATCTTTTCCTCAAGTTCTTACTCCCTGTTCTATTCTTAGTTGCTCTCTTTATATCAAAGAAGACATTTGACTTTTGTTTTTTAAAGAGTGGCTACCTTCTCTTAGCATAATCTGCTCTAATGCCATCCATTTCCCTACAAATTCTATGATTTTGTCATTTTTTAGTGCTGCATAATACTCCATTGTGTATAGATGCCACATTTTTTTTTATCCATTCATATATTGAAGGGCATCTAGTTTGTTTCCACAGTCTACCTATTTTGAATTGTGCCACTATGATCATTGATGTGGCAGTATCCCTATAGTACGCTCTTTTAAGATCCTCAGGGAATAGTCTGAGAAGGGCAAAAGCTGGTTCAAAGGGTGGATCCATTCCCAGTTTTCCCAGGAATCTCCATTCTGCTTTCAAAGTTTGCTTCACCAATTTGCAGTCCCACCATCAGTGTACAAGTGTATCCTTTTCCCCACATCCTCATCAACACTTGTTGTTCTGTGACTTCATAATAGATGCAAATCTTACTGGAGTGAGATGGTATCTTAGGGTGGTTTTGATTTGCATTTCTCTGACTGCTAGAGATGGTGAGCATTTTTTCATGTACTTGTTGATGGATTGTATGTCTTCCTCTGTGAAGTGTCTGTTCAGTTCCTTGTCCCATTTGTTGATTACATTATTTGTTATCTTATTGTTTAATTTTTTGAGTTCTTTGTATATTCTGGATATTAGGGCTCTATCTGAAGTGTGAGGGGTAAAAATTTGTTCCCAGGATGTAGGCTCTCTATTTACCTCTCTTATTGTTTCTCTTGCTGAGAAAAAACTTTATAATTTAAGTAAGTCCAATTTGTTTATTCTTGTTATTAACTCTTGGGCTATGGGAGTCTTATTATGGAATTTGGAGCCCGACCCCACAGTATGAAGATCGTAACCAACTTTTTTTCTATCAGACGCAGTGTCTCTGATTTTATATCTAGCTTCTTGATCCATTTTGAGTTAACCTTTGTGCATGGCAAGAGAAAGAAATTCAGTTTCATTTATTTGCATATGGATTTCCAATTTTCCCAGCACCATTTGTTGAAGATGCTATTCTTTCTCCATTGCATGCTTTTAGCCCCTTTATCAAATATAAGAAAGTTGTAATTTTGTGGATTGGTTTCTGTGTCCTCTATTCTGTACCATTGGTCCACCTGCCTGTTTTGGTACCAGTACCACACTGTGTTTGGTACTATTGCTTTGTAGTACAGTTTGAACTCTGATATCGCTATAACTCCAGATTCACACTTACTGCTTAGAGTTGCTTTCGCTATTCTGGGTCTTTTGTTTTTCCATAAGAATTTCATGATTGCTTTATCTTTTTCTACAAGAAATGCTGTTGGGATTTTGATTGGCATCACTTTAAACCTGTAGAGAACTTTGGGTAATATTGCCATTTTGATAATGTTATTTCTGCCTATCCATGTACAGGGTTCATTTTTCCATCTTCTAAGATCTTCTTTTATCTCTCTCTTTAGAGTTCTGTAGTTTTCATTATATAAATCTTTCACCTCTTTTGTTAGGTTGATTCCCAAGTATTTTATTTTATTTGAGGATATTGTGAATGGAGTGGTTTTCCTCATTTCCATTTCAGAAGTTTTGTTGCTGATATACAAAAATGCCTTTGATGTATGTGTGTTGATTTTATATCCTGCCACTTTGATGAATTCATTTATTTACTCAAGCCGTTTCTTTGTAGACCCTTTTGGGTCTGTTAAATATATTATCATGTCATCTACAAATAGCGATAATTTAAATTCTTCCTTTCCTATTTTTATGCCTTTATTTTCTTTTGTCTGTCTAATTGCTCTGGCTAGTATTTCTAGAACTTAATTGAATAGAAGTGGTGATAGAGGGCATCCCTGTCTTGTTCCAGATTTTAGAGGGAATTTCTTCAGCTTTTCTCTATTTAGGATGATGCTAGCCTAATTTTTAGCATATATAGCTTTTACCATGTTGAGGTAAGTTCCTTTTATCCCTAGTTTTTATAGTGTTTTGAACATAAAGGGATGCTGTAGTTTGTCGAATGCTTTTTCTGCATCAATGGAGATGATCATATGGTTCTTGTCTTTAAGTCTATTGATGTGGTGGATTACATTTATTGATTTCCATATATTGAACCAGCCTTGCATCGCAGGGATGAATCCTACTTTATCATGAAGCACAATTTTTTTGATATGCTTCTGTATTCGATTCGCCAGGATTTTATTGAGAATTTTTGCATCCAAGTTCATTAGAGATATTGTTCTGTAGTTTTCTTTCTTTAAAGTGTCTTTGTCTGGTTTCGGGATCAGGGTGATGTTGGCCTCATAGAATGAATTTGGAAGAGCTCTTTCTTTTTGTTTTTCTTGAAATAGCTTGAATAATATTGGTATTAGTTCTTCTTTGAAGGTTTTGTAGAACTCCGCTGTATACCCATCGAGTCCAGGGTTTTTTTTGGTTGGCAGTCCTTTGATGGTTATTCTATTTCTTCCTTTGTTATTGGTCTGTTTAAATTGTGTGTGTCTTCCTGACTCAAACTGGGCAGATCGTATGACTTAAGAAATTTATCAATACCTTCACTATCTTCAATTTTATTGGAATATAGTGTTTCACAATACTTTCTAACTATCTTCTTTATTTCTGTAGTGTCTGTTGTGATATTGCCTTTTTCATCCCGTATTTTAGTAATTTGAGTTCTCTCTCTTCTTCTGTTCATTAGTATGGCTAAGGGCCTGTCGATCTTATTTATTTTTTCAAAAAACCAACTTTTAGTTTTATCAATTTTTTCAATGTTTTTCTTTGTTTCAATTTTGTTGATTTCTTCTCTAAATTTGATTATTTCTTGTCTTCTACTACATTTGCTGTTGTTTTGCTCTTCCTTTTCTAGGTTTTTGAGGTGTAGCATGAGTTCATTTATTTGCTGGTTTTTCTTTTTTTGAGGAAAGAACTCCAATAAATGAATTTCCCTCTTAAAACTGCTTTCACTGTGTCCCATAGATTCCGGTACATTGTGTCTGTATTGTCATTTGTCTCTAAGAATTTTTTTATCTCCTCCTTTATGTCTTCTGTTACCCATTGATCATTCAGTAGCATGTTGTTCATTTTCCATGTGATGCAGGATTTTTCCTTCCTTCTTTTATCATTGATTTCCCGTTTCATTCCATTATGATCAGATATGGTGCATGGTATTATTTCCATGCCTTTATATTTACTAAGAATTGCCCTATGGCATAATATATGGTCTATCTTTGAGTAGGATCAATGTGCTGCTACTGAGAAGAACGTGTATCCACTTGATGATGGTTGATATATTCTATATATGTCTGTTAAGTCTAGGTTATCGATTGTGCTGTTGAGTTCTATAGTTTCTTTATTCAGTTTCTCTCTAGAGGATCTGTCCAATGCCAAGAGTGGTGTGTTGAATTCACCCATAATTATTGTGTTGTAGTCTATGTGACTCTTGAACTTGAGGGGAGTTTGTTTTATGAATGTTGCAATTCCATTGCTTGGTGCATACAAATTCATAATTGTTAGTCTTGTTGGTGGATGGTTCCTTCTAAAAGAATATAGTGTTCTTCTTTATCCCTTTGATTTACTTAGGTTTGAAGTTGATTTTATTCCATGTGAGTATGGCCACTCCTTCTTGCTTCTGAGGGCCATGTGAGTGGTATGATTTTTCCCAAACTTTTACCTTCAGCCTGTGTATGTCTTTTTCTATCATATGGGTCTCCTGAAGACAACATATTGTTGGATTTTTTTTTTTTTCCACGTTACTAGCCCATGTCTCTTGATTGGTGAGTTTTGGCCATTAACATTTAAGGTTACAATTGAAATATGATTTGTACTTCCAGTCATGTTTATTTATTTATTATATTTTAGTTTGGCTAGTTTTTACTTTTTTGGTTATTTTCCTCCCCCTTTACTGAAATACCTCCTGCTGTTAGTTTTGGGCACTATT
The DNA here is from genome assembly GCF_048772815.1 of Callospermophilus lateralis. Taxonomy (NCBI): domain Eukaryota; kingdom Metazoa; phylum Chordata; class Mammalia; order Rodentia; family Sciuridae; genus Callospermophilus; species Callospermophilus lateralis. Next base: position 1,834,727 of record NW_027512885.1, on the reverse strand, counting down.
TTTCAATTCTTCTTCTTGTAGTATTTTGCTCAAAATGCTTTGCAGTGCTGGTTTTCTGGCTGCATATTCTTTTAGCTTTTGTTTATCATGAAAGTCTTTAATTTCATTTTCAAATCTGAAGCTTAATTTTGCTGGGTACAGTGTTCTTGGTTGGAATCCATTATTTTTCAGCATTTGAAATACATTGTTCTAGGATCTTCTCTCTTTCAAAGTCTGTGATGAAAAATCAGTCGTTAAACTAATTGGTTTACCCCTGAATGTAATCTGCCTCCTTTCTCTTATAAGCGTTTAATATTGTCTCCTTGTTCTGTATGTTGGCTATCTTCATAATTATATGTCTTGGATTTGGTCTATTATGTTTTTGAATGTTTGGGGTCCTGTAGGCTTCCAGGATTTGGCAATCCAATCCATCTTTCATCTCTGGGATGTTTTCTAGAATTATTTCATTTAATATGTTGTCCATTCCTTTGGTTTGAATCTCTATGCCTTCTTCTATCCTGATGACTCTCAAGTTTTTTTTTTTGACATCCCTTATCTCTTGAATAGATTTAAGCATCTTTTCTGTGTTGACTATATTCTTTTCAAGTTGATAAACTTTGTCTTCATTTTCTGATTTTCTGACTTCTACTTGATCTACTCTATTTGTAATATTCTTGTTTGAGTTTTTAATTTGGTTTATAGTTTCCTGCATTTCTAGAATTACTGTTTGAATTTTTTTAAGATCTCTATTTTTTGGTAAAGCTCATTTTTTGCCATTTGAATTTGTTTGTTTAATTCATTTTCAAAATATACTTTTATTCCTTGGACTTGCTGCCTCATGTCTTCTCTAATATTTCTTTCCATCTGAGTTAAGTATGCCTTGATTTCTTTCCCTATCCCTGTTTCTGGTGCTTCTAGGTCCTCCTGTAGAATTAAGTTGTCCTGCATTGTTTGTACTCCTTTTATTCCATTGTTTTTTCATGATGTTCACGTTACTTTCCAGCTCTATTTGATTGCTGTGTTTCTGCTTTATTCTAGAGATTTGTTTTGGTGTTGTATGTCTCTGTTGTCTCTCCTTTGTGTTGGTAGACTATGCATGCTAAAGTGGATTCCGCTTGGAAGAAATTCCGAAGGCCGAGCTCCAGTGACGTCACCTCTCTGTTTTGGCAGGCCCAAGGCTCCTTGCTGAGGTGTCCGTATAGGGGGGTGGGACTGTACTGTCACTTGTTGGTTTCAGCTCCGGGTCACTGGCGGGCAGGCGGTCTCCAGCTGCCCAGTCACTTGTGCAGCAGGTGGGCTGTCACTGGTGGGCGGGCGATCTCTAGCCACCCAGTGGTGCGGTCGGTCGCCGGCGGCAGGGCGTTCCCAAGCCGCCTAGTCACGCGGGCAGCGGGTGGACTGTCGCCTGTGGGCCTGCAGTCTCCCGCTGCCCAGTCACAAGGGCCTGGCCTCTAGTCCTCTGGTTTCTCCTGCTAGTCCTGGTTTTTCCTGCAAGACCAGATTTCCCCTGAGTGATGGCTCTCGGCAGTTCAAACTGTACTCTGGTCCTGCCGTTTGTTGGTTGTGGAGGGTGTCTATTGGGAAGCCAGACACTCTATTGTTTTGATTTTTTTCACTTGCCCCTCCCCCAGCACTGGTTAGACAGGTTTTATTTTCACAGTTGATGAGAGGGGGAGTTGAAGGTCAGTTGCGTCTTGTTTTCCCCCATCTTTATGCAGGCTCGCTCTGATAATCTCTCCCCCGGAAATCCTAGGAGAGAGTTTATGCGAATTCCCTGATATATGGGAGATGAGCTGAATAACACACTCCTGTTTTATTGTTGTAATCCGTAGGAGAGTGGCTGTGGTTACTTCAGCTCTCCAAGATGATGGCCATTGGTTTCCTTGGAAGAGTTTCCATTGTGGGAGATAGAACTGTACCGCTTCCTTCCCTGTCTGAAATCCTGAACTCAGCTCAGGGCTCAGTGGGGGCTCTACCGGCAGGATTCCACAGAATCCTCATCAACGTTTCTCCCTGCTTATTGGACCCATCTCGGTGGTGCCGCACCGTCTTTAGCCACTGGGTGGGCCGCGCAGATCAGTCAAATGGGATCTCGGGTCGCATATTTGGCTCGTGTTTGAGACTCAATTACCGGACCATCGTGCTAGAAATCCTTCTTCTAGGTTTTGGTGCACCCCCATTTTGCTGTAATTTCCTAACAAGATAGTTTTTTTGTCACTCTAACTCGTTATTCACCTGTGCAGTGGTGCAGTACACTTGGTGTGATGCACTCTATTCGTGGCCATCTTGCAATGACGAAATATTATGATTTGTATTCACCATTTACTGAAGTCAGTTTTCAGTTTTAGAAAACAAATATGAATTTCAGGTGTATGAATATTTCGGAGAATAATCTTGTGAAAAGTTGATTATAAATCCACATACATGAATATGAATGATTTTAGGGAGTGTATAATAAGACACATATATTTTATATTTTGAAAAATCTGGAGATATATATATATATATATATATATATATATATATATATATATATACACACAAACACACACACACACACACAGACATTAAAAAGAAGCAGTATATGTGCCAATCGAAATTCATCATGAAATATATATCTTCCACATATCCAAAAATATACATTTTACTAAAAATGGATTTATGTATAATGTTGTTCAACTTGGAAGCTCACACTTAGGTTGAATTTTCAGTTCCAACAGCGTTTAAGAGGAGTGATATCTTCTCACAATTTGTATGTGCCAAGTCACCCACCTCAGAAGAAGGTACGTGTGATACCAGGTAGGATTCTATATGTGCATATAATGATACATGAGCTGAAAAAGGCTAAAGAGAGACAGGAATTGACATATTTCTTAACTTTAAAAACACATGGTGAACTATTTCAATAAACATTGACTTATTTATAACTCCTATCCTATATAATGAAAAAGGGAAGTCCAAATATACACCATGCCTCCTCTGAACTGCTTGTATTTCTATTCTGTTTGAGTTACTATTCTCCATCATATTAGGATTAGTAGTCAGAGTCTAGTAGGGTATGGGTTAGTGTCAGAGATTCATTATTCCAAATGGAAAATAGGAAAATAAACCCAATGTGTTTTCAAATATGTGCTAAACAAAAATCTTCCCACTCTCATCCAGAACAATTCCTTGATATTACCCTCGCCTGAAGTAATGCACAATTAGAGGAGAAGAGTTAGAAAATCTGGGAATACATATCTTGAACGGAATATGCTCAGGAGTTCACAACCTTGGAGGTGGTAGAGGAGTTTCCAAAAGTAAGGGACAGGGTAAACACTCCACAAACATGGAGCTCTGCAGGCCTAAAGACATCTTGAGAAACTGCCTCTGAGTTTGGGCACTTGAAATATATGTTGTTGTCAGGAGCTTTAGCTTCCTATGTAGTGAGAGCACCAAAATTGGGTCTGCATCTATGTGACCTGGAGGACATGGTATCTTATTTTTCAATGAACATGAGGCAGCAGTGCTGAATTCTCACTTTGTAGGTAAACTGTGGCAACTGCGGTCTAAGTGTCTCTCCGTGTAGACTGTGAAGCCATTTGGTCATCCTGTAGTTTTCCTGGTGTGTCTTGCTGCTTCACTGGGAGTTGGGTATTTGCTTCACGAAATACAAGGAGTTCAACTGGGACATAATGCTGGAGGGAGTTCTGTCACATGCGGTGGGTCAGGGTCTGCAGGAGAATGCACCAATCAGGCTTCTATCGCACATAGCTTGCCCCCAGGCCCATAGCAACCTGATTCTGAACATTGCCCTGACCCTCTCCATATAACAAGATGCCTTAACATATAAGGGTCTGCTAGCTGCACCATGTCAGTCACAAGCCATTTGGAAGCCAATAACAGATCCACATGGCCCCAACACAGATTTTTTATCACACACCTGCCCACCACTGCTCTAGACCCGCTACTAAGCAGGCTCCAACTTACTGGCATCTCTGTTCTACACCATTTTTCATGAAACCCAGTCAATCAACGAATTGTCTGGTATACTCATGATCAGCAAATGGACATCAAAAGGTTCTCCAGTGACACCTGGACATGAAAATTTCAAAAATTCCATGGTATTTATCTAGCCATTGTTCGTGGATGAATTTGGAGGCACTATGATTTTCAATTTATTCAGGAACCATTAAATGTTGAGGAAGCTCATTTTAATGAAAGCACAGGAGAACACACACAGGCAAGTCTTCTCAAAGAGTGGCCAAATGGTCACATGAAGCCAGGCCCATTGAGGTCTACAATGTGAGGTCCATGTGTGTTTTGACTCTCAACTATGGCTGCCAAGTTTGTCAGAATAAAATCATGTGATATCCTTGCTGAGATTCCCCGTGCCTGGTGGAAAGCCTTCCTGGGCACACATCTCAATTCCAAGGGTGACTCTCATGCATGGCCTCCTAAAATCCCAACACAACTCATGGCAATACTTCTCTGAGGTCAGTTCCAGAACTCAGTCTGTAAGGAGAATTACAGCAGAGTTCAAGCCCAGGTGGAGCCAGTCATCATTTCCAACCGTCAAACTAATAACCACAATTAAAACCAAAACACTTCCGCATGGCCCTCATCTTCTTCCATATAGACACTCATTATAACCTCTGACTAGAGGTTTCCATGAGGGGCGCAGCCCAAGACAGTGTCCAAAATAAGCTCCCTTTCCCCTCATTTGCCTAAAGTCGGGGTGGCCTGAACACCTTCCTGTGAACCAGGAGTAATCGAGTAGGCCTTCCGTTAATACTGCTCTGTTTCTCCAATTTGAGGAATACTGACTGTGGGGTTTAGATTCTTTATGTGAATTAGAAACATGAGAAAACCCAAGCACCTGTGTGCTTCCCTCTTCAGGGCTTTGAAGAACTCATTTGACCCAAAGGATCCCTATTCTCACTTGATGAAGTTCAGGAACCTTACAGAGGAAGGCGAGAGACTTCATCCACAATGACTGCTCTTTTGGCCATTTTGGGTTTGGATGAAAACATGGGATCCATCAGGTGCTGAGAATCTAACCACAGCCTCACACAGGGCCAAGAGTCTGATTCAGACACATCCATTTCCGAAGCAAATAAGCAAAGAGCCACAGGTGAATCCCGTTCATTTCCATTTGAAACTGTTTTCTTCAGGCTTCACAAAGGAGTGGCCTGAGGGAAAGACCTTCCTGAAATTCAGGGCAACAAACAAGAGGTAAACAAAAGGCACAAAGCAGGGTTTCTCCACTGAGACTTTCCTGGTCACACTGATATCTGAGTTTTCTGAGATGCTCGCCATTGCCGTCAGTTATCCAGAACATGGCCATATCACAGAACTTGTAGGTGGTACATATCTTGGACACAAAACCATGAGGCTATTCTGGAGAGTGGCCAGAATTCAGGAAGAAAACAGAAACTTTGGAAGATAGCAGGTGTTACCCTTCGATAAGGCAAGCCACAGTCCATTCACAAATTTGGAAGGATGAATGCCTGGAAGCTTTCTACTAGACAGGTCACATCCATTGATGCATTCTCTTTACTAATGTCTACAATCACGGACAGAGTGGGATGCACAGATATAGAAGCACTTGACTTGTCAAACGACTTACTAGAAACAGTCAACGCCAATCCAAACAAACAGCCTTTCCTACCTATTCTCAGGACATGAGACAAAACCAGAAACACACATCCACACCCACAAAGGCACCTCTTTTGCCCAAGTAGGTCTGTGACTATCCGGAGTGTCCTCAGACTGATGGGCCATATTATATTCCCCCAAAATGGCCTCTCCTGTCTCAAATCTGGTCTCCTTGGCCAACTCTGTGAAGTAGTCAGGAGCCATGGGTGAGCCACTACCTGCTTTCTCAGGAAAGTCCCCTCTTCAGAGCTTTCCTGGCATTTGGCCATCCTCACATCAGTAGGAACTAAGAAAGACTGACTCTGTCCTTGGTAAATTGAAACAAGTGAGACCACTGGAACTGGGACTGCGAGTGCCTCTGGGTGTGTCTCTTCCTGGATCACAAGTTCAGAGAGTTCCATCGACAAGGAGGTGAGGTGAGGTCACTTCCTTCCGAAACTGAATGAGGTCACTGTCTTGGCAACCTCTTTGTCCTAACAGTTACTTCTAAGGGTCCCATGAGATGCAGGCTGCCCCTACTTTCTGTGACACTTTCACAAGTTAGAATGGTATATCAACCATAGGCACCTGAGAACAGCTCTTCACACAGGCCTTGTTTGGTCCATCTTCTCTATATTTAGAGGTTGATTCAGACACATCCCTTCATCATGACCAGGTTGTTTGCCATAGAATTTAACTTTTGCTTTCTCATGTCCTTCATAGCTGCCTATATCTTATCCAGGGGTCATTTCTGCATGGACCTTTGATGTTCTCAGCATGTGGAAGATCCCCTACATTCCAGCATTGTAAGACCAACTCTGTCCCTCCTCTTTTGTAAAGTTAGATTGAGGGAACAGTGTATGTTTAGGGTTAATAACATGTTTTATTTGGGTTAAGAATGTCTCTGCCGGATGAATAATGGTATTGGGAACCTGTGATATTTACAAGAATATATACCTGAAATATAAGTATAAAAACAGAAACCTAGGTAAGATTTGAAACGAGAAGGGCATTGGGCCCTTGAGTGGGATACTTAGGTTTTAATAATTTTCTGTATATATGTCTCAGATAAATTGAAATACAATGGCTTAGGACCTTATACCTTGGACTATTGATTGTCGAATTGAACATCGAGTCAAAATGCAATAGTCAGTAGGATTAGGAAGATAGTCAGTAGGTTTAGAAATAAAAGTGAGTATAGGATTTGGACCAAAATTTCTTTAGCAATAGGGTCTAGGGTAGACAGTGAATGTATATGTCACCAAATGTGAAGTGTCAGACACAATGATGAACTGGGGAAAATATGTAGGAAAACAGATATCAATTGAGATATTAGGAAATCAGGCAAAGTATAAAGTGAGTGATAGGATTAGACATTTTCAACAGGCTCGAACTATAATATATAATCTTAGGAAGAAACAAATATGTAGTCACCAATAGGATTTACATCTGAGAGCATTTGGCAACCTGGACATTGTTGTTTTAGTAATCCATGCTCACTTTCCATTTAGGGTTTGATACAATCATGATTGTGACCTTTGCTTTTTGTGTCCAGAATATTACTGTGATAAAAAATATATATAAATATATATATAGATAAGGTGATATGAGTAATTCTTCCACCATTTCTGGGAGCAATATTTTGAAGAGGTATAAATTAGTATTGGGGGGACAAAGAGGTGTACACTGTGTCTTTGAATATAGAGATAATGCATTAATAGACCATACTGTGAATAAATAACATAACTGGTTCCAACATTAAATAATGCATTGAACGGAAATGTGAAAATATACAGAAAATCTTTTATTGATATACATACATTTATTCCAACCAGCTATACATCTAATGGTAATATTAATGTTATGGTTTATCTTGAAGAGTGTGTGAGTTTAGCTTCGAAATTGATTATGGAAATCGAAAATGATGTGTTTGGAAAGAAGTCTCATGAAAGACCAGTCAAGTAACATGGAGGAATACATGTGTTATGAAGCAGGAAGTGACTGAAAGTGAAACAAATTCCTATAAATTTGTGAACTTGTGGATGAAATATATATCTTATGATGTGCAAAAACTGAAGAAATAGTAATGTACCAGTGTTGAATTATAATGAACGTCAAAATAGAAATCATGTCCTATAGGAATCTACTTGCATTGATGTTAAACTGGGTCATTTACTCTAGAAATATTAGGATTTGTAAGCACCATTTATTGAAGTTACTTTTCAGAACTGGGAAACAAATATGTATTTCAGGTGGATGAGTATTTCTGAGAATAATCTTGTGAAAAGTTGATTATAAATCCACATACATGAACATAAATGAATTTACGGAGTTATATAAGACACATACATTTCATATTTTATAAAATGTGAAGAGTGTGAATATATATATATATATATCTATATATATATATATTTGTATATATATTTATATATGTATTTATATATATATATATTTATATATATTAAAAAACCACAAAAAATACATTAAAAAGTATCAATATCTATATGCCAATCGTAATTCATCATGTAATATAAATCATCCACAGATGCAAAATTATTTATTTTACTAAACATGGATTTATGTATAACATTGTTCTACTAGGAAGCTCACCCATTGTTTGAATTTTCAGTTCCAACAGCGTTTAGGAGGAGAGATCTCTTCTCACAATTTGTTTCTGCCAAGTCAGCCAACTCATAAAAATGTACGTGTGATACCAGGTAGAATTCTATATGTGCATATAAAAATACATGTGCTGAGTAGGCTACAGAGAATGGGAGACAGGAATTCACATATTTGTTAACTTTAAAAACACATGGAGGACTATTTCAATTAAAAATTGACTAGATTTATAAAACCTACCCTTTATCGTGCAAGAGGGAAGTCCTACTATACACCATGCCTTCTCTGAAATGCTTGCATATTCATTCTGCTTGGGTATTTTTCTCCATCATATTAGGATTAGTAGTCATATTATAGTAGGGTATGAGTTAGTGTCAGGGATTCAGTATTTCGAATGGAAAATAAGAAGAAGAATCCAATGTTTATCAAATATGTGCTTCACAAAAAATTTTTCTACTGTCATCCAGAACAATGCCTTGACATTACCTTCGCCCCAAGTAAGACACAATTAGAGGAGAAGAGTTAGAAAATCTTTAAATACATATCTGAAATAGAAAATGCTCAGGAGTTCACAACCTTGGAGATGATAGAACAGTTTCCAAAAATAAGGGACAGTGTAAAAACTCCACAAACATGGAGATTTGCCTGCCTAAAGACGTCTGGAGAAACTGCCTTTAGGTTGGGGACTTGAAATACATGTAGTTGTCAGGAGCTTTAGGTTCCTTTCTAGTGAGACCATCAAAGATGGGTCTTCATCTCTGTGATTTGGAGGACATGGTTATAATTTCCCAATGAACATGAAGCAGCAGTGCTGAATTCTCTTTGTAGTGAGAGCATCAAAGGTGGGTCTGCATCTATGTGACCTGGAGGACATGGATTCTTATTTTACAATGAAAATGAGGCAGCAGTGCTGAATTCTCTCTTTGTATGTAATCTGTGGCCACTGGGGGCTAAGTGTCTCCCCACGTGGACTGTGAAGCCATTTCATCATCCTCCACTTTTCACAGTGTTTCTTGCTGCTGCACTCGGAGTTTGGTACTGGCTTCAGGAAATACAATGCGTTCAACTGGGACACCATGCTGGAGGAAGTTCTGTCAAATGTGGTGGGTCAGGGTCTGCAGGATAATGCACCAACAGGGCTTGTATACCACATAGGTTGCCCCCTTGACCAAAGCAACCTGATTCTGAACATTGCCCTGAAACCTCTCCATATAACAAGATGTCTGTACATATAAGGGTCTGCTAGCTGCACCATGTCAGTCACAGCGATTTGGAAGCCAATAGCAGATCCACATGACCCCACAACAGATGTTTTATTACACACTTGCTCACCACTGCTCTAGTCCCACTACTAAGAAGGCACCAACTTAATGGCATCTCTGTTCTCCACAATTTTCATGAAATCCAGTCAATCAATGCACTGTCTGGTACAGTCATGATCAGCAACAGGACATCCAAAGGTTCTCCAGTGACATCTGGTCATTGGAATTTCAAAAATTTTATGGTATTTATCTAGTCAATTTTCAAGGATGAAGTTGGAGGCACTGTGGGTTTCAATTCATTCAGGAATCATTCAATGGTGAGGAAGCTGATTTCAATGAAAGTTTTGGAGAACTCTCACAGGCAAGTCCTCCCAAAGAGTGGCCAAAAGGTCACAAGAATCCAGGCCCACTGAGGTCTACAATTGAGGTCCATGTCTGTTTTGACTAGTAAATATGGCTTCAAAGTCTTTCAGAATAAAATTATGTGATATCTTGGCTGAGATTCCCAGTGCTCTGTGGAAAGCAACCCTGGGCCTAGTTCCCAGATTCCAAGGGCGAATCTCATGTGTGGCCTCCGAAAATCCCAACACAATTCATGGCAATACTTCTTTGATGTCTGATCCAGAACTCAGTCTTTCAGGGGAATGACACCAGAGTTCAAGCCCAGGTGGATCCAGTCATCTCTTCCAACTGCCACATGAATGACCACAATTTAAACCAAAATACTCCCACATGGCCCTCATCTTATTAAATATAGACACTCATCATAACCTGTGGCTGGAGGTTTCAAAGCGGGACACATCCCAAAAGAGTGTCCAAAAAAATCTCCCTTACCCTTCATTTGCCTAAAGTCAAGGTGGCATGGACACCCTTCATGTGAACCTGGAGTGATCCAATAGACCTGCCGTTAATACTGCTCTGCTTCTCCAATTTGAGGCCTACTGATTCTCAGCGATAGATTTTTTATGTGATTTGGAGTCATAAGAAAACACAAGCATCTCTTCAGTGCTTCAAAGAACTCATTTGACCCAAATGATCCCTATTCTCACTTGATAGAGGTCAGGGACCTAACAGAGGAAGGCAAGAGACTAATCAACAATGACAGATTTTTGGCCATTTTGCTTTTGATTGCACACATGGAATCTATCTTTAGATTCATCATGTGCTGAGAATCTAAGCCACAACCTCATACAGGGCCAAGAGGCTGATTCAGACACATCCCTTTCCAAAGCAATTAAGCAAAGAGCCACAGGTTATGCCCATTTATTTTCATTTGAAAACTGTTTTATTCAGGCTTCACAAAGGGGTGGCCTGAGGCAAAGACCTTCCTGAAATTCAGGGCAACAGAACCATAGGTAAGCAAATGAACCAAAGCAGGGTTTCTCCACTGAGAGTTTACTGGTCACACTGATATCTGAGTTCTCTAAGATGTTCCCATTCTCTACAGCTCTCAAGTATATGGACATGTCACATATCTTGGAGATGGTACATATCTTGGACACAAAACCATGAGCCTATACTAGAGAGTGTCCAGAATTCAGGAAGAAAACATTAACTTAGGAAGTTAGTAGGTGTTGCCCATCCATAAGGCACACCACAGTCCATTCATCAATTAGGCAGAATAAATACTGGAGAGTTTTCTATTAGACAGGACACATGCCTTGATGCATTCTCTTGTCTAATGTCTACAACCACAGACACAGTGGGATACACAGACATAGAAACACTAGCCCTGTCAAACGACTTATTAGAAACAGTCCACTCCAATCCAAACAAAGAGCCTTTCCTACCTATTCTCAGAAATTGAGAGAAAACCACAAACTCACACCCACACGCAAAAAGGCACCTCTTTAACACAAGTAGGTCTGTGACTATCCAGAGTGTCCTCTAACTGGTGGGCCATACTATGTTCCCCTGAAATGGCCTGTCCTGTCTCAGATCTGGTCTCCTTGGGCAACTTTGTGAAGTTTTCAGGAGCCAGTGGTGAACCAATACCTGCTTTCTCAGGAAAGGTCCCTCTTCAGAGCTCTTCTGGCATTTGACAATCCTCATATCAGTAGGTACCAAGGAAGACTGACTCTGTCCTTGGTAAATCCAAACAAGTGAGACCACTGGAACTGGGACTGGGACTGGCTCTGGGTGCCTGGCTTCCTGGATCACAAGTCCAGAGATTTCCATCACCAAAGAAGTGAGGTGAGGTCACTTCCTTCAGGAACTGAATGAAGTCACTGCCTTGGCCACCACTTTGTACTTACAGTTGCTTCCAAGGGTCCCATGAGATGGAGGCTGCTCCTACTTCCTGTGACACTTTCACAAGTTAGAATGGTATATCAAGCATAGGCACCTGGGAACAGCTTTCCACGCAGGCATGGTTTGATCAGTCTTCTCTACAATAGGAAAGGAGAGGCTGATTCAGACACATCCCTTCATACTGACCAGGTTGCTTGCCATGGAATATGACTTTTGATCTCTTAGGTCCTTCATAGCTGCCTGCAACTTCTCCAGGGTATCATTTCTGCCTGGAACTTTGATGTTCTCAGCAGGTGGAAGACCCCCTACATTATTATTGTAAGACAAACTCTGTCCCGGCTCATCTGTAAACTTAGTTTGAGGGAACAGTGTATGTTTAGGGTAATAACAGGTTCGATTTGGGTTAGGAATCATACTGAGGAACAAACAATGGTATTGGGAACTTGCGATATTTACAAGAATATATTGGTGAAATATATGTATGAACACAGAAATCTAGATAAGGTTTGAATCCAAGAAGGGCATTGGGCTGTTGATTGGAATACTTACCTTTGAATTATATTCTGCATAGATGTCTCAGATAAATCAATATACAATGGCTTAAGATCTTGTACCTTGGATGATTGATTGTAGAAGAGATCATCCAGTCAAAAAGGTATAGTTGGTAGGATTAGGAAGATAGTCAGTAGATTTAGAATAAAAGAGTGAGTATAGGATTTCGACCAAAAGTTCTTTAGCAATAGGATTTCGGATAGAGAGTGAATGTAAATGTCAGCACATGTGAAGAGTCAGTCACAATGATGAACTCGTGAAAATATGTAGGAAAGCAGATATCAATAGAGACATTAGGAAATCAGGCAAAATACAAAGTGAGTGATAGGATTAGTCATTTTCAACAGGGTTGAGGTTCAATATATAATCTTAGGAAGAAACAAATATGTAGTCACAAATAAGATTGATTTGAGAGCACTAGGCAACGTGGACATGGATGTTTTTAGTAAACCATGCTCACATTCCATTTAGGCATTGGTGAAAGGTTAATAAAATAGGTACTTGTCACTTCCTGTTTTTCTGTATGCTTAACAAAACACTGTTGGAAACTTGAGGACTGTTTGCTAATCTTGTTTCCAGAATGTGCTGTCCCCAACTGCCAAACTGCAGAATACACACCCTCACCCGTTTGCACGCAAACCCCCCCCTTGCCCTGACCCATCAATAAACTTCCCTCCCTGCCCTCTCCAAGGAAAGTATATAAGCTCTGCTTAAGCTGTTTTCATTGCTCTCTGCTCTATTCAAATGACCTCTGAGCCCCAGAAAGCTGGTCTCCCAATAAACCCTTTACTGTTGCATGAGACATTCTCTTGGTGGTCTCTTCCTCTGTCGCTCACCCGATCTTTACATCTGGAGGCACCAGCGAGATCCAGCAGTGGCGGACGAAAGACCCCCCAAGGGGCTCCTTTCAGGGTAAGTAAGGTGACTCTTTCTGGTTTCAGGTTGCAGGTTAGGGTTTTGCAAAATCGCTATCGGTGTTGAGCATGAGCTCTCTCTGACGGTGGCTGACAGACGTGTCACAGAGCCACAGGCCACATCCCTGGGGGACGCCCCAGAGGACTCAGGAAATCAAGGAACAATAGTCTCCTCGACTCTGTGATATTTTGTTTCGGATTCGGTATTGCCAGCCCATCAGGTTTTGAGGGCTACTCAGTCCTTGTCTCAGTATTGGACGTCCATTGTCTGTCTTTATTGTCTTGTCTTGTCTGTGTAGTATGTCGTTGCTTTCACTGTTTGTGTATCTCTCATTTTGGGACAGAGCACTTCAACACTTCTCTCCCTGATCCTTGATCACTGGACCAAAGTCTGCTTAAGGGCCCAGAATCTTTCTTTTTCATTAAAATGCTGGACCTGGCAGACTCTCTGTGCCTCAGAATGACACACCTTTGGAGTTGGATGGCCCCCAGAAGGATGTTTCTACTTCCTACAAATTTGAAAAATCAGAGATATTGTCTTTCAGCTGAGGCCACATAGCCATCCAGATCAACAGCCATATATCTTAACTTGGCAGGACCTCTGCAAATCTCCTCCTCCATGGGTGAAGCCTTTCCTTGTCCCTGCCTACGCTCCTACTCCTTCCACCACGATTCTATCTCTCAAACCCTCTGCTCCTCCTCCTCCACCCTCTGTTCTCCCTGAGTCTCAAGATTCTACTGGACTCTCCTCCTCCTTCTTATCCCCTGCCCTTGTCCCCAACCCCCAACAACCTCTAAGTGATTCCCCTGCTGACTCTGCTTCTCTGCCATTGGCGGAAGTTAGGCCGGCCCAGTGCCCTCCAGATGACTCCCCCGCGTCACACACAGACCCTCCTTCCCTGGAGGAAGCTGGCCCGGCTAAAAGAACTCAAAGAACTCCCTGGGGTTTTCACACTTGCCTACTTGGGATGACTGCCAACAAATCCTAGGGACTCTCTTTACGGCAGAGGAATGAGAGAAAAACCTCCTGGAAGCTAAAAAATATATTCTCGGACCAGATGTGTGACCAACACAACTTCCCAACATAATCAAAGCCAGCTTCCCCTTGAATTGACCCAACTGAAACCCCAACACCTTTGAAGGTAGGGAGCATCTGTCCACTTATTGCCAGGCCCTAATAGTGGGTTTCCAATCGGCCGCTAGGGAACCACCTCATTTGGCCAAGGTAAGAGAGATAATTTAAGGGCCTGATAAATATCCCTCTATGTTTCTAGAGAGAATTATGGAGGCATATAGGAGATTTACTCCTATTGATCCTCAGGCAGAGGATCAAAAGGCATCTGTCATGATGGCCTTCATTGGGCAAGCTGCCCTGGATATTAAAAGAAAGTTACAACTCTTAGAGGGATCACAAGATATGACTTTGGGAGATTTAGTCAGAGAAGCCGAGAAAATATACTATATGAGAGAAACAAAGAGAAAGAAAGGGAGCAAAGGGAAGATGAGTGATGCAAAAGACAGATTAAGGCATTGACTAAGGTCCTGGTCACAACAATAAATAGGCCAGAAATTAACAAACAGGAAGACAGGAACGGAAACCTGGGCGCACGCCAGAGGCCACCCCTGGCCTCAGATCATTGTGCCTACTGTAAAGAAAAAGGTCACTGGGCCAAAGAGTGCCCTAGAAAAGAGTCAGCCACGACAGCCAGCCATTTTGACTCAAAAGGATGACTAAGAACGTCAGGGCTCAGATCCCTTCCCCGAGCTCAGGGTAACTTTTGAAGTGGAGAGGACCCAGGTAAACTTTGAAGTGGATAGAGCAGCAGTATACTCAGCCCTTAAGGCCCCACTGGGCACACTATCAAATAAAATGTCTCTAGTTCAAAGGGCTAATGGCAGTAAATATCAGACATAGACAACTAAGAGGACCATGGACATGGGGAAAGGAAAAATCCATCACTCCTTCCTAGTAATCCCAGAATGCCTGGCCCCATTGATGGGCAGAGATCTGCTCAGTAAGCTCCAGGCCAAAACAACTTTTAACCCTGAAGGCCCCAAAATGAAATTTCTAAATCCTTCAGTAAAAACTCCTATAGTCTTGGCTTTATAAATATCAGTAGAAGATGAACATCCACTCTTCACACCCCCCAAGACTGCTCAAACAAGCAAGCTACCCCAGAAATGGATAACAGATTACCCAGATACCTGGGCAAAAACGGCTAGGTTAGGCCTAGCCGTGAAACAACCTCCAAGAACAGTGGAGTTAAAAACCTCAGCCTCCCCAATCAATGTCAAACAATATCCTCTGAGCAGAAAAGCTAAAGATGGGATAAGGCCCCATATTCAGAAATATCTGGCCTTAGGGTCCTAAGGCCCTGTCAATCGGCCTGGAAGACTCCCCTGCTCCCAGTAAAAAAAGCCAGGAACCGGGGACTATCCCCCGTTCAAGACCTAAGAGAGATTAATAACAGAGTGCAGGACATTCACTCCACGGTAACTAATTCGTACAATCTGCTTATCACTCTGAACCCTTAGCAGAAATGGTATACTGTTCTGGACTTAAAAGATGCTATGTTTTGTTTTCCTCTGCATAAA
Source organism: Callospermophilus lateralis (assembly GCF_048772815.1). Classification (NCBI taxonomy): domain Eukaryota; kingdom Metazoa; phylum Chordata; class Mammalia; order Rodentia; family Sciuridae; genus Callospermophilus; species Callospermophilus lateralis. Next base: position 1,818,937 of record NW_027512885.1, on the reverse strand, counting down.
GATAGTCAGTTGCTGTTTGCTTGCTAGTGGGTAGACCCAGAAAGTGGAACGTCTGATCAAGTAACTTGGACTAGACTCCCACAGGGGTTCAAAAACTCTCCCACTCTCTTTGATGAAGCCCTCCACAGAGATCTCAACAACGTCAGAACTACACACCCCAAAGTCACCCAGCTTCAATACGTGGATGACCTGCTACTGGCAGCCAACACCAAAGGAAACTGTGAGTCTGGGACCCAAGCACTATTATATGAGCTTGCTCAACTCGGGTATAGAGCTTCTGCCAAATAGGCCCAAATTTGCCAGCAAGAAGTAATCTTCCTGGGCTATTCCCTTAGGGGCAGTAAACGATGGCTCACTGAGCCCAGAAAACAAACGGTTGTGCAGATACCACCCCCATCTAGCAGCAGACAACACAGAGAGTTTCTTGGGACTACTGGGTTTTGCAGGTTATGGATTTCTGTGTTTGCATCCTTAACTTCTTCTTTATACCCGCTGTTAAATGGAGATACCCAATTCCAATGGACCCCTGAGCACCAGAACGCTTTTGATAACATCTAACGACACTGGCACTGAATTCCTCAACTTGACTGAGCCAAGCCTGCAATTTCAGAAAGCCCTACACTACGTTAAAAATGTACATTAATTCACACACCTTGGTTCAAAGAAACTGCAGGCATTCCTGAAGGATCAAGAACAGAGTTTTCCACTAACCCACTCACAGCAAAAGGAAATAACTGAACAGGTAACAAAAGTCTGTCCGGTCTGTCAATAGGTTAATGCTTATCTTTCCAAGCTTTCCTCAGGAAAGCACCTATTAGGAACCAGACCAGTACAATTCTGGGAAGTGGACTTTACTGAAATTAAGCCAGCAAGGTATGTACTTAAATATCTCCTAGTCTTTGTAGATATATTTTCAGGATGGATTGAAGCCTTCCCCACAAAAAAAGGCACAATTGGTGGTCAAGAAGATCCTGAAAGATATTTTTCCAAGACACGGCCTGCCTAAGGTAATAGGGTCTGATAATGGCCCGGAGTTCATGGCCCAGGTAAGTCAGGGGTTAGCCAGGACACTGGGGATAAATTGGAAGTTACATTGTGCTTATAGACCCCATAGCTCAGGACAGGTAAAAAAAATAAATAGAACCATTAAAGAGACCTTAACGAAATTAAGCTTAGAGAGCGGCATAAAAGATTGGACTATGCTCCTGCCTTATGCACTGTTTCATGCAAGAAATACTCCCTCTATTTCTTTGTGTAACCTCACCCCCTATGAAATTCTTTATGGAGCCCCTCCTCCAGTAAGGGACCTAACCCCAACTCTAAGACCTAGTGATCCCCTCCACAACCCCTTGTTTGACAGACTTAAAGCTCTTGAAAGAACTCAGCGATACCTGTTGAAACAGCTGGCCACTGCCTACCAACCTGGTGAAGAGGGGACTCCACATCGATAAAAAATAAGAGACATCCTCTACATAAGACAACATCAGGTGTCATCCCTGTAACCCCGCTGGACAGGACCATACCAGGTGCTACTTATAAAACCTACAGTGGTAAAGGTAGAAGGAATCAATTCCTGGATCCTAATTCTTATCTCAAGCTTGCGCCCTGTCCAGACTCTGGCTGAAAAACTGGAAAAGACTGGAAACCCTTTCAAATTGCATATTCGCCATGTGGATAAGGCTATAGACTCTCCCCTTGTCCACCAGTAGTCCTTACCCTCATCAGCCCATTCATCAGCGATGGCTGATCACAAATCTTACTAGACAAGAAGTATGGTCTATCTCGCATACAGCCCCCTTAGGGACCTGGTGGCCATCTCTCCACCCAGAATTTGTCAGCTCGCTATACGTCTTTCATATTGGGATATCTCTGATGAAGAGGATCCAACTAAAATTCCATTAAATCCCTACTGTACCACAGATAATGGAAACAAACATTATGGATCTAGGGACACGCGAGCCAGATGCAGGTTGGCTAGCCTAGAATACTATGTTTGCCCGGCAGACTATCAAAGCCACAAACAGCCATGGCTGTGTGTGGGAAAAGCGGACTTCTTCTGAAAATAATGGGGATGTGAGCATACAGGGGCTGCCTGGTGGAACCCAAACTCCTCATCAAATTCAGTACACAGCATTGGCCATATTACCAATTAGACAACCAAAACTGATGGCCCCCAGAGGGGTCTCCAGATCCTCAAATTCTGTGTGACTTTTTCAACTTCGGCAAGTGTTCAAAAAGATCCATCAATTGGGAATTTCCTTCCAAGGAAATTCCCCTATGTTTATGCCTTTTCCCTCCTTTGCTCACATCCTGAACTATGCTTCTCCAATACATCCTCACCCCCCGCCTTCTGCTCCAGACTCTCTGCAGTCACTCTCACATGAGCAACCTGATTTCTCCCCTCCAATTACTAGATCAAAAACAAAAACCTCGGCTGGATCTCATACCATTGCCTCCTTGCTGAGGTAGCAGGTACTGAGGTACCCTTCCACCCACTCACTCCTCTCTTCTCCTGTCAGTGCACGCACCGGGTCCCACCAGGTCCTCTTACCAGCTAACACAAAGCTCAAACCAGCTGAGGAGTGCCCTAAGACGCCTATCCAAGATGTAATGAAAATGGCCTTTAAAGTTGCTTTGTCATCACTGAAAACAGGTTACAAAGAATTTAAAGTCCCTCAAAGGCTTTTTGGGATACTCACTCCCATCCTCCCCTCTGCTCTACCTGTTCTACTGCTCAAGTTTTATTGCCAGGAAAATCCCAAACCCCTTTCCCATTATTCTTTTATATCTCGTTTTCCTCATTCTCAGAACCACGGAGCTGCTCTCACCCCCCACCTTCCTTGTCTTTCCCTCTGTTCCAATCCCACAGAAAAATCTTAAATGGCCTTCTCCAGAAGCCTTGATCATGGCTGACTTTAGGACTTTCAGCAACAGAGGCCCTATACAAGAGTTCAGTGTAGATAAACTTCCTCTTTTTGTGTTGCTTTGTTCTACTTGGCCACTGGCTGGAAAAATCAGCACTCCTAAGCTAGACACCCCCTTACTATTTTTTCACAAAATATGTGAACAAGGCCTCTGGTGTTGAGCTGGGGCTTCCAGAGATGGCTACATTTCTAAGATAAAGAAGTTACCAACTGGGCTCCATGGTAACAGCTGGCAGGAAGAAAAAAAAAGAAGAAAAAAGCTCTCCCCCTACCAGGTGTCCTTTAAAAGTTAACTTTCCCAGAGCAGAGGAAAAAAAACAGAAACAAAAACTGCTTTTTGTGAACTTCTGCAGACTGTGAATTTCTGAGCCCCTTACGTTACATGTTGGGTACAAAATTCTGAAACTACCTAAACTTGGGGTTCAGGGGATTAAAAGATTACAACAGAAGCAATGCCCTCTAAATCTGGTTACAACCAAATAGGACTGTTTCCCTGTCTTCTGTGCTATCTTAGGTGCCTTGCCTTGTCCGTCCTTACAACAGTATAATTCTATATACTTAAACATTGTTTATGTTTTCATAAAATGATCAACATATGGCTGTTGCATGAGACAGTCTCTTGTGGTCTCTTCCTCTGATTAAGTATGTAATGGTGCAGATGTTTCCCAGAGTCCTCTATCATGACGCAGGATCATTTAAAGTTCCAATAGGGGGGCAAACAACCTGGTTCCACCAGGAACCCGTATCCCTCACTTTCTCCATACTATTAGGAATAGGAGTTGCTGCAGCGGTGGGCACAGGAACCACTGCCCTAGTCCATGGGACACAACAAATGACCCAATTAGAAGTAGCAATAGACCAAAACTTAAAGATATTAAAAACCTCCATCACAGCTTTACAGGAATCTTTAACCTCTTTCTCTGAAGTTGTTTTACAGAACAGGCGAGGGTTCGACCTCCTCTTATTGAGAGAAGGGGCCTTTGTCCTGCATTGAGTGAAGAATGTTGTTATTATGCCGACCGTACTGGAGTTTTAAAAGAATCTATGATTACATTAAGAAGACGCCTTGTAGAGCATCAACAAGAGAGAGAGGCCCCAAAAGGGTGGTTTGAGTCTTGGTTCACAGAGACCCTCTGGTTAACTACGCATTTATCAGCCCTGGCTGGTCCATTAATAAACCTCATATTATTGCTAACTGTGAGACCCTGTTTGCTCAACCGTGTAGTTTCCTTTTTCCAAGCTCAAATTGGACAAGTTAAACTTATGGTAATAAGAAAACAATATACCACACTAGCAGACATAAAATGTGACACCCCCAATGATCACTTTAATGATTAAAAGTAACCAAAAGAAGAAGTGGGGAATGAAAGGTTAATAAAATAGGTACTTGTCACTTCCAATTTTTTGGTATGCTTAACAAAACATTGTGGATATCTTGAGAACTGTTTGCTAATCTTGTTCCCTGAATGTGCTGTACTAACTGCAAAACTGCAGAATGTACTCCCTCACCTGTTTGCATGCAAACTGCCCAATCGCCCTGAGCCATCAATAATCTTCCCTCCCTGCCCTCTCCAAGGAAAGTATATAAGCTCTGCTTAAGCTGTTCTCAGGGCTCTCTGCTCTATTCAAGGGAGCTCTGAGCCCCAGCATGCTGGACCCCCATAAACCCTTGGCTGTTGCATGAGACAGTCTCTTGTGGTCTCTTCCTCTGACACTCGCCTGACCATTACATTGGTAAAATAATAAGTGTGACCTTTGCTTTTCGTGTCCAGAATATTAATGTGATAAAATGTACATGTAGATAAGGTGACTTGAGTATATCTTCCACCATTTCTGGGAGCAATATTTTGAAGATGTACAAATTAGTATTGGGTGTACAAATAGGTGTACCCTGTGACTATGAATATAGAGATAATGCAAGAATAGACCATACTGTGAATAAATAATATAATGGGTTCCAAATTTAAATAATGCATTCAATTTATATCTGAAAATATAAAGGAAATCTTATATTGATACACATACATTCATTCCAACCACTGATACATCTAAAGGTAATATTAGGTTTATGGTTTATCATGAAGAGTCTGTGAGTTTTGCTTCAAAACTGATTATGGAAATTTAAAATAATGTGTTTGGAAAGAAGTCTCATGAAAAGACCATTCAAGAAACACGGAGGAATCCATGTGCTCTGAAGCAGGAAGTGATTGAAAGTGAAACAAATGCCTATAAGTTTGCTAACTGGTGGATGAAATATATATCCTATGATGTGCATAAATTGAAGAAATAGTAATGTACCAGTGTTGAATAAAAATGAACATTAAAATACACAACATGTCCCATAGGAATCTACTTGCATTGAGGTTAAACTGGGTCAGTTACTGTATAAATATTAGTATTTGTATGCAACATTAACTGAAGTTAGTTTTCAGTACTGGAAACAAATATGTATTTCAGGTGGATGAATATTTCTGAGAATAATCTTGTGAAAAGTTCATTATAAATCCATATACATGAATATGAATAAATTTACGGAGTGGGTATAAGACACATATATTTCATATTTTGAAAAATCTGGAGAATATATATATATATATATATATATATATATATATATATATATATATATATACACTTCTTGTGTGTGTGTGTGTGTATATACATATATATATATATATATATATACACACACACACACAAACACACACACAGAGATATTAAAAAGAGCAATATATATGCCAATCGAAATTCACCACGAAATATATATTATCCACAGATCCAAAAATATTCTTTTTACTGATCATGGATTTACGTATAGTGTTATTCAACTAGGAAGCTAACCCATAGGTTGAATTTTCAGTTCCAACACTGTTTAGGGGCAGTGATCTCTTCTCACAATTTGTATCTGCCAAGTCAGCCACCTCACAAGTATGCATGTTTCATACCAGGAAGGATTCTATATGTGCATATAAATATACATGTGCTGAATAAGCTACAGAGAAACGGAGACAAGAATTCACATATTTCTTAACTTAAAAACACATAGAGACCTATTCCAACAAAAAATTGACTAGATATATAACTCCTACCCTATGAAATGCAAAAGGAAAGTCCAAATATACACCATGCCTCCTCTGATCTGCTTGTATTCCTATTCTGTTTGGGTTATTTTTCTCCCTCATATTAGGATTAGTAGTCAGAGTCTAGTAGGGTATGTGTTAGTGTCAGGGTTTCAGTATTTCGAATGGAAAATTAGATAAGGAATCCAATGTGTATGCAATATGTGCTACACAAAATTATTCCCACTCTCATCCAGAACAATGACTTGACATTACCTGTGTGGGTAAACACTCCACAAACATCGAGCTCTGTTGGCCTATAGACTTTTTGAGAAACTGCCTCCAAGGTTGGGCACTTGAAATATATGCTATTCTCAGGAGCATTAGCTTCCTTTCTAGTTAGACCATCAAAGCTGGGTCTGCATCTATGTGACCTGGAGGACATGGTTTCTTATTTTACATTGAACTTGAGGCAGCATTGCTGAATTCTCTCTTTGTAGGTAAACTGGTGCCACTGGAGGCTAAGTTTCTTCCCATGTGGACTGTGAAGCTATTTGGAATTCCTCCACTTTTCGTAGTTTTTATTGGTGCTGCACTGGGACTTTGGTATTCGCTTCATGAAATACAACAAGTTCAACTGGGAGACAGTGCTGGAGGGAGTTCTGTCATGTGTGGTTGGTCAGGATCTGCAGGAGAAAGCACCAACCAGGCTTCTATCCAACATAGCTTGCCCCCTTGTCCATAGCAACCTGATTCTGAAAATTGCCCTGAAATCTCTCCAAATAACAAGATGCCTTTACATATAAGGGTCTGCTGGCTGCACCATGTCAGTCCCAAGCCATTTAAAAGCCAATAGCACATTCACATGGCCCCACCACAAATGCTTTATCACACACTTGCACACCACTGCAATAGGCCCACTACTCAGCAGGCTCCAACTTACTGGCCTCTCTGTTCTACACCATTTAAATGAAACACAGTCAATCAACGCTTTTGCTGGAACACTCAAGATCAGCAGCAGGACATCCAAAGGTTCTCAAGTGCCACCTGGTCATGGGAATTTAAAACATTTCATGGTATATATCTTCCCCGTTTTTCAAGGATGAAGTTGGAGGCACTGTGGGTTCAAATCATTCAGGGACCATTAAGTGTTGAGGAAGCTAATTTCAATGAAAGCTCTGGAGGACTCTCACAGGCAAGGCTTCCCAAACAGTGGCCAAAGGTCACATGAAGCCAGGTACATTGAGTTCTACAATGTAAGGTCCATGTGTGTTTTGACTTTCAACTATGGCTGCCAATTATTTCAGAATAAATCATGTGATATCCTGGATGAGATACCCAGTGCTCTGTGGAAAGCCACCCTGGGCCTAGATCTCAGTTTCCAAGGGTGACTCTCATGCGTGGCCTGCTAAAATCCCAACAAAATTCATGACAATACTTCTCTGAGTTCAGTACCAGAACTCATTTTCTAAGGGGAATCACTCCAGAGTTCAAGCCCAGATGGACACAGTCATCTCATTCAACTGCCACGCAAATGACCACAATTAAAACCAAAACACTCCTTCATCGCCCTCATATTCTTCCACATAGACACTCATCATTACCTATGGCTGGAGTTTTCCATGAGGGGTGCAGCCCAAGACAGTGTCCAAAATAAGGTCCCTTTCCCCTCATTTGGCTAAAGTCATGGTGGGCTGGACACCCTTTCTGTGAACCAGGAGTGGTCAAATAGGCTTGCCTTTAATACTGCTCTGCTTCTCCAATTTGAGGCCTAATGACTGTCAGGTATAGATTCTTAATGTGATATGGAGTCATGAGAAAACCCAAGCACCTATGGGCTAGCCTCTGCAGGGCTTTGAAGAGCTCATTTGAAAGAAAGGATCCCTATTCTCACTTGATGGAGATCAGTAGCCTAACAGAGGAAGGCAAGAGACTTCATCCACAATGACTGAACTTTTTGCTATTTTGGTTTTGGATGTACACATGGGATCATTCTTTGGATCCATCAGGTGCTGAGAATCTAATCCACGGCCTAACACAGGGCCAAAAACCTGATTTAGACAAGTCCCTTTCCAATGCAATTAAGCAAAGAGCCACAGGTGATGCCTATTCAATTCCATTTAAAAACTGTTTTCTTCACGCTTCACAAAGTGGTGGCTTGAGGCAAAAACCTTCCTGAGATTCAGGGCAACAGAACAATAGGTAAGCAAAAGGCCCAAAGCAGTGTTTCTCCACTGATATTTTCCTGGTCACACTGATATCTGAGATTTCTGAGATGCTCCCCATTCCCTTCAGCTATCCAGTGCACGGCCATGTCCCAGAGCTTGGAGGTGGTACATATCTTGCACACAAAACCATGAGCCTATTTTGGAGAGTGGCCAGAATTCCTGATGAAAACAGGGACTTAGGAAGGAAGTAGGTGTTGCCCATCCCTAAGGCAAGTGACAGTCCATTCATAAATAGGGTAGGATGAATGCTGGGAAGCTTTCTACTAGACAGGACACATCCGTGATGCATTCTCTTTTCTAATGTCTACAACGAAGGACACAGTGGGATACACAGATATAGAAACACTCACCTTGTCATAAGTCATACTAGAATTTGTCCACTCCAAACCAAACAAACCGCCTTTCTTACCTATTCTCAGAACATGAGACAAAACCACAAACTCACACCCACACCCACAAAGGCACCACCTTCCCCCTAGTATGTCTGTGACTATCCAGAGTGTCCTATGACTGGTGGGCCCTACTATGTTTTCCTGAAAAGGCCTGTCCTGTCTCGGGTCTGGTCTCCTTGGCCAACACTGTGAAGTTGTCTGGAGCCAGCGGTTAGCCACTACCTGCTTTCTCAGTAAAGGCTCCTCTTCAGAGCTCTTCTGGCTTTTTCCATCCTCACATCAGCAGGTACCAAGAAAGACTGACTCTTTCCTTGGTAAATCCAAACAAGTGAGTACACTGGGATTAGTACTGCAACTGGCTCTGAGTGCCTGGCTTCCTGGATCCCAAGTTCAGAAGTTCCATCACCAAGGAAGAGATGTAGGTCACTTCCTTTAGGAACTGAATGAGCAAACTCCCTTGGCAACCACTTGGTCCTAAGAGTTGCTTCCAAGTGTCCCATGAGATGGAGGCTGCCCCTACTTACTGTGACACTTTCACAAGTTAGAATGGTATATCAACCATAGGCACCAGGGAACAGCTCTCCAAACAGGCCTGGTTTGGTCCATCTTCTCTATATTAAGAACAGAGAGACTGATACAGACAAAACCCTTCATCCTGACAAGGTTGTTTGCCATTGAAGATGACTTTTGCTCTCTCAGGTCCTTCATAGCTGCCTACAACTTCTCCAGAGTTCATTTCTACATGGATCTTTGAGTTTCTCAGCATGTGGAAGATCTCCTACATTCCTGTATTGAAAGACCAACTCTGGGCCTGCTCTTTTGTAAAGTTAGATTGAGGGAACAGTGTATGGTTAGGGTTAATAACAGGTTCGATTTTTGTTAGGAATCATTCTGCGTGATGACTAATAGTATTGGGAATCTGCAATATTTACAAAAATATATAGGTGAAATATAAGTACGAAAATATAAATCTAGGTAAGATTTGAAGCCTAGAAGTGCATTGGGCCCATGATTGGTATACTTAGCTTTGAATTACATTCTGCACAGATGTCTCAGATAAATTGATATAAAATGGCATAGGACCTTCTACCTTGGATGATTGAATGTCGAAGAGAACATCCAGTCAAAAAGGCATAGTCGGTAGGATTAGGAAGATAGCCTGTAGGTTTAGAAAAAAGAGTGATTATGGCATTTGGACAAAAGTTCTTTAGCAATAGATTTTTGGGTAGTGAGTGAATGTCAGTGTCAGCACACGCGAAGGGTCAGTCACAATGATGAACTGGGGAAAATAAGTAGGAAAGCAGATATCAATAGAGACATTAGGAAATCAGGCAAAGTATAATGTAAGAGGGTTAGACATTTTCAACATGGTTGAGGTTGAATATATAATCTTAGGAAGAAAGACATATGTTGCCTCCAATATGATTAACATTTGAGAGCATTAGGCAACCTGGACATGGTTGTTTTTAGTAATCCATGCTCACTTTCCATTTTGCTTAGGTGAAAGGTTAATTAAATAGGCACTTGTCACTTCCTGTTTTTCTGTATGCTTAACAAACCACTGTTGAAATCCTGAGAACTGTTTGCTATTTTGTTCCCAGAATGTGCTGTTCCCAACTGCCAAACTGCAGAATATACTCCCTCACCCGGGTGCACGCAAACCGCACACTCGCCCTGACCAATCAATAAATTTCCCTTTCTGCCCTCTCCAAGAAAAGTATGTAAGCTCTGTTAAAGCTGTTCTCAGGGCTCTCTGCTCTATTTAAGTGAGCTCTGAGCCCCAGCATGCTGGACCCCCAATAACCTCTTTGCTGTGGCCGAGTGAAAATTGTATACTGTTCTGTACTTAAAAGATGCTTTCTTTTGCTTGCCTCTGCATAAAGATAGTCAGTTGCTGTTTGCTTTCGAGTAGGTAGACCCAGAAACCGGAACGTCTTTTCAACTAACTTGGACTAGACTCCCACAGGGGTTCAAAAACTCCCCCACTCTCTTTGATGAAGCCCTTCACAGACATCTCTACAACTTCAGAACTACGCACCCCGAAGTCATTCTGCTTCAATATGTGGATGTCCAGCTACTGGCAGCCAACACCAAAGAAAACTGTGAGTCTGAGACCCAAGCACTATTATCTGAGCTTGCTCAACTCGGGTAGAGAGCTTCGGACAAAAAGGCCCAAATTTTCCAGCAAGAAGTAATCTTCCTGGGGTATTCCCTTAGGCACGGTAAATGATGGCTCACTGAGCCCAGGAAACAAACCGTTGTGCAGATACCACCCCCATTTAACAGGAGACAACATAGAGAGTTTCTTGGGACTGCTGGCTTTAGCAGGTTATGGACCTGGGTTTGTGTTCTTAGCTGCTCCTTTATACCCGCTGTTAAATGAGAATGCCCAATTCCAATGGACCCTTGAGCACCAGCAAGCTTTTGATAACATCTAAGAACACTGACAATGAACTCCTCAACTTCAGTGAGCCTAGCCTGCAATTTCAGAAAGCCCTACACTACATTAAAAATGTACATCAACTCAATCAACTTGGTTCAAAAAAACTGCAGGCATTACTGTAGGATCAAGAACAGAGTTTTAGATTAACTCACTCACAGTGAAAGGAAATAATTGAATGGGTAACAAAAGCCTGTCAGTTCTGTCAATTGGTTAATGCTTACACTTCCAAGCTTCCTACAGGAAAGCACCTATGAGGAACCAGACCAGGACAATTCTGGGAAGTGAACGTTACTGAAATTAAGCCAGCAAGGTATGGGCTTAAATATCTCCTAGTCTTTGTAGATACATTTTCAGGATGGATTGAAGCCATTCCCACCAAAAAAAAATAAAAGAAAACCGGCACAAATTGTGGTCAAGAAGATCCTGAAAGATATTTATCAAAGACACGGCCTGCCTAATGTAACATGGTCTGATAATTGAAGACCCTTTATGGGCCAGGTAAATCAGGGGTTAGCCAGGACCCTGGGGATTAATTGGAAGTTACATTGTGTTTATAGACCCCAGAGATCAGGACACGTAAAAAAAATAAATAAAACCATTAAAGAGACCTTAACGAAATTAAGCTTAGAGACCGGCATAAAAGATTAGACTATGCTCCTGCCTTATGCACTATTTCATCAAGAAATACTCCCTTTGTTTCTTTGTGTAACCTCACCCCCTATGAAATTCTCTATGGGGCCCCTCCTCCACTAAGAGACCTAACCCCGACTCTAAGACCTAAGGATCCCTTCCACACACCCTTGCTTGACAGACTTAAATCTCTTGTAAGAACTCAGATATACCTGTGGAAACAGCTGGCTACTGCCTTCCAACCTGGGGACGAGGGGAATCCACATTGATATCAAGAAAGAGACTTCCTCTACATAAGATGACATCAGGTGTCATCCCTGGAACCCCGCTGGAAAGGACCATTCCAGGTGCTACTTATAGCACCTACAGCAGTAAAAGTAGAGGGAATCACTTCCTGCATCCATGCGTCTCATCTCAAGCCTGTGCCATGTCCAGACTCTGGCTGGAAACTGGAAAAGACTGTTAACCCTTTCAAATTGCATATTCGCCACGTGGGTAAGGCTATAGACTCTCTCCTTGGCCACCCGTAGTCCTAACGCTCATCAGCCCCTACTGCAGCGATGGCTGATCACAAATCCTACTAGATAAGAAGTATGGTCTCTCTTGCATACAGCCCACTTAGTGACCTGGAGGCCATCTCTCCACCCAGACATTTGCCAGCTGGCTATAAGTCTTTCCTATTAGAACATCCCTGATGAAGAGGATCCCATTAAAATTCCATTAAATCCTTTCCGTACCATAGATAATGGAAACAAACATTATGATTGTAGGGACAGGCAAGCCAGATGCAGGTTGGCTAGCCTATATTAGTATGTTTGCCCGGCAGACTATCAAAGCCACAAACCGCCACGGCTGTGTGGGGGAAAATCCGACTTCTTCTGTAAGTCATGGGGATTTGAGCATACAGGGGCTGCCTGGTGGAACCCAAAATCCTCATCAAATTCAGTACACAGCATTGGCCATATTACCACTTAGACAACCCAAACTGATGGCCAACAGAGGAGTCTCTAGATCCTCAAATTCTGTGTAACCTTTTTAACTTCTGCAAGTGCTCAAAAGGGTGAAAGGAAATTCCCCTATGTGAAGGCCTTTTTCCTCTTTCACTCACATCCTGAACTATGCTTCTCCAATAGTTCCTCAAACTCAGCCTTCTGCTCCAGACTCTCTGCTGTAAGTCCCACCTCAGCAAACCTGATTTCTCTTCTCCAATTACTAGATCAAAAACCGAAACCTCCGCCGGTTCTCAGAGCATTGCCCCCTTGCTGAGGTAGCAGGTACTGAGGTACCCATCCACCCACTCACTTCTCTCTTTTCCTGTCAGTGCCCACACCGGGTCCCACCAGGTCCTCTTACCACCTAACCCAAAGCTCAAACCAGCTTAGGAGAGCCCTCAGACCCCTATCGAAGATGTAATGAAAATGGCCTTTAAAGTTGCTTTGTCATCACTGAAAACAGGTAACTAAATTTTAAAGTCCCTCACAGGCTTTTTGGGATACTCACTCCCGTCTTCCTTTCTGCTCTACCGTTTCTACTGCTCAATTTATGTTGCTAGGAAAATCCCAAAATCCTTTCCCATTATTCTTTTACATCTCTCCTTCCTTATTCTGAGATCCACGGAGCTGCTCTCACCTCCCGCCTTCCCCATCTTCCCCCTCTGTACCAGGCCCTCAGAAAAATCTTCACTGAACTTCTCCAGAAGTCTTCACCATGGCTGACTTTAGGACTTTCAGCAAAAGCGTCTCTATAAATGAGTTCAGTGTAGATTAACTTCCTCTTATTCTGTTGCCCTGTTCTACTTGCCTAGTGGCTGGAAAAATCAGCACTCCTAAGCTAGACAACCCCTTAATAGTTTTTCACAGAATATGTGAACAAGGCCTCTGGCCTTGAGCTGGGGCTTCACAGAGATGGCTACATTTCTAAGATAAAAAGTTACAAACTGGGCTTCATGGTAACAGTTGGCAGGGGGATAAAAGAAAAGGAAAAAAAAAGCTCTCTGCCTCCCAGGTGTCCTTGAAAAGTTAACTTGCCCACAATAGACGAAAAAACAGAAAAAAAAAAGCTTCGTTTTGTGAATTTCTGCAGACTGTGAACTTCTGAGTCCCTTCTCTTTCATGTTGGGTACAAAATTGGAAAAAACCTAAAATTGGGGTTCAGGGAGTTAATTGATTACAACAGAAGCAATGCCCTCTTAATCCGGTTGCAACCAAATAGGACTGTTTCCCTGTCTTTGGTGCTATCTTAGGTGCCGTGCCTTGTCAGTCCCTACAACAGTATAATTCTATATACTTAAACATTGTTTATGTTTTCATGAAATGGTCAACAGATGTGATTAATTGTGTAATGGTGAAGATGTGTCCCAGATTGCTCTATAATGACCAAGGTTCATTTGAAGTTCAAACAGGGTGGCATACAACCCGGTTCCACTGGGAACATATATCCCTCACTTTAGCCATCATATTAGGAATTGGAGTTGTGCCAGGGGTATTCACAGGAACCACTGCCCTGCTCCATGGTACACAACAAATGACCCAAATAGAAGCAGCAAGAGACCAAAACTTAAAGATAATAGAAACCTCCATCACAGCTTTGCAGGAATCTTTAACATCTCTCTCTGAAGTTGTTTTACACTCAAGTTGAGGGTTGGACCTCCCCTCCATGAGAGAAGGGGGCCTTTGTGCTGCATTGATGTAATAATGTTGTTTTGATGCCGACCATACTGAGGTTGTAAAAAAAAACCTATGAGTAAAATAAAAGGATGCCTTGAAAAGTGTCAACGAGAGAGAGAGGCCCAAAAAGGGTGGTTTGAGTCTTGGTTCACACAGTCCCCCTGGTTATCTACGCTTTTATCAACCCTGGCCTGTCCAATAATAATCCTCATATTATTGCTAACTATATAACCCTGTTTGCTCACCCATGTAAGTTCTTTTCTCCAAGCTCAAATTGGACAAGTTAAACTTATGGTAATACCCCACTAGCAGACATAGAATGTGACATGCCCCAATAATCACCTTTATTATTAAAAGTAGCAAGAAGAAGAAGTGGGGAATAAAAGGTTAATAAAAAAGGTACTTGTAACTTCCTGTTTTTCTGTATGCTTAACAAAACACTGTTGAAATTTTGAGAACTGTTTGTAATCTTGTTCCCAGATTGTGCTGTCCCCAACTGCCAAATTGCAGAATGTATTCCCTCACCCAGTTTCACACTAACCGCCCACTCGCTCTGACCCATCAATAAATTTCTGTCTCTGCCCTCTCCAAGGAAAGTATATAAGCTCTGCTTAAGCTGTTCTCAGGGCTCTCTGCTCTATTCATGTGAGTATATTCAGAAGGAGTATAAAGTGAGTGACAGGATTAGACATTTTCAACAGGCTTGAGGTTGAATACATAATCTTAGGAAGAAACAAATATGTAGTCACCAATAGGATTTATATTTGAGAGCATTAGACAAAGGTGAAATGGATGTTTTAGGAATCCATGCTCACTTTCCACTTAGGATATGGTACAATCATAAGTGTGAACTTTGCATTTGTGTCCAGAATACTACTGTGACAAAATGTATGTGTAGATCAGGTGCATGAGTATTTCTTCCACCATTTCTGGGAGCAATATTTGAAGACTATAAATTATTATTGGGGGTGCAAATAGATGTACCCTGTGTTTATGAAAATAGAGATAATGCATGAATAGACCATACTGTGAATAAGTAATGTAACTGGTTCCAACTTTAAATAATGGATTGAATTCACATCTGAAATTATACAGGGAATCTTATATTGATATACAATCATTCATTCCAACCAGTAATACACCTAATGGTAATATTAGGGTTATGGTTTATCATGATGTGTGTGAGTTTTGCTTCAAAAGTGATTATGGAAATTGAAAATAATGTGTTTGGAAAGAAGTCTCATGAAAAGACCAGTCAAGAAACCTGGAGGAATGCATGTGTTCTGAAGCAGGAAGTGATTGAAAGTGAAACAAATGCATATAAATTTGTGAACTTGTGGATGAAATATATATATTATGAAGTGCAAAAACTGAAGAAATATTAATGTACCAGTGTTGAATGAAATTGAACGTCAAAAGACTCATCATGTCCCATAGGAATTCACTTGCATTGATGTTAAACTGGGTCAGTTACTGTAGAAATATTGATATTTGTAACCACCATTCGCTGTAGTGAGTTTTCTGTTATAGAAAACAAATATGTATTTCAAGTGGATGAATATTTCTGAGATAAATCTTGTGAGAAGTTGATTATTAATCCACATACATGAAAAAGAATGAATTTTGAGAGTGTATATAAGACACATGTAATTCATATTTTGAAATATTTTTAGAGTGTATATATATATATATATATATATATATATATATATATATATAAACACACACACACACACACATACATCACATACATACACACAAAATACACACAGACATTAAATAGTAGCAATATATATGAAAAACGTAATTCATCATAAAATATATACCAACCACAGATGGAAAAATAATATTTATTTTACTGAAAATGGATTTATGTATAATGTTCTACTAGGAAGCTCACCCATAGGTTGACTTTTTAGTTCCAACAGCGTTTACGAGAAGTGATCTCTTCTCACAATTTGTATCTGCCAAGTCAGGCACCTCACACAAATGTACGTATGATACCAGGTAGGATTCTATATGTGCATATAAAAATACAAGTGCAGAATAGGCTAGAGAGAAAGGGAGTCAGGAATTGACATATTTGTTCATTTTTAAAACACATGGAGAAATATTTTAATAAAAAATTCACTAGATTTATAACACCTACCCTTTATCTTGCAAAAGGCAATTCTAGTATAAACCATGCCTCCTCTGAAATGCTTGTATTTCAATTCTATTTGGGTTATTTTTCTCCATCATATTATTATTAGTAGTTAGAATCTATTAAGCTATTGGTTAGTGTCAGGGATTCAGTATTTCGAATGGAAAATTGGAAAATGATCCAATGTATATGCAAATATGTGCTGCACAATAATCTTCCCACTCTCATCCAGAATAATGTCTTGACATTACCTTGGCCTCAAGTAAGACACAATTAGAGGAGAAGAGTTAGAAAATCTGTGAATACATATCTGGATTGGAAAATGCTCAGTAGTTCACAACCTTGGAGGTTGTAGAGGAGTTTCCAAAAGTAAGGGACACGGTTGATACACCCAACCTAAGCTTTTATTAAAATTAGGAGCCATCTTTCCACAAAACCATGAAAAGATAATTTTGGCTTTAGTATAAATTACTGCAAATTCTGAACCTGCTTGAAATGCCTGCCCGTGCCTTGAACTCCCCCATGCCTAGCTCTCTGACCAGATCGCAGCCCTCTCTGAAACTTCAGTGACACCTCATAAACAATGGCCTTCCCTGACCATACAACGACCCTCTCTGAGGCTCTAATGGTCCTCATAATTTCTGATTCTAGGGCCAGCAAAAAAAATGTAAACAAAAATTAGTGTGATGCTTATCAAAATTCTGTTTTCTGTAACGCCCCTTTTGTGTAACTTTCTGGGCTATAAAGCTGGGCTGTAGGAGAGGTGGGTTTGCTGTCTTGTTTCCACTATTTTGAGAGGAAGATGCAGCCCGGCCACTGAAAATAATAAGCTTGTCTTAATTTGACTTTAATTGGAGTCAGTGCTCTTTTCTTGAATCGTGGTCTAACATTTTGTAGTTCCGCAGCGAGATGAACCTGCCCCAACAGATCACAAGACCAGACTGCTGGAAATTCTGAAGCTGGCCTTCCCTCCAGGGCTCCGTCCTGGAGAGGCAAGTTCCAAGGCCTTGGAGTGAGCTTTTGGTCCGGGGAGAACTGCAGTGAACCACCGCACTAAAACAATTAGCAAGCTCATGGTGGAGGAGGCCTCCATTGGTAAGTAGCACCTATATAACATTTGATATCTGGTAAAGGGAGATCTCTTCTGATGACAGAGAGGTGGCCTGGGGAGGCACACATATACTCCTGTCTGGGACAGTAACGAGAATCATTCTGTCCTCTGTTCTATTCTGTAGTGAATTCCTCTGAAAGGGTAGAGAGATGCCAACAGACACACAGAAGTTCCTATCCCGGAGCATTAGCAAGATGTTCCATTGCTCCTCTGTTTTTCTGTTTCTGCGCCGAGTTTCTGTTTTTTGTGTTTTTTTTTCTGTGTTCTACATGTTTTTTGTTTGTTTGTTTTTGTGTGTTTTGTTGTGTGATTTCTGTGGAAAAAACTTAAGGATATTGGACATAAAAATGGGTAATAAAGCATGTAAGACTGACATCCCTTTGAACTGTGTTTTAAAGAACTGTGATGAACTTTACCCCCCTTTGTTAAGCAGGATAAGAGAAGCCACTAGCTGGCTGCCTGGAGCACACACACTGCACAGGGCAATGCCTGCTGGGGACGTAAGAACTGAGTATCTCCCAGGTTAACAATTGAAACTCCTTTAAAACCCCTTGTCCCTTCAGACAAAGAGAGTTACAACCTTTGGGCAGAGACCCCTGTGTTTTTCCTTTGTTAGCAAAGCAGTAAAACTCCCTTTTTCTTTTTCTCAAACCCTGTCCTCATTATTAAATTGGCATGAATTGACTTCAAATTCAGGAAGTGAACTTTAAGTTACAAATTTTGGTACCCCCCACCGCCCCGGAAATTTTTGAGAGCTGACTACTGAAATGTTAGGAGATGGAGCGTGCTTGGGGTGGAACGAAACCAGAAGAGCTAATCCTGTAAGTATAAGGAGGGACTGAGCGACTCCCAGCAGCTGCCAAAGCCCTGTTTTTTCAGAGAATTACCTCCTTCCTTCCCTGCACTCTAAGGATTATGCCACCTCTGTTTTTTTTAAAAAGGAGAAAAAGAAAAAGGGGACACTAAATGCAGTAAAGTAAGCATGGAGACCCTTGATATTACATTTCAGGTTGTCCCTCTGTGAAAACATCTGGTTCCCTTGTGGGGACATCTATGGTTCCACTGGTGTAGTTGATTTTTCTCTTATCTGCTCTGTTTTAAAGGCTTCTGTCTGTCAGCCATATTCTGGAGCTCCTTTCTGTCTGTCTTGTGTCTTTTTTTCTGGCCCTTTAAGACATGTGCAATGATATGTTGATATTATAAATTGTTTCTTGGGAATGATCTTAGCTGAATGTGTGTCTAAATGATTATGTTTTATTGTAACAATCTGGTATCTGAATGGGTTTTTAAAGCATTGCACAATCTTGCAGTTAAAAGTCGGGTTTAGGTAATTGTTCAGTTTATGATTTCAGATAATTCATGTAAGAGAACTTAAATACTTAGGATGGAAAACTAAACAACACAACTTCCAAGTTGGCAAGTAACTTCCCAATCATTCAGGCTATTTTTCACCAATTTTGAACTGGGTAGCCTGGGAAAATGTCACTGTGTGTAGCAGTGCATTAAATTGGACAAGGATAGTAAATCATAGTATGGTATCTGTTGACAAAACAAAGATGTAAAGATATAAAATTTTGTGAATTGTATCTTAAACTTGTATGATAATTTTCAACATCCAAACCTGAATATTATGGTTGAAATGCCTTAGGCCTGAGGTGTCTCCTCAGATTAGCAGCTTTTCCCTGTTCCTTCTGGACCTCAGCCAGGACTTATGTTGAAATGCAAATGAAAGAAGCCTGCTAACTTAGTAGCAGACAGATCTGAGGCCTAAGAGAAAAAAAAAAAGTTAAATTGTATGGTATTTACTAATTAATTACCAGTCATTATTTCTAGAACTCTTATTTTTTTCCTCAGATTCTTTATTTTTTTTTGAGCTCATGATTTTGATCCTACAGACCTAGGTTAATGTTTTTCTGATCAGTTCTATCTTTGACCAACTGTGGAGTTTTTGAAACATTGCAATGGATATTTCACCTGTGAAAAGCTAGAAGACCTTTACTATTATTATGTGTACACACTGTTGTTATGTGTTGTATATCTATATATACATATGTCCGTATATCATATATATGATACACAAATTAACATATATAAAGTGCACTCATAAAAACAACGCTCATAAAAACAAATTTTACAAAGTGGATCTAAAGATCTTTAATTCACGTGATTTAAATTGTTGAATTTAAATTGGATAAACAGATAAACATAAATGTCTTTAAAACTCAGCTTACAAGTTTTTCTAGGTGTTCAAAAATCTAATAAAATATTAATGTCTACAAAAATTCTAATATGACTTGGTTCTAGGACTTTTCCTTCAACAAAAAAAAATGGTTTACAATCTTCAATACATTTGTCTAATATTTTGATAAATAAGTAAAGTAAATTTGATATGGGATTACTCATTCATGAGTACTTTTGTTAGATATCTGATTGATTTACTAAGGTCTGTAGAAGTGTGTAATAAAGTCTGTATAGGACTGTAAAAATCAGTCATGTGTTAAAGAGACAAAAATTTCTGAAAACATAAGTTTACCCATAACATTGTGTTTTATTAAGTTTTATTTTTTCTAGAGCAAGCAACCATAAAAATTAAACAACTGATTAAATAAGAACTGTTATTTTAGAGCCCTGTACTGCCATTTCTTTAAAAGCTAAACTTGCTTAATGTAGAAACATCAATGTAATTGTGATGCTATTAATGTGCTCCTATCTTTCAGGTATACAAGTCTGTAAGGTAGAAACTTTAAAAGAGCATTATACCAAGCTGGTGTTCTGAAGTTGTATAGTAAAAAAAATATATTGGGCATTCATTTACCTGTTTTCAATAAGATATGTAAAGTTTTATGTTACTTTTTACATTGGGGAACAATTTAAATGTATTTTTATGTTAATGAGAGCCTTATCTATGCAAAGGTTAAAAACTTTCAGTGTTTATTAAATTCATGTTTTAAATGTGATATCCTATGGTGTTAGCTAATGTTCATGTGACCTCAAACAATTTATATAAAATTTGTAAAATGATATTTAAAAAAACAAAGTTCATCTTTAGAACTAAAACACTTAATATTTATAAAGAGCCCTGCCTTACCTGAGATAAGGCTCTGTGTCCCATATTACTACATGTGAGAATGACTACGAAAGCTGTAGGTAAGATTATGTTTCATTTAAAGTTATGTTCAAAAGTTGTTTTGTTTTCTGTTAAGATTACTAGGATCTCAAACAGGGGATATAATGTATAACTCAGCTAAAAAATTCAGGGGAGCTATTACACGAACTAAGTATTTTTACACTTGTTAAAAAATTTTATTTTGTAATTTCCTTATAAGTGATCTAAAGATTCCCTGTTAGTGTTTTACAGAAGTGTTGCTTTAAGAACACAGCATGGGTTTATTTAAGATAATAAGTCATCACCTACAAGACACCTACAATACAGATCCCAATTAATAAAAAGATAAATAATTATAAACTTATAGACATTAAACCCCAGTACTCTTAATATAAGGCTGTTAAAATTTATTTGCTGGATAATTAAGATTAGGATTTAAAATTAAATTTACATGAAAAGAGCCAAGAAAACCAATATTTGGCTCTTGCCCTCTGAGTCAGTCTTAATCCATTGAACAGGGGACTTCTCTAAAAGCTTTGCAACTCTGGGCCTCATAACCTCCCAATCAGGGAGATTAATGAGACCACTGGAAAACAGAAAGCCAATCAGGGCATTTGCTATGAAGAAGAGAGTCATCAGAGAAGGGAGACATCTTTGATGCTTCCAAGGGAAGCCCCATGGTCAAGCAAGACCTGGACCCACCTAGCGCAAATGGCACCAGCAGAACTGAGAAGCTGCTCTCAAGTTTCCCCAGGAATGACTTTCATAAAACTCAGCTAATGTTAACAATAGATAGAAACAAAAGTCAGTTGACAGCTTCATCTTAAACACTTAGCAAAGAGAGTTAAAACCAAAATACAGACATTCCTGACATTTTAAATAATAATAATAATAATAATAATAATAATAATAATAATAATATTTTAAGGTATTCACTTTATGTTATCCTCCCAAAAGAAGTAAGACTGGAGGCCACAAAGAAGGATTCTCAGTCAGCAATGCCTGATAACTATAAAAAGTGACTATCAAGAGGAGCTGCCAGAGGCACAAATTTTAAGTTTAAGGCCTACAGATATTCCTAACCTACACAGGTAGGCTTGGTGTTTGCTAGTATGATTATCCAGCCCTGAGTAACAGAATTAAAGGTTTCTCTATTACACACAGAGGTCATACTAGTAAAAGAATTTTGCAAGATCAGATGACATTAAATTATTAAACTGTATCTTATGGGGAGGGACAAATGTAACACTAAATGTTAAATATTAAGTTGACATTCTGATAACTGGGGATATTAAAGCCTGCTGAGGGAACTTCTATACAGTGACATGTTCCAGCTGCTGCAACATTTTTTCAGTACTCATGGTTTTTGTTTCTCACATAGAAGAACCCATCCCCAGATGACTTTACAACCTGTTCTTCCCCAACCAGACTTCAAACCGAACTGATTTCTAAAAGGCAACCCATGTCCCTCAACTGACTTCTAAAAGACAAGTCATGTCCCATATGCTGTGCCCACTCACGTCACCCTCTCTCAGCTCTGAAGACGCCAAAATGAGTGACGCCTCTCGTCTAACAACTATGGAGAAAAAAATAAATAGACTATCAATATAAGTAATTAATTATGTCAGGTAAAATCAGGAATCCAGTTTTGGGTGAGTTCTAAAAATTTGGAGACTGTTACCTGAGGAATTAAAATTCCCTCATTGCTCTTTTCCTACCCTATCAAAGATTTGGAAGGGGCACATTAGAAAGGGGGAATGATAGACCCAACATGATCATTTATTAAAATTGGGAGCCATCTTGCCACAAAACCATGAAAAGATAATTTTGGCTTTACTATACATTACTGCAAATTCTGAATCTGCTTTGAATGCCTGCCCATGCCTTGAACTCACCCATGCCTGGCTCTCTGACCAGATAGCAGACCTCTCTGAAACTTTAGTGACACCTCATAAATATTGGCCTTCCCTGGCCAGACAACGACAGTCGTTGAGGCTCTAATGGTCCTGATAAATTCTGATGAGGGGCCAGCAAAAAACAAAAAATGTAAACTAGCATTAATGTGATGCTTCTCCGAGTTCTCTTATCTGTAACCCGCCTTTGTGTAACTTTCTGGGCTATAAAGGTGGGCTGTAGGAAAGGTGGGGTTGCTGTCTAGTTTCCACCATTTTTAGAGGGAGAGGAAGCCAGTGGAAATAATAAGCTTGGTTTAATTTGATTTTAATTGGAGTCAGTGGTCTTTTGTCATGTCCTGGTCTAACAGGTAAACACTCCACAAATATGGAGCTCTGCCGGCCTAAAACTTCTTGAGAAACTGCCCCTGACCTTGGGCACTTGAAATATATGTTGTTGTCAGGAGCTTTAGCTTCCTTTGTAGTGAGACCATCAAAGCTGGGTCTGCATATATGTGACCTGGAAGATATAGTTTCTTATTTTCAAATGAACATGAGGCAGCAGTGCTGAATTCTCTCTTTGTTGGGAAACTGTGGCCACTGAAGGCTAAGTGCCTCTCCGTGTGGACTGTGAAGCCATTTGCTCATCTTCCACTTTTCATGGTGTTTCTTGCTGTTGCACTGGGAGTTTGGTATTTGCTTCACAAAATACAAGGAGATCAACAGGGACTCAGTGCTGGAGGAATTTCTCATACGTGTGGTGGGTCAGGGTCTGCAGGAGAATACACCAACCAGGCTTCTATCCCACATAGCTTGCCCCCTTAACCATTGCAACCTGATTGTGAACATTGCCCTGAAACCTCTCCATATAACAAGATGGCTTTATATGAAGAGGTCAAACGTATAAGGGATTACGCGCTGCACCATTTCAGCCACAAGCCATTTGGAAGTCATTGGCAGATCCACATGGCCCCACCAGAGATGTTTTATCACACACCTGTGCACCACAGCTCTGTGTCACTATTCAGCAGTCTCCATCTGAGTTTGCCTAGATCTCAGTTTCCAAGGGCGACTCTCATGAGTGGCCTCCTAAAATCCCAACACAATTCATGGCAATTCTTCTCTGAGGTCAGTTCCAGAACTCAGTTTCTAAGGGGAATCACACCAGAGTTCCAGTCATGGTGGCCACAGTCATGTCTTCCAACCGCCAAAAAAATGACCACAATTAAAACCAAAACACTCCCACATGACCCTCATCTTCTTCCATATAGACACTCATCAAATTCTCTGGCTGGAGGTTTTCATAAGGGGCGCAGTCCAAGACAGTGTCCAAAATATGCTCCCTTGCCCCTATTTTCCCTAATGTCAGTGTGGCCTGAACACCCTTCCTGTGAATCACGAGTGATCAAATAGGCCTGCCCTTATTACGGCTTCACTTCTCCAATTTGAGGCCTAATGACTGCCAGTTATAGATTCTTTTTGTGAATTGGAGTCATGAGAAAACCCAAGCATCTATGGTCTAGCCTCTGCAGGCATTTGAAGAACTCATTTGTCCCAAAGGATCCCTATTTTCACTTGATGGATGTCAGAAATATTACAGAAGATGGCGAGAATCTTCATACACAATGACTGCTATTTTGACCATTTTGGTTTTGTAGCACACAGGGAATCTTTCTTTAGATCCATCAGGTGCTGAGAATCTAAGCCACAGCCTCACACAGGACCAAGAGGCTGATTAAGAAACATCCCTTTCCAAAGCAATTAAGCAAAGAGCCACAGGTGATGCCAATTCATTTCCATTTGAAAACTGTTTTGTTCAGGCTTCACAAAGGGGTGGCCTGAGGCAAAGACCTTCCTGACATTCAGGGCAATGGAACAATAGGTAAGCAAATGGCCCAAAGCAAGGATTCTCCACTGAGACTTTACTGGTCACATTCATATCTGAGTTTTCTGAGATCCTCCAATTCCCTTCAGTTATCATGTACATGGCCATGTCACAGAGCTTGGAGGTGATACATATCTTGGACACAAAACCATGAGCCTAGTCTCGAGAGTGGCCAGAATTCAGGAAGAAAACAGCAAGGTAGTAAGATAGTAGGCATTGCCCATCCATAAGGCGAGTCAAAGTCCATTCACAAATTGGGCAGAATGAATGCTGGGAAGCTTTCTACTAGACAGGACACATCCATTGATGCATTCTCTTTTCTAATGTCTACAACCACGGACAAAGTGGGATACACAGACATAGAAACACTCGCCTTATCAAACAACTTACTAGAAAAAGTCCACTCCAAACCAAACAAACCGCCTTTTCTACCTATTCTCAGAACATGAGAAAAAACCACAAACTCACACCCACACGCAAAAAGGCACCTCCTTCCCCCAAGTAGGTCTGTGACTATCCGGAGTGTCCTCTGACTGGTGGGTCATACTATGTTCCCCTGAAATGGACTATCCATTCTCAGATCTGGTCTCCTCGGCCAACTGTGTGAGGTTGTCAGGAGCCTGTGGTGAGACACTACCTGCTTTCTCAAGAATGACCCTGGCATTTGGCCATCCTCACATCAGTAGGTACCAAGGAAGAGTGACTCTGTCCTTAGTAACACAAAACAAGTGAGCCCACTGGGACTGGGACTGGGATTGGTTCTGGGTACCTGGCTTCCTGGATCCCAAGTTTAGAGAGTTCCATTACCAAGGAAGTGAGGTAGGTCACTTCCTTTAGGAACTGAATGAGGTCACTGCCTTGCCAAACACTTTGTTCTAACAGTTGCTTCCAAGTGTTCCATGAGCTGGAGGCTGCCCCTACTTCCTGTAACACTTTCACAAGTTAGAATGATATATCATTCATAGGCACCAAAGAACAGCTCTGCACAAAGGCCTGGTTTGGTCCATCTTCTCTACATTAAGTAGAGAGAGGCTGATTCATACACTTCCCTTCATCCTGACCAGGTTTTTTGCCATGTAAGATGACTTTTGCTCTCTCACGTCCATCATAGCTGCCTACATCTTCTTCAGGGATCCTTTCTGCATGGACCTCTGAGGTTCTCAGCAGGTGGAAGATCCCCTACATTTCTGTATTTTAAGATCAGCTCTGTCCCTGCTCTTCTCTAAAGTTAGATTGAGGGAACAATGTGTAGTTAGGGTTAATATCAGGTTTGATTTGGGTTAGGAATCATTCTGTGGGATGAATAATGGTACTGGGAATCTGTGATATATATAAGAATATAGACGTATGATTCAAGTATGAAAAACAGAAATCTAGGTAAGATTTGAAGCCCAGAAGATAATTGGGCCCTTGATTGGGATACTTAGCATTGAAATACTTTCTGCACAGATGTCTCAGATAAATCGATATACAATGGCATAGGACGTTGTACCTTGGATGATTGAATGTCAAAGAGAACCTCCAGTCAAAAAGGGATAGTTGTTAGGATTAGGAAGATAGTCGGTAGGTTTAGAAAGAAGAGTGAGTATAGGATTTGGACCAAAGTTCTTTATCAATAGAGTTTCAGTTAGAGAGTGAATGTTAATGTCATTCCATGTGAAGAGTCAGTCACAATGATGAACTGGGGAAAATATGTAGAAAAGCAGATATCAATAGAGACATTATGAAATCAGGCAAAGTATTAAGTGAGTCATAGGATTAGGCATTTTCAACAGGGTTGAGGTTGAATATATAATCTTAGGAAGAAACAAATATGTAGTCACGAAGAGAATTGACATTTGTGAGCATTAGGCAACCTGTACAAGAATGTTTTTAGTAATCCATGCTCACTTTACATTTAGGCTTTGGTGAAATTACATAAAATAGGTAGTTGTCACTTTCTGTTTTTCTGTATGCTTAACAAAACACTGTTGAAATCTTGAAAACTTTTTGCTAATCTTGTTTCCAGAATGTCCTGTCCCGAACTGCCAAACTGTAGAATGTATTCCCTCTCCCGTTTACACGCAAACCGCCCACTCGCCCTGACCCATCCATAAACTTCCCTCCCTGCCCTCTCCAAGGAAAGTATATAAGCTCTGCTTAAGCTGTTCTCAGGGCTCTCTGCTCTATTCAAGTGAGCTCTGAGTCCCAGAATTCTGGACCCTTGGTTGTTGCATGAGACAGTCTCTTGGTGGTCTCTTCCTCCAACGCTCGCCCGAACTTTATATCTGAGGGCCGCAGGGAGATCCAGCAGTGGTGGATGAAAGACAGACAATGGGCTCCTCTCAGGGTGAGTAAGGTGCCTCTTTCTGGTTTCAGGTTTCAGGTTAGGGATGGGCATAATGGCTATCGGTGATGAGCATGAGCTCTCTCTGAGGGTGGCTGACAGACGTGTCACAGAGCCACAGGTCATGTCTCTGGGGGACGCCCTGGAGGTCTCGGGAAATCGAGTAACAATAGTCTCCTTGATTCAGTGATATTTTGTTTTGGATTCGGTATTGCCCGCCCATCAGGTTTTGCCGGCTACTCTGTCCTGGTCTCAGTACTGGACGTCCATTGCCTGTCTTTATTGTCTTGTCTTGTCTGTGTCGTGTGTCATTGGTTTCACTGTTTGTGTATCTTTCATATGGGACAGAGCACTTCATCGCCTCTGTCCCTGACCCTTGATCAGTGGACCAAAGTCTGCTTAAGGGCTCAGAATCTTTCTTTTTCAGTAAAACGCCAGACCTGGTAGACACTCTGTGCCTCAGAATGACCCACCTTCGGAGTCGGATGGCCCCCAGAAGGATGTTTCTACTTCTCACTAATTTAAAAACTCAGAGATATTGTCTTTCAGCCAGGGCCACTTAGCCATCCAGATCAACAGCAATATATCTTAACTTAGCAGGACCTCTGCAAATCTCCTTCTCCATGGGTGAAACCTTTCCTTGAACCTGCCCCCGCTCCTACTGCTTCCCCCACGATTGTATCTCTCAAACCCTCTCCTCCTCCTCCTCCACCCTCTGTTCTCCCTGAGTCTCAAGACTCTACTGGACTCTCCTCCCCCTCCTTATGCCCTGTCCTCGTCCCCCAACCCCCAACTCCCTCTAAGTGATTCCCCTGCTGGTGACTCAGACTCTCCACCATTGGAGGAATCTAGGCCAGCCCAGCTCTCTCCAGATGACTACCCCGTGGCACACACAGCCCCTCCTTCCCTGGAGGAAGCTGGCCCTGCCAAAAGAACTCAAAGAACTTGCCGGCAGTGAGTAAATTTTGAAGTGGACACAGGGGCAGTATACTCAGCCCTTAAGACAACATTGGGCCATCTATCAAATAAAATGACTCTAGTTCAAGGGCCTAATGGCAGTAAATATGGGGCTTAGACAACTAAGAGGACCATGATCCTGGGGAAAGGAAAAATCCATCACTCCTTTCTAGTAATCCCAGAATGCCCCCCCCCATTGATGGGCAGAGATCTGCTCAACAAGCTCCAGGCCAGAATAACTTTTATCCCTGAAGGCCCCCAAGTGAAATTTCTAAAACCTTCAGTAGAAACTCCTATAGTCACGGCTTTAACTATGTCAGTAGAAGATCAACATCAACTCGTCACCCCCCCCAAGACTGATCAAACAGGCAAGCTACCCCAGAAATGGATAACAGATTTTGCAGATGCCTAGGAAAAAACTGCTGAGTTAGGCCTAGCCATGAAACAACCTCCAATAACAGTGGGGTTAATAACTACAGCCCACCCAATCAATGTCAAAAAATATCCTCTGAGCAAGAAAGCTAAAGATGGGATAAGGCCCTGTATTCAGAAATATCTGGCCTTAGGGGTCCTAAGGCCCAGTCATTCAAACTGGAACACACCCCTGGTACCAGTAAAAAAATCCAGGAACTGGGGTCTATCGCTTCCTTCAAGACCTAAGAGAGATCAACAACAGAGTGCAGAACATTCACCCCACGGTACCTTATCTGTACAATCTGCCTAGCACTCTGAACCCTGAGCGGAATTGCTATACTGTTCTGCACTTTAAAAAAATGCTTTCTTTTGCTTGCGTCTGCATAAAGATAGTCATTTGCTATTTGCTTTCGAGTGGGTAGACACAGAAACCAGAACGTCTGGTCAACTAACTTGGACTAGATTCCCACAGGGGTTCAAAATTTCCCCCACTCTCTTTGATGAAGCCCTCCCCAGAGATCTCAACAACTTCAGAACTACGCACCCTGAAGACACCCTGCTTCAATATGTGGATGACCTGCTACTGGCAGCCAACACCAAGGAAAACTGTGAGTCTGGGACCCAAGCACTATTTTCCGAGCTTGCTCAACTCGGGTATAGTGCTTCTGCCAAATACGCCCAAATTTGCCAGAAAGAAGTAATCTTCCTGGGATATTCCCTTAGGGGCAGTAAACGATGGCTCACTGAGCCCAGAAAAGAAACCATTGAGCATATACCACCCCCATCTAATAGCAGACAATTCAGAGAGTTTCTTGGGACTGCTGGCTTTTGCAGGTTATGGATACGCGGGTTTGCGTCCTTAGCTGCTCCTTTATACCCGCTGTTAAAAGGAGATGCCCAATTCTAATGGACCCCTGAGCACCAGCAAGCTTTTGACAACATCTAATGACACTGAAACTGAAATCCTCAACTTCACTGAGCCCAGCCTGCATTTTCAGAAAGCCCTATGGTATGTTAAAAATGTACATCAACTCACTCACATTGGTTCAAAGAAACTTCAGGCATTCCTGAAGAATAAAGAACAGAGTTTTCCACTAACCAACTCAGAGTGAAAGGAAATAACTGAACAAGTAACAAAAGCCTGTCAGGCCTGTCAATTGGTTAATGCTTACCCTTCCAAGTTTCTTGCAGTTAACCACCTACAAAGATCCAGACCAGGACAATTCTTGGAAGTGGACTTTACTGAAATTAAGCCAGCATGGTATGGACTTAAATATCTCCAAGTTTTTGTAGGTACATTTTCAGGATGGATTGAAGCCTTCCCACAAAAAAAAGGCACAAATTGTGGTCAAGAAGATCCTGAAAGATAATTTTCCAAGATACGGACTGCCTAAGGTAATAGGGTCTGAAAATGGATTGGCGTTCATGGCCTTGTAAGTCAGGGGTTAGCCAGGACCCTGGGGATTAATTGGAAGTTACAATGTGCTTATAGACCCCAGAGCTCAGGACAGGTAAAATAAATAAATAGAAGCATTAAAGAGACCTTAACAAAATTAAGCTTAGATATCAGCATAAAAACTTGGACTATGCTCCTGCCTTATGCACTGTTTCATGCAAGAAATACTCATACTCCCTCTGTTTCTTTGTGTAATCTCACGCGCTATGAAATTCTCAATGGTCCCTCCTCCAGTAAGGGACATAACCCCAACTCTAAGACCTAATGATCCCTTCCGCACCTCCTGAGTTGACAGAGTTAAAGTTTTTGAAAGAAGACAGTGATATCTGTGGAAACAGCTGGCCACTACCTACCAACCTGGGGACGAGGGGACTCCATATCAATATCAAGTAAGAGACTTCATCTACATAAGACGACATCAGGTGTCATCCCTGGAATCCCGCTGGAAAGGACCATACCAGGTGCTACTTATAACACCTACAGTGGTAAAGGTAGAGGGAATCACTTCCGCGATCCATGCCTCTCATCTCAAGCCTGCGCCCTGTCCAGACTCTGGCCTGAAAATAGAAATGACTGGTAATCCTTTCAAATTGTGTATTCGCCATGTGCATAAGGCTATAGACTCTCCCCTTGGCCAATAGTAGTCCTAAACCTCATCAGCCTGTTCAGCAGCGATGGCTGATCACAAATCATACTGTACTAGAAGTATGCTCTATCTTGCATACAGCCCCCTTAGGGACCTGGTGGCCATCTCTCTACCCAGACATTTGTCAGCTGGCTATAGGTCTTTCCTATTGGGATATCCCTGATGAAGGGGATCCCACTAAAATTCCATTAAATCTTTTCCGTGCCATACGTAATGGAAACAAACATTATGGATGTAGGGACACGTGAGCCAGATACAGGTTGGCTAGCCCAGATTACTATGTTTGCACAGCGGACTATCAAACCCACTAACAGCCAGGGCTGTGTGGGTGAAAAGCCGACTTCTTCTGTAAGTCATGGGATGTAAGCATACAGGGGCTGCCTGGTGGAACCCAAACTCCTCATCAAATTCAGTACTCAGCATTGGGCATATTACCAATTAGACAACCAAAACCGATGGCCCCCAGAGGGGTCTCTAGATGCTCAAATTCTGCATGACCTTTTTGACTTCGGCAAGTGCTCAAATGTTGGAAGGAAATTCCCCTATGTGGAGGCCTTTTTCCTCCTTCACTCACATCCTGAACTATGCTTCTCTAATAGATCCTCACCCTCTGCTTTCTGCTCCAGACTCTCTGCTGTCACTCCCACATAAGCAACCTGATTTCTCCCCTCCAATTACTAGATCAAAAACCGAAGCCTCTGCCGGCTCTTAGACCATTGCCCCCTTGCTGAGGTAACAAGTACTAAGGTACCCATCCACCCACTCACTCCTCTCTTCTCCTGTCAGTGCCCTCACCAGGGCCCACCAAGTGCTCTTACCAACTAAACCAAAGCTCAAAAAGCTAAGGAGAGCCCTCAGCATCCTATCCAAGATGTAATGAAAATGGCCTTTAAAGTTTTTTTTTTGTCATCAGTGAAAACAGGTTAATAAAAATTTAACATCGCTCACAGGCTTTTTGGGATACTCACTCCTGTCTTCTCCTCTGCTCTACGTGTTCTACTGCTCAACATTTTGTTGCCTGGAAAATCCCAAACCCCTTTCCCATTATTCTTTTACATCTCTCCTTTCTCATTCTCAGACCATTCTCTTAAACCTCTCTCTCTGAATTTGTTTTACAGAACAGGCGAGGGTTGGACCTCCTCTTCATGAGAGAAGAGGGCCTTTGTGCTGCATTGAGGGAAGAATGTTGTTTTTATGCCGACCATACTGGAGTTGTAAAAAAATTTATGAGTAAGTTAAAAAGATGCCTTGAAGAGCATCAACAAAGGAGAGGGGCACATAAAGGTTGGTTTGTGTCTTTGTTCACATAGTCCCTCTGGTTACCTACGCTTTTATCAACCCTGGCCAGTCCATTAACAATCCTCATATTAATGCTAATTGTAGGAACCTGTTTGCTCAACCGTGTAGTTTCTTTTCTACAAGCTCAAATTGGATAAGTTAAACTTATGGTAATCAGACAACAATATACCTCACTAGGAGACATAAAATCAGAGACCCCCCAATGATCACTTTTATGATTAAAAGTAACCAGAATGAGAAGTGGGGAATGAAAGGTTAATAAAATAGGTACTTGTAATACCTGTTTTTCTGTATGCTAAACAAAACACTGTTGAAATCTTGAGAACTGTTTGTTAATCTTGTTCCCAGAATGTGCTGTCCCCAACTGCCAAACTGCAGAATGTACTCCCTCTCCCATTGGCAAGCAAACCACTCACTCGACCTGACCAATCAATAAATTTCCCTCCCTGCCCTCACCAAGTAAAGTACATAAGCTCTGCTTAAGATGGTCTCAGGGCTCTCTTCTCTATTCAAGTGAGCTCTGAGCCCCAGCATGCTGGACCCCCAAAAAGCCCTTTGCTGTTTCATGAGACAGTCTCTTCCTGGTTTCTTCCTCCAATGCTCGGCCGACCTTTACATTGGTACAATCATAAGTGTGAACTTTCCTTTGTGTGTCCAGAATATTACTGTAATAAAATATATATGTAGATCAGGTGACAGGAGTATTTCTTCCACCATTTCTGGGAGCAATATAATGAAGATGTATGAATTAGTATTGGGGATAGAAATAGGTGAACCATGTGTCTATGAATATAGAGATAATGCATGAATAGACAATACTGTGAATAAATAATATAACTGGTTCCAACTTTAAATAATGGATTGAATTGATATCTGAAAATATACAGAAAATCTTATATTGATATAATACATTTAATCCTACCCGTTATATATCTAATTGTAATATTAGGGTTATGGATTCTCATGAAGAGTGTGTGAGTATTGATTCAAAAGTGATTATGGAAATTGAAAATAATGTGTTTGGAAAGAAGTCTCATGAAAAGACCAGTCAAGAAACCCGGAAGTGTACATGTGTTCTGAAGCAGGAAGTGATTGAAAGTGAAACAAATGCCTAAATATTTGCTAACTTGTAGATAAAATATATATCCTATGATGTGCATTAATTGAAGAAATAGTAATGTAGCAGTGTTGACAAAAATTAACGTTAAATACACATCATGTCCCATAGGAATCTACTTGAATTGATGTTAAACTGGGTCAGTTACTGTAGAAATATTAGGATTTGTATGCACCATTCACTCAAGTTAGTTTTCAGTACTAGGAAAGAAATATGTATTTCAGGTGGATGAATATCTCTGAGAATAATCTTGTGAAAAGTTGATTATAAATCCACATATATGAATATTAATTAATTTAGGGAGTGTATAATAAGACTCATACATTTCATATTTTAAAAAATCTGGAGAGTGTGTGTGTATACACACACACACATACACACACACACACACTGAGACATTAAAAATAGCAATATATATATATCAATCGAAATTCACCATGAAATATATATCATCCACAGATCCAAAAATATTCATTTTATTGAAGATAGATTTATGCATAATGTTGTTGAACTAGCAAGTTTTCCCATACATTGAATTTTCAGTTCCAACAGCATTTAGGAGGAGTGATCTCTTCTCACAATTTGTATCTGCCACGTCAGCCACCTCACAAAAATGTACGTGTGATACCAGGTAGTATTCTATATGTGTATATAAAAATGCATGTGCTGAATAGGCTACAGAGAGAGGGAGACAGGAATTCACATATTTGTTAACATTAAAAACACATGGAGAACTATTTCAACAGAAAATTGACTATATTTATAACACCTACCCTTTTTTATGCAAAAGGCAAGTCCAACTCTACACCATGCCTCCACTGAACTGCTTGCATTTCTATTCTGTTTGTGTTATTTTACTGCATCATATTAGGATTAGTAGTCAGAGTCTAGTTTGTAATGGGTTACTGTCTGGGATTCAATATTTCAAATGGAAAATACGATAATGAATCCAATGTGTATGCAAATATGTGCTACACAAAAATCATCCCACTCTCATCCAGAACAAAGCTTTGACATTCCCTTCGTCTGAAGTAAGTCACAGTTAGAACAGTGGTGTTAGAAAATCTGTGAATACATATCTGGAATGGAAAATTCTCGGGAGTTCACAACCTTGGAGTTGGTAGACGAGTTTCCAAAAGTAAGGGACATGGTAAACACTCCTCAAACATGGAGGTCTGCTAGCCTAAAGACATCTTGAGAAACTTCCTCTGAGGTTGGGCACTAGAAATATATGTTATTTTCAGGAGCTTTAGCTTTCTTTGTAGTGGGACCATCAAAGCTGGGTCTACATCTATGTGACCTGAAGGATATGGTTTCTTATTTTCCAGTAAACTTGAGGCAGCAGTTCTGAATTCACTCTTTTTAGGTAAACAGTGGCCACATGGGTCTAAGTGTCTCTCCGTGGGGACTGTGGAACCATTTGGTCATCCTCCACTTTTCGTGGTGTTTTTTGCTGCTGCACTGGGAGTTTGGTATTTCCTTCACAAAATACAAGAAGTTCAACAGGGACACAGTGCTAGACGGAGTTCTGTCACTTGCGGTGTGTCAGGGTCTGCAGTAGAATGCACCAACCAGGCTTCTTTCCCACATAGCTTGCCAACTTGTGCATAGAAACTTGATTCTTAACATTGCCCTGAAACCTCTCCATATAAAAACATGCTTTTACATATACGGGTCTCCTGCCCGCACCATGTCAGTCACGAGCAATTTGGAAGCCAATGGCAGATCTACATGGCCACAACACAAACGTATGATCACACAACTGCACACCACTTTCTAGGCCCACTACTCTGCAGGCTCTAACTTAATGGCATCTCTGTTCTACACCATTTTCATGAAACCCAGTCAATCAAGGAACTGTCTGGTACACTCTTGATCAGCAACAGGACATCCAAAGGTTCTCCAGTGCCACCTGGTCATGGGAATTTCAAAAATTTCATTTTATTTATCTAGCCATTTTTCAAGGATGAAGTTGGAGGCACTGTGGGTTTCAATTCATTCAGGAACCATTAAATGGTGAGGAAGCTCATTTCAATGAAAGCTCTGGAGAATGATAACAGGCAAGGTTTCCCAAAGAGTGTCCAAAAGGTCACATGAAGCCAGCGCTGTTGAGGTCTACAATGTGAGGTCCATGTGTGTTTTGACTCTCAACTATGGCTGCCAAGTTTTTCAGAATAAAATCATGTGATATTCCGGCTGAGATTTCCAGTGCTCTCTGGAAAGCCACCTGGGCCTAGATCTCAGGTTCCAAGGGTGACTCTCATGCATGGCCTCCTTAAATGCCAACACAATTCATGGCAATACTTCTCTGAGGTTAGTTCCAGAACTCAGTCTCTAAGGGAAATCACACCAGAGTTCAAGAGCAGGTGGACCCAGTCATCTCTTCGAACTGCCACACAAATGACCACAATTTAAACCAAAACACTCCCACATGACCCTCATCTTTATCTATATAGACATTCATCATAACCTCTGGCTGTATGTTTCCATGAGGGGTGCAGCACAAGACAGTGTCCAAAATAGACTTCCTTGCCCCTCATTTGCCTAAAGTCTGGGTGGCCTGGAAACACTTCCTGTGAAACAGGAGTGATCAAATAGGCCTGCCCTAAATACTGCTGTGCTTCTCCAATTTGAGGCCTACTCACTGTCATGTATTGATTATGTATGTGATTTGGAGTCATGAGACAACACAAGCAACTATGGGCTAGACTCTGCAGGGATTTGAAGAGCTCATTTGACCCAAAGGATCCTTATTCTCACTTGATGGAGGTCAGGAACCTTACAGAGGAAGGCGAGAGACTTCATCCACAATTACTGCACTTTCTGGCATTTTGGTTATGGATGCAAACATGGGATCTTTCTTTAGATCCATCAGGTGCTGAGAATCTAAGCCAAAGTCTCACACAGGGCCAAGTGGCTGATTCAGACACATCCCTTTCCTAAGCAATTAAGCAAAGAGACACAGGTGATGTCCATTCATTTCCATTTGAAAACTGTTTTGTTCAGGCTTCACAAAGGTGTGGCCAGAGGCAAAAGCCTTCCTGACATTAAGGGCAACAGAAGAATAGGTAAGCAATAGGCCCAAATCAGGGTTTCCCCACTGAGACTTTCCTGGTCACATTGATATCTGGGTTTTCTGAGATGCTCCAATTCCCTTCAGCTATCCAGTACATGGCTATGTCACAGAGATTGGAGGTGGTAAATAATTTGGACACAAAACCATGATCCTATTCTGGAGAGTGGCAAAATTCAGGAAGAAAAGAGAAACTTAGGAAGATAGTAGGCATTGCCCATCCATAAGGCAAGCTGAATTCCTTTCATAAATTGGGTAGGATGAATTCTGGGAAGATTTCTACTACACAGGACACATTCATTGATGCATTCTCTTTTCTAATATCTACAACCAAGGTCACAGAGAGATGGACAGACATAGAAACACTCGGCTCCTCAAAGGACTTACCAGACACAGTCCACTCCAAACCAAACAAACCACCTTTCCTACCTATTCTCAGAACATGAGACAAAATCACAAACTCACACCCACACCCACAAAGGCACCTCGTTTTCACAAATAGGTCTGTGACCATCAGGAGTGTCCAATGACTCGTGGGCCCTACTATGTTTTCCCGAAATGGCTTGTCCTGTCTCAGATCTGGTCTCCTTGGCCAACTCTGAGAAGTTGTGAGGAGCAAGCGATGAACAACTACATGCTTTCTGAAAAAGTACACTCTTCAGAGCGCTGCTGGCATTTGGCAATCCTCACATAAGTAGGTACCAAAGAAGACTGACACTGTCCTTGGTTATTTCAAAAAACTGAGCCCACTGGAACTGGGACTGGGACTCGCTCTGGGTGCCTGGATTCCTGGATCCCAAGTTCAGATAGTTCCATCACCAAGAAAGTGAGGTAGGTCACTTCATTCAGGAACAGAATGAGGTCACTACCTTGGCGACCACTTTGTCCTAACAGTTCCATTCAACGGTCCCAATAGATGGAGGCTACCCCTACTTCCTGTGACACTTTCACAAGTTAGGATGGTATATCAACCATAGGCACCCAGGAACATCTCTCCACACAGGCCTGGTTTGGTCCATCTTCTCTACATTAAGAAGAGAAAGGCTGATTCAGACACAAACCTTCATCCTGACCAGGATGTTTGCCATGGAAGGTGACTTGTGCTCTCTCAGGTTCTTCATGGCTGCCTACAACTTCTCCAGGGATTATTTCTGCATGGACCTTTGAGGTTCTCAGCAGGTGGAAGATCCCCTACATTCCTCTTTTGTAAGACCAACTCTGATCCTGCTCTTCTGTAAAGTTAGATTGAGGGAACAGTGTATGTTTAGGGTTAATAGCATGTTCAATTTGAGTTAGGAATCATTCTGTGGGATGAATAATGGTACTTGAAACCTGTGATATTTACAAGAAAGGGGAAATATAATTATGAAAACAGAAATCTAAGTAAGATTTGAAGCCCTGAAGGGCAAATTGGGCCCTTGAGTTGGATACTTATCTTTGAATTATGTTCGGCACAGTTATCTCAGATAAATCCATATACAATGGCATAGGACCTTGTACCTTGGATAATTGAATGTAGAAGAGAACATCCAGTCAAAAAAAGATAGTCAGTAGGATTAGGATGATCTTCCGTAGGTTTAGGAAGAAGAGTGAGTAAATGATTTGGACCATAAGTTCTTTCGCAAGAGGGTTTCGAGTAGAGAGTGAATGTAAATGTCAGAACATGTGAAGAGTCAGTCACAAAGATGAACTGGGGAAAATATGTAGGAAAGTAGATATCAATAGAGATATTAGGAAATCAGGAAAAGAATAAAGTGAGTGATTGGATTAGACATTTTCAACAGGCTTGAGGTTGAGTATATAATCTTAGGAGGAAACAAATATATAGTCACAAATAGGATTTACAATTGAGAGCATTAGGCAACCTGGAGATGGATGATTTTTGTAATCCATGCTCACTTTCCATTTAGGATTTGGTACAATCATAAATGTGACTTTGCATTTTGTGTCCAGAATATTACTGTGATAAAATGTATATGTACATCAGGGAACATGAGTATTTCTTCCACCATTTCTGCAAACAAGTTTTTGAAGACATATAAATTAATTTTGGGAGTAAAAATAGGTGTGCCCTGTGTCTCTGAATATAGAGAAAATGCATGAATAGACCATACTGTGAATAAATAATATAACTGGCTCCAACTTTAAATAATGGATTGAATTGATATCTGAAAATATACAGGAAATTTTATATTGATATACATCCATTCATTACAACCAGTTATACATCTAATGGTAATTTTAGGGTTATGCTTTATCATGAAGAGTGTGTGAGGTTTGCTTTAAAATTGATTATGAAAATCGAAAATAATGTGTTTGGAACGAAGTTTCATGAAAAGGCCAGTCAAGAAACCTGGAGGAAATCATGTGTTCTGAAGCAGGAAATGATGGAAACTGAAACAAATGCCTATAAATTTGTGAACTTGTGGATGAAATATATATATTATGATGTTCAAAAACTTAAGAAATAGTAATATACCAGTGTTGAATGAAAATGAACCTCAAAATACACACCATGTCCCATAGGAATCTACTTGCATTGATGTTAAACTGAGTCAGTTAGTGTAGCAATATTAGGATCTGTAACCACCATTCACTGTAGTGAGTTTGTTGTACTAGGAAACAAACATGTATTTCACGTGAATGAATATTTCTGAGAAAAATCTTGTGAAAAGTTGATTATAAATCCACATACATGAACATGAATGAATTCAGGGAGTGTATATAAGACACATATATTTCATATTTTGAAAAATCTGGACAGTATATATATATATATACAAAACACACACACAGAGACATTAAAATGTAGCAATATATATGCCAATCGAAATTCATCATGAAATATATATCCTCCAGAGATGGAAAAATTTATATTTTAATGAAAATGGATTTATGTATAATATTCCACTAGGAAGGTCACCCATAGGTTGAATTTTAAATTCCAAAACTGTTTAGGAGGGGTGATCTCTTCTCACAATTTGTATCTGCCAATGCATGCACTCACAATAATGTACTTGTGATACCAGGTAGGATTCTATATGTGCATATAAAAATACATGTGCTGAATAGGCTACAGAGAAAGGGAGAGAGAAATTCACATAGTTGTTAACTTTAAAAACTCATGGAGAACTATATCAATTAAAATTGACAAGATTTGTAACACCTACAATTTGTTATGTAAAAGGCAAGTCCAAATATATGTGATACATCCACTGAACTGCTTGTATTTCTATTCTGTTTGGGTTATTTTTCTCCATCATATTAGGATTATCAGTAAGAGTCTAGTTGGGTATGGGTTATTGTCAGGGATTCAGTATGTCGAATGGAAAATAGGAAAATGTATCCAATGTGTATGCAAATATGTGCTACACAAAAATCTTCCTACTCTCATCCAGAAAAATGCCTTTACATTACCTTCACCCCAAGTAAGACACAATTAGAGGAAAATAGTTAGAAAATATGTGAATACATATCTGCAATGGAAAATAATCAGGAGTTCACAACCTTGGAGGTGGTAGAGGAATTTCCAAAACTAAGGGACAGGGTAAACACTCCACGTACATGGAGCTCTGCCGGAATAATACTTCTTGAGAAACTGCCTCTGTGGTTGGACACTTGAAATATTTGTTGTTCTCAGGAGCTTGTCAGAAACTATGTTCCTTTGTAGTGAGAACATCAAAGCTGACCCTGCATCTATGTCCAATGTACAAGAGACAGCAGTGCCGAATTCTCCATTTGTATGTAAACTGTGGCCACTGTGGGTAAGTGTCTCCCCGTGTGGACTGTGAAGCCATTTGGTCATCCTCCACTTTCCATGGTGTTTCTTGCTCCTGCACTGGGAGTTTGGTATTTGCTTCATGAAATACAAGGAGTTCATCTGGGACACAGTGTTGGAGGGACTTATGTCACATGTGGTTTGCCAGGGTCTGCAGGAGAATGCACCAAACAGGCTTCTATCCCACATAGCTTTCTCCTTGACCATAGCAACCCTATTCTGAAGATTGCCCTGAAAGCTCTCCATATAAAAAGATGCCTTTACAAGAAAGAGCCTGCTGGCTGCACCATGTCAGCCACAAGCTATTTGGAAGTCAATGGGAGATCCACATGTCTCAACCACAGATATTTTTTCACACACCTGCACACCACAGCTCTTGGCCCACTACTCTGCAGGCTTCAATATACTGGCATCTCTGTTCTACACCATTTTCATGAAACCCAGTCAAACAAGGCACGGTCTGGTACACTCATGATCAGCAACAGAACATCCAAAGGTTCTCCAGTGCAACCAGGTCATGGGAATTTCAAAAATTTCATGGTATTTATGTAGCCATTTTTCAAAGATGAAGTTGGAGGCACTGTGGGTTTCAATTCATTCAGGAACCATTAAAAGTTGAGGAAGTTCATTTCAAAGAAAGCTCTGGAGAACTCTCACAGGCAAGGCTTCCAAAAGAGTGGACAAAAGGTCACATGAAGCCAGGCCCATTGAGTTCTCCAATATGAGTTCCATGTGTGTTTTGACTCTCAACTATTGCTGCCAAGTATTAAAGAAAAAAATCCTGTGATATCCTGTCTGAGATTCCCAGTACTCTGAGGAAAGCCACCCTGGGCCAAGCTCTCTGTTTCCAAGGGCGACTCTCATGCGTGGCCTCATAAAATCCCAACACAATTTATGACAATACTTCTCTGAGTCAGTTCCAGAACGCAGTCTCTAAGGGGAATCACACCAGAGTTCAAGCCCAGGTTGACCCAGTCATCTCTCCACACCGCCAAACAAATGACCACAATTAAAACCAAAACACTCCCACATGGCTTCCATCTTCTTCCATGTAGACACTCATCATAACCTCTGGTTGGAGCTTTCCATGAGGGGCACATTCCAAAGAGTGTACAAAATAAGCTCCATGTCCCTCATTTGGCTAAAGTCAGGGTGGGCTGGAAACCCTTCCTGTGAAACCGGAGTGATCAAATATTCCTGCCCTTAATACTGCTCCGCTTCTCCAATTTGAGGCCTTCTGACTGTGGGGTTTAGATTCTTTATGTGAATTGGAATCAGGAGAAAAGACAAGCCCTTCTGCAGAGATTTGAGGAACTCATTTGACCCAAAGGATCCCTATTCTCACTTGATGGATTTCAGGAACCTAACAGAGGAAGGCAATAGAATTCATTCACAATGACTGAACATTTTGCCATTTTGGTTTTGGATGCACACATGGAATCTTTCTTTAGATCCATCAGGTCCTGAGAATATAAGCCACAGCCTCACACAGGGCCAAGAGGCTGATTCAGACACATCCTATTCCAAAGAAATTAAGCAAAGAATCCAAGGTGATGCCCATTCATTTACATTTGAAAACTGTTTTCTTCAGGGTTCATAAAGGGGTGGCCTGAGGCAAAGACGTTCCTGAAATTCAGGGCAACAGAACAATAGGTTAGCAAATGACCCAAAGCAGGGTTTCTCCACTGAGAGTTTCCTGGTCACACTGATATCTGAGTTTTCTGAGATACTGGCCATTCCATTCAGCTATCCAGTACAAGGCCATGTCACAGAAGTTGGAGTTGGTACCTATCTTGGACACAAATCCATGATCCTATTCTGGAGAGTGGCCAGAATTCAGGAAGAAAAAATGGGACTTAGGAAGGTAGTAGGTTTTGCCCATCCATAAGGAAAGCCACACTCCATTCATAAGTTAGACAGGATGAATTCTGGGAAGTTTTCTAGTAGACAGGACACATCCATTGTTGCATTGTCTTTTCTCGTGTCTACAACCACGGACACAGTGGGATACACAGACATAGAAACACTCACCTTGTCAAACGACTTACTAGAAACAGTTCACTCCAAACAAACAAACAAACAAACAAACAAACAAAAAAAAAACGCCTTTCCTACCTATTCTCAGAACATGAGAGAAAACAACAAACCCACACTCACAAAGGCACCTCCTTCCCCCAAGTAAGTCTTTGACTATCTGGTGTGTCCTCTGACTGGTGGGCCATACTATGTTCCCCCGAAATGGCCTGTACCCTCTCTTGTTTCCTTGGCCAACACTGTGAAGTTGTCAGGAAAAAGTGGTGAGCCACTACCTGCTTTATCAGGAAAGGACCCTCTTAAGAGCTCTCCTGGCATTTTGCCATCCTCACATCAGTAGGTACCAAGAAAGACTAACTGTCCTTGGTAAATCCACACAAGTGAGCCCACTGGGACTGGGACTGGGAATGCACCTGGGTGCCTGGCTTCTTGGATACCAAGTTCAGAGAGTTCCATCACCAAGGAAATGAGGTACATCACTTTCTTTGGAACTGAATGAGGTCACTGCCTTGGCAACCCCTTTGTCCTAACAATTGCTTCCAAAGGTGCAGTGAGATGGTGGCTGTCCCTACTTTCTCTGACACTTTCACAAGTTAGAATGGTATATCAATCATAGGCACCCGGGAACAGCTCTCCACACAGGCCTGGTTTGGTCCATCTTCTCCACAATAAGAAGAGAGAGCCTGATTCAGAAACATCCTTTCATCCTGACCAGGTTGTTTGCCATGCAAAGTGGCCTTTGCTCTCTTAGGTCCTTCATACCTGCCTACAACTTCTCCAGGTATCATTTCTGCATGGACCTTTGAGGTTCTCAGCAGGTTGAATGTCCCCTACTTTCCTGTATTGTAAGAACAACTCTGTCCCTGCTCTTCTGTAAAATGAGATTGAGGGAACAGTGTATGTTTAGGGTTAATAACAGGTTTGATTTGGGTTAGAAATCATTCTGCTCCATGAATAATTGTATTGGGAACCTGCGATATTTACAAGAATGTAGAGGTGAAATATAATTATGAAAACAGAAATCTAGGTATGATTTAAAACCCACAAGGGCATTGGGCCCTTGATTTGGATACTTAGCTTTGAATTATGTTCTGCACAGATGTCTCAGAAAATTTGATATACAATGGCACAGGACCTTGTACCTTGGAAGATTGAATGTAGAAGAGAACATCCACTCAAAAAAGGATAGTCATTAGGATTTGAAAGATAGTCGGTAGGTTTAGGAAGAAGAGTGAGTATATGATTTGGACCAAAAGTTCTTTAGCAATAGGGATTCAGTTAGAGAGCGAATGTATATATCAGCACATATGAAGAGTCAGTCACTATCATGAACTGGGGAAAATATGTAGAAAAGCAGATATCAATAGAGGCATTACTAAATCAGGCAATGTATAAAGTGAGTGAGAGGATTAGACATTTTCAACAGGGTTGAGTTTGAATATATAATCTTAGAAAGAAAGAAATACGTAGTTACCAATTGGATTGACATTTGAGAGCATTAGGCAACCTTGAAATAGATGTTTTTAGTAATCTATGTTCACTTTCCATTTAGGCTTTGGTAGAATCATAAGTGTGACCTTTACAATTTTTGTCCAGAATATTACTGTGATAAAATGTATACATAAATCAGGTGATATAAGTATTTCTTCCACCATTTCTGGGAGCAATATATTGAAGACGTATAAATTAGTATTGGGGGTAAAAATAGGTGTACCCTGTGTTTATGAATATAGAGATAAAGCAAAAATAGACCATACTGTGAATAAATAATATAACTTGTTCCAACTTTAAATAATGGTTTGAATTGATATCTGAAAAATTACAGGAAAT
Organism: Callospermophilus lateralis; assembly: GCF_048772815.1. Lineage (NCBI taxonomy): Eukaryota > Metazoa > Chordata > Mammalia > Rodentia > Sciuridae > Callospermophilus > Callospermophilus lateralis. The sequence goes on along the minus strand of NW_027512885.1, from coordinate 1,775,528 downwards.
CTTATATGGATATACAATCATTCATTCCAACCAGTTATTCATCTAATGGTAATATTAGTGTTTTGGTTTATCATGAAGAGTGTGTGAGTTTTGCTTCTAAAGTGATTATGGAAATCGAAAATAATGTGTTTGGAAAGAAGTCTCATGAAAAATCCAGTCAAGAAACCCTGACAATACATGTGTTCTGAAGCAGGAAGTGATTAAAGTTGAAACAAATGCCTATAAATTTGCTCACTTGTGGATGAAATATATATCCTATGATGTGCAAAAACTGAAGAAATAATAATGTACCAATGTTGAATAAAAATAAACATCAAATTACATATCATGTCCCATAGGAATATACTTGCATTGATGTTTGACTGGGTCAATTACTGTAGAATTATTAGGATTTGTATACACCATTCACTGAAGTTAGTTTTCACTACTAGTAAACAAATATGTATTTAAGGTGGATGAATATTTCTAAGAATAATATTGTGAAAAGTTGATTATAAATCTAAGTCCATGAACATGAATGAATTTAGGGAATTTAAATAAGACACATATATTTCATAGTTTGAAAAATCTGGAGAGTGTATATATATATGTATATATATATATATATATACACAAAACACACACACAGACATTAAAAAGTACTAATATATATGCCAATCGAAATTCATCTTTAAATATATATCATCCACATATGTAAAAATATTTATTTTACTGAACATGAGTTTACGTATAATGTTGTTCTACTAGGAAGCTCCCCTATAGTTGGAATTTTCAGTTCCAACAGCGTTTAGGAGGAGTGATCTCTTCTCACAATTTGTACCTGCCAAGTCAGCAACCTCACAAAAATGTACCTATAATACCAGGTAGGATTTTATAAGTGCATATAAAAATACATGTGATGATGAATAGGCTACAGAGAAAGGGAGACAGGAATTCACATAGTAGTTAATTTTAAAAACACATAGAGAACTATTTTAATTAAAAATTGACTAGATTTATAACACCTACCGTTTATCATGCAAAAGGAAAGTTCAACTATATACCATGCCTCCTCTAAACTGCTTGTATTTGTATTCTGTTTAGGTTATTTTTCTCCATCATATTAGGATGAATAGTCAAAGGCTAGTAGTGTATGGGATAGTGTCATGTATTCAGTATTTCAAATGGAAAATTGAAAAATGGATCCAATGTGTATGCAAATATTTGCTACACAAAAATCTTTTCAATCTCATCCAGAACAATGCTGTGACATTACCTTCGCCCCAAGTATGACACAGTTAGAGGAGAAGAGTTAGAAAAATCTGTGAATATATATCTGCAATGAAAACTGCTCAATTTTCACAACTTTGGGGGTGGTAGAGGAGTTTCCAAAAGTAAGGGACAATGTAAACACTCCACAAATGTCGAGACCCCTTGCCCACAAGGAAGACGCAACTCAGGAATCTTCTTTCAGCAGTTTATTCAGGCCCTTGATATTTCTTCTTCTTCCTTGTTGGATGCCCCTCCCAGCCTTAATAAAGCATCCCAAGCCCCAATGCAAAGCTGCCACGTGGAACTTTCTCACAGGGTGCTGAAAAACCATGCACCAACTCTCCCAAACAAGGAGTTGTTTGTTACAGACCACAGTGGAGCCAGCGCCATCCTGCAATGGCGACCATAATCTGCAGAAGCGGCTCACCACAGTTCCCCCTTTCTGTTTTCTGAAAACAATACAGGCGAGAGTACAGGTCCTATCCCACTGTGCAGAAGTGGCTGCATAGTATGGCTCAGTCCTAAGGAGGGCCCTTCCCCAGATCTGAAGCCATATCAGCCGACGCCTTTTTTGTGGGGCGGGGCGTGGACATCAAACCCGCATGCAATAGGACATGCTCTCCTTGAGGCCCACTTCAAGGATCACTCAAGTGCAGTGCCTTGCCTCGCATCCTGTATCATGATGAAGGTGGACGAAGGGGGACAGCTGAGGCTGAACTGTGGCTGTACACAACGACAAACGAGTTGACAGCACCCTGAAAGAAAGGCACGGACTTTAAGGCGATAGAGAAGCATTAGTGTGGAAACCCACCTGCGTGCAATGGCAGCAAGACCGGCAGAGTGCAAGGGCTTTCCAACACTAAGAGAATAACGAGGAAAGACATGCCGATCCCAGTGCAATGTTATAATAACTTGGGGTGCAACGACCATGTCAAAGATTTACTGTTTAAGATGCGCAAGCCAGACTTGAGGTGAATTGCCATTTTCTAAAGCTGCAAGAGCTTGGATGATCATAGCCTTATCGTGAGCATTGCGGGCCTTGAGGCAACAGAGAAACCACAAACAGAGAAACATACCGAAGCAAGACATTGCACCAAAAATGCCTACCCCCACCCACTGTTTAAAAAAGGAAAAAGCAGAAGATATCCAATCGGTGAATTGACCCAAAGTCACGGGATCAACACGGGTGTTATTCAAGACACCTATCTGGGTTAGTTGAGACTGGATCATGTCTTCCGCTTCCATGGACCAATTTCCAGCCAAATATTCGCCAATGATGCGGGAAGCATTCCTGGAATCATTAAATCTGACAGAGGTTATGCATAAATGTGCACGTTGGTCAACGCAACCCAAAAGCACTAAGTCAGCCAATTCTTCTACCTGAGCTTGGAGTAAATCTATTCTTTGGTTGGCAGCTAAAATCCCTGACAAAATATATTGATTAATTGTATTTTGGGATTCAAGTATGGTGGAAGTTTGTTGGACAACTTGATTAATGGTGGCAGCAGTTTGTACTTGATTGGCCATAGCCACTCTGGCCGTAACCGCTGCAGCAGCAGATACCGCCACGGCTGTCACTATAGCCGCTGTGATTCCAAAATCTCTGTGGACTCTAAGTAGCTCAACAATAGGGAATTTATCAGGATCCGCAGTGACCGGGATTGGGACAAAAGTTGGAATTTTCATAACCACTGCTACAGTCCAGGAACCATTCCAACACTCAGATAAGAGACTGGTAGTATGAGAACAATCCAGCATCCCCGACAAGGTGGCCTTAGCCAAAAGGAATAAGAAGGGGGATTGGACACAGACCATTGCAGGAGGCATTGTGGCATTATACAACAGAGAGTTGAATGAAACAGATGTAAGTCAATTACCTCGTTCACTTTCCCTAACAGTACCAGAAACATTAGTCAGCCAACTTTTGGCTCCTACAAACTGAGCCAATGCAGAAATATCGGCTGAAGCCCCCTTTTCATTGGAAATCAGCCATTGAAACCAGGACCAACCTACTCCTGTAGAGGAGCTGGCACTATTGTTAAAGTTATAAACATACCTCTTAAGAGAGGGGGAAAGGGAGAAACCTTTAGCAACTTGATGTTTCTCCCAAGAATGATCCTGACAAGGCGTAAATGTTGGGGGGAAACCAAGATTAGGGGAACAGTAAGGAGAGGCCTTGAAATGAGTGGCATCATGAATACTACTAGAAGAAGGAGGTACTGGGATTAGTACCTCGGAGATAATAGCCAAGGTAGTTATGTTAAGAGCAGAGCTACTGTTTGCGGGGGTTCCTGAGCCTGATTGCTTCCCCGAAGCTACCTTGCTCAATACAGCACTGATAATGCTCCCTGAGACCTGATTGGACCACAATGGGTCCTCCCAGTTAGTCAAATTTTTGGTCTTAAGGCTAATGCAATTGGCGTTTTTAAGTCTGAAACAAAAAACTCCTGTTAGATTAACTTGAGATTGATTAAAAATTCTCTCCATGTCCCCTCTAAGAGAGGCACAGGGAGCAGACATCTCACATGAGGTAGAAAAAAGAGTGGGGAGGACACTAGAATTACCATGAACCGGCATCGGCATTGGCCATGCCAGTGCCACTGCCCACCACCGCATTGGTGTCGCCTGTGCCATCGGCACCAGCACCAGAGCCAGAGCACTTAGCAGAATGAAGATCCTCATCACAGAATTGTTGTGGTATCTCTTGTTGCTGGTCAGTTGATGTCGAGACTCTTCTTGTCAAGCGTTCAGGGACCCACAACGGTTCCGTACGATCCTGGGGAAAAACACATACAGATCCTCGTGCCCATGTCAGCACGGGTTCAGGGCCGTAAGAACATCCCGTAAGAACATCCTTCCACTTAAAATAGCATCAGGCCCGTAAGAACATCCTTCCACTTAAAATAGCCAATCACAGAGGGCTGAGGGGACACATGTCTATCGGCCGCAAAGCCACCATGAATATCCAAATTCGAAAAATTAATGTTAAAGAGAGCTAAGGACAGGCGTTCTTTAGGAGTGTGTTCAGCTCCTATTCCCCCTTTTTGTTTTTGTAAAGTTTCCTTTAAGGTGCGATGAGCACACTCAACAATGCCTTGTCCTTGAGGATTGTAAGGCAAACCATGAGTAAGTTGCACTCCCATAGTAGAACAAAAAGCTGTAAATTGTCTGCCAGTATAAGCAGGTCCATTATCAGTCTTAAGGGATGCAGGTGCACCCCATGCTGCCCATGCCTCTAAACAGTGAGTAATGACATTACGTGCCTTTTCTCCTGATAAAGCAGAATCATGGATAATTCCAGAGCACGTATCAACGGAAACATGCACATACTTGAGGTTACCAAAGTCAGGTATATGTGTAACATCCATTTGCCAAACAACCAATGGCTTTAATCCCCGTGGGTTTACTCTATAATTAGGGGGATGAAGAAATGTGACACAGTGGGGACATTGCAATACTATCTGCCGAGCATCCGCTCTTGAAATGGAAAAATGCCTGTGCAGCGTTAATGAATTAACATGGAAGATTTGGTGAAACAACTTAGCCCCCTCTAAGGAGGAAGCCAAGCATATCAATTGACCTCTAGTGGCTAAGTCCGCACGCACAGACATTACCCTGGGATAACGGACCAGGAAGAGAGGTGTGAGCCCTGATGTGCATTGGATAAAAAGAAGCAGTGTGGTTAGAGATAAGCTGTTGAAGCTGAGTAAAGTAAGCAGACACATTGTGGGCATCACTAATAGCTCCCACGGCCTCCAGGACTTTTAGTGCTTGTACCACATATCTGGAGTCCGAAATAAGATTAAAAGGAAAAGAACACTGTTTAAAAACTTCAATAACAATTTGTAGTTCTATCCATTGTGGATTTACAGGAGCAAATTGATGCTGGATAGGGGGAGAGTCATTAATTACATAAGCTCCCATTCCAGACTTGGAACCATCAGTAAAAATGTTAACAGCCCCCGGAATTGGACTGGATGAAGTTACCTTAGGGAAAATGATGGGATGTTCTTTAACAAAATGGAGTAATGGATGAGAAGGGTAGTGATTATCAATACCCCCTTGAAACGAGCAACACAGAATAGCCCAGTTGTCTAGAGTAGCACATAAAACATTAAGTTGAGCTTTAGTGTAGGGTATGATAAGAGAAGAAGGTGATTGGCCGAAAAATTGAATGCTTTGTTGAATCCCTTTAAGTGCCAACGCTGCAACAGCATCAGGATAATATTCTAAGGATTTTCCTGGGGATACATGTGGGTGGATCCATAGTAAAGGCCCATCTTGCCACAGTACTCCAGTAGGCTGCCGCATAGTGGCAAGCACACATAACTGGAAAGGTTTATCACTCTGGAGCCTGCATAGAGTGGCATGCTGTATAGCTTGTTCTACTTTTATAAGGGCCGCTCTAGCCTCAGTAGTGAGGCTACGAGGGGAAGCAAGATCTGGATCACCGTTAAGAGTAGCATACAAAGGCTGGAGCACAATATTAGGAATATGTAAATATCCTCTTATCCAATTAATGTCTCCCAGCAATTTTTGAAAATCATTTAGAGTTTGGAAATCTTGAGTCCTGATGGTAATTTTTTGTGGTTTTAATTTGTCATACCCAATTGTCGCTCCCAAATACCTGATAGAATCTCCTGTTTGAAACTTTTCAGGTGCGATGTGCAGTCCATGTTAAGCCAACAGCATCACGAGTTCTTTTTAAGCCTCATTAACTGTCTGTTCTAATTTTGCGGCCAATAACACATCATCCATATAATGAATGATCTTGGTGGAGGAATACTTATGTCTGAGAGGTGCGAGTGCCTTCCCCACATACATTTGGCACATCGTGGGACTGTTAGCCATCCCCTGTGCCAACACCACCCACTCAAACCTTTGATCTGGTTCCTCGTGATTACACGAGGGAAGGGTGAAAGCAAAACGTTGTGAATCTTTAGGATGCAAAGGAATGGAAAAGAAACAGTCTTTAATGTCAATAACAATTATATGCCAGCCTTGAGGAACAGAGGAGAGCAGAGGCAGCCCTCTTTGAATGGGTCCCATAAGTTGCATCTGAGCATTAACTGCTTGTAGATCATGCAGTAGACGCCACTTCCCTGATTTTTTCTTAATGACAAATATGGGAGTATTCCATGGAGAAGTAGAAGGTTGGATGTGACCCAAATCAAGTTGTTCTTTGACTAGATCATGGGCTGCTGCCAGTTTAGCTGAGGGAAGAGGCCACTGAGGCACGCAAACAGGCTCCGCGGTGAGCCATGTTATGGGTATTTGAGCCCCAGTGGCCCCTAGGAAAAACCCAGACCAAACCTGTTAAGCTTTTGATGAGCTAGCACAGGATGCTTACGCCCCTGTAGGTTCCTATTAGGGTCCCCAAAAATCTTTCCAGCAGCATCCACCATCCTTGCTACAAAATCTGAAAAGGGTTCTGTAGAGCCCTGCAGAATCTTAGTCAAGTAACTAGACACCTCTCCTCTATTTGGAAGTGACTTCCATGCCCGAATGCAAATGTTGTTAATTTGATCATATGCCTCAGGAGGGAATCCTGTCTCTTGATTAGCAAATCTGCCTTGTCCTAAAAGCATATCCTTGTCCCAATGGGGGTGTCCCGACGCATAGTTTTGGGCGGCCTGCTCAACAGCGCCCTCTAGCAGAAAGGCTCTCCAGTCCAAATATTTACCTGGAGAAACACAAGCCCGAACAAGGCTAGCCCAATCTGAAGGAGTCATACAAAATCTAGCAAGTCCCTCCACCTGAGTAAGGGTGAAAGCGGCATCCACGCCATAAGTGCGGAAAGATTCCGCCAAGGTTTTAATTTTCTTAAAGTCTAAAGGCTCATGATATCTTCCCCTGTTATTGTCCTGAAATACAGGGTATGCAAGTCCCATATCTGTATTAACTGTCCTCCAAACTTGCGCATGAAAATATCTCCCGGAATTTTGGCTCCCCCCCACATACGGGGGTGGGGCAACCGGCACCATATCTTCTTTGAGATATTCTACCTCCTCCTCCTCAGAGTGTTGTTGACCGATATTGGATCCTGTCCCCTTTTTACAGTAGGCCTGCGTGCCTGTATCCCTTTTTTCTTTTTCTTCACTTTTATCTTTTGTAGTTGTTGTAACAATATATCAAGGTCCTCAGAACTCTCTGAGCCACTTGTGTTCTCAGGCGTTTTTAATTCAGCCAAGTCTGGGTAGAGCCTTCTCCTATTTTTAGTTTCAGGCTCTTTTGCCTTCTCACTACTCTTACTCCCAATGTTCTCTGCCGCTTCACTATGTGATCCTTCAGACTTTTCCTCATGTAGTTGCTCAAAAACTTCTTGTCCTTTAGTAAGTGCTTCCTGACATCTGCCATCTGGGAGGCAACTACGGATCATCTTCCAAAGGGGTATCACCCCACCCTCTAATATGCCCTGCTCAGAAGCAAAGTCAAGATCTGTGCCTAACTTATCCCAGCTAGGTATAGTAAGGCTGCCCGAGAACGCAAACCACGGTGCAGCAATATCTGTCTTCCGTAAAAATCTCTGTAAAGTACTACGTTTCACTTCTAGGCCCTTGCAACGTAACAGGTTATCTAGGGCCAGGAGAAGCGGACTTGAAGATACGGCACTCATGACACAACAAAAGACACACAAAAAACAAAAGTGAAAGTAAGAGCGAAAGTACACAGTGCAGCTGCAATAAGATGTAATGCTCTCTCTGGCTTTACAGAGGAGCTGCCGCTTTGATAGCGGGTCCCACTTACCTGGGACTAATCCCCGCTTTGACCGCGGGTCCCCCTTACCCGGGACTAACCTCCGCTTTGACCGCGGGTCCCACTTACCTGGGACTAACCGGTGCACCACCCCTGACTGCTGAAAGTTCTGGTTCCCGGGTTTTCAGCACCACTTGTCGCGACCCCTTGCCTGCAAGGAAGATGCAACTCAGGAATCTTCTTTCAGCAGTTTATTCAGGCCCTTGATATTTCTTCTTCTTCCTTGTTGGATGCCCCTTCCAGCCTTAATAAAGCATCCCAAGCCCCAATGCAAAGCTTCCACGTGGAACTTTCTCACAGGGTGCTGAAAAACCATGCACCAACTCTCCCAAACAAGGAGTTGTTTGTTACAGACCACAGTGGAGCCAGCACCATCCTGCAATGGCGACCATAATCTGCAGAAGCGGCTCACCACACACAAACATGGAACTCTGCTGGCCTAAAGTCTTCTTAAGAAACTCCCTCTGAGGTTGGGCACATGTAATATATGTTGTTCTCAGGAGCTTTAGCTTCCATTGTAGTGAGACCATCAAAGCTGGGTCTGCATCTATGGGACCTGGAGGACATGGTTACTTATTTTAAAATGAACATGAGGAAGCATTGCTAAATCCTCTCTTTGTAGGTAAACTGTGGCCACTGGGGGCTAAGTGTCTCCCCATTTGCACTGTGAACCCATTTGTTCATACTCCATCTTTCGTGGTGTTTCTTGCTGCTGCACTGGGAGTTTGGTATTTGCTTCACGAATCAAGGAGTTCAACTGGGACACAGTGCTGGAGGGAGTTCTGTCATGTTTGGTGGGTCAGGGTCTGCAGGAAAATGCACCAACCAGGCTTCTATCCCACAAGCTTGCCTCTTTGAGCATAGTAACCTGATTCTGAACATTGCCCTGAAACTCCTCAATATCACAAGATGCCTTTACATAGAAGGGTCTGCTGGCTGCACCATATCAGTCTTAATCCATTTGGAAGCCAATGGCATATCCACATGGCCACACCACAGATTTTTTATCACACACCTGCCCACAATTTCTCTAGGCCCACTACTCAGCAGCCTCCAACTTACTAGCATGTCTTTTCTATATTATTTTCATGAAACCCAGTCAATCAAGGCACCTTCATGTATACTTATGATCAGAAACAGGACATCCAAAGGTTCTCCAGTGCCACCTGCTCATGGGAATTTTAAGCATTTCATGGTATTTATCTAACCATTTTTCAAGGATGAAGTTGGAGGCACTATGGGTTTCAATTCATTTAGGGACCATTAAATGGTGAGAAAGCTCATTTCAATGAAAGATCTGGAGAACTCTCACAGGCAAGGCTTCCCAAAGAGTGGCCAAAAGTTCACATGAAGCCAGGCCCATTGAGGTCTACAATGTGAGGTCCTTGTTTGTTTTGACTCTCAACTATGGTTGCCAAGTCTTTCAGAATAAAATAATGTGATATCCTGGCTGAGATTTCCAGTGCTCTGTGGAAAGCAACCCTGGGCCAAGACTCATTTTCCAAGGGCGACTCTCATGCGAGGCCTCCTAAAATCCCAACACAATTCATTGCAATACTTCTCTGAGGTCAGTTCCAGAAATCAGTCTCTAAGTGGAATCACACCAGAGTTGAAGCCCAGGTGTAACCAATCATCTCTTCCAACCGCCACACAAGTGATCACATTTAAAACCAAAACACTCCCACCTAGCCCTCATCTTCTTCCATGAAGACACTCATAATAACCTCTGGCTGGAGGTTTACTTGAGAGACACAGCCCAAGACAGTGTCCAAAAGAAGCTCCCTTACCCCTCATTTGCCTAAAGGCCCGGACTCCCTTCCTGTGAACCAGGAGTGATTAAATATGCCTGCTGTTAATACTGCTTCGCTTCTCCAATTTGTGGCCTACTGACTGTGGAGTTTAGATTCTTTATGTGAATTGGAGTTATGAGAAAACCCAAGCACCAATGGGCTAGACTCTACAGAGCTTTGAAGAACTCATTAGACCCAAGGAATCCCTATTCTCACTTGACGGAGGAAGGAACATTACAGAGGAAGGTGAGAGACTTCATGCAAAATGACTGCTCTTTTGGCCATTTTCGTTTTGGATGCACACATGGAATCTTTCTTTAGACCCAACAGGTGCTGAGAATCTAAGCCACAGCCTCACACAGAACCAAGAGGCTGATTCAGACTCATCCCATTCCAAAGCAATTAAGCAAAGAGCCCAAGGTGATACCCATTCATTTCCATCTGAAAACTGTTTTCTTCAGGCTTCACAAAGGGGCGACCTGAGGCAAAGACCTTCCTGACATTCAGGGCAACGGACAAATAGGTAAGCAAAAGACCCAAAGCAGGGTTTCTCCACTGAGACTCTCCTAGTCACACTGATATCTGAGTTTTCTGATATGCTCCCATTCCCTTCAGCTATCCAGTACATAGCCATGTCACAAAGCTTGGAGGTGGTACATAACTTGGAAACAAAATCATGAGCCTATTCTAGAGAGAGGCCAAAATCAGGAAGAATACGGAACTTAGGAAGATTGTAGGTGTTGTACATCTATAAGGCAAGCCACAGTCCATTCATAAATTAGGGAGGATGAATGCTGAGAAGCTTTCTACTAGACATAACACATCCATTGATGCATTCTCTTTTCTAATATCTACAACCACAGACACAGTGGGATACACAGACATAGAAACACTCGCCTTGTCAAAGGACTTACTAGACACAGTCCATTCCAAACCAAACAAACTGCCTTTCCTACGTATTCTTAGAACATGAGACAAAACCACAAACTCACACCCATACCCACAAAGATACCTCTTTCCCCCAAGTAGGTATGTGACTATCCAGAGAGTCCTCTGACTGGTGGGCCATTTTTTGTTCCCCCGAAATGGCCTGTCCTGTCTAAGATCTGGTCTACTTGGCCAACTCTGTGAAGTTGTCAGGGCCCAGCAGTGAGCCACTACCTGCGTTCTTAGGAAAGGCCGCTCTTCAGAGCTCTCCTGGCATTTGGCCATACTCACATCAGTATTTACCAAGAAAGACGGACTCTGTCCTTGGTAAGTCTAAACAAGTGAGACCACTGGGACTGAGACTGGGCCTGCCTCTGGGTGCTTGTCTTCCTGGATTCCAAGTTCAGAGAGTTCCATCACCAAGGAAATTAGGTAAGGTCACTTCCTTCAGAAACTGAATGAGGTCACTGCCTTGTCAACCACTTTGTCCTAACAGTTTCTTCAAACGGTCCTTTGAGATGGAGGCTGCCCCTATTTCCTGTGACAATTTCACAAGTTAGAATGTTATATTAACCATAGGCACTTGGAACAGCTCTCCACACAGGCCTGGTTTGGTTTATCTTCTCTACATTAAAAAGATAGAGGCTGATTCAGACACATCCCTTCGTCCTGACCAGGTTTTTTTTGCAATGTAATAGGACTTTCGCTTTCTCAGGTCCTTCATAGTTCCCTACATCTTCTCCAGGGATCATATCTACATGGCCTTTGAGCTTCTCAGCAGGTGAAAGATTCCCTATATTCCTGTATTGTAAGACCAACTCTGTGGCTGCTCTTTTGTAAAGTTAGATTAGGGAACAGTGTATGATTAGGGTTAATAACAGGTTTGATTAGGGTTAGGAATCATTCTGCTGGATGAATAATGGTATTGGTATTCTGTGATATTTAATAATATAGAGGTGAAGTATAAGTATGAAAACAGAATTCTAGGTAAGATTTGAAGCCCAGAAGGGCATTGGTCACTTTAGTGGGATACTTACCTTTGTACTATGTTCTGCACAGATGTCTCAAATAAATAGATAAACAATGGCAAAGGACCATGTACCTTGGTTGATTGAATGTCTAAGAGAACATCCAGTCAAAAAGGCATAGTCGATAGGATTAGGAAGATAGTGTTGGTTTAGATAGAAAAGTGAGTATAGGATTTGGACCAAAAGTTCTTTAGCAATAGAGTTTTGGTTAGAGAGTGAATGTAAATGTCAGCACATGTGAAGAGTCGGTCACAGTGATGAACTGGAAAAAATATGTAGGAAAGCAGATATCAATAGAGACATTAGGAAATCAGGCAAAGTATATAGTGAGTGATAGGATTAGACATATTCAACAGGCTTGAGATTGAATATATAATCTTAGGAAGAAACAAATATGTAGTCACCAATAGGATAGACATTTGAGAGCATTAGGCAACCTGGACATGGGTGTTTTTAGTAATCCATGCACACTTTCTATTTAGGATTTGGTACAAACATAAGTGTGACATTTGCTTTTTTTGTGTCCAGAATATTACACTGATAAAATATATATGTATATCAGATGACATGAGTATTTCTTCCACCATTTCTAGGAGCAATATATTGAAGACATATAAATTAGTATTTCTGGGTACAAATAGGTGCACCCTTTTTCTATGAATATAGAGATAATGCATGACTAAACCATACTGTGAATAAATAGTATCACTGTTTTCAACTTTAAATAATGGATTGAATTGATATCTGAAAATATACAGGAAATTTTATATTTATGTACATACATTCATTCAAACCAGTTATATATCTATTGGTAATATTAGGGTTATAGTTTATCATGAAGTGTGTGTGAGTTTTGCTTCAAAATTGAGTATGGAAATCGAAAATAATGTGTTTGGAAAGAAGTCTAATGAAAAGACCAATCAAGACACCTGGAGAAATACATGTGTTCAAAAGCAGGAATTGATTGTAAGTGAAACAAATGCCCATAAATTTGTGAATTTGTGGATGAAATATATATCCTATGATGTCCATTATATGAAGAAATATTAAGTACCAGTGTTGAATAAAATTGAACGTCAAAATACACACCTTGTCCCATCGGAATCTACTTGCATTGATGTTAAACTGGGTCAGTTACTGTAGAAATATTAGTTTTTGTATGCACCACTCATTCAACTTAGTGTTCAGTACTAGGATACAAATATGTTTTTCAGGTGGATGAATATTTCTGAGAATAATCTTGTGAAAAGTTGATTATAAATCCAAGTCCATGAACATGAATGAATTTAGGGAATTTAAATAAGACACATATATTTCATAGTTTGAAAAATCTGGAGAGTGTGTATTTGTACATATATACACATATTTATATATACACAAAACACACACAGAGACATTAAAAAGTAGTAATATATATGCCAATCAAAATTCATCAATAAATATATATTATCCACAGATGACAAAACATATATTTTACTGAACATGGATTTATGTATATTGTTGTTCTACCAGGGGACTCAACCATAGGTTGAATTTTCTTTTCCAACAGCGTTTAAGAGGAGTGATCTTTTTTCAGAATTTGTATCGGCCAAGTCAGCCACCTCACAAAAATGTACCTGTGATACCAGGTAGGATTCTATAAGTGCATGTAAAAATACATGTGATGAATAGGATACAGAGAAAGGGATACAGGAATTCACATATTTGTTAATTTTAAAAACACATGAAGAATTATTTCAATTGAAAATTTACTAGATTTATAACACCTAGCGTTTATCATGCAAAAGGCAAGTCCAACTATACACCATGCCTCCACTGAACTTCTTGTATTTCTATTCTGTTTGCATTATTTTTCTCCATCATCTTAGGATTAGTTGTCAGACTCTAGTAAGGTATGTGAATATTTCTCAGAATAATCTTGTGAAAAGATTATTATAAATCCACATTCATGAATATGAAAAATTTAGGAAGTGTAAAATAAGACACATATATTTCATATTTTGAATAATCTGGAGAGTGTGTGTGTGTGTGTGTGTGTGTGTGTATATATATATATACACACTCATGCACACACACACACACACACACACACACACACATATACACAGACATTAAAAAGTAGCACTATATGTCAATTGAAAATCACCAAGAAATATATATCATTCACAGATTCAAATAAATTCATTTTACTGAACATGGATTTATGTATAATGTTGTTCAACTAGGAAGCTCACACATAGGTTGAATTTTCAATTCCAATAGCGTTTAGGAGGAGTGATCCCTTGTCAGAATTTGTATCTGCCAATTCAGCCACCACACAAGAATGAACGTGTGGTAACAGGTAGGATTCTATATGTGCATATAGAAATACAGGTCCTGAATAGGCATTAAAAACATATGGAGAACTATTTCCAAAAAAAATTGACTGGATTTATAACTCCTACCCTATATTATGCAAAAGGCAAGTCCAACTATACACCATGCCTCCTCTGAACTGCTTGTAGTTCTATTCTTTTTGGGTTATTTTTCTCCAACATATTAGGATTAGTATTCAGAATCTAGTAGAGTATGTGTTAATGTCAGGGATTCAATATTTTGAATGGAAAATTGGAAAATTTATCCAATGTGTATGCAAATATGTGCAACACAAAAATCTTCCCACTTTCATCCAGAACAATGCCTTGACATTACCTTCACCCCAAGTAAGACACAATTAGAGGAGAAGTGTTAGAAAATCTGTGAATACTTATCTGGAATGGAATATGATAAGGAGTTCACAACCATGGACGTGGTAGAGGAGTTTCCAGAAGTAAGGGACAGGGTAAACACTCCACAATAATGGAGCTCTGCTGGCCTAATGACTTCTTGAGAAACTGCCTCTGAGTTTGGGCACTTGAAATATATGTTGTTGTCAGGAGCTTTTGCTTTTTTTCTAGTGAGATGATCAAAGCTGGGTCAGCATCTATGTGACCTGGAGGACATAAATTGTAATATTCCAATGAACATGAGGGAAGAGTGCTGGATTCTCTTTTTGTGGGTATGCTGTGGCCACTGGTGGCTAAGTGTCTCCCTGTGTGGACTGTATAGTCATTTATTGCTCTTCCACTCTCCATTGTGTTTCTTGCTCCTGCACTGGGAGTTTGGTATTTGCTTCACCAAATACATGGAGCTCAACTGGGACACAGTGCTGGTGGGAGTTATGTCACGTGTGGTGGGTCAGGTTCTGCAGGAGAATGCACCAACCAGGTTTCTAACCCACATAGTTTACCCCCTTGAACATAGCAAGCTGATTCTGAACATTGCCTTGAAACCTCTCCATATATCAAGATGCCTTTAAATAGAAATTTATGCTGGCTGCACCATGTCAGTCCCAAGCAATTTGGAATCCAATGGTAGATCCTCATTCCCCTACCACAGATGTTTTATCACACATATGCCCACCACTTCTCTAGGCCCACTACTCAGCAGGATCCAACCTATAGGCTTCTCTGTTCTACACCATTTTCAGGAAACCCAGTCAATCAAGGCACTCTCTCGTATACTCATGATCAGCAACAGGACACCCAAAGTTTCTCCAGTGCCACCAGGTCATTGAAATTTCAAAAATTTAATGGTATTTATATAGCCATTTTTCAAGGATGAAATTGGAGGCACTGTGGATTTCAATTCATTTAGGAACCCTTAAATGGTGAGAAAGCTCATTTCAATGAAAGATCTGGAGAACTCTCACAGGCAAGGGTTCCCAAAGAGTGGCCAAAAGGTCATATGAAGCCAGGCCCAT
The DNA here is from genome assembly GCF_048772815.1 of Callospermophilus lateralis. Taxonomy (NCBI): domain Eukaryota; kingdom Metazoa; phylum Chordata; class Mammalia; order Rodentia; family Sciuridae; genus Callospermophilus; species Callospermophilus lateralis. The sequence goes on along the minus strand of NW_027512885.1, from coordinate 1,759,995 downwards.
TGAGGTCTACATGTGAGGTCCATGTGTGTTTTGACTCTCAATTATGGTTGCCAAGTCTTTCAGAATAAAATCATTTGATATCCTGGCTGAGATTTCCAGTCTCTGTGGAAAGCGACACTGATCGCATTTTCCAAGGGCAATTCTCATGCGAGGCCTCCTAAAATCCCAACACAATTCATGGCAACACTTCTCTGAGGTCCGTTCCAGCACTCAGTCTCTAAGGGGAATCACACCAGTGTTCAGGCCCAAGAGGACCCAGGCATCTCTTCCAACTGCCACACAAATGACCTCAATTAAATCAAAACACTCCAACATGGGCCTCATATTCTTCCATATAGACACTCATCATAACCTCTGGCTGAAAGTTTCCATAAGGGGTGCAGCCCAAGACAGTGTCCAAATTAAGCTCTTTTACCCCTCATTTGCCTAACATCAGGGTGGACTGTACACCCTTCCTTTGAACCAGGAATGATCAAATAGCCCTGCCGTTAATACTGCCCTGCTACTCCAATTTGAGGCCTACTGACTGTCAGGTATTGATTCTTTCTGTGATTTGGAGTCATGACAAAACCCAAGCCCCTATGGACTATCCACTGTAGGGCTTTGAAGAACTCTTTTGACGCAAAGGATCCCTATTCTCACTTGATGGAAGTCAGGAACTGAAAAGTTCGGACGAACGTCTTAGGAAAAGACCACCAAGAGACTGTCTCATGCCACCGCAAAAGGGTTTATTGTGGGTCCAGCATGCTGGGGCTCAGAGCTCACTTCAGAGGAGCAAAGAACAAAGAGCCCCAGAACAACTTGAGCAGAGTTTATATACATTCTATCGAGAGGGCAGGGTTTTTACATACATCATAGCCTCTTTTAGAAAATCATCTTATACCCCAGCAAAATCAAATAACAACTCTAAAACATGATTAGCACATTCATTGGCGGGAACAGGTCGTGCAGTGGGTGATTGGTCAGCCCTGAGAAGGGGTTAACATTTAAACTGATTGGTTGAAGCCCTGAGATGTATACGTGCAGATCTGCATGGTTTCTGGGAAGGGGTGTTAAGTATCTAGCTGGTCAGGGAAGATTTCAACACACATCTAATAGGAAGATCTGGGAATTGTCTTAAGTGCCACAGGAATTTCAGGTTCTGAGTGCAGCTTGAAAGCTTTACAAAACCTGGTTCTTTACATTTCAATTTCAATATGTTTTATTCTTTCATTTCCCACTCCTTTTTCTGACTACTTTTAATCTTAAAAGTAATGTTTCATAATTATTCTGGCGTCTCAAATTCTATTTCTGCCAGTGGAGCATATTTCTGTCTGATTAGCATGAGTTTTACCTACCCAATCTGAGCCTGGAATAAGGAAACTATCCGGTGAAGCAAACAAGGTCCCACAGTTAGCAACACCTTAAGGATGATCAGGGGTCAAGCTAAGTCTGATAGGAGTGTAGTTAACCAGGGGGACTGGGTAAACCATGACTCAAACCACCCTTGTTGAATCTCCCTTTCTCTCTGGCGCTATTCAAGTTATTTTCTTAATTTACTCATGGATTATTTTGCAACTCCAGTAGGGTCAGCATAAAAACAACAGTATTCTCTCAGTGCCGCACAGAGACCCCTTCCCTCATGAAGAGGAAATCTAGTCCTCCCCTGTTCTGTAAAACAAATGCAGAGAGAGAGAGAGGTTAAGGATTCCTGCAGCACTGTGATAGAGGTTTCTAACGTCTTCAAGTCTTGATCTATTGATGTTTCTAATTGGGCCAATTGTTGTGACCCACGGATCATAGCAGCTGTTCCCATACCCACTTCTGCAGGACCTCCTATCCCCAATAGGATGGCTAGAGTAAGGGACAATGGCTCCCGGTGAAATTGGGTTGTTTGTCCCCCAAGTAGACCTTCGAATTATTCTGCATCATGATAGAGCACCCTGGGGAGTATCTGCACCATTACACAATAATTTACAGAGCTGTCAAATACCTGGGCTGAAAGGCAATGAGTTCTGACTGTGTGGAGTTCAGTACCATAAACATTCCTTTAATTAGTTCCCAGGGGGTGGAGTCAGCTGTACTCTGGACTGGGGAAGTAGGCAAAGACGGAAACCGGGAATTATGAGATGGTAGAGGGGTCCTGGTAGATCTAGGCATGGGAGGTTTAGGAGGCTTAATTCCTGGCTTGAGGGGATTGGGCCCTATTGCTGTGGGATTTTCTTTCTTTTTAAGCTGGAGGGTGAACCAGAGACCAAAGTCATAACCAGGGTCATAAATATAGAATTGCATTCCCCACGTATTTCTCATAGGCCATTTTGTTCTGAGGTAGCCCCTTCCTTTGGAAGTGAAAGTTATATTGAGGGGGTAACATAGACTATTCTTTCCACAGCGAGTTTTTGACACCACTTGGCTAGCGGCACATTTCTTGGGATCAATCCAGGTGTCATTTCATCCTACCCAAATCTTGCTGTCTGGGGAGTTTGGGTTCCACCATGCAGCTTCCGTTTGTTCACAACCCCAATATCTAAAATAAAAGTTACTGGGTCCTCCACAGGTTTGGGCCTGTTTGTGACTTTCGAAATCTGCTGGGCACACATAATAGTCTTGACTGGCTAGTTTACACATGAGCTTGGGGAGATGACATCCATAATTCATGGGGTAAAGTGGTCTATGTTGCCATGGTTTGCATTTGAGTGGGATCTGTGTGGGGTCCTCTATGTCAGGGAGATCCCAGTCAGAGAGTCCTATGGGAAGCTGACAAATGTCCGGGGGGAGAGATGGCCACCAATTCCATAAGGGGGCTGTATGTGAAATACACCACCCTACTTGCCCAGTAGGATTTATAACTTGCCATCGTTGCTGAACAGGCTGATGGGGATTAGGACTGCTGATGGTCAGGGGAAGAATCCATAGCCCTACCCACACGACGGACACGCAACTTGAGATGGTTACCAGTCTGTTTCAGTTTCCAGCCGGAGTCTGTACAGGGTGCAGGCATGAGATGGGTGGTATGGATCTATGAAGTGATCTCATCCACTTTCACCACTGTGGGTGTTATAAGCAGCACCTGGTATGGTCCTTTCCAGCGGGGTTCCAGGGATGACACCTGATGCCATCTCACGTAGATGAACTCTCCCACTTGATATCGATGTGGGGTTCCCTCATCTCCAGGCTGATTAGCAGAGGCCAACTGTTTCCACAGGTATTGCTGGGTGCTGGTTTTGTTCAAGGGCTTTAAGTCTGTCAAGCAAGGGTGTGTGAAAGGAATCATTAAGTCTCCTAGTTGGGGTTAGGTCCCTTACTGAAGGAGGGGCACCATAGAGAATTTCATAAGGGGTGAGGTTACACAAAGAGGAAGACTTGGTATTTCTTGCACAAAACAGTGCATAACTTAGGAACAGAGTCTACTTTTTCATGCCAGTCTCCAAGCTTTATTTCGTTAAGGTCTCTATGATGGTTCTATTCATCCTTTCTACCTGTCCTGAGCTCTGGGGTCTATAAGCACAATGTAACTTCCAATTAATCCCCAGGGTCCTGGCAAATCCCTGTCTTACCTGGGCCATGAATACCGGTCACTTATCCGACCCTATTACCTTAGGCAGGCTGAACCTTGGAAAATGTCTTCTAGGATCTTTTTGACCACCAGCTGAGCCGTTTCTTTCTTCATGGGGAAGGCTTCGACCCATCCTGAAAAAGTATCTACAAAGACTAGGAGACATTTAAGTCCAATCCTTGCTGGCTTTATTTCAGTAAAGCTCACTTCCCAGAATTGTCCTGGTCTGATTCCTCATAAGCGCTTCCCTGAAGTAAGCTTCGATGGGTAAGTATTAACTAATTGGCCAACTTGACAAGCTGTAGTCACCTGCGCAGTTATTTCTTTCCTCTGTGAGTCAGTCAATAATAATTCCTTCCTTTGGTCCTTTAAGAGTGCCTATAACTTCTTAGAGTCTAAGTGGGTGAGCTGGTGTATGTCTTTGAGATAAAGGTGGGCTTTTGAAAATTGTGTACTTGGCTCTGTAGGTTCCCAGAGTTCTGTATCCGTCTCCTCAGATGATAAGTTGCCTGAATGTTCCTGTGCGGCCAAGTCTCCTGATTGTTGTTCCCCCCGGTGTGGAAAAAGTGAACAGAGGCACTCCGTTTAAGGCTGCCAATTAGCTTCCTCATCTGCCCTTCTGTTTCCAACCGCCACGGGGTCGTTTCCCTTCTGGTGCCCTGGACAGTGCACTATGCCTAGGTCCGTAGGGCCCTGCACTGCTGAGAGAAGGTGGAGGATCATATCTTTGTTCTTTATTTCTTTATTTGTTTCCCAGCGGAGGTTAATAGCTGCCTTTGCTGGTAAATAGCCCCGTGCACATTTGCAGTGGCAAATGCATAGCGGCTATCAGTGTATATGGTGGCCCTTTTGCCTGATGCTAGTACCAATGCTTTCGTAAGGGCAATCAGTTCTGCCTTTTGGACTGATGTCTCTTCTGTGAGACCAGAGAAACAGATGACATTAGTTTTGCTAACTACTGCTGCTCCAGCCCACCAGGTACCATCTTGGAGGAAGCTGCTCTCGTTCGTAAACGATACGACTTCAGGGTGAGGCAGTGGCTGGATCCTTCAAGTCTCGTCCTATACTGGTTTCTCTGCCTCTTTTTGGGCCACTCTTTGTCCAAGTTTTCTTTTTCTTTACAGTAGGCACATTGATCTGAGGCCAGGGGCAGCCTTTGGCATGGGCCCATGTATCCCTTCATGTCTCCGTGCTTTTTAACTTCTGGTCTATTTGCTGCTCTGACCAAAACCTTAGCCAATGATTTAGTCTGCCTTTTGCTCCTTTCATCCTCCTTTTGTTCCCTTTCCTTCTCTCTCATCTGTTCCCATTCCTCCTCAGTTTCTCTCTTATAATATACTTTCTCAGTTTCTCTGACTAAATCTCTTAAGGTCATATCTTGTAATCCATCTAGACGTTGTAACTTTCTCTTAATATCTAGGGCAGCCTGCTGGATAAAGGCCATTGCAACAGAGGTTTTTTTGTCCTCTGCCTGAGGATCAAAAGGATTATATTTTCTATTTGCTTCCATAATTCTCTCCAGAATCATAGAGGGAGACTCATTAGGACCTTGGATTATCTCTCTTACCATGGCCAAATTAGTTGGCCCTCTGGCGGCCACTCGGAGCCCCGCTATTAGAGCCCGGTGATAAGTGGACAAATGCTACCAACCTTCAAAGGTGTTGGGGTCCCAGTTTTGTCGGTTCATGGGCCCATAAGGACGAAGAGGGAGCATCACAGTGGCTTCTGAGTTTTCTATTTTCCGTAGCTGGCGGGTTTCTTCAGGTGGCCCAGCTTCCACCAGAAAAGGAGGGGCTGCTGCTGCTGCAGAGAAGTCCCTTGGAGGGCTTGGGTCTGGCCCAATTGCCTCTAGTGGCGGAGAGGCTGAGTCAGTGGTGGGAGAATCATCTGGAATGTGTTGGCGGTTGGGGAGCGAGGGTAGAGGATAAGGAGGGGGAGGATTGTCCAGTCTTGTGACTCAGGAAGAATGGGGGGAAGATGGGGAGGGAACGGAAGGTTTGAATGATAGGATCCTGGGGAAGGGGTATATGGCTGTTGATCTGGGTGGCCACGTGGTCCCGGCTGAAAGACAATATCTCTGACTTTTCGGATTAGAGGGAAGTAGAAGGATCCTTCTGCGGGCCACCCGACTTTGAGGATGGGCCATTCTGAAGCACAGAGAGTCTGCCAGGTCTGACATTTAACTGAAAAATAATGATTCTGGGCCCTTGAGCGGACATCAGTCCAATGATCAAGGGTCAGCGACAGAAGCATGAAAGTGCTTTGTCCCATAATGGGAGTTACTCAAAAAGAGACAGTGAAGACACAAACGCAACACAGACAAAGACAAACAGTAAACGTTTAACATGGGTCCAAGACAAATATTAGAACTCAGTAACTGGCAAAACCTGATGGGTTAGACAATAAAGACAGACAGTAAACTCAACATGAGTTCGGGACAATGAACAAAACTGTGTAGCCAGCAAAATCTGATGGGCTGGCAAACGGAATCCTGAAGCAAAATATAACCGAGTTGAGGAAACTAATATTCCTTGATTTCCCTCATCCTCTGGAGTGTCCCCCAGGGACGTGGCCAGTAGCTCTGTGACACGTCTGCCAGCCATCGTCAGAGAGAGCTAATGCTCTTCACCGACAGCCACTTTGCCAAGCCCTCACCTGAAACCCGAAACCAGAAAGAGGCGCCTTTCTTACCCTGAGAGGAGTCCCTTGGGGTCTTTCGTCCGCTGTGCCAGATATCTCACCTGGGGCCTCCAGATGAAAAGGTGGGGCGAACATCGGAGGAAAAGACCACCAACAGGCTTTCTCAGGCAACACCAAAGGGTTTATTGGGGGTATAGCGTGCTGGAGCTCAGGGCTCACTTCAGAGGAGCAAAGAACAAAGAGCCCTAAGAACCACTCGAGCGGAGTTTATATACATTCTTTAGAGAGGGTAGGGACTTTACACACATCATAGCCTCCTTTAGCAAATCATCATATTCCACGGGAAAATCAAATAACAACTCTAAAACATGATTAGCACATTCATTGGCGGGAACAGGTTGGGCAGGGGGTGATTGGTCAGCCCTAAGAAGGGGTATACATTTAAATTGATTGGTGGATGCACTGTGATGTATACGTGGTGAGCTGCATGGTTTCTGGGGAGGGGCTGTTAAGTAACTAGGTCCTCAGGGAAGATTTCAACACACATCTAATGTGCAAATCCGGGAATTGTCTTAACTGCCACAGGAATTTCAGGTGCTGAGTGCAGCTTGGAAACTTTACAAAACCTGGTTCTTTACATTTCAATTTCAATTTCTTTTATCCTTTCAGAACCTTACAGAGGAAGGCGAGAGAGTTCATCGACAATTACTGCTATTTTGGCTATATTGGTTTTGGATGCACACATGGGATCTTTCTTTAGATCCATCTGGTGCTGATAATCTAAGCCATAGCCTCAAACAGGGCCAAGAGGCTGATTAAAACATATCCATTTCCAAAGCAATTACTACTCTGAAGTCAGTTACAGAACTCAGTCTCTTAGGAGAATCACGCCAGTGTTAAAGCCCAGGTGAACACAGTCATCTCATCCAAAAGCCACACAAGTTACCACAATTAAAATCAAAACAATCCCACATGGCCCTCATCTACTTCCATATAGTCACTCATGATAACCTCTGGCTGGAGGTTTCCTTAAATGGCACAGCCCAATAGAGTGTCCATAATAAGCTCCCTTCCCCTCATTTGCCTAAATTCAGGGTGGCCTGGACACCCTTCCTGTGAACCAGGATTGATCACATAGTTCTGCCATTAATACTGCTCTGTTTCTGCAATTTGAGGCCTACTTACTGTCAGGTATAGATTCCTTATGTGATTTGGAGTCATTATTAAACCCAAGCACCTTTGCAGGGATTGGAAGAACTCATTTGACCCAAAAAATCCCAATACTCCCTTGATGGAGGTCAAGAACCAAACAGAGGAAGGCAAGAGACTTCATCCACAATGACTGATTTTTTGCCATTTTGGTTTTGGATGCACACATTGGATCTTTCTTTAGATCCATCCGATGCTGATAATCTAAGCCACAGCCTCACACAGGGCCAAGAGGCTGATTCAGAGACATTCCTTTCCAAAGTAATTAAGCAAAGAGCCACAGGTGATGCCCATTCATTTCCATTTTAAAACTGTTTTCTTCAGGCTTCACAAAGGGTGGCCTGAGGCAAAGACCTTCCTGACATTCAGGGCAACAGAACAATAGGTAAGCAAAAGGGCCAAAGCAGGGTTTCTCCACTGAGACTTTCCTGGTCACACTGATATCTGAGTTTTCTGAGATGCTTGCCATTCCCTTCAGCTATGGATTACATGGCCATGTCACAGAGATTGGAGGTGGTACATATTTTGGACACAAAACCATGAGCCTATTCTGGAGAGTGGCCAGAATTCAGGAAGAAAACAGGAACTTAGGAAGACAGTACATGTTGTCCATTGATGAGGCAACCTGCAATCCATTCCTAAAATGGGTAGGATGAATGCTGGGAAGCTTTCTACTAGACAGGACACATCCATTGATTCATTCTCTTTTCTAATGTCTACAACCACGGACACAGTGGGATACACAGACATAGAAACACTCGCCTTGTCAAAAGACTTTCTAGAAACATTCCACTCCAAACCAAGCAAGCCGCCTTCCCTACCTATTCTCAGAATATAAGACAAAACCACAAACTCACACCCACACTGAAAAAGGCACCTCCTTCCCCAAAGTAAGTCTGTGACTATCCAGAGTGTCCTCTGAATGGTGGGCTATACTATGTTCCCCAGAAATGGCCTGTCCTTTCTCAGATCTGGTCTCCTTGGCCAACTCTGTGAAATATCAGGAGCCCGCGGTGAGCCACTTCTTGCTTTCTCTGGAAAGGACAGTCTTCAAACTTTCCTGGCATTTGGCCATCCTCACATCAGTAGGTACCAAGAAAGACTGACTCTGTCGTTGGTAAATTTAAACAAGTGATCCCACTGTACTGGGAATTGGACTGGTTCTGGATGCCTGACTTCCTGGATCCCAAGTTCACAGAGTTCCATCACCAAGGAAGTGAGGTGAGGTCACTTCCTTCAGGAACTGAATGAGGTGACTGCCTTAGCAACCACTTTTTCCGAACAGTTGCTTCCATACTTCCTCTGACACTTTCACAAGTTAGATAGGTATCTCAACCATAGGAACCCAGGAACAGCTCTCCACAAAGGCCTTGGTTGGTCCATCTTTTCTACATTAAGGAGAGAGGGTGAATGAGACACAACCCTTCATCCTTACCAGGTTGTTTTCCATGGAATATGACTTTTGCTCTCTCACGTCCTTCATAGTCGCCTACATGTTCTCCACGGATCATTTCTGCATGGACCTTTGAAGTTTTCAGCAGGTGGAAGATCCACTACATTCCTGTATTGTAAGACCAACTCTGTCCCTGCTGTTCTGTAATGTTAGATTGAGGAAACAGTGTATGGTTAGGGTTAATAACATGTGTGATTTGGGTTAGGAATCATTCTGCTGGATGAATAATGGTATTGGGAACCTGCGATATGTATGAGAATATATAGGTGAAATATATGTATGAAAACAGAAATCTAGGTAAGATTTGAAGCCCAAAAGAGCATTGAGCCCTTGATTGGAATACTTAGCTTTGAATTAGGTTGTGCACAGATGTGTCAGATTAATCAATATACAATGGCATAGGACCTTGTACCTTCGATGATTGAATGTCGAAGAGAACGTCCAGTCAAAAAGGGATAGTCGGAAGTGAAAGGTTAATAAAATAGGTATTTGTCACTTCCTGGGAAGAATTTTGTGTTTATTCCGAGCATAATGTAGTTGTAAAAAAAAATGATTAAATTAAAAAGACACCTTGAAGAGCGTCAATGAGAGAGTGAGAGGACCAAAAAAAGTGGTTTGAGACTTGGTTCACCTAGTCCCCCTCTTTGACTACTTTTTTATCAACCCTGGCCTGTCCGATAATAATCTCCATATTATTGCTAACTATAAAACCCTGTTTGCTCAACCGTGTAATTTCTTTTCTCTAAGCTCAAATTGGACAAGTTAAACTTATGGTAATACCCCACTAGCAGACATAGAATGTGACACCCCCCAATGATCACTTTTATGATTAAAAGTAGCTAGAAGAAGAAGTGGGGAATGAAAGATTAATAAAATATGTACTTGTCACTTTTTTTTCTGTAAGCTTAACAAAACACTGTTGAAATCTTGAGAACTGTTTGCTAATCTTGTTCCCAGAATGTCCTGTCCCCAAATGCCAAACTGCAGAATGTACTCCCTCACCCGGTTGAATGCAAACCGCCCACTCTCCCTCACCCATCAATAAACTTCGCTCCCTGCCCTCCCCAAAGAAAGTATATAAGCTCTGCTTAAGCTCTTCTCAGGGCTCTCTGCTCTATTCAAGTGAGCTCGGACCCCCTGCATGCTGGCCCCCTATAAACCCTTTGCTGTTGCATGAGATAGTCTTTTGGTGGTCTCTTCCTCCGAAGCTCGCCCAATGTTTACTTTGATGATTGGGTGTAGAAAAGAACATTCAGTCAAAAAGGGATAGTCGGTAGGATTAGGAAGATAGTTGTTAGGTTTAGGAAGAAGAGTGAGTATAGGTTTTGGAAAAAAAATATTCTTTATCAATAGGGTTTTGTTTAGAGTGTGAATGTAAATGTTAGCCCATGTGAAGAGTCAGTCAAAATAGTGAACCGGAGAAAATATGTAGGAAAACAGATATCAATAGAGATATTACGAAATAAGGCAAAGTATAAAGTGGGTGATAGGATTAGACATTTTCAATATGGTTGAATTTGAATATATGATCTTAGGAGAAACCAATATGTAGTCACTAATTGGATTGATATTTGAGAGCATTAGGCAACCTGGACATGGCTGTGTTTAGTAATCCATGTTCATTTTCAATTTAGGCTTTGGTACAATAATAAGTGTGAACCTTGCATTTTGTGTCCAGAATATTACTGTGATAAAATGTATATGTAGATCAGGTGACATGAGTAATTTTTCCATCATTTCTGGGAGCAATATTTTGAAGATTAATAAGTTAGTATTGGGGGTACAAAGACGTTTACCTTGTGTCTATGAATATAGAGCTAATGCATGAATAGACCATACTGTTAATAAATAATATAACTGGTTCCACTTTATATAATGCATTGGATTCATATCTTAAAATATATAAGAAATCTTATATTGATATACATACATTCATTCCAACTAGTTATACATCTAATGGTAAAATTAAGGTTATGGTTTATCATGAAAAGTGTGTGAGTTTTGCTTCAAAAGTGATTATGGAAATCAAAAATAATGTGTTTGGAAAGAAGTCTCATGAAAAGACCAGTCAAGAACCATGAAAAAATACATGTGTTCTGAAGCAGGAAGTGATTGAAAGTGAAACAAATGCCTCTAAATTAGCGAACTTGTGGATGAAATATATATCCTATTATGTGCATAAACTGAAGAAATAGTAATGTACCAGTTTTGAATAAAAATGAACGTCAAAATACGCATCATGTCCCATAGGAATCAATTTGCATTGATGTTAACCTGGGTCAGTTACTGTATTAATTTTAGGATTTGTAGGCACCATTCACTGAAGATAGTTTTCAGTACTAGGAAACAAATACGTATTTCAGGTGGATGAATATTTCTGACGATAATCTTGTGAAAAGTTGATTATAAATTCACATATATGAATATGAATGAATTTAGGAAATGTATAATAAGACACATGTATTTCATATTTTGAAAAATCTGGAAAGTTTGTATATATATATATATATATATATATATATATGTATATATATATATATATATATATATATATATATATATGTACACACACACACACATGCACACAGACATTAAAAAGTAGCAATATATATGCCAATTGAAATTCACCATGAAATATATATCATCCACAGTTTCAAAAATATTCATTTTACTGAACATGGATTTATGTATAATGTTGTTAAACTAGGAAGCTCACAGAGAGTTCGAATTTTATCTTCCAACAGCATTTAGGAGAAGTGATCTCTTCTCACAATGTGTATCTGCCAAGTCAACCACTTCACAAGAATGTACGTGTTGTACCTTGTAGGATTCTATATGTGCATATAAAAATACATGTGCAAATAGGCTACAGAGAAAGGGAGACAGGAATTCACATATTTCTTAACTTTAAAAAAACATGGAGAACAATTTCAACAAAAGTTGACTAGATTTATACCTCCTACACTACATAATGCAAAAGGCAAATTCAACTATACACCATGCCTCCTCTGAACTGCTTGTATTTCTCTTCTGTTTGGATTATTATTCTCCATCATATTAGGATAAGTAGTCAGAGTCTAGTAGGCTATGGGTTAGTGTCAGGGATTCAGTATTTCGAATGGAAAATTGGAAAAGGTATCCAATGTGTATGTAATTATGTGCTATGAAAAATCTTCCCACTCTTATCCAGAACAATGCCTTGACATTACCTTTGCCCCAAGTAAGACACAATTACCGGAGAAGAGTTCGAAAATCTATATATATATATATATATATATATATATATATATATATATATATATATATATATATATGGAATGCAATATGCTCAGTTGTTCACAAACTTGGAGGTGGTAGATGAGTTTACAAAAGTAACGAACAGGGTAAACCCTCCACAAAAATGGAGCTTTGTTGGCCTAAAGACTTCTTGAGAAACTGCCTCTGAGGTTGGGAACTTGAAATATATGTTGTTGTCAGGAGCTTAATCTTCATTTGTGGTGAGACAATTAAAGCTGGATCTGCATCTATGTGACCTGAAGGATCTTGTTTCTTATTTTCCAATGAACATGAGACAGCAGTGCTGAATTCTCTCTTTGTAGGTAAACTGTGGCCACTGGGGGCTATGTGTCTCCCTGTGAGGACTCTGAAACCATTTGGTCATCCTCCAATTTTCGTGGTGTTTCTTGCTGCTGCACTGGGCGTTTGGTATTTGCTTCATGAAATACAAAGATTTCAACTGGGACACAGTGCTAGAGGGAGTTCTGTCATGTGTGGTGTGTCAGGGTCTGCAAGAGAATGCACCAACCAGGCCTCTATCCCACATAGCTTGCCCCCTTGACCATAGCAACCTGATTCTGAACATTGCCCTGAAAACTCTCCATATAACAAGATGCATTTTCATATAAGGGTTTGCTGGCTACACTATGTCAGTCACAAGCTATTTGGAAGCCAATGGCAGGTCCACATGACTCCACCACAGATGTTTTATCACACACCTGCACACCACTACTCTAAGCCCACTACTCAGGAGGCTCCAACTTACTGGCATCACTGTTCTTCAACATTTTCATGAAACCCAGTCAATCAAGGCACTGTATTGTATACTCATGATCAGCAACAGGACATCCAAAGTTTCTCCAGTGCCACCTGGTCATGGGAATTTCAAAAATTTGATGGTATTCATCTAGCCATTTTTCAAGGATGAAGTTGGAGGCACTGTGGGTTTCAATTCATTCAGGAACCACTAAATGGTGAGGAAGTTCATTTCAATGAATTCTCTGTACAACGCTCACAGGAAAGGCTTCCCAAAGAGTGTCCAAAAGGTCACATGAAGCCAGGCCTATTGAACTGTACAATGTGAGGTCCATGTGTGTTTTGACTCTCAACTATGGCTGCCATGTTTTTCATAATAAAATCATGTGATATCCTGGCTGAGATTCCCAGTGCTCTGTGGAAAACCAACCTGGGACTAGATTTCAGATTCCAAGCGTGAATCTCATGCGTGGCCTCCTAAAATCCCAACTCAATTCATGGCAATACTACTCTGAGGTCAGTTCCAGAACTCAGTCTATAAGGGGAATCACCCAAGAGTGAAGCCCTGGTGGACCGAGTCATCTCTTCCAACTGCCACAAAAATGACCACAATTATAACCAAAACACTCCCACATAGCCCTCATTTTCTTCCATATAGACATTCATCATAACTTCTGGCAAGAGGTTTCCATAAGTGGCGCAGCTCAAGACAGTGTCCAATATAAGCTTCCTTGTCCCTCATTTGCCTAAAGTAAGTGTGGCCTGGACACTCTTCCTGTCAACCAGGAGTGATCAAATAGGCCTGCCATTAATACTGCTCTGCTTCTACTATTTGAGGCCTACTGACTGTCAGGTATAGATTCTTTATGTGGTTTGTAGTCATGAGAAAACACTAGCACATCTGCAGGGCTTTGAAGAACTCATTTTACCCAAGGGTCCATAATCACACTTGATGGAGGTCAGGAACCTAACAGAGGAAGGTGAGAGACTTCATCCACAATGACTGATCTTTTTGAATTTTGGTTATGGATGCACACATGGGATCCTTCTTTAGATCCGTCAGGTGCTGACAATCTAAGCCCCAGCTTCACCGAGAGCCAAGAGGCTGATTCAGACACATCCATTTCCAAAGAAATCAAGCAAAGAGCCACAGGTGATGCCCACTCATTTCCATTTGAATACTGTTTTCTTCAGGCTTCACAAAAAGGTGGCCTGAGCCAAAGACTTTCCTTACATTTAGGGCAACAGAAAAATAGGTAAGCAAATGACCCAAAGCAGGGTTTCTCCACTGATACTTTCCTGGTCACAATGATATCTGAGTTTTCTGACATGCTCCCCTTCCCTTCAGCTCTCCAGTACATGGCCATGTGACAGAGCTTGGAGGTGCCACATAGCTTGGACACAAAACTGTGAGCCTATTCTGGAGAGTGTCCAGAATTCAGGAAGAAAACAGGAACTTAGAAAGATAGTAGGTTTTGCCCATTGATAAGGCTAGCTGCAATCCATTCATAAATTGGCAGTCTGAATGCTGGGAAGCTTTCTACTAGACAGAACACATCCATGATGCATTCTTTTTCTAATACCAAGACCACAAACAGAGTGGGATACACAGTAATAGAAACACTCACCTTGTCAGAGGACATACTAGATAAAGTCCTCTCCAAACCAAACAAGTCGCCTTTCCTACATATTCTCAAACTGACACCCACACTCAAAAAGGCAGCACCTTCCCCAAAGTAGGTCTGTGACTATCCGGAGTGTCCTATGATGGGTGGGATATACTATATTTCCACGAAATGCACTGTGCTGTCTCAGTTCTGGTCTCCTTGGCCAACTCTGTGAAGTTGTCAGAAGTCACTGGTGATCCACTACCTGCTTTCTCAGGAAAGGCCCCTCTTCTTAGCTTTCCTGGCATTTGGCCATCCTCGCATAACTAGGAACCAAGAAAGACTGACTCTGTCTTTGGTTTACCCAAACAAGTGAGACCACTGGAACTGGGACTGGAACTGGCTGTGGTCTCCTGGCTTCCTGAATCCCAAGTTTAGAGAGTTCCATTACCAAGGAAGTTATGTGAGGTAACTTCCTTCAGGAAGTGAATGAAGTCACTGCCTTGGCAAACACTTTGTCCTAACAGTTGCTTCCAAGGGTCCCATGAGATGGAGGGTGAACCTACTTTCTGTGACATTTTCACAAGTTAGAATGATATATCAACCATAGGCACCTGGGAACAGCTCTCCACACAGGCTTGGTTTGGTCCATCTTCTCTACATTAAGAAGAGAGAGGCTGATTCAGACACATCCCTTCACCCTGACCAGGTTGTTTACGATGGAAGTTGACTTTTCCTCCCTCAGGTCCTCAATTGCTGCCTACATCTTCTCCATGGATTATTTCTGTATTGACCTTTGAGGTTCTCAGCAGGTGGAAGATCCCCTACACTCCTGATTGTAAGACCCACTCTGTCCCTGCTTTTCTGTAAAGTTAGATTGAGGGAACAGTGTATGGTTAGGGTAATAACAGGTTTGATTTGGGTTAGGAATCATTCTGCATGATGAATAATGGCAATGGGAACCTGTGATATTTACAAGAATATATAGGTGAAATATAAGTATGAATACATAAGTCTAGGTAAGATTTGAAGCCCAGAAGAGCATTGGGTCCATGATTGGGATACTTAGCTTTGAAATACCTTCTGCACAGATGTCTCAGATAAATCGATAAAAAATGGCATAGGACCTTGTAAATTGGATGATCAAATGTAGAAGAAAACATCCACTTAAAAAGGGTAGTTGGTAGGATTGGAAAGATAGTCAGTAGGTTTAGGAAGAAGAGTGAGTATAGGATTTGCTCCAAAAGTTCTTTAGCAATAGGGTTTCTGGTAGAGAATGAATGTAAATGTCAGCACATGTGATGAGTCAGTTACAATGATTAACTGGGGAAAATATATAGGGAAGCAGATATCAATAGAGACAGGAAGAAATCAAGCAAAGTATAAATTGAGTGATAGGATTAGATATTTTCAGCATGGTAGATGTTGAATATACAATCTTAGAAAGAAACAAATATTTAGCAACAATAGGATTGACATTTGAGAGCATTAGGCAATCTGGACTTGGATGTTTTTAGTAATCCATGCTCACTTTCCATTTAGGCTTTGGTACAATCATAAGTGTGAACTTTGCATTTTGTGTCCAGAATATTACTGTGATAAAGTGTATATGTAGATCAGGTGACATGAGTATTTCTTAAACCAATTATGTGGTCAATATTTTGAAGATGTATAAATTAGTATTGGGTGTACAAATAGGTCTACACTGTGTCTACAAATATTGATAAAATGAATGAATAGACAATACTGTGAATAAATAATATAACTGGTTCCAACTTTAAATTATGGATTGAATTGATATCTTAAAATATACTGGAAATCTTATATTGATATACATACATTCATTACAACCATTTATAGATCTAATGGTAATATTAGGGTTATGATTTGTCATGAAGAGTGTGTGAGGTTTGCTTCAACATGATTATTGAAATCTAAAATGAAAAGTATTCTCATGAAAAGACCAGTCAAAAAACATGGAGGAATACATGTGTACTGAAGCAGGAAGTGATAGAAAGTGAAACAAATGCCTATAAATTTGCAAACTTGTGAATGAAATATTTATCCTATGATGTGCATAAACTGAAGAAATAGTCATGTAACATTGTTGAATAAAAATGAACGTCATAATACACATTATGTACCATAGTAATCTACTTGCATTGATGTTAAAGTGGGTCAGTTACTGTAGAAAAATTAGGACTTCTATGCACCATTCACTGAATTTAGATTTCAGTACTAGGAAACAATATGTATTTGAGGTGGATGAATATTTCTGAGAATAATTTTGTGAACATTTGATTATAAATCCACATACATGAATATGAATGCATTTAGGGATTGTATAATAAGACACATATATTTTATATTCTGAAAAATCTGGAGAGTGTGTGTGTATATACACACACACACACACACACACACACGCACAGACATTAAAGGTAGCAATATATATGCGAATCGAAATTTATCATGAAATATATATCATTCACAGATCCAAAAATATTCATTTTACTGAACATGGATTTATGTATTATTTTGTTCAACTAGGAAGCTCACCCATAGTTTTAATTTTCAGTTCCAACAACGTTCAGGAGGAGTGATCTCTTTTGACAATTTGTATCTGCCAAGTCTGCCACCTCACAAAAGTGTACATGTGTTACCAGGTAGGATTCTATATGTGCATACAAAAATACATGTGCTGAATAGGATACAGATAAAGGGCGACAGGAATTCACGGATTTGTTATCTCTAAAACACACGGAGAACTACTTCAATTTAATATTGACTTGATTTATAACACCTACCCTTTATCATACATAAGGTAAGTCCAGCTATACACCATGCCTCCTCTGAACTGCTTGTATTTCTATTCTGTTTTGGTTATTTTGCTCCATCAATTTAGGATTGCCACAGTCTGGCTGGGCACAATTCAGGAGCCACTTGTCAAAAGCTAACTTTATTTTTAGAACCACACACGCCAAAAAATAGCTCCTCGGGAAAAACACTCAGAGCACAACTGCCACCACCGGCTTCCCACAAGCTCTCAACCTCCTCACTCCTCCTGCTCTTGAGGTCGATTGGCTGGGTTGTTTGAGCAGAGCCAAAAAAGTCCCCCAAGAAGCAGCTCCATAATTTGAAAGGGTGGGGAAACAGCCCAATGGGCATCACCGCAGAGGAGCCAATCAGCTAGATGTTGCTGGGGCCGCTGTGAGCCAACCATCAGCTGGCAGTCTGAAAGTTTGCTTTGGCCCCTTGGGCTGTGGCTCTCAACATCTAACCCTCTCTGTTTAAACAACAAGCATGTGGCTTAGGGACCGTGCCTGCCTTAGGTTGTCCAATAGTACATATGGTCCTTACCCATTATCAAATGAGCTGACCTCAAGGTGTCAGCCTCCTGTCTTAGATTGGTACCATTGTAATTGGATCTTACCCATCACTGACTACAGGTCCAGTATACATCCACACCTGTGGAGAGGTCTTTGTACCAGGGGCGGGTGAGGTTCTTTGCCTCATCTCTGTTGGCACCCAAATTTTAGCTGAACGACCATGACAAGCAGAAGGGAGGAAGATACACCAAGGCAATTGATGGCTCTTTTTGAAAAAATTGTACCACCGATGACATCATCAGAGAAATACCCCAACACTACCACAAGTCGCTGCACCAACAGATAGTTCACAATGCATGCAGGTGAGTTCACAATGCATACAAGTGATACATAGTCCAGGCAAGTTCTGCAAGCAGTTCAGTGAAGGCTATTGCAGAAGCTGTAGATTGGTTTTATCTTTGTCTTCACATGCACTGGGATGAAGTTAGAAATTCTGGCAACAATGCCTAAAGAAAGAATTATGTAACATTCCAAAAGGCACTAAAAGAAAACAATTTTCTTAACAATTTACATTGTCTCGAAGAGAATTATTAAATATAATGCAAAGAAAAGGTGGATCCAACATGGCGGCGGGCAGAGAGGCTGCGCTTTTAATGCACTCACAGTGATGGGGTCATAAAGTCGCAAGGATAACTCTTGGATTCTACCAACGGAGATTCTCCTAGCAAAATTCCACTAGTAGCCCGGGAGCTACTAGAATTTTTTTGAAGCGTCTGTGTGACCCGGACGAGCGGGACCCTGCCACTAGATGCGGAGTTCGAGATTCACCAGCCACAGTCCGCGCACCGCGGGCACAGCTGCAGATCCATCCACCCGCCCGCAGCCAAAGTGACTGGGTCCTGCTAGACGCTGAGACACAGCTTGGCAGGAAGAAGTCTTTAGCCAAGCCTCCACACCCCAGGAGCTGAGGCGAACCGGGCCAGGCCAGTCCCACCCCTCCCCTCGGTCAATCCGGCAAGAAGCCTGGGGCCCGCCATAGCAGAGAGTTGACGTCATCGGAGTTCGGCTGGCGAAATTCCTTCCCAGCAGAATCCACTTTAGGAGGTGCGTGACTCCCCATACTGATACAAGCAGCCAGGAAACTTCATTGACTTCTCAGGGGTCATGTCCGTAGGGAAGCAGAGGGTAGCCCAGACCCCAAGGCCCCCATATCACCAGCGGTGACCCCTAAGGTCTTAGCCGCCAGTTTACCACAGCACTGGGGCTTAAAAGGGACACTCGGTGGGGCTGCAAGTGTAACTAGATCTCTGGAGAATCACTTCTGGGAAACAGGACCTGGCTGGCAGGCTGACAGGAGGAAGGGGGTTAAGAGCTGGAGAAGTGAAATGGCTCTGGACTGACAAGTCTGAGAAACCCCCAGAAGACGCAGTACAGGGATAGCTCTCAGCAGGTAGAGAGCAGACACTCCGCTTGGAAGGAACAGCTCTGCCTACTGGAAGAGAAGAAGGTGGATCTCTAAGACTTTAATTTTTGTTGTTGTTGTTGTTGTTGCTGTTGTTGATATTTTTTTCTCTCCTTCTTCTCTCCCTGTTCCTTTCGCCCCTTTTCCTTCTCTCTTTCTATCCCATTTCAAGTTTTATTGTTCTTTTCATTCCCCTCTAATCTATCTCTCCCTCTATCATTTTTTCTTTTTAAGAGCACCTTCATTCTCCTACCGCCCAACTCTCATCCCAAGCATTACATCTTCCATTGTGTGTAATTGTCTAAATGCAAATAGGTGAATGTCTCGAGGCTGTCTATAAGACTCCTAAATACCTAGCTACTACCAACACCCTGATCCAATTGCCTGGTAGTATCCACCTCCAGTGAAGCAATCTTCTAAAGTAGCCAAGTCATACTAACCATTGTACCACCAGAGCACCCAACCTAAACATATAGTCCTAAGAACAAACAGCAAATCATTATATGCATACAGAACCTAGAAGCCTTATATGAATTGAATGAATCAGCTTTAAAGTACAACAAAGCCCAAAATTTCTAGGCATAATCTCCCACCACAAAAGAGAGACAACAGAGATATACAAAGCCAAAACAAATGTATAGGAGAAAGCAGTTACAAAGCAGTCAAACAGAGCTGGAAAGCAACGTGAACAATATGAAAAAACAAGGGAAAAAGGGTTACGAACAATGCAGTACAATCTAAATATACAGGAGGACCTAGAAGAATCAGAAATATGGACAGGGAAAGAAATCAAGGCATTCCTAATTCAGATGGAACGGAATATTAGAGAAGACATGAGACAGCAAATCCAAGCATTGAAAGTATATTTTGAAGAGGAACTAACCACACAAATTAAATCCACAAAGAATGAGCTTTATCAGGAGATAGAGGTGTTAAAAATAATCAAGTTGTAATCATAGAAATGCAAGAAACTGTAAATCAGATTAACAGTGCTAATGAGAATATTACAAACAGACTAGATCAAGTAGAAGTCAGAACATCAGATAATGAAGACAAAGTATATCAACTTGAAAAGAATATAGTCAACACAGAAAAGATGCTGAAATCAAACATATAACACAAAACACAAGTGTGCACACATAATATAATACATACAACACATGACATAATATTAAAGGCCTTATGACTTTTTACAGGTGAAATCTCCATTGCAATGTCTAAAAACTCTATTGTCCAAAAATAGAACTGATCAGCAAAACATTAACCTAGGTCTGTATGAGCTAAAAAAAAAACAAAATAAAACTTCATGATATGAGAAAGGGCAATAATAAAATAGATGTTGAAAAAAACATTCTGGTTCTGTCACAGATGTAAGAACAGCCAAACTGGAGTTCTGGATATCAGCTCTTATTGATTTGAGCCAAATCATCTTATTTTTGGTCTGCAGAAATCTCTTTAGTTAATCTCTCTGGAATCCAAATTGGCTACTCTTCTCCCTGTAGAAACACAAAAACAGACCCCGGACTCCAGACAATTACTGGGTCAGGACCTTTCCATTGTTCTGTTAGAATATCCTTCCAAAGTACCTTGGGCTTATGTACATTATTTGGACATATATGTCTTTCTGCAGCACTAAGCCCTGATGAACCCAAATTTAAAAAGTTTAGAGTAAAAGGGTTATTTTAAGTTTATCTTTGGGGAATATATACCCCTTCCCAATTCCTTCTTTTTGCTTTAATATGTATGTTTTAATAGTTTGATGTGATCTTTCAACTATGCCTTGTCCCTGTGGATTGTATGGGATTCCTCTTATATGAGTAATGCCAAATGATGAGCAAAATTGTTTAAAAGAGGTAGAAATATAACCAGGGGCATTATCTGTTTTTAACTCTTTTGGAACGCCCACAGTGGCAAAATTTTGTAAGCAATGAGCTATAACATCTTTAGTTTTTTTCTCCAGCAAGAAGGGAGACCATCAAAAATCCAGAAGAAGTATCAACTGTAACATGCAAATATTTTAATTTTCCAAATTCTGGCAAGTTTGTGACGTTCATCTGCCAAATATGGTTAGGTATCAATCCTCTAGGATTGACTCCAAGATTAACTTGTTTTAAAAAGGTCACACAATTTTGACATTGTTTTATTATTTATCTAGCTTGTTCCTTAGTTATTTTGAAATGCTTTTGTAAAGTATTAGCATTGACATGGAACTTTTTATAAAAATTTATAGCTTCTTCAAGTGTAGAGAAAATATGTATGTATGTCATGTGTTGTTTTATCTACTAAATAATTGCCCAAACTAAGGGCTCCAGGCATTCCTGTATGTGTCCTGAAATGTCCTATAAAGAACGGATCTTTCCTGTCCCAGATTAGACTTTGTATAGTGGAAAGCAAAGAGAAAAGAGTAGAGGAAGGGGAAATCCTTCCACCATCTTCAAGTGATACTATAGCAATAACTATATACTGATTATCGGAAAATAAATTAATTACAGATGCTTTAAGCATCACAAAAGCTTGTAATACTGCATTAAGCTCTACATTTTGAGCTAATTGTTTTCGTACTAAAAATGTAAAAGTTTGATCAGGTGTAACTATTAATGCTGTACCATTATTTGACCCATCAGTGAATATATTTGTAGCATTTATAATAGGTGTTTTTCTTCTCATTTTTGGAAAAATTACATGATGTGATGACCAAAAAGACAATAAAGGATTAGATGGTAAGTGGTTTTCAAATGAAACATTAGATTTGCACATGATTATTGCCCAAGTATTTAACTAATTATCTAACTCATCAATTTGATTCATAGTATATGGAGTAATAATTTTATTGGAAGACATTCCAATCAGTCCCTTTGCTGCTTTTATTCCTTTGAGTATTAATTGTCCTAAAGCCTCAGTATACCTAATAAGAATAGTGTTAGGAGAACAAGATAAATGTATTCATAATAATGGACCTTCTTGCCAAAATACTTCTGTAGGAGTATTTTTTTGGTGGTAGTACAATAAATAATAAAGGCATTCTTAAATCAATTCTATCCAAATGAATATTTTCCATACATTTTTCAATGATTTTAAATGCCTTTCTTGCTTCAGGTGTTAACATTCGGGGTGCATTTGGATCTGATAGACCTTTTAGGATATCAAATAAAGGTTCAAACTCTCCTGTTGGTATACCTAGATAAGGCCTTATCCAATTTATGTCTCCTAATAACTTTTGAAAGTCATTAAGTGATTTGAGTTGATCTATTCGTATTTGAATTTTTGGTGGATGGACCATGATTGAGGATAAAAGAACTTCTAAATAATTAATTGAAAAATTTAATTGTACTTTATCTATTGCTATCTCTAGTTTATAATTTTTTAATAAGTTTGTAAGTGTGGCATAACATTCTAGCAATGCGTTTTTAGCTTTCTGTGCTAATAATACACCATCCATATAGTGAAATATTTGTAGTTCAGGATTTTGATTTCTAAGTGGCTGGATTAATTTGTTAACATAAATTTGACACATAGTTGGACTGTTAGCCATCCCTTGAGGGAGTACTTTCCATTTGGATCTCTGATCAGGACCTTCATGATTCAGTGCAGGGATAGTAAATGCAAACCATGGACTATCCTCAGGATGAATTGTAATTGAATAAAAACAATCTTTAATATCTATAATTATAACATATCAGGTTTTTGGCAAAGCAGAACATTGAGGAATTCCCAAATGAGCAGGTCGCATAATAACCGTCTCATTATTAATGGCTCTTAAATCTTGCAATAATCTCCATTTACCAGATTTCTTTTTAATGACAAAAATGGGAGTATTATGGGGAGATACAGACGGTTGTATATGTCCTTCCGCTAATTGTTGTTTTACCAGGTCATGGGTTGCTTGTACCTTTTCTTTAGTCAGGGGCCACTGAGGAACCCATACTGGTATTTCTGATTTCCAAGTAGTTTTTATTGTCTTAGTGGCCCTTTCTTAAAATCCAACCCATGTCTGTCTGTTCTTTGATCTATTTGTATTGGGGCTGCTATACCTTGTTCTTGTTTTTCTAATCTTTTTCCTTTCCTAAAACCTTGTCTAACCATAATTGTGGGTACATTTTGATTGATGTTATTTGTTAATGTCAAACTTAATCGATCTAGGACATCTCATCCCCATAAATTTATGGGAAGATGATCCATACATATGGCTGTTTAGTTCCTTCACATCCTTCAGGATCCTTCCAATCTAATACCATTGCTCTTCTATGGGGATTAGTCACCAATCCTAGGCCTTGAAGCATTTGAGTGTATTGTTGTAATGGCCAATGTTTTGACGAGAGATGATGCTAAGTTCTTGATGAGAGATGATGCTAAGTTCTGCATCTGTATCCAATAGCCCATTAAATTCATGTCCTTGAATATTTAGTTTTAGCATGGGGCGAGAATCTAAATTTAAAGAAACATAGCCTAATCTACACGTGTGGAGCCTAATCCCTTGGAACCTCTTTCTACAGCATGACTGAAAAATTTATCATGTAGGCTTGGTATTATTAGTAACTGTGCTATTCTGTCTCTTGGTGAAATTACAGATATACCCTTTGGAGAACTGGCTATAATTTTTAATTCACCTTCTATGGTCTACAAGCACGGACACAGAGAGATACACAGACATAGAAACAGTTGCCTTGCCAAAGGACTTACTAGACACAGTTCACCCCAAACCAAACATTCTGCTTTTCCTACCTATTGTCAGAACATGATACAAAACCACAAACTCACACCCATACCCACAAGTCACCTCCTTCCCCAAAGTAGGTCTGTGACTATCCATAGTTTCCTCTGACTTTTGCGCCATAATATTTTCCCACGAAATGGCCGGTACTGTCTCAGATCTGGTCTCCTTGGCCAACTCTGTGAAGTTTTCAGGAGCCAGCTATTTCCTGCTTTCTCAGGAAAGGCTCCACTTCACAGCTCTCCTGGCATATGGCCATCCTCACATCAGTATGTACCAAGAAAGACTGACACTGTCCTTAGTAAATCCAAACAATGAGCCCACTGGGACTGAGACTGGGACTGGCTCTGTGTCCCGGGCTTCCAGTTCAGAGAGTTCCATCACCAAGTAAGTGAGGTAGGTCACTGCTGGCTTGTGGGAAGCCGGTGATGGCAGTTGGGTTCTGAAGGTTTTCCTCAGGAGCTGTTTTGTTTGGCATGTGTGGTTCTTAAAATAAAGTTCGTTTCTTTTGTCAAGTGGCTCCTGAATTTTGCCCAGCCAGACTGTGGCATTTGGAGGGCCGCAAGGGGAATGAGTGAGGGTAAGTGATAAGGTAAACTGCTCACCTCTGAAGACAGGGCGAGAGGATGGGAAGCCATTTTAAAATTCCTCTTTTGTTTTGCTTCACTTTTGTTTTAAGTTGCCTGTCCCTGGAGATGGGTAAGATGGAAGAAAAACCACTCACATCTGAGGAACTGATTGAGAGAAAAAAGAGATGGACATTTCAGGAGGATAGAAAAGCTATTATAATGATTTTCTGTTGTTCCACTTTTGTTTCATTCTGGTTCGGTTTTGTTTGGTGATATCTTCTTGGGTTGTATTATAGTTATAGTAGAAATATTCAAGTAAAAGAGAAGGTCTCTCAAGCTAGTCAGACAGAGATAAAAATTCAATTAAAAGAGAAGGTCTCTCTAGCTAGTTAGACAGAGGAAAAAAACAGGTGATTGATCCTGATAATGTGTCTGAATCAGCCTCTTGGACCTGTGTGAGGCTGTGGCTTAGATTCTCATCACCTGATGGATCATTCCGTGTGTGAATCCATACCCAAAATGGCCAAATGAGCAGTCCCTGTGGATGAAGTCTTTTGCCTTCCTCTGTAAGGCTACTGACCTCCATCAAGTGAGAATACGCATCCTTTGTGTCAAATGAGTTCTTCAAAGCCCTGGAGAGTCTAGCACATAGGTTCTTTGGTTTTCTCATGACTCCAATTCACATAAAAATATCTATACCTGACAGTCAGTAGGCCTCAAATTGGAGAAGCAGAGGTGTATTAAGGGCAGGCCTATTTGATCACACCTGGTTCACAGGAAGGGTGTCCAGGCCACCATGACTTTAGGCAATGAGGGGCAAGAGAGCTTATTTTGGACACTGTCTTGGACTTCGCCACTCATGTAAACCTCCAGACAGAACTTAGTATGAGAGTGTATATATGGAAGAAGATGAGGACCATGTGGGAGTGTTTTGGTTTTAATTGTGGTCATTTGTGTGGTAGTTGGAAGATATGACTGGGTACACCTGGGCTGAAATCTGGTGTGATTCCCCTTAAAGACTGAGTTCTGGAACTGACTTAGAGAAGTGTTATCATGAAATATGTTGGGATTTCAGTTGGTCACGCATGAGAGTCGCCCTTGGAAACCGAGATCTAGGCCCAGGTTTGCTTTCCACAGAGCACTGGGAATCTCAGCCAGGATATCACATGGTTTTATTCTGAAAGACATGGCAGCCATATTTGAGAGTCAAAACACAAATGGACCTCACATTGTAGACAGCAATAGCCCTGGCTTCCTGTGAAATTTTGGCCACTCTTTGGAAGCCCTGCCTGTGAGATTTCTCCAGAGCTTTCATTGAAATGAGCTTCCTCACCATTTAATTGTTCCTGAATGAAGTTAAACACACAGTGCCTCCAACATCATTCTTGAAAAATGGCTAGATAAATACCATGAAATTTTTGAAATTCCCATTACCATGAAAATCGTGTAGAACAGAGATGCCAGTAAGCTGGAGCCTGATGTGAAGTGGGCCTAGAAAAGTCGTGTGCAGGTGTGTGATAAAATATCTGTGGTGGGGCCATGTGGATCTGCCATTGGCTTCCAAATGGCTTGTGACTGACATGGTGCACCCAGCAGACCCTTCTATGTAAAGGCATCTTGTTATATGGAGAGTTTTCAGGGCAATGTTCAGAATCAGATTGCTATGGTCAAGGATGGGATTGAAGCCTGGTTGGTGCATTATCCTGCAGACCCTGACACACCACACGTGACAGAACTCCCTTTAGCACTGTGTCCCAGTTGAACTCCTTGTATTTTGTGAAGCAAATACCAAACTCACATTGCAGCAGCAAGAAACACATCGACAAGTGGAGGATTGCCGGATGGCTTTACAGTCCACACGGAAAGATTTTCCCCCCAGTGGCCACAGTTTACCTACAAAGAGAGAATTCAGCACTGCTGCCTCATGTTCATTAGAAAATAAGAAACCATGTCCTCCAGGTCACTTAGATACATACCTAGCTTTGATGGTGTCTCTACAAAAAAAGCTAAAACTCCTGACAACAACAAATATTTCAAGTGCCCAAACTCAGAGGCAGTTTCACCAGAAGTCTTTAGTCCAGCAGAGCTCCATTTTTGTGGAGTATTTACCTGTCCCTTACTTTTGGAAACTCCTCTGCCACCTTCAAGGTTGTGAACTCTTGAGCATATTACATTCCAGATATGTATTCACAGATTTTCTAATTCTTCCACTCTAATTGTGTTCTACTTGGGGTGAAGGTAAAGTCAAGGCATTGTTCTGGATTAGAGTGCGAAGATTTTTGTGAAGCACATATTTACATACACATTGGATTCATTTTCCTATTTTCCATTCAAAATGCTGAATGCCTGACACTAACCCATACCCTACTAGACTCTGACTACTAATTCTAATATGATGGAGAAAAATAACCCAAACCGAATAGAAATACAAGCAGTTTAGACGAGGCATAGTGTATTGCTGGACTTGCCTTTTGCATTATACAGGGTAGGACTTATAAATCTAGTCAATATTTTGTTGAAATAGTTCTCCATGTGTTTTTAAAGTTAACAAACAGATGAATTCCTTTCTGCATTTCTCTGTAGCCAATTCAGCACATGTAATTTCATATGCACATATTGAATCATACCTGTTATCACATGTACATTCTTGTGAGGTGGCTGACTTTGCAGATACAAATTGGGAGAAGAGATCACTCCACCTAAACACAGTTGGAACTGAAAATTCAACCAATGGGTGAGCTTCATAGATGAACAACATGATAAATAAAATCATGTTCAGTATAATGAATATTTTTGGATCAGTGGATGATATACATTTCATGATGAATTTCGATTTCCATATATATTGCTACTTTTTAATGTCTGTGTGTTTGTGTGTGTGTGTGTGTATACACTCTCCAAGTTTTTCATAATATTAAATATATGGGTCTTAATGTACACTTCCTAAATTCATTCGTATTCATGTATGTGGATTTATAATCAAATATTCAAGAGATTATTCTCAGAAATATTCATCCACCTAAAATACATATTTGTTTCCTAGAACTAAAAACTAACTTCTGTGAATGGTGCATACGAATCCTAATATTTCTGCAGTAACTGACCCAGTTTAACACCAATGCAAGTAGATATTTATGGAACGTGATGTGTATTTTGATGTTCATTTTTAGTCAACACTTGTACATTACTATTTCTTCAGTTTATGCACATCATAAGATATATATTTCATACACAAGTTAGCAAATTTATAGGCATTTGTTTCACTTTCAATAACTTCATTCTTCAGAACACATGTATTCCTCCATGTTTTTTGACAAGACTTTTCATGAGACTTCTTTCTAAACACATTATATTCGATTTCCATAATCACTTTTGAAGCAAAACTCACACACTCTTCATGATGAAATATCACCCTAATATTACCATTAGAAGTATAACTGGTTGGAATGAATGATTTAATATCAATATAAGATTTTCTGTATATTTTCAGATATCAACTCAGTCCATTATTTAAAGCGGACCAATTATATTATTTATTCACAGTATGGTCTATTCTTGCATTATCTCTATATTCTTAGACAGATACTACACCACATTCTACCCCCAATACTCATTTATACGTCTTCAAAATATTGTTCCCAGAAATGGTGGAAGAAATACTCATGTCACCTGATCTACATATACATTTTATCACAGTAATATTCTGGAAAATAAAGCAAAGGTCACACTTATGATTGTACCAAAGCCTAAATTTAAAGTGAGCATGGATTTCTAAAAACATCCATGTCCAGGTTGCCTAATTCTCTCAAATGTCAATCCAATTGTTGACTACATACTTGTTTCTTTCTAAGATTATATATTCAAACTCAACCCTGTTGAAAATGTCTAATCCTATCACTCACTTTAAACTTTGCCTGATATCCTAATGTCTCTATTGATATAGGCTTTCCTTCATAATTTCCCAGTTCATCATTTTGACTGTTCATTTGTGCTGACATTTACATTCACTCTCTACCTGAAACCCAATTGCTAAATAACTTTTGGTCCAAATCCTATACTCACTCTTCTTTCTGAATCTACCGACTATCTCCCAAATCCTACTGACTATCCTTTTTTGAATGGATGTTCTCTTCGACATTCAATCATTCAAGGTACAAGGTCCGATGCCATTGTGTATTGATTTATCTGAGACATCTGTGCAGGACATAATTCAAAGCTAAGTCTCCCAATCAAGGGCCCAATCCCTTTCTGGGCTTCAAATATTACTTAGATTTCTGTTTTCATACATATATTTCACCTCTATATTTTTATCAATATTGCAGATTTCCAATACCATTATTCATCCAGCAAAATGATTCCTAACCCAAATCGAACAAGTAATTAACCCAAACCATATACTATTCCCTCATTCTAACTTTATAAAAGAGCAGGGAAAGTCTTGGTCTTACAATATAGGAATGTAGGGGATATATCACCTGCTGAAAACCTCAAAGGTCCATGCAGAAATGTAGGCAGATGTAGATGTAGGCAGCTATTAAGGACCTGAGAGAGCAAAAGTCATCTTCCATGGAAAACAACCCTGTCTGGAGAGGGGTTGTTTCTGACTCAGTGTCTCTGTTCCTAATGTACAGAAGATGGACCAATCCAGGCCTGTGTGGAGAGCTGTTCACGGGTGCCTATGGGTGATATACTATTCTAACTGGTGAGAGTGTCACAGGAAATAGGGACAGCATCTATCTCATGGGACCCTTGAAAGCAACTGTTAGGAAAAAGTGGTTGCAAAGGCAGTGACCTCATTCAGTTCCTGAAGGAAGTGACCTCATCTCTATTCCTTGGTGATGGAACTCTCTGAACTTGTGATCCAGGAATCCAGGCACCCAGAGCCAGTCCTAGTCCCAGTCCCAGTGGGCTCACTTGTTTGGATATTCCAAGGACAGAGTCAGTCTTTCTTGGTATCTATTGATGTGAAAATGGCCAAATGCCAGGAAAGTTTTGAAGACTGGCCTTTCCAGAGAAAGCAAGTAGTGGCTTACCACGGGCTCCTGACAATTTCACAGAGTTGGCCAAAAAGACCAGATCTGAGACAGGACAGGCCATTTTGGAGGTACATAGTAAGGCTCACCAGTGAGAGTACACTCCGAATAGTCACAGACCTACTTGGGGGAAGGCGATGCCTTTGTGGTTTTTGTTGTGTGTTTGTGGTTTTATCTCATGTTCTGAGAAAAGGTAAGAAAGGTGGTTTGTTTGGTTTGGAGTGAACTGTTTCTAGTAAGTGATTGGACAAGGCAAGTGTTTCCATGTCTGTGTATCCCAATGTGTCTGTTGTTGCAGACATTAGAAAAGAGAATGCATCAATGTTTGGGTCCTGTCTAGTAGAAAGCTTCCCAGCATCAATCCTGCCCAATTTATGAATGGACTGTGGCTTGCATTATCGAATGGCAACACCTACAAACTTCCTTAGTTCCTGTTTTCTTCCTGAATTCTGGCTACACTCAAGAATAGGCTCATGGTTTTGTGTTCAAGATATTTACCACCTCCAAGCTCTGTGATATGGCCATGTACTGGATAGCTGAAGGGAATGGCGAGCATCTCAGAAAACTCAGATATCAGTGTGACCAGTAAAGTCTCAGTGGAGAAACCCTGCTATGGGCCTTTTGCTTACCTATTGCTCTTTTGCCCTGAATGTCAGGAAGGGCTTTGCCTCACGCCACACATTTGTGAAGCCTGAAGAAACCAGTTTTCAAATGGAAATGAGTGGGCATCACCTGTGGCTCTTTGCTTAACTGCTTTGGAAAGGGATGTGTCTTAATCAGTCTCTTGGCCCTGTGTGAGGCTGTGGCTTAGATTACCAACACCTGGTGGATGTAAAGAAAGATCCCATGTGTGCATACAAAATCAAAATGGCAAAAATTGCAGTCATTGTAGATGAAGTCTCTCGCCTTTCTCTGTAAGGTTCCTGACCTCCATCAAGTGGGAATAGGGATCCTTTGGGTCAAATGAATTCTTCAAAACCATGCAGAGGCTAGTCCATAGGTGCTTCGCTTTTTTCTTGACTCCATTTCACATATAGAA
Organism: Callospermophilus lateralis; assembly: GCF_048772815.1. Lineage (NCBI taxonomy): Eukaryota > Metazoa > Chordata > Mammalia > Rodentia > Sciuridae > Callospermophilus > Callospermophilus lateralis. The sequence goes on along the minus strand of NW_027512885.1, from coordinate 1,729,376 downwards.
TCTAAATGCCAAAGTCAGAATGCCTCAAATTGGAGAAGTGGAAAAGTATTAATGGCAGACCTGTTTGATCACTCCTGGTTCACAAGAAGGGTGTCCAGGCCACCGTGACTTTAGTCACACACACACACACACACACACACACACACACACACACATATATATATATATATATATATATATATATATACTCTCCAGATTTTTCAAAATATGAAATATATGTCTTATTTTACACTCACCAAATTCATTCATATTCATATACGTAAATTTATAATCAACTTTCCAAAGATAATTCTTAGAATTATTCATTCACCTGAAAACATATTTCTTTCCTATACTGAAAAGTAACTTCAGTGAATGATGCACACAAATCCTAATATTTCTACAGTACCTGACCCAGTTTAACATAAATGCAAGTAGATTCCAATCGGACATGATGTGTATTTTGACGTTCATTTTTATTCAACACTGGTAGATTACTATTTCTTCAATTAATGCACATCATAGGATATATATTTCATCCACAAGTTAGAAAATTTATAGGCATTTGTTTCACTATCAATCACTTCCTGCTTCAGAGCACATGCATTCCTCCATGTTTCTTGACTGGTCTTTTCATGAGAAAAGGGATGGACAAGGCAAGGTAAGGCAACTAAGATAGCACCGAAGACACGGAAACAGTCCTATTTGGTTACAACCAGATTTAGAGGGCATTGCTTCTGTTGTAATCATTTAATCCCCTGCACCCCAAGATTAAATTGTTTCAGAATTTTTTACCCAACATGTAAGGGAGGGGCTCAGAAGTTCACAGTCTGCAGAAGTTCATAAAAAGCAGTTTTTGTTTCTGTTTTTTTTTTTCTCTGTTCTGGGCAAGTTAACATTTTAAGGACACTGGGAATGGGGCAGAGCTATTTTCTTCTCTTTTTTTTTCTCTCTGCCAGCTGTTACCATGAAGCCCAGTTGGTAACTTCTTTATCTTAGAAATGTAGCCATCTCTGTGAAGCCCCAGCTCAAGCTCAGAGGCCTTGTTTACATATTGCCAGCATTGTGACTGACTCTTTCCAAACACATTATTTTTGATTTCCATAATTACTTTTGTAGCAAAACTAACATATCTTCATGATAAACCGTAACCCTAATATTAATATTAGATGTATCATTGGTTGGAATGAATGATTGTATATCAATATAAGATTTCTTATATATTTTCAGATATCTATTCAATCTGTTATTTAATGTGGAACCAGTTATATTATTTATTCACTTATGGTCTATTCATGCATTATCTCTATATTCAACGACACAGTGTACACCTTTTTGTACCCCCAATACCCATTTATATGTCTTCAAAATATTGCTCCCAGAAATAGTGGAAGAAACACTCATGTCACCACATCTACATATACATTTTATCACAGTAGTATTCTGGAGACAAATGTAAAGGTCACACTTGTGATTGTACCAAAGCCTAAATGGAAAGTGAGCATGGATTACAAAAAATATCCATGTCAAAGTTGCCTAATGCTCTCAAATGTCAATCCTATTGGTGACTACATTTTGTTTCTTCTTAAGATTATATATTCTAACTCAATTCTGTTGAAAATGTCTAATTGTATCACTCACTTTATACTTTGCCTGATTTTGTAATGTCTTTATTGATATCTGCTTTCCTACATATTTTCCCCACTTCATTATTGTGACTGTTCACATGTGCTGACATTTACATTCACTCTCTAACCGAACCCCTATTGCTAAAGATATTGTTTTCCAAATCCTATACTCACTCTTCTTCCTAAACCTACCGACTATCTTCTTAATCTTACCGACTATCCCTTTATGACTGGATTTTCTCTTCTACATTCAAACATCCAAATAATGTTCCTGCAAGCGTTGGAGGAAGAGATCACCAAGAGAGTGTCTCATGCAACAACAAGGGGTTAATTGGGGGTCCAGCAAGCTGGGGCTCAGAGCTCACATGAATAGAGCAGAGAGCCCTGAGAACAGCTTAAGCAGAGCTTATATACTTTCCTTGGAGAGGGCAGGGACGGAAATTTATTGATGGGTCAGAGCGAGTGGGCGGTTAGTGTGAAAGTGGGTGAGGGGATACATTCTGCAATTTGGCAGTTGGGGACAGCACAATCTGGGAACAAGATTACAAACAGTTCTCAAGATTTCAACAGTGTTTTGTTAAGCATACAGAAAAACAGGAAGTTACAAGTAACTTTTTTATTAACCTTTCATTCCGCACTTCTTCTTCTTGCTACTTTTAATCATAAAAGTGATTATTGGGGCATGTCACATTCTATGTCTGCTAGTGGGGTATTACCATAAGTTTAACTTGTCCAATTTGAGTTTGGAGTAAAGAAATTACATGGTTGAGCAAACAGGGTTTTATAGTTAGAAATAATATGAGGATTATTATTGGACAGGCCAGGGTTGTTAAAAGCGTAGATAACCAGGGGGACTGTGTGAACCAAGACTCAAACCACCCTTTTAGGGCCTCTCTCTCTCATTGATGCTTTTCAAGGCATCCTTTTATTTTACTCATAGGTTTTTTTAACAACCTCAGTATGGTCGGCATCAGAACAACATTCTTATATCAATGCAGCACAAAGGCCCCCTTCTCTCATGAAGAGGAGGTCCAACCCTCAACTGGTGTGTAAAACAAATTCAGATACAGATGTTAAAGATTCCTGCAAAGCTGTGATGGAGGTTTCTATTATCTTTAAGTTTTGGTCTCTTGCTGCTTCTATTTGGGTCATTTGTTGTGTACCATGGAGCAGGGCAGTGGTTCCTGTGATTACCCCTGCCGCAACTCCAATTCCTAATATGATGGCTAAAGTGAGGGATATATGTTCCCAGTGGAACCGGGTTGTATGCCCCCCCCTGTTTGAACTTCAAATGAACCTGGGTCATTATAGAGCAATCTGGGACACATCTTCACCATTACACAATTAATCAAATCTGTTGACCATTTCATGAAAACATAAACAATGTTTTAGTATATAGAATTATACTGTTGTAGGGACGGACAAGGCACGGCACCTAAGATAGCACCAAAGACAGGGAAACAGTCCTATTTGGTTGCAACCGGATTCAGAGGGCATTGCTTCTGTTGTAATCAATTAACACGCTGAACCCCAAGTTTAGGTAGTTTCAGAATTTTGTACCCAACATGAAAGAGAAGAGACTCAGAAGTTCACAGTCTGCAGAAATTCAAAAAAAGAAGCTTTTTTTTCTGTTTTCTCCTCTATTGTGGTCAAGTTAACTTTTCAAGGACACCTGGGAGGCAGAGAGCTTTTTTTTTTTTTCCTTTTCTTTTATCCCCCTGCCAACTGTTACCATGGAGCCCAGTTTGTAACTTTTTATCTTAGAAATGTAGCCATCTCTGTGAAGCCCCAGCTCAAGGCCAGAGGCCTTTTTCACACATTCTGTGAAAAACTATTAAGGGGGTGTCTAGCTTAGGAGTGCTGATTTTTCCAGCCAGTAGCCAAGTAGAACAGGGCAACAGAAAAAGAGGAAGTTAATCTACACTGAACTCATTTATAGAGACTCTTTTGCTGAAAGTCCTAAAGTCAGCCATGGTGAAGACTTCTGGAGAAGTTCAGTGAAGATTTTTCTGTGGGCCTGGTACAGAGGGGGAAGACGGGGAAGGCGGGGGGTGAGAGCAGCTCCGTGGATCTGAGAATAAGGAAGGAGAAATGTAAAAGAACAATGGGAAAGGGTTTTGGAATTTTCCTAGCAACATAAATTGAGCAGTAGAACCGGTAGAGCAGAAAGGAAGACGGGAGTGAGTATCAAAAAAGCCTGTGAGGGACTTTAAATTCTTAGTAACCTGTTTTCAATGATGACAAAGCAACTTTAAAGGCCATTTTCATTACATCTTTAATAGGGGTCTGAGGGTTCTCCTAGGCTGGTTTGAGCTTTGGGTTAGGTGGTAAGAGGATCTGGTGGGACCCGGTGTGGGCACTGACAGGAAAAGAGAGAAGTGAGTGGGTGGATGGGTACCTCAGTACCTGCTACCTCAGCAAGGGGGCAATGCTCTGAGAACCGGCAGAGGTTTTGGTTTTTGATCTAGTAATTGGAGAAGAGAAATCAGGTTTGCTGAGGTGGGACTGACAGCAGAGAGTATTGAGCAGAAGGCTGAGTTTGAGGAACTATTGGAGAAGCATAGTTCAGGATGTGAGCGAAAGAGGAAAAAGGCCTTCACATAGGGGAATTTCCTTTCACCCTTTTGAGCACTTGCAGAAGTTAAAAAGGTCACACAGAATTTGAGGATCTAGAGCCTCCTCTGGGGGCCATCAGTTTGGGTTGTCTAAGTGGTAATATGGCCAATGCTGTGTACTGAATTTGATGAGGATTTTGGGTTCCACCAGGCAGCCCCTGTATGCTCAAATCCCCATGACTTACAGAAGAAGTCGGCTTTTCCCCCACACAGCCATGGCGGTTTGTGGCTTTGATAGCCTGCTGGGCAAACATACTAATATAGGCTAGCCAACCTGCATCTGGCTTGCCTGTCCCTACAACCATAATGTTTGTTTCCATTATCTATGGTACGGAAAGGATTTAATGAAATTTTAATGGGATCCTCTTCATCAGGGATATTCTAATAGGAAAGACCTATAGCCAGCTGACAAATGTCTGGGTGGAGAGATGGCCACCAGGTCCCTAAGGGGGCTGTATGCAAGATAGACCATACTTCTTGTCTAGTAGGATTTGTGATCAGCCATCGCTGCTGAAGGGGATGATGAGCGTTAGGACTACGGGTGGCCAAGGAGAGAGTCTATAGCCTTACCCACGTGGCGAATATGCAATTTGAAAGGGTTAACAGTCTTTTCCAGTTTCCAGCCAGAGTCTGGACATGGCACAGGCTTGAGATGAGAGGCATGGATGCAGGAAGTGATTCCCTCTACTTTTACTGCTGTAGGTGCTATAAGTAGCACCTGGAATGTTCCTTTCCAGTGGGGTTCCAGGGATGACACCTGATGTCATCTTATTCAGAGGAAGTCTCTTTCTTGATATCAACGTGGATTCCCCTCGTCCCCAGGTTGGAAGCCAGTAGCCACCTGTTTCCACAGGTATAGCTGAGTTCTTAAAAGAGATTTAAGTCTGTCAAGCAAGGGTGTGTGGAAGGGATCCTTAGGTCTTAGAGTCGGGGTTAGGTCTCTTAGTGGAGGAGGGGCCCCATAGAGAATTTCATAGGGGGTGAGGTTACACAAAGAAACAAAGGGAGTATTTCTTGCATGAAACAGGGCATAAGGCAGGAGCATAGTCTAATCTTTTATGCCGGTCTCTAAGCTTAATTTCGTTAAGGTCTCTTTAATGGTTCTATTTATTTTTTTTATGTGTCCTGAGCTCTGGGGTCTATAAGCGCAATGTAAATTCCAATTAATCCCTAGGGTCCTGGCTAACCCCTGATTTTCCTGGCCCATGAAGGCTGCTCAATTATCAGACCATGTTACATTAGTCAGGCCGTGTCTTTGATAAATATCTTTCAGGAACTTCTTGACCACAATTTGTGCCGGGTTTCTTTTATTTTTTTGGTGGGAAAGGCTTCAATCCATCCTGAAAATGTATCTACAAAGACTAGGAGATATTTAAGTCCATACCTTGCTGGCTTAATTTCAGAAACGTCCACTTCCCAGATTTGTCCTGGTCTGGTTCCTCATAGGTGCTTTCCTGCAGAAAGCTTGGAAGGGTAAGCATTAACCAATTGAGAGAACTTACAGGCTTTTGTTAACCATTCAATTATTTCCTTTCACTGTGAGTGAGTTAGGCTAAAACTCTGTTCTTGATCCTACAGTAATGCCTGCAGTTTTTTTGAACCAAGTTGATTGAGTTGATGTACATTTTTAACATAGTGTAGGGCTTTCTGAAATTCCAGGCTGGGCTCACTGAAGTTGAGGAGTTCATTGTCAGTGTTCTTAGATGTTATCAAAAGCTTGCTGGTGCTCAAGGGTCCATTGGAATTGGGCATTCTCATTTAACAGCGGGTATAAAGGAGCAGCTAAGAACACAAACCCAGGTCCATAACCTGCTAAAGCCAGCAGTCCCAAGAAACTCTCTATGTTGTCTCCTGTTAAATGGGGGTGGTATCTGCACAACGGTTTGTTTCCTGGGCTCAGTGAGCCATCATTTACCGTGCCTAAGGGAATACCCCAGGAAGATTACTTCTTGCTGGCAAATTTGGGCCTTTTTGTCCGAAGCTCTCTACCTGAGTTGAGCAAGCTCAGATAATAGTGCTTGGGTCTCAGACTCACAGTTTTCTTTGGTGTTGGCTGCCAGTAGCTGGACATCCACATATTGAAGCAGAATGACTTCGGGTTGCATAGTTCTAAAGTTGTTGAAATGTCTGTGAATGGCTTCATCAAAGAGAGTGGGGGCGTTTTTGAACCCCTGTGGGAGTCTAGTCCAAGTTAGTTGAAAAGACGTTCTGGTTTCTGGGTCTACCTACTCGAAAGCAAACAGCAACTGACTATCTTTATGCAGAGGCAAGCAAAAGAAAGCATCTTTTAAGTACAGAACAGTATACCATTTACACTCGGCCACAGCAAAGAGGTTATTGGGGGTCCAGCATGCTGGGGCTCAGAGCTCATTTGAATAGAGCAGAGAGCCTGAGAACAGCTTTAACAGAACTTATATACTTTTCTTGGAGAGGGCAGAAAGGGAAATTTATTGATGGGTCAGGGCGAGTGTGCGGTTTGCGTGCACCCGGGTGAGGGAGTATATTCTGCAGTTTGGCATTTGGGGACAGCACATTCTGGGAACAAAATTAGCAAACAGTTCTCAAAATTTCAACAGTGGTTTGTTAAGCATACAGAAAAACAGGAAGTGACAAGTGCCTATTTAATTAACCTTTCACCTAAGCAAAATGGAAAGTGAGCATGGATTACTAAAAACAACCATGTCCATGTTGCCTAATGCTCTCAAATGTCAATCCTATTGGAGGCAACATATGTCTTTCTTCCTAAGATTATATATTTAACCTCAACCATGTTGAAAATGTCTAACCCTATTTCATTATACTTTGCCTGATTTCCTAATGTCTCTATTCATATCTGCTTTCCTACATATTTTCCCCAGTTCATCATTGTGACTGACTCTTCATATGTGCTCATATTTACGTTCACTATCTACCCAAAACCCTATTGCTAATGAAACTTTTGTCCAAATCCTATATTCACTCTTTTTTCTGAACCTACTGACTACCTTCCCAATCCTGCCGACTATTCCTTTTTGACTTAATGTTCTCTAGGACATTTAATCATCCAAGGTACAAGGTCCTCTGTTATTGCACATCGATTTATCTGAGATATCTGTGCAGAACATAATTCAAAGCTAAGTATCTCACTAAAGGGCCCAATGCCCTTCTGGGCTTCAAATCATACCTAGATTTCAGGTTTCATACTTATATTTCACCTATATATTCTTGTGAATATCGCAGGTTCCCAATACCATTATTCATCCCGCAGAATGTTTCCTAACCCAAATAGAATATGTTATTAACCCTAACCATACACTGTTCCCTCAATCTAACTTCACAAAAGAGCAGGGACAGAGTTGGTCTTACAATACACGAATGTAGGGGATCTTCCACCTGTTGAGAATCTCAAAGTTTGATGCAGAAATGATCCCTTGAGAAGATGTAGCAGCTATGAAGAACCTGAGAGAGCAAAAGTCATCTTCCATGGCAAACCACCTGTTCAGGATGAAGTGATGTGTCTGAATCAGCCTCTCTCCTACTGATATAAAGAAGATGGACCAAACCAACCCTGTGTGGAGAGCTTCTCCTGGGTGTCTATGGTTGATATACCATTCTAACTTCTGAAAGTGTCACAGTAAGTAGGGGCAGCCTCCATCTCAAGGGACCCTTGGAAAGAAGTGTTAGGACAAAGTGGTTGCCAAGGCAGTGACCTCAGTCCCTTCCTGTTGGAATTGACCTACCTCACTTCTTTGGTGATGTAACTCTCTGAACTTGGGATCCAGGAAGCCAGGCACTCAGAGCCAGTCCCAGTCCCATTCCCAGTGGACTTACTTGTTTGGATTTACCAAGGAGAGAGTCTGTCTCTCTTGGTACCTAATGGTTTGAGGATGACAAAATGCAAGTAGAGCTCTGAAGATGGGCCTTTAATGAGAAAGCAGGTAGTGGTCAGCACAGGCTCCATACAACTTCACAGAGATGGACAAGGAGACCAGACCTGAGACAGGACAGGCCATTTTGGGGGAACATAGTATGGCCCACCAGTCAGAGGACACTCTGGATAGTCACAGACTTACTTGGGGGAAGGAGGTGACTTTTTGAGTGTGGGTGTGAGTTTGTGGTTTTGTCTCATGTTCTGAGAATAGGTAGGAAAGGCGGTTTGTTTGGTTTAGAGTGGACTGTTTCTAGAAAGTCCTTTGACAAGGCGAGTGTGTTTCTGTCTATGTATCCCACTGTGTCCTTGGTTGTACACATTAGAAAACAGAATGGATTAATGGATGTATCCTGTCTAGTAGAAAGCTTCCCAGCATTCATCCTGCCCATTTTAGGAAAGGACTGCTGGTTGCTTTTCGATGGGCAACACCTACTATCTTCCTAAGTTACTGTTTTCTTTCTGAATTCTGGCCACTCTCCAGAATAGGATCATGGTTTTTTGTCCAAGATATGTACCACCTCCAAGCTCTGTGACATGGCCATGTACTGGATAGCTGAAGGGAATTGTAAGCATCTCAGAAAACTCAGATATCAGTGTTACCAAGAAAGTCTCAGTGGAGAAACCCTGCATTGGGATTTGCTGACTTATTGTTCTGTTACCCTGAAGTCAGGAAGGTCTTTGCCTCAGGCCACCCCTTTGTGAATTTTGAAGAAAACAGTTTTAAAATGGAAGTGAATGGGCATCTCCTGTGGCTCTTTGCTTAACTGCTTTGGAAAAGTATGTGTCTGAATCAGCCTTGTGGCTCTGTTTGAGGCTGTGGCTTAGATTATCAGCGACTGATGAATCTAAAGAAAGATCCAATGTGTGCATTCAAAACCAAAATGGCAAAAAGATCAGTCATTGAGCATGAACTCTCTCGCCTTCCTCTGTAAGTTTCCTGACCTCCACCAAGTGAGAATAGGGATCCTTTGGGTCAAATGAGTTCTTTGAAGCGCTGCAAAGTTACTGTGGTTTCCTAATTACTCCAAATCACATAAGGAATCTATACCTGACAGTCAGTAGGCCTCAAATTGGAGAAGCAGTGCAGTATTAAAGGAAGAACTATGTGATCAATCCTGGTTCACAGGAAGGGTGTTCAGGCCATCCTGAGGTTAGGCAAATGAGGGGCAAGGGAGCTTATTTTGGACACTCTCTTGGGCTGCGCCATTCATGGAAACCTCTAGCCAAAGGGTATAATGAGTGTATATATGTAAGAAGATGAGTGCCATGTGAGAGTGTTTTGGTTTTAATTGTGGTCATTTGTGTGGCGGTTGGAAGAGATGACTGGGTCCACCTGGTCTTGAACACTGGTGTTATTCTCCTCAGAGAATGAGTTCTGAAACTGACCTCAGAGAAGTAATTGCTTTGGAAAGAGATGTGTCTTAATCAGGCTCTTGGCCCTGTGTGAGGCTGTGGCTTAGATTATCAGCAACAGACGGATCAAAAAAATGATCCCTTGTGTGCATCCAAAACCAATATAGCCAAAAGAGCAGTCATTGTGAATGAAGTCTCTCACCTTCCACTGTAAGGTTCTGAAAGAATAAAAGAAATTGAAATTGAAATGTAAAGAACCAGGTTTTGTAAATTTTCCAAGCTGCACTCAGAACCTGAAATTCCTGTGGCAGTTAAGACAATTCCTGGAACTGCCCATTAGATGTGTGTTGAAATCTTCCCTGACCACCTAGTTACTTAACAAACCCTTCCCAGAAGCCGTGCATCTCACCACGTATTCATCTCAGGGCTTCAACCAATCAGTTTAAATGTATACCCCTTCTCAGGGTTGACCAATCACCCCCTGCCCCAACTTTTTCCGCCAATGAATGTGCTAATCATGTTTTAGAGTTGTTACTTGATTTTCCCGTGGTACATGATGATTTCCTAAAGGAGGCTATGATGTATGTAAAGTCCCTGAGCTCTCTAAAGAATGTATATAAACGCTGCTCAAGTTGTTCTCGGGGCTCTTTGTTCTTTGCTCCTCTGAAGGGAGCTCTGAGCCCTAGCATTCTGGACCCCCAATAAACCCTTTGCTGATGCATGAGAAAGCCTCTTTGTTGTCTTTTCCTTTGACGTTCGCAGCACCTTTTCATCTGGAGGCCCCAGGTGAGATATCCGGCAGTGGTGGACGGAAGACCTCAAGGGACTCCTCTCGGGATAAGTAAGGCGCCTCTTTCTGGTTTCGGGTTTCAGGCTAGGGCGTGGCAAAGTGGCTGTTGGTGAAGAGCATTAGCTCTCTTCTATGGGGTGACAGACGTGTCACTGAGCCAAGGTCACGTCCCTGAGGGACACTCCGGAGGACTAGGGAATTTAAGGAATAGTAGTTTCCTCAACTCGGTTATGTTTTGCTTCAGGATTCAATTTGCCAGCCCATCAGGTTTTGCCGGTAACTAAGTTTTGGTCATTGTTCTGAACTCATGTTGAGTTTACTGTCTGTCTTTATTGTTTAACCCATTGCCAGTTACTCAGTTCTAATCTTTGTGTTGGACTCATGTTAAACGTTTACTGTTTGTCTTTGTCTGTGTTGTGTTTGTGTCTTCACTGTCCCTGTTTGAGTAACTCCCATTATGGGACGAAGCACTTCCTCTTCTCTGTCCCTGACCCTTGATCATTGGACTGATGTCCGCTCAAGGGCCGAGAATCTTTCTTTTTCAGTAAAACACTGTACCTGGCAGACTCTCTGTGCTTCAGAATGGCCCATCCTTGAATTCGGATGTCCCCAGAAGAATCCTTCCACTTTCCTCTTATCTGAAAATTCAGAGATATTGTCATTCAGCCGGGGCCACGTGGCCAACCAGATCAACAGCCATATACCCCTTCCCCCACATTCCTATCATTCAAACTTTCCGCTCCTCTCCCTCTTCCTTCCATTCTCCCTGAGTCACAAGACTGGACACTCCACCCCCTCCTTATCGTCTACTCTCCCTCCCCAACCCCCAACACAGTTCCTGATGATCCTCCCACCGCTGACTCAGCCTCTCCACTGCTAGAGGCAATTGGGCCAGACCCAAGCCCTCCAGGGGACTTCCCCGCAGCAGCAGCAACCCCTCCTCTCCTGAAGGAATCTGGGCAACCTAAAGGAACCCACCGGCGACGGATAATAGAGAACTCAGAAGCCCCTGTGATGCTCTCTCTCCATTCCTATGGGCCCATGAACCGACCCAACTGGGACTCCAACACCTTTGAAGGTGGGAAGCATCTGTCCACATATCTCCAGGCTCTAATAGCGGGTCTCTGAGTGGCCGCCAGAGAGCCGACCAATTTGGCCAATGTAAGAGAGATTATCCAAGGGCCTAATGAGTCTCCCTCTATGTTTCTGGAGAGAATTAAGGAAGCATATAGAAAATATACTCCTTTTGATCCTCAGGCAGATGACCAAAAGGCATTTGTTACAATGGCCTTTATTGAGCAGGCTGCCCAAGATATTAAGAGAAAGTTATAATGTCTTGATGGGTTACAAAATACGACCTTAAGAGATTTAGACAGAGAAGCTGAAATAGTATATTATAAGATATATATTATAAGTATATAGTATAAGTATATAAGTATATTATAAGAGAGAAACTGAGGAGGAGAGGGAACAGAGGAGAGAGAAGGAAAGGGAACAAAAAGAGGATGAAAGGAGCAAAAGGCAGACAAAAGCATTGGCTAAGGTTTTCTTCACAGCAGCAAATACGCCAGAAATTAAAAAGCAGGGAGTCAGAAAGGGACACTTGGGCCCACGCCAAAGGCTGTCCCTGGCCTCAGATCAATGTACCTACTGTAGAGAAAAAGAACACTGAGTCAAAGAGTGCCCCAAAAAGAAGAAACCACGGCAGCCCGCCATGCTGACTCTAGAAGAGGACTTGGAATGTCAGGGCTCGGATCCCCTGCCCAAGCTCAGGGTAACATTTGAAGTGGAGGGTACTCCAGTGAACTTTGAAGTGGATACAGGAGCAGTATACTCAGCCCTTAAGGCTTCAATGGGCCCCATATCAAATAAATGGTCCCTAGTTCAAGGGGCTAATGGCACTACATATCGGGCTTGGACAACTAAGAGGATTATGGAAGTAGGAAAATGAAAAGTCCACCACTCTTTCCTAGTAATCCAAGAATGCCCAGCCCCATTGATGCACAGGGATCTGCTTACCAAACTCGGGGATAGAGTAACTTTTAACCCTGATGGTCCCCAAGTGGATGTTCTAAAGCCTTCAGTAAAAACTCCCATAGTCAGAGAATTGACTATGTCTGTAGAAGATGAACATCAACACTTCGTGCCCCCTAGGACTGATCAAAGAGGCAAACTACAACAGAAACGGATAAAAGATTATCCTAATGCCTGGGCAGAAACTGCTGGCTTAGGTCTAGCCGTAAAACAACCTCCAATAGTAGTAGAATTAAAAGCCTCGGCCTCTCCAATCAGTGTTAAACAATATCCTCTAAGCAAAGAAGCTAAGGATGGGATAAGTCCCCATATTCAGAAATAATTGGCCATTGGGGTCCTAAGGCCCTGTCAATCAGCCTGGAATACCCCCCTGCTACCAGTAAGAAAGCCAGGAACTAGGGACTACAGTCCTGTTCAAGACCTAAGAGAGATCAACAACAGAGTGCAGGACATTCACCCCACAGTACCCAATCCATATAATTTGCTTAGCACTCTGAATCTGGAGCGGGAATGGTACACTGTGCTGGACTTAAAAGATGCTTACTTCTGCTTGCCCCTACATAAGGACAGTCAGTTGCTGTTTGCTTTCGAGTGGATAGACCCAGAAACTGGAACATCTGGCCAACTAACCTAGACTAGACTCCCACAGGGGTTCAAACCCCCCCACACTCTCTTTGATGAAGCCCTCCACAGGGACATAAACGACTTCAGAACTGCACACCCCGAAGTCACCCTACTCCAATATGTGGATGATCTGCTACTGGCAGCGGACACCAAGGTGAACTATAAGTCTGGGACCCAAGCACTATTATACGAGCTTGCTCGGCTTGGATATAGGGCTTCTGCCAAAAGGCCCAAATTTGTCAGCAAGAAGTAATCTTCCTGGGTTATTCTCTTAGGGGTGGCAAATGATGGCTCACTGAGAACAGAAAACAAACCATTGTGCAGATACCACCCCCATCTAATAAGAGAGAACTCAGAGAGTTTCTTGGGACTGCTGCCTTTTGCAGGTGATGGATTCCTGGGTTCACCTCTCTGGCTGCCCCTTTATACCCGCTGATAAAGTGGAATGCCCAATTCCAATGGACCCCTGAGCACCAACAAGCTTTTGATAATGTCAAAAAAAGTGCTGCTATCTGCTCCGGCCTTAGCACTCCCAGATATAGATAAACCCTTCACTCTCTACATCGAGAAAAAGAAAGGAATAGCACGGGGAGTGTTCACTTAGAATTTGGGACTTTGGAAAAGGCCGGTAGCATTCTTATCAAAAAAACTGGACCCAGTGGCTACTGGGTGGTCCCGTTGCTTAAGAGCTATAGCAGTGGCAGCGCTTCTAATAAAAGATGCTCATTAATGAACGTTGGGACAGAAGCTATCCATGATAGCCCCCCATGCCCTGGAGAGCATCATCTGTCAACCTCCAGAGAGGTGGCTATCAAACTCCAGAATAAACCACTACCAGAGCCTCTGGATTAGCAAAGACAGAATAACTCTTGGACCTTCAGCTCCACTCAACCTGGCTGCCAGAAGAATCATCAGGACCTGTCGCTCATGAGTGTCAACACATACTGCAGAGGAAACCAGTACAGGACGAGACTTGAAAAATCCAGCCACTGCCTCACCCTGAAGTCGTATGGTTTACGAAAGAGAGCAGCTTCCTCCAAGATGGTATGTGGCGGGCTGGAGCAGCAGTAGTTAGCAAAACTAATGTCATCTGATCCTCTGGTCTCCCAGAAGAGACATAAGTCCAAAAGGCAGAACTGATTGCCCTTAGGAAAGCATTGGAACTAGCAACAGGCAAAAGGGCCACCATATACACTGATAGCCGCTATGCATTTGGCAATGCTAATGTGCACAGGGCTATTTACCAGCAAAGGGGGATATTAACCTCCACTGGGAAAAAAAATAAAGAACAAAGTTGAGATTCTCCACCTTCTCTCAGCAGGGCAGGGCACTAAGGAACTAGCTATAGTGCACTGTCCAGGGCACCAGAAGGGAAACGACCTCGTTGCAGTTAAAAACAGAAGGGCAGATGAGGAAGCTTAATTGGCAGCCCTAAACGGAGTGATTCTGTTAACTTTTTCCACACCAGGGGGATCAACATTCAGGAGACTTGGCCACACTGGAACATTCAGGCAACTTATCATGTGAGGAGACAGATACAGAACTCTGGGACCCTACAGAGCCAAGTTTAAAATTTCAAAAAGCCCACCTTTATGTCAAAGACGTACACTAGCTCACCCACTTAAGCTCAAAGAAGTTATAGGCTCTCTTAAAGGACCGAAGAAAGGATTTATTAATGACTGATTCACAGAGGAAAGAAATAGCTTAGCAGGTGACTAGAGCTTGTCAAGTCTGCCAATTAGTTAATGCTTACCCATCCAAGCTTCCTGCAGGGAAACGCTTACGAGGAACCAGACCAGGACAATTCTGGGAAGTAGACTTTTCCTGAAACTAAGCCAGGAAGGTATGGACTTAAATATCCCATAGTCTTTGTAGATACTCTTTCATGATTGGTTGAAGCCTTCCCCATGAAGAAAGAAACGGCTCAGACGGTGCTCAAAAAGATTCTAGATGACATTTTTCCAAGGTTAGGCCTGCCTAAGGTAATAGGGTCCAATAATGGACCGGCATTCGTTGCCCAGGTAAGTCAGGGATTCACCAGGACCCTGAAGATTAATTGGAAGTTACATTGTGCTTATAGACCCCAGAGCTCTGGACAGGTAGAAAGGATGATTAGAACCATCAAAGAGACTTTAAAGAAATTAAGCTTGGAGACCGGCATAAAAAATTGGACTATGCTCCTACCTTAAGCACTGTTTCGTGCAAGAAGTACACCCTCTTCCTCTTTGTGTAAACTCACCACTTATAAAATTCTCTATGGTGCCCCTCCTCCAGTAAGGGACCTAACCCCAACTCTGAGACTTAATTATTCCTTTCACACCCCCTTGCTTGACAGACTTAAAGCCCATGAACAAACACAGCACCCAGCAATACCTGTGGAAACAGTTGGCCACTGCTTATCAGCCTGGAGACGAGGGAACCCCACATCGATATCAAGTGGGAGTCTTCGTCTATGTGAGACGGCATCAGGTATCATCCCTGGATCGCCGCTGGAAAGGACCATACCAGGTGCTGCTTATAACACCTACAGTGGTGAAAGTGGATGGAATCACTTCCTGGATCCGTGCCACCCATCTCAAGCCTGCGCCCTGTCCAGCATCCGGCTGGAAACTGGAACAGACTGGTAACCCTCTCAAGTTGCGTGTCCGTCGTGTGGGTAGGGCTATGGATTCTTCCCCTGACCACCAGCAGTCCTAATCACCATCAGCCTGTTCAGCAACAATGGCAGCTATAAATCCTACTGGGCAAGTAGTGTGGTCTATTTCACATACAGCCCTCTTATGGACTTGGTGGCCATCTCTCTACCTGGACATTTGTCAGCTTGCCATAGGCCTCTCTGACTAGGATCTCCCTGACATAGAGGACTCCACACAGATCCCACTCAAACCCAAACCAGGGCAACATAGACCACCTTACCCCATGAATTATGGATATCATCTTCCCCAGCTCAGGTGTAAACTAGCCAGTCTTGATTTTTATGTGTGCCCAGCTGATTTCTGAAGTCGCAAACAGGCACAAACCTGTGGAGGACCCAGTGACATTTATTTTAGATCTTGGGGTTGTGAACAAACGGGAGCTACATGGTTGAACCCAAACTCCCCAGACAGTATCATTCAGGTAGGAAAAATTGACACCTGGATTGATCCCAAGAAATGTGCCGCTAGCCAAGTTGTGTCAAAAACTCGCTGTGGAAAGAATAGTCTATGTTACCCCCTCAATATAACTTTCACTTCCAAAGGAAGGGGCTACCTCAGAACAACATGGTCTATGGAAAATACGTGGGAAATGAGATTCTATATTTATGGCCCTCGTTATGACGTTGGTCACTGGTTCACCATCCTGATTAAAAAGGAAGAAAATCCCACAGCAAAAGGGCCCAATCCCCTCAAGCCAGGAATTAAGCCTCCAAAACCTCCCATGCCTAGATCTACCAGAACCCCTCTACCATCTCATACTTCCCAGTTTCCATCTTTGCCTACTTCCCCAGTCCAGAGTACAGTTGACTCCTGCCCCTGGGAACTAATTAAAGGAACCTTAATTGTACTGAACTCCACACAGTCAGAACTCCTTGCATTTCAACCCATGTATTTGACAGCTTTGTAAATTATTGTGTAATGGTGCAGATACTCCCCAGGGTTCTTTATTATGATGCAGAATCATTTTAAGGTCTACTAGGGGGACAAACAACCTGATTTTGCTGTTATCCAGTGTCCCTTACTCTAGCCATCCTATTGAGGATAGGAGCTGCTGCAGGAGTGGGTACGGGAACAGCTGCTATCATCCATGGGTCACAACAAATGGCCTGATTAGAAACAGCAATAGATCAAGACTGGAAGACATTAGAGACCTCCATCACAGTGCTGTAGGAATCCTTAAACTCTCTCTCTCTGAAGTTGTTTTACAGAACAGGCGAGGATTAGACCTCCTCTTCATGAGGGAGCAGGGCCTCTGTGCTGCACTGAGAGAAGAATGTTGTTTTTATGCTGACCATACTGGAGTTGTAAGAGAATCCATGAGTAAATTGAGAAAATGCCTTGAAGAGCGCCAGAGAGAAAGGGAGATTCAACAAGGGTGGTTTGAGTCATGGTTTACCCAGTCCCCCTCGTTAACTACACTCCTATCAGGCTTATCTTGACCCCTGATCATCCTTATGGTGTTGCTAACTGTGGGACCTTGTTTGCTTAACCGCTTATTTTCCTTTCTCCAGGCTCAAATTGGGCAGGAAAAACTCATGGTAATCAGACAGAAATACGCTCCACTGGCAGAAATAGAGTGTGAGACCCCGCAATAATTATGATTCATTACTTTTAAGATTAAATGTAGTAAGAAAAAGGAGTGGGAAATGAAAGAATAAAAGAAATTAAAAGTGAAACATAAAGAACCAGGTTTTGTAAAGTTTCCAAGCTGCACTCAGAACCTGAAATTCCTGTGGCAGTTAAGACAATTCCCGGAACTGCCAATTAGATGTGTGTTGAAATCTTCCCTGACCACCTAGTTACTAAACAACCCCTTCCCAGAAACCGTGCAGCTCATCACATATACATCTCAGGGCTTCAACCAATCAGTTTAAACGTATACCCCTTCTCAGGGCTAACCAATCACCCCCTGTCCGACCTCTTCCTGCCAATGAATGTGCTAATCATGTTTTTGGGTTGTTATTTGATTTTCCCGTGGTATGTTGATTTGCTAAAGGAGGCTATGATGTATGCAAAGTCCCTGCCCTCTCTAAAGAATGTAAATAAACTCTGCTCAAGTTGTTCTTGGGGCTCTTTATTCTTTGCTCCTCTGAAGTTAGCTCTGAGCCCCAGCATGCTGGACGCCCAATAAACCCTTTGCTGTGGCATGAGACAGTCTCTTGGTGGACTTTTCCTCCGACTTTTGACCGACCTTTTTACCTATGAAGGACCTGAGAGAGCAAAAGTCAAATCCATGTCAACTTCCATGTCAAACAACCTGGTCAGAATGAAGGAATGTGTCTGAATCAGCCTCTCTCTTCTTAATGTAGATTAAATGGACCAAACCAGGCCCTGTGTACAGAGCTGTTCCCGGATGCCTATGGTTGATATACCATTCTAACTTGTGAAAGTGTCACAGGAAGTAGGGGCAGCCTCCATCTCATGGGACCATTGGAAGCAACTGTTAGGACAAAGTGGTTTTCCATCGCAGTGAACTCATTCAGTTCCTGAAGGAAGTTACCTACAACACTTCCTTGGTGATGGAACTCTCTGAACTTGGGATCCAGGAAGCCCTGCACCCAGAGCAAGTCTTAGTTTCAGTCCCAGTGGTCTCAATTGTTTGAATTTACCAAAGACAGAGTCAGTGTTTCTTGGTACCTACTTATGTGATGATGACCAAATTTCAGGAGAGCTCTGAAGAGCGGCTTTTTCTGAGAAAGCAGGTAGTGGCTCAACCATGGCTCCTGACAACTTCAAAAAGTTTGCAAAGAAGACGAGATCTGAGATAGGACAGGCCATTTCGTGGGAACATAGTATGGCCCACCAGTCAGAGGACACTCAGGATAGTCACAGTCATACTTGGGGGAAGGAGGTGCCGTTGTGGGTGTCGGTGTGAGATTGTGGTTTTGTCTCATGTAGGTTTGGACTGGAAAGTTTCTAGAAAGTCGTTTGACAACACGAGTGTTTCTATGTCTGTGTATCCCACTGTATCCGTGGTTGTAGACATTTGAAATGCGAATGCATCAATAGTTGTGTCCTGTCTAATATAAAGCTCCCCAGCATTCTTCCCACCCAATTTAAGAATGGAGTGCGGCTTGCCTAATGGAAGGTGAACAGCTACTATCTTCCTAAGTTCCTCTTTTCTTCCTGAATATTGGCCACTCTCCAGAGTATCCTCATGGTTTTGTTTCCAAGATATGTACCACGTCCAAGCTCTGTTACATGGCCATGTACTGGATAGCTGAAGGGAATGGGAGCATCTCAGAAAACTCAGATATCAGTGTGACCAGTAAAGTCTCAGTGGAGAAACCCTCCTTTGGGCCATTTGCTTACTTATGTTTCTATTTCCCTGAATGTCAGGAAGGTCTTTGCCTCAGGCCAACCCTTTGTGAAGCCTGAAGAAAACAGTTTTCAAATGGAAATGAATGGGCATCACCTGTGGCTCTTTGCTTAATTGCTTTGGAAAGGGATGTGTCTGGAACAGCCACTTGGCCCGGTGTGGTGGCAGTGGCTTAGATTCTCAGCACCTGATGGATCTAAAGAAAGTTTCCAAGTGTGCATCCAAAACCAAAATGGCCAAAAGAGCAGTCATTGTGGATGAAGTCTCTCACTTTCCTCTGTAAGCTTCCTGAGCTAAATCAAGTGAGAATAGGGATCATTTGGGTCAAATCATTTCTTCAAATCCCTGCAGAGGCTAGCCGATAGGGGCTTGGGTTTTCTATGATACCAATTCACATAAAGAATCTATACCAGACAGTCATTAGTCCTCAAATTGGAGAAGCAGATCAGATATAGGGCAGGCCTATTTGATCACTCTTGGTTCACAGCAAGGGTGTCCAGGCCACCCTGACTTTAGGCAAATGAGGGACAAGGGTGCTTATTTTGAACAGTGTATTGGGCTGTGCCCTTCATGGAAACCTCCAGCCAGAGTTTATGATGAATGTCTATGTGGAAGAAGATGAGGAGCATGTGGGAGTGTTTTAGTTTTAATTGTGGTCATTTGTGTGGTGGTTGTAAGAGATGCCTGGGTCCACCTGGGCTTGAACTCTGGTGTGATTCTTCTTAGAGAATGCGTTATGGAACTGACTTCAGAGAAGTATTGCCATGAATTGTGTTGGGATTTTAGGAGGCCACACATGAGAGTCGCCCTTGGACACTGAGATCTAAGCCCAGACTGGCTTTCCACAGAGCACTGGGAATCTCAGCCAGGATATCACATGATTTTATTCTGAAAGACTTGGAAGCCATAGTTGAGAGTCAAAACACACATGGACCTTACATTGTAGACCTCAATGTGGCTGGCTTCATTTGACCTTTTGGCCAGACTTTGGGAACCCTTGCCTGTGAGAGTTCTCTAGATTATTCATTGAAATGTGCTTCCTCTAAATTTAATGGTTTCTTAATGAATTGAAACCCACAGTTTATCCAACTTCATCTTTGAAAATGGCTAGATAAATACCATGAAATTTTTGAACTTCCCATGGCCACCTGCCACTGGAGAACATTTGGATGTACAGTTGCTGATCCTGAGTGTACCAGACAGTGCCTTGATTGACTGGGTTTTATGAAAATGGTGTAGAACAGAGATGCCAGTATGTTGGGGCCTGCTGAGTAGTGGGCCAAAAGCTGTTGTGTGCAGGTGTGTGATAAAACATCTGTGGTCCGGACATGTGATTCTGCCATTGACATCCAAATGACTTGTGGCTGACATGTTACAGACAGGAATCACTTATATGTCTGAAACCTCTGCATAAAAGGCATTTTGTTATATGGAGACGTTTCAGGGCAATGTTCAGAATCAGGTTGCTATGGTCAAAGGGTCAAGCTTTGTGGGATAGAAGCCTGGTTGGTGCATTCTCCTGCAGACCCGGACCCACCACACGTGACAGGACTCCCTCCAGCACTGTGTACCAGTTGAACTCATTGTATTTCATGAAGCAAATACCAAACTCCCAGTGCAGTAGAAAGAAACACCATGAAAATTGGAGGATGACCAAATGGCTTCACAATCCACATGCGGAGACACTTAGCTTTCAGTGGCCACAGTTTACCTACAGAGAGAAGTCAGCACTGCTGCCTCATGTTCTTTGAAAAAATTGAAACAATGTTTTCCAGGTCTCATAGATGTAGACCCAGCTTTGATGGTCTCATTTGAATGGAAGGTAAAGCTTCTGACAACAACATATATGTCGAGTGCGCATCGTCAAAGGCATTTTCTCAAGAAGTCTTTAGTCCGGCAGAGCTCCAGGTTTGTGTAGTGTTTACCTTTTAGACCAGGTCGCAAGAAAAGACCACTGACTCCAATTAAAATCAGATTAAAGCAAGCTTATTATTTCCACCACCCTGGCTGCCTCTCCCTCCCAAAACGTCGGGAACAGAAGAGCAGCCCAGCTTTATAGCCCAGAAAGTTACACAAAAGTGGGGTTAAAAATAACAGAATTCTGACAAGCATCACACTAATGGTAGTTTACATTTTTGTTTGCTGGCCCCAACATCAGAATTTATGAGGACCATTAGAGCCTCAGAGAGTGTCGTCTAGCCAAGGAAGGCCAATATTTATGAGGTGTCAACAAAGTTTCAGAGAGGGCTGTTATCTGGTCAGATAGCCAGGCATGGGTGAGTTGAAGGCACGGGCAGGCATTCCAAGCAGGTTCAGATATTGCTGTAATTTATAGTTAAGCCAAAATTATCTTTTCACGGCTTTGTGGCAAGATGGCTCCCAATTTTAATAAAAGATAAGGTTGGGTCAATCATTCCCCCCCTTTTTAATGTGTTCCTTTCATATATTTGATTGGGTAGGAAGAGCACTGTGGGAATTTTAATCCCTCAGGTAATAGTCTCCCGATTTTTTGAACTCACCCAAAAACACGTCTCCCTGATTTTACCTGACTTAATTAATTACTTATATTGATATTCTATTTATTTTTGTCTCCATTGTTGTAAGAAGAGAGGCGTCACTCATTTAGACTTCTTCTGAGCTGAGAGAGGGTGACGTGAGGGGGCACCGCCTGAGGGACATTAGTCGCCTTTTAGAAGTCAGTTAGGTTTGAAGTCTGGATTGGGAAGAACAGGTAGTAAAGTCATCTGGGGATGGGTTCTTCTATGAGAGAAACAAAAAAACATGAGTACTTAATAAATGTTGCAGCAGCTGGAACATGTCACTGTATAGAAGTTTCCTCACCAGTCTTAAATATCCCCAGTTATCAGGACTGTCAACTTAATATTTAACTTTTAGTGTTACATTTGTCCCTCCCCATAAGATTCAGTTTAATAATTTAATGTCATCTGATCTTGCAAAATACTTTTACTAGTATGACCTCTGTGTCTAATAGAGAAACCTTTAATTCTCTTACTCATTGCTGCATAGTCATACTAACAAATACCAAGACTATGTGTTTAGGTTAAGAATATCTGTAGGCCTTAAACTAAAAACTTCTGCCTCTGGCAGATAATCTTGATAGCCTCTTTTTATAGTTATCAGGCATTCCTGTCTGAGAATCCTTCTTTGTAGCCTTTAGTCTTACTTATTTTGGGAGGCTAACATAAAGTGTATACCTTAAAATATTATTATTACTATTATTATATAAAATGCCCAGGAATGGCTGTAATTTGTTTTTAACTGTCTTTTCTAAGTGTTTAAGATGAAGCAGTCAAACTGTCTTTTGTTTCTATCTATTGGGAACTGTCAGCTGAGCTTTTATGGGAGTCATTCCTGGGGAAACTTGAGAGCAGCTTCTCAGTTCTGCTAGTGCCATTTGCGCTAGGTGGGTCCAGGTCTTGTTTGACCAGGTGGCTTCCCTCGGAAGCATCAGGGATGTCTCCCTTCTCTGATGACTCTCCTCTTCGTAGCAAATGCACTGATTGGCTTTCTGTTCTCCAGTGGTCTCATTAATCTCCCTGATCAGGAAGTTATGTGGTTCAGAGTTGCAAAGCTCTTTAGAGAAGTCCGCTGTTCCCTGGATACAGACTGACTCAGAGGGCAAGAGCCAAATATTGGTTTTCTTGTCCCTTTTCATATAACTTTAATTTTAAATCCTAATCTTAAACATCCATCAAATAAATTTTAACAGACTTATATTAAGAGTACTGGGCTTTAATGTCTATAATTTAAAATTATTTATCTTTTTATTATTTGGGATCTGTATTATTCTGTCTGTCTTGTAGGTGATGGCTAATTATCTTAAATTAACCAATGTTGTGTTCTTAAAGCAACACTTCTGTAAAACACTAACAGGGAATCTTTATATCACCGATAAGGAAATTACAAAATAAAATTAACAACAGTAAACAAACTTAGTTCATGTAATAGCTACCCTAAAATTTTTGGCTGAGTTATACATTATATCCTCTGTTTGAGATGCTAGTAATGTTGACAGGAAAAAAAAAAAAAAACTTTTGAAAATATCTTTAAATGAAATAACATCTGACCTACTGCTTTCGTAGTCATTCTCACATAATAAGATGGGACACAGAGCCTTATCTCAGGTAAGGAAGGGCTCTTTATTAATCTTAAGTGTTTTAATTCTAAAGCTAATCTTTGTTTTTTAAATATCATTTTACAAAGTTTACATAAATTGTTTGAGGTCACATGAACATTAGCTAACACCATATGATATAGCATTTAAAACATGAATTAAAAAAAGGCTGAAAGTTTTTAACCTTTACATAGATTAGGCTCTCATTAACTTAAAATACATTTAAATTGTTCCCCAATATAAAAAGTAACATAAAAGTTTACATATCTTATTGACAACAGGTAAATAAATCCCAATATATATATATATTTTTACCATACAACTTCAGAACACCAGCTTGATATAATGCTCTTTTAAAGTTTCTACCTTACAGACTTGTATACCTGGAAGATATGAGCACATTAATAGCATCACAATTGCATTGATTTTTCTACATTAACCAAGTTTAGCTTTTAAAGAAATGGCAGTACAGTGCTCTAAAATAACAGTTCTTATTTAATCAGTTGTTTAATTTTTATGGTTGCTTGCTCTAGAAAAATAAAACTTAATAACCACAATGTTATGGGTAAACTTATGTTTTAAGAAATTTTTGTCTCTTTAACACATGACTGATTTTTACAATCTTATACAGACTTTATTACAAACTTATACAGACCTTAGTAAATCAATCAGATATCTAACAAAAGTACTCATGAATGAGTAATCCCATATAAAATTTACTTTACTTATTTATCAAAATATTAGACAAATGTATTGAACAGTGTACCATTTTTTGTTGAAGAAAAAGTCCTAGAACCAAGGCATATTAGACCTTTTGTCGGCATTAATATTTTATTAGATTTTTGAACACCTAGAAAAACTTGTAAGGTTAAATTTAAAGACATTTATTTTTATCTGTTTATCCAATTTAAATTGTACCAATTAAATCACTTGAATTAAAGATCTTTGGATCCACGTTTTAAAATTTGTTTTTATGAGTGCTTTTTTTATGAGTGCTCCTTATATGTGTTAATTTGTATAACATATATATGATATAGGGATATATGTATATATAGACATACAACACATAACAAAAGTGTGCACACATAATAATAGTAAAGGCCTTGTAGCTTTTTGCAGTTGAAATCTCCATTGCAATGTTTCAAAAACTCCACTGTTGGTCAAAGATAGAGCTGATCAGAAAAACATTAACCTAGGTCTGTAGGATCAAATTCATGAGATCAAAAAAAGAATACAGAATCTAAGGAAAAAAATAAGAGTCCTAGAAAAAATGACTGCCCAGTAATTAATAAATACCATACAATTTACCTTTTTTCCTGCCTTAGGCCTCAGATCAGTCTCCTACTGAGCTTGCAGGCTTCTTTCATTTGCATTTCAACAAAAGTCCTGGCTGAGGTCTGAAAGGAGCAGGGAAAAACTGCTATTCTGAGCAGACACCTCAGGCCTAAGGCATTTTAACCATAATTTTGAGGTTCGGATGTTGAAAATTATGATACAATTTTAAGATGAAATTCACAAAATTTTATATCTTTACATCTTGTTTTGTCAACAGATACCATACTATGATTTACTATCCTTGTCCAAATTAATGCACTGGTACACACTGTGATATTTTCTCAGTCTACCCAATTCAAAATTAGTGACAAATAAAACTGAATATTTGGGAAGTTACTTGCCAACTTGGAAGTAGAGTGCTTTAGTTTTCCATCCTAAGTATTTAAGTTATCTGGCATGAATTATCTGAAATCATAAACTAAACAATTACCTAAACCCGACTTTTAACTGCAAGATTGAGCAATGCTACAAAAACCCATCCAGATACCAGATTGTTACAATAAAACATCATCATTTAGACACACATTGAACTAATATCATTCCCAAGAAACAATTTATAATATCAGCACATTATTGCACATGTCTTAAAGGGCCAGAAACAAAGACACAAGACAGACAGAAAGGAGCTCCAGACTATGGCTGACAGACAGAAGCCTTAAAAACAGAGCAGATAAGAGAAAAATTTCCTACACCAGTGGCAGGATAGATGTCCTCACAAGGGGATCAGATGTTTTCACAGAGGGCAACCTGAAATGTAATATCAAGGGTTTCCATGGTGACTTTACTGCATTTAGTGTCCCCTTTTTCTTTTTCTTTTTTTTAAGAAGACAGAGGTGGCATAATCCTTACAGTGCAGGGAACGAAGGAAGGAATTCCTTGAAGCAGCAGGGCTTTGGTAGATGCTGGGAGTCCCTCAGTCCCTCCTTTTACTTATGGGACTAGCTCCTCTGGTTTGGTCCCACCCCAATCTCGCTCCATCTCCTAACATTTCAGTAGTCAGCTCTCAAAAAGTTCCAGGGTCGGGGGGTTATCAAAATTTGTAACTTAAATTTCGGTTTCTGACCTTGAAGCGAATTAATACCTATTTAAAAATGAGGACAGGGTTTGAGAAAAATAAAAAGGGAGGTTTGCTGCTTTGCTAACAAAGCAGAAACACAGGGGACTCTGCCCAAAGGTTGTGACTCTCTTGAACTGGAGCAACAAGGGGTTTTAAAGGAGTTTCCATTGTTAACCTGGGAGATACTCTGTTCCTTGGGGGCCAGCAGGCATTGCCCTCTGCAGTGGGTGAGTTCCAGGCTGCCAGCTAGGGGCTTTTCTCATCCTGCTTAACAAAGGGGGGTAAACTTCATCACAGTTTTTTAGAACACAGTCCAAAGGGTGTAAGGCTTACTTGCTTTATTACCCATTTTTACGTCCAATATCCTTAAGTTTTTACCACAGAAATCAAACAACAAAATGCACAAAAACAAACAAACAAAAAACATATAGAACACAAAACAAAACACAAAGAAACAGAAACCTGGTGAAGATACAGAAAAACTGAGGAGCAATGAAATGTCTTGCTGAAGCTCCGGGGTAGGAGCTCCTGCGTGCCCGGCTGCACCTTTCTACCCTTTCAGAGAAATTCCATAAAGAACAGAACAGAGGACAGAACAATTCTTGTTACTGTCCTGGACAGGAGTATATGTGAGCCTCCCCAGGCCACCTCTCTGTAATCAGAAGACATCTTCCTTAACCAGATATCAGATGTTATAAAGGCACCACCTACCAATGGAGGCCTCCTCCACCAGGTGCTTGCTAATAGTTTTAGTGTGATGTTTCACTGCAGTGCTCCCTGGACCGAAGGCTCACTCCAAGGCTTTGGAACTTGGCTCTCCAGCCCTGAGCCCTGGAGGAAAGGCCAGTGTCAGAATTTCCAGCAGTCTGGTCTTGTGATCTGGTCACGTCATCTCGCTGGGGAACTCCAAAATGTTAGACCAGGATGCAAGAAAAGACCACTGACTCCAATTAAAATCAAATTAAGGCAAGCTTATTAGTTCAACCGGCTAGGCTGACTCTCCTTCTTAAAACGGCGGGAAAAAGACAGCATCCCCACCTTTCCTACACCCCAGCTTTATAGCCCAAAAAGTTACACAAAAAGGGAGTATCAGAAAACAGAACTTTGACAAGCATCACACTAACTGTAGTTAACATTTTTTATTTGCTGGCCCCAGCATCAGAAATTATGTGGACCATTAGAGCCTCAGAGAGGGTCGTTGTCTGGCCAGGGAAGGCCAATATTTATGAGGTGTTAGTAAGGTTTCAGAGAGGGCTGTGATCTGGTCAGTAAGACAGGCATGGGAGAGTTCAAGGCATGGGCAGGCATTCCAAGCAGGTTCAGAATTTGCAGTAATTTATAGTAAAGCAAAAATTATCTTTCCATGGCTTTAAGGCAAGATGGCTCCCAATATTAATGAAAGATCAGGTTGAGTGATCACCCCTGTCCCTTCCTTTTGGAAACTCCTCTACCACCTCCAAGGTTGTGAACTCCTGATCATTTTCCATTCCAGATAAGTATTCACAGAATTTCTAACTCTTATCCTCTAATTGTGTCTTACTTGGGGCAAAGGTAATGTCAAAGCATTGTTCTGGATGAGAGTGGGAAGATTATTGTATATCACATATTTGCATACACATTGGATTCATTTTCCAATTTTCCATTTGAAATATTGAATTCTTGACATTAACCCATACCCTACTAGACTCTGACTAATAATCCTAATATGATGGTGAAACATAACCCAAGCAGAATAGAAATACAAGCCGTTCAGAGGAGGCATGGTGTGTAGTTGGAATTGCCTTTTGCATTATATAGTATAGGAGCTATAAATCTAGTCAATTTTTTGTTGAAATAATTCTACATGTGTTTTTAAAGTTAACAAATATGGGAATCCTGTCTCCCTTTCTCTGTAGCACACGTATTTTTATATGCACATAGAGAATCCTACCTGGTATCACACGTACATACTTGTGAGGTGGCTGAATTGGCAGATACAAATTGTGAGAAGAGATCACTACTCCTAAACGCTGTTTGAACTGAAAATTCAACCCATGGGTGAGCTTCCTAGTTCAATAACATTATACATAAATCCATGTTCAGTAAAATGAATATTTTTGCATCTGTGGATTACATATATATATATATATATATATATATATATATATATCATGATGAATTTCGATTGGCATATACATGGCTACTTTTTTTTCTTTTTTTGGTTGTTCAAAACGTTACAAAGTTCCTGACATATCATATTTCATACATTAGATTCAAGTGGGTTATGAACTCCCATTTTTACCCCAAATAAAGATTGCAGAATCACATTGGTTACATATCCACATTTTTACATAATGCCCTATTAGTTACTGTTGCATTCTGCTACCTTTCCTATACTCTGTGATCCCCCTCTTTTCCCCTCCCATCTTCTCTCTCTACCCCATCTACTGTAATTATTTTTTCTCCTTGTTTATTTTCCCATTCCCTTCACAACCTGTTATATGTAATTTTGTATAACAATGAGGGTCTCCCTCCATTAACATGCAATTTCCCTTTTCTCTCCCTTTCCCTCCCACCTCATGTCTCTGTTAATGTAAATCTTTTCTTCCTGCTCTTCCTCCCTGCTCTGTTCTTAGTTGCTCTCATTATATCCAAGAAGACATTTGGTATTTGTTTTTTAGGGATTGGCTAGTTTCACTAAGCATAATCTGCTCTATTACCATCCATTTCCCTTAAAATTCCATGATTTTGTCATATTTTAGTGCTGCGTAATACTCCATGGTGTATAAATGCCACATTTTTGTTATCCATTCATCTATTGAAGGGCATCTAGGTTGGGCCCACAGTGCAGCAATTGTGAATTGTACTGCTAAGAACATCGATGTGGCAGTATCCCAGAGGTATACACTATTTTAAGGTCTTCAGGAAATAGTCCGAGAAGGGCAATAGCTGGGTCAAATTGTGGTTCCATTCCAAGCTTTCCCAGGAATCTCCATACTGCTTTCCAAATTGGCCACACCAGTTTGTGGGAACAGCTCTCCTCATAGGCCTGGTTTGGTCCATCTTCTCTACATTAAGAAGAGAGAGGCTTACTCAGACACAACCCTTCATCCTGAACAGGTTGTTTGCCATAGAAGATGACTTTTGGTCTTTCAGGTCTTTCATAGCTGCCTACATCTTCTCCAGGGATCAAATATGCATGGACCTTTGAGGTTCTCAGTAGGTGGCAGATCCCCTACATTGCTGTATTGCAAGACGAACCCTGTCCCTTCTCTTTTGTAAAGTTAGATTGAGGGAACAGTGTATGGTTAGGGTTAATAACATGTTCAATTTGGGTTCGGAATCATTCTGATGGATGAATAATGGTATTGGGAACCTGTGATATTTATAAAACTATAGAGGTGAAATATAAGTATGAAAACAGAAATCTAGGTAAGATTTGTAGCCCAGAAGGGAATGAGGCCCTTGATTGGGATACTTAGCTTTTAATTATGTTCTCCACGGTTGTCTCAGATAAATTGATAATCAATGGCATAGGACCTTGTACCTTGGAAGATTGATTGTAGAAGAGAACATCCACTCAAATGGGGATAGTGGGTAGGATAAGGAAGAGAGTCAGTAGGTTTAGGAAGAAGAGTGAGTATAAAATTTGGATCAAATGTTCTTTAGCAATAGGGTTTCATTTATACAGTGAATGTAAATGTCAGCACATGCGAAGAGTAAGTCACAATGATGAACTGCAGAAAATATAGGAAAGAAGATATCAATAGAGACATTACAAAATCAGGCAATTGTAAAGTGAGTGATAGGTTTAGATATTTTCAACAGGATCGAGATTGAATACATAATTTTAGGAAGAAACAAATATGTAGTCACCAATAGAAATGACATTTGAAAGCATTAGGCAAACTGGAAATGGAAGTTTTTAGTAATCCATATTCAACTTCCATTTAGGATTTGGTACAATCATAAGTGTGACCTTTGCATTTTGTGCCCAGAAAATTATTGTGATAAAATATATATGTAGATCATGTGACATGAGTATTTTTTACACCATTTCTGTGAGCAATATTTGAAGACATATAAATTAGTATTGGGGGTACAAAGTGGTGTACCCTGTGTCTATGAATATAGAGATAATGCATGAATAGAACATACTGTAAATAAATAATATAACTGGTTACACTTTAAATAATGGATTGAATTGTTATCTGAAAATATATAAGAAATCATATATTGACATACAATCATTAATTCCAACCAGTTATATATCTAATTGTAATCTTAGGGTTATTTTTTATCATGAAGTGTGTGTGAGTTTTGCTTCAAAAGTGATTATGGATCGAAAATAATGTGTTTGGAAAGAAGTCTCATGAAATTACCAATCAAGAAATATGGAGGAATCCATGTGTTCTGAAGCAGGAAGTGATTGAAAGTGAAACAAATGCCTATAAATTTGCTAAATTGTGGATGAAATATATATCCTGTGATGTGCATAAACTGATGAAATAGTATGTACCAGTGTTGAATAAAAATGAACGTCAAAATACACATCATGTACCATAGGAATCTACTTGCATTGATGTTAAACTGGGTCAGTTACTGTACAAATATTAGGATTCGCGTGCATCATTCACCGAAGTTAGTTTTCTTTTTTTTTAAATTTTTATTTATGCTTGTTCAAAACATTACATAGTTCTTGATACATCATATTTGTCACTTTGATTCAAGTGGGTTATGAACTCCCATTTGTACCCCGTATACAGATTGCAGAATCACATCAGTTACACATGCATTGGTTCACATATTGCCATACTAGTGTCTGTTGTATTCTGCTGCCTTACCTATCCTCTACTATCCCCCTCCCCTCCCCTCTCCCACCATCTTCTCTCTCTACCCCCTCTACCTTAATAAATTTCTCCCCATGTATTATTTTTCCCTTTCTTCTCTCTTCCTCTTGTATGTAATTTTGTATAACCCTGAGGGTCTCCTTCCATTTCCATGCAATATCCCTTCTCTCTCCCTTTCCCTCCCACCTCTCATCCCTGTTTTAATGTTAATCTTCTTCTCATCCTCTTCATACCTATTCTGTTCTTAGTGAATTTCCATATATCAAAGAAGACATTTGGCATTTGTTTTTAAGGGATTGGGTAGCTTCATTTAGCATAATCTGCTCTAGTGCCATCCATTTCCCTGCAAATCTATGATTTTTTGTCATTTTTTAATGCAGAGCAATACTCCATTCTGTATTAATGCCACATTTTTTTATCCATTCATATATTGAAGGGCATATAGGTTGGTTTCACAGTCTTGCTATTGTGAATTGTGCTGCTATGTACATCGATGTAGCAGTGTCCCTGCAGCATGCTCTTTTTAGGTCTTTAGGGAATTGACCGAGAAGGGGAATAGCTGGGTCAAATGGTGGTTTCATTCCCAGCTTTCCAAGAAATCTCCATACTGCTTTCCAAATTGGATGCACCAATTTGCAGTCCCACCAGCAATGTACAAGTGTACCTGTTTCCCCACATTCTCACTAACACTTGTTGTTTGACTTCATAATGGCTGCCAATCTTACTGGAGTGAGATGGTATCTTAGGGTGGTTTTGATTCACCTTTCTCTGACTACTGGAGATGGTGAGCATTTTTTCATGTACTTGTTGATTATATGTCCTCCTCTGAGATGTCTGTTGAGGTCCTCGGCCCATTTGTTGATTGGGTTATTTGTTATCTTATTGTTTAATTTTTTGAGTTCTTTGTATACTCTGGATATTAGGGCTCTATCTGAAGTGTGAGGAGTAAAGATTTGTTCCCAGAATTTAGGCTCCCTATTTACCTCTCTTATTGTTTCTTTTGCTGAGAAACAACTTTTTACTTTGAGTAAGTCCCATGTGTTGATTCTAGTTATTAACTCTTGTGCTATGGATGTCCTATTGAGGAATTTGAAGCCCAACCCCACAGTATGTAGATCGTAGCCAACTTTTTCTTCTATCAGACGCCATGTCTCTGATTTGATATCAAGGTCCTTGATCCATTTTGAGTGAACTTTTGTGCATGCAAGAGAAAGGGATTCAGTTTCATTTTGTTACATATGGATTTCCAGTTTTCCCAGAACCATTTGTTGAAGATGCTATCCTTCCTCCATTGATGCTTTTAGCTCCTTTATCAAATAGAAGATTGTTGTAGCATTGTGGATTAATCTCTGTGTCCTCCATTCTGTACCTTTGGTCCACCCGCCTGTTTTGGTACCAGTACCATGCTGTCATTGTTACTATTGCTCTGAAATTTAGTTTGAAATCTGGTATCGCTATACCGCCTGATTCACACTTCCTGGTTAGAATTGCTTTTGATATTCTGGATATTTTATTTTTCCAAATGAATTTCATGATTGCTTTCTCTATTTCTACAAGAAATGCCGTTAGGATTTTTATTGGCATTGCATTAAACATATAGAGAACTTTTGGGAATATCACCATTTTGATGATGTTAGTTCTCCTTATCCATGAACAGTGTATATTTTTCCATCTTCTAAGATCTTATTCTACTTCTCTTTTTAGGGTTCTGTAGTTTGCATTGTATAAATCTTTCACCTCTTTTGTTAGGTTGATTCCCAAAGATTTTATTTTTATTTTTTGAGGATATTGTGAATGGAGTGTTTTTTTTTTCTCATTTCCGTTTCAGAAGTTTTGTCACTGATATACAGAAATGCCTTTGACTTATGAATGTTGATTTTATATCCTGCCACATTGCTGAAATCATTTCTTAGTTCTAGTAGTTTTTTTTTTTTTTTTTTGTAGACCCTTTTGGGTCTTCTATATATAGAATTATGTCAGCTGCAAGTAGTGATAATTTAGGTTATTCTTTTCCTATTTTCATGCCTTTAATTTCTTTCATCTGTCTAATTGCTCTGGCCAGTGTTTCGAGAACTATATTGAATAGAAGTGGTGGTAGAGGACATCTCTGTCTTGTTCCAGATTTTAGAGGGAATGCTTCAATTTTTCTCCATTCAGAATAATGCTAGCCTGAGGCTTAACATAGATAGCTTTTACAATGTCGAGGTAAGTTCCTGTTATCTCTAATTTTTCTAATGTTTTGAACATAAAGGGATGCTAAGGGTCTATTGTTCTTATTTATTTTTCGCAGAACCAAGCTTTAGTTTTGTAATTTTTTCAATAGTTTCTTTTGTTTCAATTTTGTTGTTTTCCGCTCTGATTTTAGTTATTTCTTGACTTCTGCTACATTTGCTGATGTTTTGCTCTTCCTTTTCTAGGGCTTTGAGATGAAGTGTGAGCTCATTTATTTGTTGTTCTTTCCTATTTTTGAGGAATGACGTCAAGGTGGTGAATTTCCCTCTTAAAACTCCTTTCATTGTGTCCCATAGATTCCGATATGTTGTGTCTGTATTTTCATTTATCTCGAAGAATTTTTTGATTTTCTCATTTATGTCTTCTGTAACACATTAATCATTCAGTAAAATATTGTTCATTTTCAATGTGATGTAGGATTTTTCCTTCCTTCTTTTTCATTGGTTTCCAGTTTCATTCCATTATAATCAGATAAAATTTATGGTATTATGTCCACCACTTTATATTTATTGAGGGTTGCTCTATGGCATAATATATGGTCTATTTTTGAGAAGGATCCATGTGCTGCTTAAAAAAAAGTATATCCACTTGATGATGGTTGATATATTTTATATATGTCAGTTAAGTCTAGGTTATTGATTGTGATATTGAGTTCTATAGTTTCTTTATTCAACTTTTATTTGGAGGATCTGTCCAATGGTGAGAGAGGTGTGTTGAAGTCACCCATAATTATTGTGTTGTGGTCTATTTGATTCTTGAACTTGAGGAGAATTTGTTTTATGAACGTTGCAGCACCATTTAATGGTGCGTAAATATTGATAATTTTTATGTCTTGTTGGTGAATGGTTCCTTTTAACAGTATATAATTTCCTTCATTATCCCTTTTGATTAAATTAGTCATGAAGTCGATTTAATTCGATTTGAGGATGGCCACCCCTGCTTGCTTATGAGGACCGTGTGCATGGTATATTTTTTCCCAACCTTTCACCTTCAGCCTGTGTATGTCTTTTCCATTCAGATATGTCTCCTGGAGGCAACATATTGTTGGATTTGTTTTTTGAATCCAAGTTACAAGCCTATGTTGCTTTATTGGAGAGTTTAAGCCATTAGTGTTTAGAGCTACTATTGATGTATGGTTTCTACTGCCATCCATGTTTGAATATTTATGGTTTTTTTAAATTTACTTTGTTTCTCCATGATTAGCTTTTCCCCCGCACTCTGTCATTACTGAGGCACATCCCACTGATGGTTTTGGTTGTTGTTTTTCATTTCTTCCTCGTGTAGTGTTTTGCTCAAGACACTTTGCAATGGTGGTTTTCTTGCTGCAAATTCTTTTATCTTTTCTTTATCATGAAAGATTTTTCTTTCGTTGTCGTACCTGAAGCTGAATTTTGCTGGATACAGAATTCTTGTTTGGCATCCATTGCCTTTCAATGTTTGAAATACGTTGTTCCAGGATCCTCTCACTTTCAGTGTCTGTGATGAAAAATAGGTTGTTAACCATATTGGTTTACCCCTGAATGTAATCTTCCTCCTTTCTCTTGAAGCTTTTAATGTTTTCCCTTTGTTCTGTATATTGGATATCTTCATAACAATGTTTCTTGGCGTTGGTCTACTGTGATTTTGTGTGCTCTGTGTCCTGTAAGCATCTTCAATTTGTATATCCGTTTCCTTTTTTATTTCTGGAAAATTTTCTGTAATTATTTCATTCAACAGGTTACTCATTCCCATGGTTTGAATCTCTGTACCTTCCTCTATCCAGATGACTCATAAGTTTGGTTTTTTTATGTTATCCCACATCTCTTGGATGTTTTTCTCGTGATTTTTTACCAGCCTTTCTGTGTTGGCTAGACTCTTTTCAAGATGATATATTTTGTCTTCATTATGTGACATTCTGTCTTCTACTTCCTCCACTCTGTTAGTGATACTCTCAATTGAGTTTTTAATTTGGTTTATCGTTTTCTTCATTTCTAGAATTATTCTTTGAATTTTTATAATCTCTATCTCCTGATAAAGAAGATTAACTTCTTCTTTTATCTGTTTATGTAATTCATTTTCAATGTGTTCTTTCACTGTATTTATTTGCTCTCTCGTATCCTCTTTAAGGTTTCATTACATCTGTCTAAGGTATTCCTTGAGTTTTTTATATGACCATTTTTCTGATCATTCTAGGTCCTCCTGAATATTTAGGTTATCCTTCATTGTTTGTACTCCTTTTCTTTCTTGCTTTTTTATGCTGCTCATTTTACTTCTTGTTTGTTTGAGTGCTGAGTTACTGCTTATTCTTATAAATTTATTTGAAGCTTGGGAGGAAAGATATTAGAAGGGATGGGAAGAAGTCACTAAAGAGAATGAGAATAGGCAGGTAGAATTCAAGGATGAGGGAATAAGAAAATTGAAAAGAAATGAAAAGGCAAAAGAAAAAAACAGAAAATAAAGAAAGAAATAATTTTTTTAAAATAATAATGATAATTAAAAATGAAAATTAAAATTTAAAATAATAATAATAATAGTAAAATTTAAAAAATAAAAACATTAAAATAAGTTAAAGAACAACAACAAAAAATGAAAATGAAAGAAAAAAAGTAAAAATAAAATAATAATAATAATAATACATGCAGTCATAGAGTTCAATTAACTTCTCTTCCAGTAGGTGGAGCTGTGCTCTCTGGGCCAAGCTTCTCCTCTCAATAGGTGGGAACCAATCACTGTGCAGCAGCTCTTCCTCCCAGACTGGGCGGGTCTCCAATCCTGAGTGCCTAGGACCTTCTCTAGTGTTTCCTCAAGCCAGGCTCCGCTCAACTGTGACACTCACCACAATACTTGCTACACGTCAGGTCTCTGGTCCTGGTAGTCCTGTTTTCATCAACGCCTGCCACTCTCTCCCTGTTTGCCTCCCTCAGACCCTAAGTTTGTAGAGCTTGGGGCTGGGAACCCCCAGCGAATTTGCTTGCTCCCTGGTATCCATGCCCACATTAGCTGGTGTAAGAGACCTCAGTTGTCAGCACTGGTGGGAGCGGTAGCCGGGAATTCCATGCCACGAGTCCCACAGCACACATGATTCCCTCGGTCTGGCCATCTTTCTCACGGGAGACCTGGGAGGGCCCCTTAAAGGAGAGCTGGAAGGGGCCCTTAATGTTTCCCCGCTGTGTGGAGAGAGATGCATAGGGAATTACACACCTGTCGTACTGGTTTCAATGAAGTTATCTCCTCTGCCCATGACGTCAGTTCTCTTCCATGGTGGTATCCCATGCAAATGGTGACCGTTCATTCCTTTTGCCAGGTGACCAATGCAATGGATGGGTCCTGACTGTGTCTCCAAAGCCCCATTTCAATTCAGTGGCCTTTTACCTCTGTAAATTCAGAAGGGCCGACCAGTTATTTCAGAGGGAATGTTGGTTCTGAGACACAAGAAGCAGGCAAATCTGAGCTTCTATGCAGCTGATCCGGGCTCTGTGTGTTTTCTGAGGGGCCCAGATTGTTCGCACCAGATCCATGTCAGGTCAGCATTGCCTAGTGATTCTGAACAAACAGCATTTAGACAGTTTATGACTCCCTATGCCTGCGCAGCTTAAGAGGTCAGAGACTTGATTTCTCCATGTTCGCCACCATGTTGGATCTCCTATATTGCTACTTTTTAATGTCTGTGCGTGTGCGTGCATATATATATATATATATATATATATATATATATATATATATACTCTCCAGATTTTTCAAAATATGAAATATATGTGTCTTATTATACGCTCCCTAAATTCATTCATATTCATATATGTGGATTTATAACAAACTTTCCACAAGATTATACTCAGAAATAATCATCCACCTGAAATACATATTTCTTTCCTAGTACTGAAAAGTAACTTCATAGAATGGTGCATACAAACTCTAATATTTCTACAGATACTTACCCAGTGTAACATCAATGCAAGTAGATTCCTAGGGGACATGATGTGTATTTTGACGTTCATTTCTATTCAACACTGGTACATTACTATTTCTTCAGTTTATGCACATCATAGGATATATATTTCATCCACAAGTTAGAAAACTTATAGGCATTTGTTTAATGATCAGTCACTTCCTGCTTCAGAACACATGTATTCCTCCATGTTTCTTGACTGGTCTTTTCATAAGACTTTTTCCAATCACAATATTTTCATTTTTCATTATCTCTTATGAAGCAAAACTCAAACACCCTTCATGATAAACCATAATCCTAAAATTACCATTAGATGTATAACTGGTTGGAATGAATGATTATATATCAATATAAGATTTCTTATATATTTTTAGATATCAATTCAATTCATTATTTAAAGTGGAACCAGTTAAATTATTTATTCACGGGATGGTCTATTCATGCATTATCTCTATATTCATAGACACAGGGTTCACCTCTGTGTACCCCTAACACTAATGTATATGTCTTCAAAATATTGCTCCCAGAAGTGGTGGAAGAAATACTCATGTCACCTGATCCACATATATATTTTATCACAGTAAAATCCTGAAAAAAAATGTAAAGGTCACACTTATGATTGTACCGAAGTCTAAAAGGAAAGTGAACATGGATAACTAAAAACATCCATGTGAAGGTTGCCTAATGCTCTCAAATGTCAATCCTATTGGTGACAACATATTTGTTTCTTCCAATGATTATATATTCAAACTAAACCCTGTTGAAAATGTCTAATCCTATAACTCACTTTATACTTTGCCTGATTTCATAATGTCTCTATTGATACCTGCTTTCCTACTTATTTTCCCCAGTTCATCGTTGTGACTGACTCTTCACATGTGCTGAAATTTTCATTTCTTCTCTAACAGAAACCCTATTGCTAAAGAACTTTTGGTCCAAATCCTATACTCACTCTTCTTCCTAAACCTACCGACTATCTTCCTAATCCTACCGACTATCCATTTTGACTGGATGTTCTCTTCTACATTAAATCTACCAAGGTACAAGGTCCTGTGCTTCAAATCATACCTAGATTTCTGTTTCCATACTGATATTTCACCTCTATATTCTTGTAATTATCGCACGTTCTCAATACCATTATTCATCGCCCAGAATGATTCCTAACCCAAATTGAACCTGTTATTAACCCTAAACATACACTGTTCCCTAAATCTCATTTTACAGAAGAGCAGCAACAGAGTTGTTCTTAAAATACAGGGAATTAGGGGACCTTCCACCTACTGAAAACCTCAAATGTCCATGCAGAAATGATACCTGGAGAAGTTGTAGGGAGGTATGAAAGACCTGAGAGAGCAAAAGTCCTATTCCAATTCAAACAACCTGGTCAGGATAAAGGGATGTGTCCGAATCAGAATCTCTCTACTTATTTTAGAGAAGATGGACTAAACCAGACCTGTGTGGAGAGCTGTTCCCAGGTGTCTATGGTTGATATACCATTCTAACTTGTGAAAGTGTTCCAGGAAGTAGGAGCAGCCTCCATCTCATGGGACCCTTGGAAGCAAGTGTTAGGACAAAGTGGTTGCCAAGGCAGTGGCCTCATTCAGTTCCAAAGAAAGTGACATACCTCATTTCCTTGGTGATGGAACTCTCTGAACTTGCTATCCAAGAACCAAGACACCGAGAGGCAATCCCAGTCCATGTCCCTGTGGGCTCACTTGATTGGATTTTCCAAGGACAGAGTCAGTCTTTCTTGATACCTCCTGATGTGAGTATAGCCAAATACCAGGAGAGCTCTGAAGAGATACTTTTCCTGCGAAAGCAGGTAGTGGCTGGCCACTTTTTCCTGACAACTTCACAGAGTTGTTCAAGGAAACCAGATCTGATAGAGGACACGCCATTTTGGGGGAACATAATATGGCCCACCAGTCAGAGTTAACTCCGGAGAGTCACAGACCTACTTGAGGGAAGGAGGTGCATTTGTGAGTGTGGGTTTGTTGTTTTGTCTCATGTTCAGAGAATAGGTACGAAAGGCGGTTTGTTTGGTTTGAAGTGAACTGTTTCTAGTAAGTCGTTTGACAAGATGAGTGTTTCTATGTCTGTGTATCCCACTGTGTCCGCGGTTGTAGACATGATAAAAGAGAATGCAAGAATGGATGTGTCCTGTCTAGTAGAAAGCTTCCCATTATGCATCCTGCCTAATTTATAAATAGAGTGCAGCTTGCCTTATGGATGGGCAATACCTACTACCTTCCTAAGTCTCTGTTTTCTTCTGAATTCTGCCCACTCTCCAGAATAGGCTCATGGTTTTGTGTCCAAGATATGTAACAACTCCAAGGTCTGTGACATGGCCATGTACAGGATAGCTGAAGGTAATGGCCAGCATCTCAGAAAACTCAGATATCAATGAGACCAGGAAAGTCTCAGTGGATATACCCTGCTTTTGGCCTTTTGCTTACCTATTGTTCTGTTGCCCTGAATATCAGGAAGGTCTTTGCCTCAGGCCACCCATTTGTGAAGCCTGAAGAAAACAGTTTTCAAATGGAAATGAATGGGCATCACTTGTGGCTCTTTCTTAATTGCTTTGGAAAGGGATGTGTCTGAATTAGCCTCTTGGCCTTGTATGTGGCTGTGACTTTGATTCTCAGCAGCTGATGGATCTAAAGAATGATCCCATGTGTGCATCCAAAACCATAATTGCCAAAAGATCAGTCATTGTGGATGAAGTCTCTCATCTTCCTCTGTTAGGTTCCTGACTTCCATCAAGTGAGAATTGGTATTCCTTGGGTCAAATGAGTTCTTCAAATCACTGAAGAGGTGCTTAGGTTTTTGCATGACTCCAAATCACATAAAGAATCTATAATTGAAAGTCAGTAGGCCACAAATTGGAGAAACAGAGCAGTATTAACGGGAGGCTTATTTGATCACTCCTGGTTCACAGGAAGGGTGTCCAGGCCAACATGACTTTAGGCAAATGAGGGGCAAGGGAGTTTATTTGGACACTGTCTTTGGGTGAGCCATTCATGGAAACCTTCAGCCAGAGGTTACGATGAGTGACTATATGGAAGAAGATGAGGACCTTGTTTGAGTGTTTTGGTTTTAATTGTGGTCATTTGTGTGGTGGTTGTAAGAAATATCTTGGTCCACCTGGGTTTGAACTCTGGTTGTATTCCCCTTAGAGACTGCGTTCTGGAACTGAACTCAGAGAAGTATTGCCATGAATTGTGTTGGGATATTAGGAGGCCACACATGAGAGTCGCCCTTGGAAACTGAGATCTAGGCCCAGGGTGGCTTTCCACAGAGCACTGAGAATCTCAGCCAGGATAACACATGATTTTATTCTGAAAGACTTGGCAGCCATAGTTGAGTGTAAAAACACACATGGACCTCACATTGTAGACCTCAATTTACCTGGCTTCATGTGACCTTTTGGCCACTCTTTGGGAAGCCTTGCCTGTGAGAGTTCTCCAGAGCTTTCATTGAAAATGAGCTTCCTCATTATTTAATGGTTTCTGAATGAATTGAAACCCACAGTGCCTCCAACTTCATCCTTAACAATGGCTAGATGAATACCATGTAGTTATTAAAATTTCCATGACCAGGTGGCACTGGAGAACCTTTGAATGTCCTGTTGCTGATCATGAGTATACCAGACAGTGCCTTGATTGACTGGATTTCATGAAAATGTTGTAGAAAAGAGATGCCAGTACGTTTGAGTCTGCTGAGTAGTGGGCCTAGAGCACTGGTGGGCAGGTGTGTGAAAAAACATCATTAGTAGGGCCATGAGGATCTACCATTGGATTCCAAATGGCTTGTGACTGACATGGTGCAGCCAGCAGATCCTTATTTGTAAAGTCATCTTTTTATATGGAGAGGTTTCAGGGCAATGCTCAGAATAAGGGTCATATGGACAAGGGGGCAATGGCGTAAGCTATGAGGGATAGAAGCCTGGTTGGTGCGTTCTCCTGCACAACCTGACCCACCACACGTGACATAACTCCCTCCAGCACTGTGTCTCAGTTGGGCTCCTTGTATTTCATGAAGCAAATACTAAACTCTCAGTGCAGCAGGAAAAACACCACAAAAAGTGGAGGAGGACAAAATGGCTTCACAGTTCACATGGGGAGACATTTAGTCACCAGTGGTCACTGTTTACCAACAAAGAGAGGATTCAGGCCTCCTGCTTCATGTTAATTGGAAAATAAGAACCCATGTCCTTCAGGTCAAAGTGATGGAGACTCACCTTTGATGTTCTCACTACAAAAGAAGATAAAGCTCCTGAAAACAACCTAAATTTCAAGTGCCCAACCTCAGAGTGAGATTCTCAAAAAGTCCTTAGGCCAGAAGAGCTCCATGTTTGTGGAGTGTTTACCCTGTCCCTTACTTTTAGAAAGTCCTCTACCTCCACCAAAGATGTGAAATCTGGAGCATTTTCCATTCCAGATAGGTATTCACAGATTTTCTAACTCTTCTCCTATAATTGTGTCTTACTTGAGGCGAAAGTAATGTTAAAGCATTGTTCTGGATGAGAGTGGGAAGATTTTTGTGTAGCATATATTTGCATACACATTGGAATCAATTTCCTATTTTCTATTCGAAATACTGAATCCCTGACACTAACACATACCCTATCAGACTCTGAATACTATTTCTAATAGGATGGAGAAAAATAACCCAAACAGAATAGAAATACAAGGAGTTTAGAGGAGTCATGGTGTATATTTGGACTTGCCTTTTGCATGATACAGAGTAGGAGTTAAATCTAGTCAATTTTTTGTTGAAATAGTTCTCCATGTGTTTTTAAAGTTAACAAATTGTGAATTCCTGTCTCCCTTTCTCTGTAGCCCATTCAGCACATATATTTTTATATGCATATATAGAATCATACCTGGTACCACACATACATTCTTGTGAGGTGGATGAGTTGGCAGATACAAATTGTGAGAAGAGATCACTCCTACTAAACCGTGTTGGAACTGAATATTCAACCAATGGTTGAGCTTCCATGTTCAGTAAAATGAATATTTTTGGATCTGTGGATGATATATATTTTATGATGAATTTTGATTGACATATATGTTGCTATTTTTTTTTCTGTGTGTGTGTGTGTTTTGTGTCACTCACCTGTTCTGTAAAACAACTTCAGAGAGAGAGGTTAAAAATTCATGCAAAGCTCTGATGGAGGTATCTAATATCTTAGTTTTGGTCTATTGCTTCTTCTAATTGGGTCATTTGTTGTGTCCCATGGACGAGGGCAGTGGTTCCTGTGCCCACCCCTGCAGCAACTCCTATTCCGAATAGGATGGCTAAAGTGAGGGATATATGTTCCCAGTTGAAACGGGTTGTATGCCCCCCTATTTGATCTTCAAATGAAACTGCATCATGATAGAGCACTCTGGGAAACATCTGCACCATTACACAATTAATCACATCTGTTGACCATTTCATGAAAACATAAACAATGTTTAATTATATACAATTATGCTGTTGTAGGGACGGACAAGGCAAGGCACCTAAGATAGCAACGAAGACAGCGAAACCGTCCTATTTGGTTGCAACCAGATTCAGAGGGCATTGCTTCTGTTGTAATCAATTATTCTCCTGAAACACAAGTATAGGTAGTTTCAGAATTTTGTACCCAACATGTAAGGGAAGGGGCTCAGAAGTTCACAGTCTGCAGAAGTTCAAAAAAGCCGTTATTGTTTCTGTTTTTTCCTCGCTTCTGGGCAAGTTAACTTTTCAAGGACACCTGGGAGGGAAAGAGCTTTTTCCTACCTTTCTCATTTTTCGCCCCTGACAGCTGTTACCATGTTGCCCTGATGGTAACTTCTTTATCTTAGAAATATAGCCATCTCTGTAAAGCCCCAGCTCACGGCCAGAGGCCTTGTTCATATATTTTGTGGAAAACAAGTAATGGGGTGTCTAGCATAGAAGTGCTTATTTTTTTTAGCCAGTGGCCAAGTAGAACAAGGCAACACTAAAAGAGGAAGTTTATCTACATTGAACTCTTTTATAGGGACTCTTTTGCTGAAAGTCCTAAAGTCAGCCATGGTGAAGACTTCTGTAGAAAGTCAGTTAAGAATTTTCTGTAGGCCTGGTACAGAAGGGGAAGACAGGGAAGGTGGGGCTGACAGCAGCTCCGAGGATCTGAGAATAAGGAAGGAGAGATGTAAAAGAATAATGGGAAAGGGGTTTGGTATTTTCCTAGTAACAAAAACTTGAGCTGCAGAACAGGTAGAACAGAGGGGAAGACAAGAGTGCGTATCCCAAAATGCATGTGAGGGACTTTAAATTTTTAGTAAACTGTTTTCAGTGATGACAAAGCAACTTTAAAGGCCATTTTCATTACATCTTTGATAGGAGTCTGAGGGCTCTCCTCTGCTAGTTTCAGCTTTGTGTTAGCTGGTAAGAGGACCTGGTGGGACCGGGTGCGGGCACGGACAGGAGAAGAGAGGAGTGAGTCGGTGGATGAGAACCTGAGTACCTGCTAACTCAGCAAGGGGGTGATGGTCTGAGAACCGGGAGAGGTTTTGGTTTTTGATCTAATAATTGGAGGGGAGAAATCAGGTTGCTGAGGTGAGAGTGACAGCAGAGACTCTGGAGCACAAGGCTGAAGGTGAGGATCTATTGGATAAGCATAGTTCAGGATATGAGTGAAGGATGGAAAAGGCCTGCCCATAGGGGAATCTCCTTTCACCCTTTTGAGCACTTGCAGAAGTTAAAAAGGTCACACAGGGCTGGGGATGTGGCTCAATTGTAGCACGCTCGCTTGGCATGCCTGCGGCCCGGGTTTGATCCTCAGCACCACATACAAACAAAGATGTCGTGTCCGCCAAAAACTAAAAAATAAATATTAAAAATTCTCTCTGTCTCTCTGTCTCTCGCCTCTCTCTTTAAAAAAAAATGGTCACGCAGAATTTGAGGATCTAGAGACCCCTCTGGGGGCCATCGGTTTTGGTTATCTAATTGGTAATATGGCCAATGCTGTGTACTGAATTTGATGAGGAGTTTGTGTTCCATCAGGCAGCCCCTGTATGCTCACATCCCCATGACGTAGAGAAAAAGTCGGCCAGGCATTCTGGAATTACTAAAAAGGAGTGATGGATTTTTTCTTTCCCCAGGTCCATGATCCTCTTAGTTGTACAAGTCCGATATTTACTGCCATTAGCCCCTTGAACTAGAGACCTTTTATTTGATAGAGGGCCCAATGGGGCCTTAAGCGCTGAGTTTATTGCCCCTGTATCCCCTTCAAAGTTTACTGGGGTCTCCTCCACTTCAAAAGATACGCTGAGCTCAGGGAGGGGATCTGAGCCCCGACTTTCGTAGTCATGCTGAAGAGTCAGAATGGCTGGCTGGCGTGGCTGCCTCTTTCTAGGGCACTCTTGAACCCAGTGTCCTCTTTCTTTACAGTAGGCACATTGATCTGAGGTCAGGGGTGGCCTCTGGCGTGGGACCAGGTATCCCTTCCTGTCTCCCTGTTTCTTAATTTCTGGCCCTTTTGTTGTTGTGACCGGGACCTTAGTCAACTCCTTAGTCTGTCTTTTGTTTCTTTTATCGTCCTTTTGCTCCCTTCTCTTCCTCAGTTTCTCTCTTATAGTATACTTTCTCGGCTTCTCTGACTAAATCTCTCAAAGTCATATCTTGTAATCCATCTAAGCATTGTAACTTTCTTTAAATATCCAAGGCAGCATGCCCAATAAAGGCCATTGTGACAGATGCCTTTTGATCCTCTGCATGAGGATCGAAAGGAGTATATCTCCTATATGCCTTCGTAATTCTCTCTAGAAACATAGAGGAAGATTCATCAGGCCCGCAGGCGTGGTAGCCACGTCACCCCAAATGGAGTAGGGAAACAGCAGTGCCGCTGCCCGTGCCCGGATAAGGCCCAGTCACCAACTGGTGCAGTAGTCACGTCACCCAAATTGTAGTAGGGGCCAAGCAGGCCTCCGCCCACACCCGCAACAAAAGCAGACCTGTGACTGACCTGCGGAACAGGCACAGCGGCCTGCCACCATGGTAGACATGACACCCCAATTGGATTAGTGGCAGAGCAGAGCTTTCTCCTGCGCCCAGTACAAGCACAACGGCCCACCGGCATGGTAGTCACGTCAACCCAATTGGAGTAGGGGCAGAGCAGAGCCTTTGCCCGCACCCAGAACAGGCCCAGCGATCTGCCAGCATGGTAGTCACGACACTCCAATGGCAGTAGGGCCAGAGCAGAGCCACCACCCGCTCCCGCAAGTTAGGCAGACCTTCAACCGACAGGCGGAACAGGCCCAGCGGCCTGCAAGCGCGGCAGACACGTCAACCCATTTGGTTCTTTGAAAAAATAAAAAAAATCGACAGAACATTAGCCATGCTAACGAAGACAAGAAGAGAGAGAACTCAAATTACT
Source organism: Callospermophilus lateralis (assembly GCF_048772815.1). Lineage (NCBI taxonomy): Eukaryota > Metazoa > Chordata > Mammalia > Rodentia > Sciuridae > Callospermophilus > Callospermophilus lateralis. The sequence goes on along the minus strand of NW_027512885.1, from coordinate 1,684,523 downwards.
AGCATATGGGATGAAAAAGACAACATCATAACAGATATTTCAGATATACAGAAGATAATCCGAAATTATTTTGAATCTTTGTACTCTAATAAAATAGAAGACGGTGAAGGCATCGATAAATTTCTTAAGTCATATGATCTGCCCAGATTGAGTCAGGAGGATATAGACAACCTAAACAGACCAATATCAATTGAGGAAATAGAAAAAACCATCAAAACACTACCAAGTAAGAAAAGCCCAGGACCTGATGGGTATATAGCAGAGTTTTACAAAACATTTAAAGAGGAACTAATACCAATACTTTTCAAGTTATTTCAGGAAATTGAAAAGAGGGAATTCTTCCAAATTCATTCTATGAGGTCAACATCACTCTGATTCCTACACCAGACAAAGACACTTCAAAGAAAGAAAACTACAGACCAATATCTCTAATGAACCTAGAGGCAAAAATCCTCAATTAAATTCTGGCAAATCAGATACAAAAGCATATAAAAAAAATTGTGCACCATGATCAAGTAGGATTCATCCGTGGGATGCAAGGCTGGTTCAATATACGGAAATCAATAAATGTTATTCATCACATCAATAGACTTAAAAATAAGAACCATATAATCATCTCGATAGATGCAGAAAAAGCATTCGACAAAGTACAGCATTCCTTTATGTTCAAAACTCTAGAAAAACTAGGGATAACAGGAACATACCTCAATATTGTAAAAGCAATCTATGCTAAGTCTCAGGCTAGCATCATTCTGAATGGAGAAAAATTGAAGGCATTCCCCCTAAAATATGGAACAAGACAGGGATGCCCTCTTTCACCACTTCTGTTCAACATAGTTCTCGAAACACTGGCCAGAGCAATTAGACAGACAAAAGAAATTAAAGGCATATAAATAGGAAAAGAAGAACTTATATTATCACTATTGCAGATGACATGATTCTATACCTAGCAGACCCAAAAGGGTCTACAAAGAAACTAATAGAGCTAATAAATGAATTCAGCAAAGTGGCAGGATATAAAATCAACACTCATAAATCAAAGACATTCCTGAATATCAGTGACAAATCCTCTGAAACGGAAATGAGGACAACCACTCCATTCACAATATACTAAAAAAAAAAAAATAATTGGGAATCAACCTAACAAAAGAGGTGCAAGTTTTATACAAGGAAAACTACAGAACCCTAAAGAGAAAAATAGAGGAAGATCTTAGAAGATGTAAAAATGTACCCTGTTCATAGATAGACAGAACTAACATCATCAAAATGGCGATATTACCAAAAGTTCTCTATATGTGTAATGCAATGCAATTCAAAATCCCAACGGCAGTTCTTGTAGAAATAGAGAAAGCAATCATGAAATTCATATGGAAAAATAAAAGACCCAGAATAGCAAAAACAACACTAAGCAGGAAGTGAGAATCAGGTCGTATAGCGATACCAGACTTCAAACTATACTACAGAACAATAGTAAAAAAAATAGCATGGTACTGGTACCAAAACAGGTGGGTGGACCAATGGTAAAGAATAAAGGACACAGAAACCAATCCAAAAAAATACAACTATCTTATATTTGATGAAGGGGCTAAAAGCATGCAATGGATGAATGATAGCATCTTCAACAAATGGTGCTGGGAAAACTGGAAATCCATATGTAACAAAAAGAAACTGAATCCCTTTCTCTTTCCATGCACAAAAGTTAAATCAAAATGGAACAAGGAGCTTGATATCAAATCAAGACATGGTGTTTGATAGATGACAAAGTTGTCTACGATCTACATACTGTGGGGTCGCCTCCAAATTTCTCAATAGGACACCCATAGCACAAGCGTTAATAACTAGAATCAACACATGGGACTTACTCAAACTAAAAATTTTTTCTCAGCAGAAGAAACAGTAAGAGGGGTAAATAGGGAGCCTACATCCTTGGAACAAATCTTTCCTCCTCACACTTCAGATTGAGCACTAATATCCAGAGTATACAAAGAACTCAAAAAATTTGTCAATAAGATAACAAATAACCCAATCAACAAATGGGCCAAGAACCTGAACAGACACTTCTCAGAGGAGGACATACAATCAATCAACAAGTACATGAAAAAATTCTCACCATCTCCAGCAGTCAGAGAAATGTGAATCAAAACCACCCTAAGATACCATCTCACTCCAGTAAATTTGGCAGCCATTATGAAGTCAAACAACAACAAGTGCTGGCGAGGATCTGGGGAAACAGGTACACTTGTACATTGCTGGTGGGACTGCAAATTGGTGCAGCCAAATGGGAAAGCAGTATGGAGATTTCTTGGAAAGCTGGGAACGGAACCACCATTTGACCCAGTTATTCCCCTTCTCGGTCTAAAACCTAAAGACCTAAAAAGAGCATGCTACAGGGACACTGCTACATCGATGTTCATAGCAGCACAATTCACAATAGCAAGACTGTGGAACCAACCTAGATGCCCTTCAATAGAAGAATGAATAAAAAAATGTGGCATTTATACACAATGGAGTATTACTGTGCATTAAAAAATGACAAAATCATAGAATTTGCAGGGACATGGATGGCATTAGAACAGATTATGCTAAGTGAAGCTAGCCAATCCCTAAAAAAACAAATGCCAAATGTCTTCTTTGATATAAGGAGAGTAACTAAGAACAGAGTAGGGACGAGGAGCATGAGAAGAAGATTAACATTAAACAGGGATGAGAGGTGGAAGGGAAAGGGAGAGAGAATGGAAACTGCATGGAAATAGAAGGAGAACCTCATGGTTATACAAAATTACATAAAAGAGGAAGTGAGGGGAAAGGGAAAAATAATACAAGGGGGAGAAATTTATTACTGTAGAGGGTGTAGAGAGAGAAGAGAGGAGGAGAGGGGACGGGAGGGGGGATAGTAGAGGATAGGAAAGGCAGCAGAATACAACAGACACTAGTATGGCAATATATGAATCAATGGATGTGTAAGGGATGTGATTCTGCAATCTGTAAACGGGGCAAAAATGGGAGTTCATAACCCACATAAATCAAAGTGTGAAATATTATTTATCAAGAACTATGTAATGTTTTGAGCAACCATATATAAAAATTAAAAAAAAAAAAGATAACTAAATTTGGTGAATAATGCACGAGAATCCTAATATTTCTAACTGACCCAGTTTAAAATCAATGCCAGTAGATTCCTATGGGACATGATGTGTATTTTGACGTTCATTTTTATTCAACAATGGTACATTACTATTTCATGAGTTTATGCACATCATAGGAAATATATTTCATCCACAAATTAGCAAATTTATAGGCATTTGATTCAATTTCAATTGCTTCCTGCTTTACAACATATGCATTCCTCCAGGTTTCCTGACTGGTCTATTCATGAGACTTCTTTCCAAACATATTGTTTTCGATTTCCATAATCACTTTTGAAACAAAATTCACACACTGTTCATGATAAACCAAAACACTAATATTACCATTAGATGTATAATTGGTGGGAATGAATGATTGTATATCAATATAAGATTTCCTGTAATTTTTACGATATCAGTTCAATCCATTATTTAAAGTTGGAACAAGTTTTATTATTTATTCACTGTATTGTCTATTCGTACTTTATCTCTAAATTCATAGACACAGGGTGCACCTCTTTGTAACCCCAATACTAATTTTACGTCTTGAATATATTGCTTCCAGAAATGGTGGAAGAAATACTCATGTCACCTGATCTACATATACATTTTATCACAGTAGTATTCTCGACAAATAATGTAATGGTCACGGTTATGATTGCACGAAGGACTAAATGGAAAGTGAACATGGATTACTAAAAACATCTATGTCCCGGTTGCCTAATGCTCTCAAATGTCAATCCTATTGGTGACTACATATTTTTTTCTTCCTAATATTATGTATTCAAACTCAACCCTGTTGAAAATGTCTAATCCTATCACTCACTTTATACTTTGCCTGATTTCGTAATGTCTCTATTGATATCTGCTTTTCTACATTTTTCCCAGCTCATCATAGTGACTGACTCTTCATATGTGCTGACTTTAACAATCACTCTGTAACCGAAACCCTATTGTTAAAGAACTTTTGTTCCAAATGCTATACTCACACTTCTTCCTAAATGTACTATCTTCCTATTTCTATCAACTATCCCTTTTTGACTGGATGTTCTCTTCTACATTCAATCATTATAGTAAATGTCCGGCGAGCTTCACAGGAGGAAACCACCAACAGACTATCTCATGCAACAGCAAAGGGTTTATTGAGTGTCCAGCATGCTGGTGCTCAGAGCTCACTTGAATAGAGCAGATAGCCCTGAGAATAGCTTAAGTAGAGCTTATATACTTTACCTGGAGAGGGCAGGGAGGGAAGTTTATTGATGGATCGGGGTGAGTGGGCGATTTGCGTGCAACTGGGTGAGGGAGCACATTCTGCAGTTGGGCAGTTGGGGACAGCACATACTGGGAACAAGATTTGCAAGCATTTCTCAAGATTTCAACAGTGTTTTGTTAAGCATACAGAAAAACAGGAAGTGACAAGTACCTATTTTACTAACCTTTTATTCCCCACTTCTTCTTCTGGCTACTTTTAATCATAAAAATGATCATTGGGGGGGTGTCACATTCTATGTATACTAGTAGGGTATTACCATAAGTTTAACTCGTCCAATTTGAGCCTGGAGAAAAGAAATTACACGGTTGAGAAAACAGGGTTTAATAGTTAGCAATAACATGAGGATTACTATTGGACCGGCCAGGGTTGATAGAAACGTAGTTAACCAGGAAGACTGTGTGAACCAAGACTCAAACCACCTTTTTTGGGCCTCTCTGTCTCGTTGATGCTTTTCAAGGCATCTTTTTAATTTACTCTTAGATTTTATTACAAGTCCAGTATGCTCGGCATACAAACAACTTTCTTCTCTCAATGTAGCACAAAGCCCCCTTCTCTCATGACGAGGAGGTCCAACCCTCGAGTGGTCTGAAAAACAACTTCAGAGAGAGAGGTAAAAGACTCATGCAAAGCTCTGATGGAGGTTTCTAATATCTTAGTTTTGGTCTATTGCTGTCATTTGTTGGGTCATTTGTTGAGTCCCTTGGACAAAGGCAGTGGTTCCCGTGGCCACCAGTGCAGCAATTTCTATTCCTAATAGGATGGCTACATTGAGAGATATATATTTTCAGTGGAACCAGGTTGAATGCCCCCCTATTTGATCTTCAAATGAATCTGCGTCGTGATAGAGCACTCTGGGAAACATCTGCACGATTACACAATTAATCACATCTGTTGACCATTTCATGAAAACATTAACAATGTTTAAGTATATAGAATCATGCTGTAGTAGGGAAGGACAAGGCAACGCACCTAAGATAGCACTGAAGACAGGGAAACAGTCCTATTTGGTTGCAACCAGATTCAGAGGGCATTGATTCTGTTGTAATCAACTAATCCTCTGAAACCCAAGTTTAGGTAGTTTCAGAATTTTGTACCCAACATGTAAGGGAAGGGGCTCAGAAGTTCACAGTCTGCAGAAGTTGAAAAAAGCAGTTTTTGTTTCTGTTTTTTCCTCGGTTCTGGGCAAGTTAACTTTTCAAGGACACCTGGGAGGGAAAGAGCTTTTTCTTCCCTTTCTTATTTTCCCATTGCCAGCTGTTACTACGGAGCCCAGTTGCTAACTTCGTTAACTTAGAAATGTAGCCATCTCTGTGAAGCCCCACGTCAAGGCCAGAGGCCTTGTTCACATATTTTTGTGAAAAACTAGTAAGGGGGTGTCTGGATTAGGAGTGCTGATTTTTTTAGCCAGTGGCCAAGTAGAACAGGGCAACATGAAAATAGGAAGTTTAACTACATTGAACTTTTTTATAGGGACTCTTTTGCTGAAAGTCCTAAAGTCAGCCATGGTGAAGACTTCTGGAGAAGGTCAGTAAAAGACTTTTCTGTGGGCCTGGTATAGAGGGGAGTGACGGAGAAGGTGGGGCTGAGAGCAGCTCCGAGGATCTGAGAATGAGAAAAGAGAGATGTAAAAAAATAATGGGAAAGTGGTTTGGAATTTTCCTAGCAACAAATATTTGAGCAGTAGAACAGGTCAAGCAGAGGGGAAGATGGTAGTGAGTATCCCAAAACGCAGAGGGACTTTAAATTTGTAGTAAACTGTTTTCAGTGATGACAAAGCAACTTTAAAGGCCATTTTCATTACATCTTGGATAGAGGTCTGAGGGCTCTCCTCAGCTGGTTTGAGCTTTGGGTTAGTTGGTAAGAGGACCTGGTGGGACCCAGTGCGGGCACTGTCAACAGAAGAGAGGAGTGAGTGGGTGGAGGGGTACCTCAGTACCTGCTACCTTAGCAAGGGGTCAATGGTCTGAGAACCAGCAGAGGTTTGGGTTTTTGATCTAATAATTGTAGTGGAGAAATCAGGTTGCTGAGGTGGGAGTGACAGCAGAGACTCTGGAACAGAAGGCTGAAGGTGAGGATCTATTGGATAAGCATAGTTCAGGATGTGAGCGAAGAAGGGAAAAGGCCTCCACATAGTGGAATCTCCTTTCACCCTTTTGAGCACTAGCAGATGTTAAAAAGGTCATGCAGGATTTGAGGATCTAGAATCCCCTCTGGTGGCCATCAGTTTTTGTTATCTAATTCGTAATATGGCCAATGCTGTCTACTGAATTTAATGCAGGGTTTGGGTTCCATCAGGCAGCCCCTGTACGCTAACATCCCCATGACTTACAGAAGAAGTCGGCTTTTCCCCCACACAGCCATGGCTGTTTTTGGCTTTGACAGTCGGCCGGGTAAACACAGTAATCTAGGCTAGCCAACCTGCATCTGGCTCGTGTGTCCCTACATCCATAATATTTGTTTCCATTATCTATGGTAAGGAAGGGATTTAATGGAATTTTAGTGGGATCCTCTTCATCAGGGATACCCCATTAGGAAAGACCTATAGCCAGCTGACAAATGTCTGGGTGGAGAGATGGTCACCAGGTCCCTAAGTGGGCTGCATGCAAGATAGATTATACTTCTTTTCCAGTAGAATTTGTGATCAGCCATCGCTGCTGAACGGGCTGATGAGGGTTAGGACTACTTGTGGCCAAGGGGAGAGTCTATAGGCTTATCCACACGGTGAATATGCAATTTGAAAGTGTTACCAGTCTTTTCCAGTTTCCAGCCAGAGTGTGGACAGGGCGCAGGCTTGAGATGAGAGGCATGGATCCAGAAAGTGATTCCGTTTACCTTTACCACTATAGATGTTATAAGTAGCACCTGGTATGGTCCTTTCCAGTGGGGTTCCAGGGATGACACCTGATATCATCTTACGTAGATGAAGTCTCTTACTTGATATCGATGTGGAGTCCCCTCGTCCCCAGTTTGGTAGGGAGTGGCCAGCTGTTTCCACAGGTATCACTGAGATCTTTCAAGAGCTTTAAGTCTGTCAAACAAGGGGGTGTGAAAGGGATCGTTAGGTCTTAGAGTTGGGCTTTGGTCCGTTACTGGAAGAGAGGCACCCTAGATATTCACAGGGGGTGTGGTTACTCAAAGAAACAGAGGGCATATTTCTTGCACGAAACATTGTATAAGGCATGAGCTTAGTCCAATCATTTATGCTGGTCTCTAAGCTTAATTTCGTTGAGGTCTCTTTAATGGTTCTATTTATTCTTTCTACCTGTCCTGAACTCTAGGGTCTGTAAGCACAATTAAACTTCCAATGAATCCCCAGGTTCCTGGCTAACCTCTGACTTACTTGGGCCATGAACGCCGGTGCATTATCAGACCATATTACCTTTGGCAGGCCGTATCTTTGAAAAATGTCTTTCAGGATCTGCTTGACCACCATTAGCACTGTTTCTTTTTTTTTTTCTTTTAGTGGGGAAGGCTTCAATCCATCCTAAAAATGTATCTACAAAGACTAGAAGATATTTATGTCCATACCTTGCTGGCTTAATTTCAGTAAAGTCAACTTCCCAGAATTGTCCTGGTCTGGTTCTTCGTAGGTGCTTTCCTGCAGGAAGCTTGGAAGGGTAAGAATTTACCAATTGATGGACTCGACAGGCTTTTTTTACCCATTCAGTTATTTCTTTTTGCTGTGAGTCAGTTAGTGGAAAACTCTGTTCTTGATACTTCAGAAATACCTGCAGTTTCTTTGAACCAAGGTGAGTGAGTTGATGTGCATTTTCTACTGACATATTTAGAGCTGTGACTATAGGAGTTTTTACTGAAGGATTTAGAAATTCCACTTGGGGGCCTTCAGGGTTAAAAGTTATTTTGGACCGGAACTTGGTGAGCAGATCTCTGCCCATCAATGGGGCTAGGAATTCTGGGATTACTAGGAAGGAGTGATGGATTTTTCCTTTCCCCAGTTCCATGATCCTCTTAGTTGTCCAAGCCCGATATTTACTGTCATTAGCCCCTTGAACTAGAGACCTTTTATTTGATAGAGGGCCCAATGTGACATTAGGGGTGAGTATATTGCCCCTTTATCCACTTCAAAGATTACTGGGGTCCCCTCCACTTCAAAAGTTACCCTGAACTCGGGGAGGGGATCTGAGCCCCGACTTTCATACTCATCCTCCAGAGTCAGAATGGCTGACTGGCGTGGCTGTCCCTTTCTAGGGCACTCTTTGGCCCAGTGTCCTTTTTTTTTTACAGTTGGTACATTGATCTGAGGCCAGGGGTGGCCTCTGGCATGGGACCAGGTATCCCTTCCTGTCTCCCTGTTTCTTAATTTCTGGCCCTTTTGTTGTTGTGACCAGGACCTTAGTCAACGCCTTAGTCTGTCTTTTGTTTCTTTTATCCTCACTTTGCTTCTTTCTCTTCCTCAGTTTCTCTCTTAAGGTATATTTTCTTGGCTTCTCTGACTAAATCTCTCAAAGTCATATCTTGTAATCCATCTAAGCATTGTGACTTTCTTTTAATATCCAGGGCAGCTTGCCCAATAAAGGCCATCATGACAGATGCCTTTTGATCCTCTGCCTGTGGATCGAAAGGAGTATATCTCCTACATGCCTCCATAATTCTCTCTAGAAACATAGAGGGAGATTCATCAGGCCTTTGAATAATCTCTATTACCTTGACCAAATTAGTTGGTCGCCTAGTGGCCACTTGGAGGCCCACTATTAGAACCTGGCGATAAGTGGACAGATGCTTTCTAACTTCAATGTTGTTGGTGTCCCAGTTGGGTTGTTTCAAGGGAAAACCAGCTTTGATTAAGTTGGGAAGATGTGTCCGTCTTCAATCTGGTCGGAGGACATTTTTTTATAGCTTCCAGGAAGATTCTCTTTTGTTCCTCTGTCGTGAAGAGAGTCCCTAGGAATTGTTGACAGTCATCCCAAGTAGGCAGGTGTGAAAACATCAATGACTCAACCAGACCTGTGAGCCCGATGGGGTCCTCGGAAAAAGGGGGATTGTTATTTTTCCAGTTATATAGGTCGGAAGAGGAGAAAGGCCAATATTTGTAGGCTTGCATTTTCCCCCCATGGCCTTCGTCAATCAATGGTCCGTAGGGACATAGGGGGAGCATCACAGGAGGTCCAGGGTTTTCAATCATTCGCCACCATCAAGTTCCCTTAGCTGGACTAGCTTCCTCCTGCGGAGGAGGGGCTGTGTGTGCTGCGGGGGAGTTATCTGGAGGGCGCTGGGCCAGCTTAGATTCCTCCAATGGTAGAGAGGCTGAGTCAGCTGCAGGAGAATCACTTAGAGGGTGTTGGTGGTTGGGGGACAAGGGCAGGGTATAATACGGGGGAAGAGAGTCCAGTAGAGTCAAATCTTGTGACTCGGGGATTACAAAGGGTGGAGGAGGAGGAGGAGCAGTGGGTTTGAGAGATCATGGGGGAAGGAGTAGGAGCAGGGGAAGGGACAAAGAAAGGCTTCACCCATTGAGGAGGAGATTTGCAGAGGTCCTGCAAAGTTAAGATATATGGCTGTTGATCCGGATGGCTATGTGTGCCTGGGTGAAAGACAATATCTCTGACTTCTTAAATTAGTGGGAAATAGAAAGATCCTTCTAGGGGCCATCCAAATTCAAAGGTGGGCCATTCTGAGGCACAGAGATTCCGAAAGGTCCAACGTTTTACTAAAAAAGAAAGATTCTAAGCCCTTAAGCGAACTTTGGTCCAGTGATCAAGGGTCAGGGACAGGGGCATTGAAGTGCTGTGTCCCATAATGAAAGATACACAAAGAGTGAATGCAAGACACACGACACAGACAAGACAAGACAATAAAGACATTCAATGGACATCCAAAACTGAGACCAGGACTGAGTAGCCAGCAAAACCCAATGGCCTGGCAATTCCGAATCTGATACAAAATATTACTGAGTCGAGGAGACTATTGTTCCTCGATTTCCCGAGTCTTTGGGAAGTCCCCCAGGGACGTGGCCTGCGGCTCTGTGACACGTCTGTCAGCCACCATCGGAGAGAACTCACGCTCTTCATCGACAGCCATTTTGCCAAGCCCTAACCTTAACACTGAAACAAGAAAGAGGGGCCTTACTTAACTCAAGAGGAACCCGTTAGGGTCTTTTGTCCGCCGCTGCCAAAACTCGGTGGAATCTCCATATGTAAAGGTCGGGCGAGCATGGAAGGAAGAGACCACTAACAGACTGTCTTATCCAACAGCAAAGGGTTTATTCTGGGTCCAGCATGCTGGGGCTCGGAGCTCACTTGAATAGATCAGAGAGCCCTGAGAACAGTTTAAGCAGAACATATATATTTTCCTTGGAGAGGGCAGAGAGGGAAGTTTACTGATGGTTCAGGGCGAGTGGTCGGTTTGCGTGCAACCAGGTGAGGGAGTACATTCTACACTTTGGCACTTGGGGACAGCACATTCTGGGAACAAGATTAGCAAACAGTTCTCAAGATTTTAACAGTGTTTTGTTAAGCATACAGAAAAACAGGAAGTGACAAGTACCTATTTTATTAACCTTTCACTACCGACTATCCTTTTTGACTGAATGTTCTCTTCTACATTCTATGATCTAAAGTACAAGGTCTTATGCCATTGTATATCAATTTATTCAAAGCTAAGTATCCCAATCAAGGGCCCAGTGCCCTTCTGGGCTTCAAATGTTACTTAGATTTCTGTTTTTATACATATATTTCACCTATATATTTTTATACATATTGCAGGTTCCCAATACCATTATTTATTCAGCATAATGATTCCTAACCCAAATCAAACATGTTATTAACCCTAACCATACATGGTTCCCTCAATCTAACTTTACAGAAGAGCAGGGACCGAGTTGGTCTTACAATACAGGAATATAGGGAATCTTCCACCTGCTGATAACCTCAAAGGTCCATGCAGATATAATCTCTGGAGAAGATGTAGGCAACTCTGAAAGACCTGAGAGTTCAAAAGTCATCTTCCATGGAAAACAACCTGGTCAGGGTGAAGTGTTCTGTCTGAATCAGCCTCTCCATTCTTAATGTAGAGAAGATGGACCAAATGAGACCTGTGTGGAGAGCTGCTCCTGGATGCCTATGGGTGATATACCATTCTAACTTGTGAAAGTGTCACAGGAAGCAGGGGCAGCCTCCATCTCATGGGAAGCTTGGAAGCAACTCTTAGGACAGATTGGTTGCCAAGGCAGTGAACTCATTCAGTTTCTGACGGAAGTGACCTCACCTCACTTCCTTGGTGATGGAACTCTGTGAACTTGCGATCCAGGAAGCCAGTCAAACATTGACAGTCCCAGTCCCAGTCTCAGTGGTTATACTTTTTGAATTTCCCAACGACAGAGTCAGTCTTTCTTGGTACCTACTAATGTTAGGATGGCCAAATTTCAGGAAAACTCTGAAGAGGGGCCTTTCCTGAGAAAACAGGTAGTGGCTCACTGCTGGCTCCTGACAACTTCAGAGAGTTGGCAAAGGACACAAAATCTGAGACAGGACAGGCCATTTCGGGGGAACGTGGAATGGCCCACAGTCAGAGGACACTCCAAATAGTCACAACCTACTTGGAGGAAAGAGGTGCCTTTGTGGGTGTGGGTGTGGGTTTGTGGTTTTGGCTCATGTTCTGAGAAGAGGTAGGAAATGAGGTTTGTTTAGTTTGGGGTGAATTGTTTCTAGTAAGTCATTTGACAATGCGAGTGTTTCTGTGTCGCTGTATCCCACTGTGTCTGTTATTGTAGATATTAGAAAAGAGAAAGCATCAATAGATGTGTCCTGTCTTTTAGAAAGCTTACCAGCATTCATGCTGCCCAATTTATAAATGGAATGCGGCTTGCCATAATGATGGGCAACACCTACGATCTTCCTTAGTTCCTGTTTTCTTCCTGAAATCTGGTCACTCTCCATAATAGGCTCATGGTTTTGTATCCAAGATATGTACCACCTCCATGCTCTGTGACATGGCCATGTACTGAATAACTGAAGTGAATTGCGAGCATCTCGGAAAACTCACATACCTGTTTAACCTGTAAAGTCTCATTGGAGAAACCCTTCTTTGGGCCTTTTGCTTACCTATTGTTCTGTTTCCCTGAATGTCAGGAAGGTCTTTGCCTCAGGACAACGCTTTGCGAAGTCTAAAAAAAACCTTTTTCAAATAAAAAAGAATGGGCATCAGCTGTGGCTCTTTGCTTAATTGCTTTGCAAAGAGATGTGTATGAATCAGCGTCTTGGCCCTGTGTTAGGCTGTAGCTTAGATTCTCAGCAACTGATTGATCTAAAGAAAGATCCCATGTGTGCATCCAAAACCAAAATAGCAAAAGAGCAGTCATTGTGGATGAAGTCTTTCGCCTTCCTCTGTAAGGTTTCTGACATCAATCAAGTGAGAATAGGGATCCTTAAGTCAAATGAGTTCTTCAGTTCCCTGCAGAGGCTAGCCCATAGGTGGTTGGGTTTTCTCATGACTCCAATTCATATAAAGAATTTAAACCCCACAGTCAGTAGTTCTCAAATTTGAGAAGTGGATCAGTATTAACGGCAGGCGTATTTGATCACTCCTGGTTCACAGGAAGGGTGTCCAGGTCACGCAGAATTTAGGTAAATGAGGGGCAAGAAAGCATATTTTGGACACTCTCTTGGGCTGCATTCCTCATGAAAATCTCCAGTCAGAGGTTATGATGAGTGTCTATATGGAAGAAGATGAGGGCCATGTGGGAGTGTTTTGGATTTAATTGTGGTTATTTTTGTGGCAGTTGGAAGGGATGACTGAGTCCACCTGGGTTTGAACTCTGGTGTGATTCCCCTTAGAGGCTGAGTACAGGAACTGAACTTAGAGAAGTATTGCCATGAATTGTGTTGGGATTTTAGAAGACCAAGCATGAGAGTCACCCTTGGAAACTGAGATCTAGGCCCAGGGTGGCTTTCCAGAGACCACTGGGAATCTCAGGCTTGATATCACATGATTTTATTCTTAACGACTTGGCAGTCTTAGTTGAGAGTCAAAACACACATGGACGTTACATTGTAGACCTCAATGGGCCTGGATTTATGTGACACTTTGGCCAATCTTTGGGAAACCTTGCCAGTGAGAGTTCTCCAGAACTTCATTTGAAATGAACTTCCACAACATTTAATGGTCCCTGAATGAATTGAAACCCACATGCTGCCAACTTCATCCTTGAAAAATTGCTAGATAAATACCATGAAATTTTTGAAATTCCCATGATCAGATGGCACTGGAGAAACTTTGGTTGTCCTGTTGCTGAACATGATTATTCAGGACAGTGACTTGATTGACTGAGTTTCATGAAAATGGTGTATAACAGAGATTCCAGGAAGTTGGACCCTGCAGAGTAGTGGGCCTAGTGCAGTGAAGGGCAGGTGTGTGATAAAAAAAAATCTGTGGTGGGGCCATGTGGATCTGCCATTGTCTTCCAATTGGCTTGTGACTGACATGGTGCAGCCAGCAGACGCTTCTATGTAAAGGTATCTTTTTATATGGAGAGGTTTCAGGCCAATGTTCAGAATCCGGTTGCTATGGTCAAGGAGGCAAGCTATGTGGAAGAGAAGCCTGGTTGGTACATTCTTCTGCAGGCCCTGACCCACCACAGGTGACAGAACTCCTTCCAGCACTGTGTCCCAGGTGAATTCCTTGTATTTCTTGAAGCAAATACGAAACTCCCAGTGCAGCAGCAAGAAACACCAGGAAAACTGGAGGACGACCAAATGGCTTCAGAGTCCACAAGAGTAGACAATTAGTCCCCAGTGGCCACAGTTTACCTACAAACAGAAAATTAAAGACAGCTTCCTCATGTTTATTGGAAAATAAGAAATCATGTATTCCAGGTCACATAGAAGCATACCCAGATTTGATTGTCTCACTACAAAGGAAGCTAAATCTCCTGACTACAACACATATTTCAAGTGCCCAACCTCAGAGGCAGTTCCTCAAGAAGTCTTTAGTCCAGCAGAGCTCCATGTTTGTGGAGTGTTTACCCTGTCCCTTACTTTTGGAATCTCCTCTACCACCTCCAAGTTTGTGAACTCGTGAGCATATTTGATTCCAGATATGTATTCACAGATTTTCTAACTCTTCTCCTCTAATTGTGTCTAACTTGGGGCCAAGGTAATCTCAAGGCATTGTTATGCATGAGAGTGGGAAGATACTTTTGTAGCATATATTTGCATAAACATTGGAATCATTTTCCAAATTCTTCCAAATCCCTGACACAAACCCATGCCAACTAGACTCTGACTACTAATTCTAATATGATGGAGAAAATTAACCCAAACAGAATAGAAATACAAGCAGTTCAGAGGACAAATGGTGTATCATTGGAATTGCCTTTTGCTTTATATAGGGTAGGAGTTATAAATCTAGTCAATTTTTTGTTGAAATGGTTCTCCATGTGTTTTTCAAGTTAACAAATATGTGAATTCCTGTCTACCTTTCTCTGTATCCTATTCAGCGCATGTATTTTTATATGCACATATAGAATCCTACCTGGTACCACACGTACATTCTTGTGAGGTGGCTCACTTGGCAGACACAAATTGTGAAAAGAGATCACTCCTACTAAACGCTGTTGAAACTGAAAATTCAAACTATTGATGAGCTTCCTAGTACAATAAATTTATACATGAATCCATGTTCAGTAAAACGAATTTATCTGGATCTGTGGATGACATATATTTCGTGGTTAATTTCAATTGGCTTATATTGCTACTTTTTAATGTCTGTTTGTGTGCGTGCCTGTGTGTGTGTGTGTGTGTGTGTGTGTGTTTATATATATATATATATATACACACACACTCTACAGATTTTTCAAAATATGAAATATATGTGTCTTATTATACACTCCGTAAATTCATTCATATTCATGTATGTGGATTAATAATCAACTTTTCACAAGATTATTCTGAGAAATATTCATCCACCTGAACTACATATTTGATTCCTAGTACTGAAAACTAACAGTAAATGGTGCATACAAATCCTAATATCTCTGCAGTAACTGACACAGTTTTATATCAATGCAAGTAGATTCCTATGGGACGTGATGTGTATTTTGTCTTTCATTTTTATTCAATACTGGTACATTACTTTTTCTTCAGTTAATGCACATGGTAGGATATATATTTAATCCACTAGTTCACAAATTTATAGGCATTTTGTCTTACTTTCCATCACTTCCTAATTCAGAAAACATGTTTTCCACAGGGTTTCTTGACTGGTCTTTTCATGAGACTTCTTTCACAAAATGCAAAGGTCACACTTATGTTTGTACCGAAGTCTAAATGGAAAGTGAGTATGGATTACTAAAAACATCTAGTTCCAGGTTGCCTAATTCTATCAAATGTCAATCCTATTGGTGACTACATATTTGTTTCTTCCTAAGATTATATATTCAACCTCAACACTGTTGAAAATGCCTGATCCTATCACTTACTTTATACTTTGCCTGATTTCCTAATGTCTCTATTGATATATGGTTTCCTACATATTTTCCAGAGTTCATCAATGTGACTGGCTCTTCACATGTACTGATATTTACATTCATTCTCTACCCGAAACCCTACTGTTAAAGAACGTTTGGTTCAAATCCTATACTCACTCTGCTTTCTAAACCTACTGAATATCTTCCTAATCCTACTGACTATCCTTTTGACTGGATGTTCTTTTCGACATTCAATCATCCAAGGTACAAGGCCCTATGCCATTGTATACCAATTTATCTGAGACATTTGTGCAGAATATAATTCAAAGCTGAGTATCCCAATCAAGGGCCCAATGCACTTCTGGGTTTCAAATCTTACCTAGATTTCTGTGTTCATACTTATATTTCACCTATATATTCTTGTAAATATCGCAGGTTCCCAAAACAATTATTCATCGCACAGAATGATTCCTAACCCAAATCAAACCTGTTATTAACCCTAAGCATACACTGTTCCATCAATCTATCTTTACAATAGAGCAGGGACAGAGTTGGTCTTACAATACAGGAATTTAGGGTATCTTCCACCTGCTGAAACCTCAAAGGTCCATGCAGAAATGATCCCTGGAGAAGACTTAGGCAGCTATGAAGGACCTGAGAGCGCAAAATCATCTTCCATGGCAAAAAAAACCGGACAGGATGAAGTATTGTGTCTGAATCAGTCGCTCTGTTCTTAATGTAGAGAAGATGGACAAAACCAGGCCTGTGTGGAGAGCTGTTCCATGGTGCCTGTGGTTGATATACCATTCTAACTTATGACTGAGTCAGAGAAAGTAGGGGCAGCCTCCATCTCATGGGACCTTTGTAAACAACTGTTAGGACAAAGTGGTTGCCAAGGTATTGACCTCATTCAATTCCTGAAGGAAGTGACCTACCTCACTTCCTTGGTGATACAACTCTCTGAACTTGGGATCCAGGAAGCCAGGCACCCAGAGCCAGTGCCAGTCCCATTCCCAGTGGGCACACTTGTTTGAATTTTTAAAGGACAGAGTCAGTCTTTCTTGGTACCTCCTGATGTGAGGATGACCAAATGCCAGGAGAACTCTGAAGAGGGGCCTTTCCTGAGAAAGCAGGTAGTGGCTCATTGCTGGCTCCTGACAACTTAACAGAGTTGGCAAAAGGGACCTGATCTGATACAGGACAGGCCATTTGGGGGGAACATAGTATGGTCCACCAGTCAGAGGACACTCCGGATAGTCACAGACCTAGCTGTGGGAATGAGGTGCCTTAGTGGTTGTGGGTGTGAGTTCGTGCTTTTGTCTCATGTTCTGAGAATATGTAGCAAAGGTGGTTTGTTTGGTTTGGAGTCGACTGTTTCTAGTAAGCCGTTTGAGAAGGCGAGTTTTTCTATGTCTGTGTATCCACTGTGTCCGTGGTTGTAGTTATTAGAAAAGCCAATACATCAATGGAGGTGTCCTGACTAGTAGGAAGCTTCCAGGCATTTATTCTGCCCTTTTTATGAATGGACTGCAGCTTGCCTTATGGATTGACAACACCTACTATCTTCCCAAGTTCCTGTTCACCTCCTGATTTCTGGCCTCTCTCCAGAATAGGCTCATGGTTTTGTGTCCAAGATATGTACCACCTCCAAACTCTGTGACATAGCCATATACTGGATAGCTGAATGGAATGGGAACATCTCAGAAACCTCAGAGATCAGTGTAACCAGAAAAGTCTCAGTGGAGAAACCCTGCTTTGGGCAATTTGCTTACCTATGGTTCCCTTGCCCTGAATGTTAGGAATGTCTTTGCCTCAGGCCACCCGTTTGTGGAGCCTGAAGAAAACAGTTTTCAAATTGAAGTGAATGGGCATGACCTGTGGCTCTTTGCTTAATTACTTTGGAAAGGGATGTGTCTGAATCAGCCTCTTGGCCCTGTGTGAGGTTGTGGCTTTGATTCTCAGAACCTGATAGATCTAAAGAAAAATCCCATGTGTGCATCCAAAACCAAAATTGCCAAAAGAGCAGTCATTGCTGATGAAGTCTTTCACCTCCCTTTGTAAGTTTTTTGACCTCTATCAAGTGAGAATAGGAAAGATACACCAAGTCAATTGATGGCTCCTATTGGAAAAATTCTATCACTGATGACAGCATCAGCATAAGTACCCCAACACTACGACAATTCGCTGCAGCAGCAGATAGTTCACAATGCATACAAGTGAGTTCACAATGCATACAACTGATACATAATCCAGGCAAGTTCTGCAAGCAGTTCAGTGATGGCTATTGCAGAATCTGTAGATTGGTTTTATCTTTGTCTTCACTGGCACTGGGATGAAAATAGGAATTCTGGCAGTAATGGCTAAAGAAAAAATTATGTAACATTCCTGAGGGCACTAAAAGAAAACTATTTTCTTAACAATTTACATTATCTTGAAGAGAATAATTAAATATAATGAAAAGGAAAAGTGAAAGTAAACAAGCACGTCTGTTAACCTCCTATTTTTTCACATATTAAGACAATCCTGAACAGTTGTTTTCCCAATTTAAATTAAACAATTTAATTCACGTGAATAAAAAAAATGGATATATTATTTCATTAGCACTCATCATATGTGATATATGGACATACGCACATTCAAATATATAACACAAAACACAAGTGTGCACACATAATAAATACATACAACACATAATATAATAGTAAAGGCCTTATAACTTTTTACATGTGAAATCATCATTGCACTGTTTAAAAACTCTATAGTCAAAAAATAGAACTGATAAGCAAAGCATTATCCTAGGTCTGTATGAGCTCAAAAAAAACAAAAGAGAACTTCATGATGTGGGAAAGGGCAATAATAAAATAGATATTGAAAAAAGCATCCCTGTTCTGTCGCAGATGTAAGGATAGCCAAACTGGAGTTATCGATATCAGCTGTTATGGATTTGAGCCAAATCATCTTATTTTGGTCTATTGAAAGCGCTTCAGTTAATCTCTCTGGAATCCAAATCGGCTGCTGTTCTCCTTTTGGAAACACATAAACAGACCCCCGACTCCAGGCAATCACTGGATCGGGACCTTAGTTAATCTCTCTGGAATCCAAATCGGCTGCTGTTCTTCCTGTGGAAACCCAAAAACAGACCTCCAACTCCAGAAAATTAATGGGTCAGGACCTTTCCACTTTCCTGTTAGAATATCCTTCCAAAGTACCTCGGGCTTATACACATTTTTTGGACACTTATGCCTTTCTGCAGCACTAAGTCCTGAAAATCCAAATTTAAAAAGTTTAGATTAAAAAGTGTTATTTTAATTTTATCTTTGGGGAATTTATATTCCTTCCCAATTCTGTCTTCTTACTTTAATGAGTACATTTTAATAGTGTGATGTGCTTTTTCAACTATGGCTTGTCCCTGTGGATTGTATGGGTTTCTTGTTATATGAGTAATGCCAAATGATGAGCAAAATGGTTTAAAAGAGGTAGAAGTACAACCGGGGGCATTATCTGTTTTTTACTGTTTTGGAATGACCACAGTGGCAAAATTTTGTAAGCAATGAGCTATAACATCTTTAGTTTTTTTTTTCCCCCATGAAGGGAGCCCATCAAAAATCCAGAAGAAGTATCAACTGTAACATGCAAATATTTTACTTTTCCAAATTCTGGCAAGTGTGTGACTTCCATCTGCCATATATGGTAAGGTATCAATCCTCTAGGATTGACTCTAAGATTAAAATGTGGTAAAATGGTCACACAATTTTGACATTGTTTTATTATTTGTCTAGCTTGCTCCTTAGTTATTTTAAAATGCTTTTGTAAAGTATTAGCATTGATATGAAACTTTTCATGAAAATTTATAGCTTCTTCTAGTGTAGAGAAAATATGTATGTATGTCATGTGTAGTTTTACCTGCTAAATCATTGCCCAAACTAAGGGCTCCAGGCAATCCTGTATGTGCCAAGATATGTCCTATTAAGAATGGATCTTTTCTGTCCCCGATTAGACTTTGTATACTGGAAAGCAAAGAGAAAACAGTAGAGGAAGGGGAAATCCTACCAGCATCTTCAAGGGATACTATAGCATTAACTATATACTGACTATTGGAAAATAAATTAAACACAGAATCTTTAAACATCACAAAAGCTTATAATACTGCATTAAGCTCTACCTTTTGAGCTGATTGTTGGGGTGCTAAAAATGTAAAAATTTGATCAGGTGTAACTATTGCTGCTGTACCATTATTTGACCCATCCGTAAATATATTTGGAGCATTCATGATAGGTGTTTTCTTGTAATTTTTGGAAAAATTACAGGATGCAATGACCCAAAAGACAA
Organism: Callospermophilus lateralis; assembly: GCF_048772815.1. Classification (NCBI taxonomy): domain Eukaryota; kingdom Metazoa; phylum Chordata; class Mammalia; order Rodentia; family Sciuridae; genus Callospermophilus; species Callospermophilus lateralis. The sequence continues at coordinate 1,664,374 of NW_027512885.1, read as the reverse complement.
TAAAAGATTAGATGGTAAGTGGTTATCAAATGAAACATTAGATTTACACAGGATTATTGCCCAAGTATTTAACTCATTAGCTAATTCATCAATTTGATTCATAGTGTATGGAGTAATAATTTTATTGGGAGAAATTCCAAACACTCCCTTTGCTGCTTTTATTCCTATTAGTATTAATTGTCCCTAAGCCTCAGGATACCTAGTAATAATAGTGTTAGAAGAATAAGATAAATATATCCATAATAATGGACCTTCTTGCCAAAATACTCCTGTAGGAATATTTTTTTGTTGGTAGCACAATGAATAATAGAGGCATTATTTTATCAAATCTATCCAAATGCATATTTCCCATATATGTTTCAATGATTTTTAATGCCTTTCTTGCTTCAGGCATTAACATTCTGGGTGAATTTGGATCAGATGGACCTTTTAGGATATCAAATATAGGTCCCAACTCTCCTGTTGGTATACCTAGATAAGGCCTTATCCAATTAATGTCTCCTAATAACTTTTGAAAGTCATTAATTGATTTGAGTTGATCTACTCGTATTTGAATTTTTGGTGGACTGACCATGGTTGAGGATAATAGAACTCCTAAATAATTAATTGGAAAATTTAATTGTACTTTATCAATTGATATCCCTAGGTTATAATTTTTTAATAAGTTTGTAAGTGTGGCATAACATTCTAGCAATGGGTTTTTAACTTGTGTGCTAATAACACATCATCCATATTGTGAAATATTTGTAGTTCAGGATTTTGATTTCTAAGTGGCTGGATTACTTTGTTAACATAAATTTGACAAATAGTTGGGCTGTTAGCCATCCCTTGAGGGAATACTTTCCACTCATACCTCTGATCAGGACCTTCATGATTCAGTGCAGGGATAGTAAATGCAAAACTTGGACTATCCTCAGGAAGAATTGGAAATGAAAAAAAAAAAAAACAATCTTTAATATGTATAACTAAAACATACCAAGTTTTTGGCAAAGCAGACAATTGAGGAATCCTTGATTCAGCAGGTCCCAAAATAACCATCTCATTATTAATGGCTCTTAAATCTTCCAATAATCTCCATTTACCAGATTTCTTTTTGATGACAAAAATGAAAGTATAATGGGGAGATACAGAAGGTTGTATATGTTCTTCCGCTAATTGTTGTTTGACCAGGAACTGGGCTGCTTGTATCTTTTCTTTAGTCAGGGTCCACTGAAGAACCCATACTGGTCTTTCTGATTTCCAAGTAATTTTTATTGTCTCAGTGGCCCTTTCTGAAAATCCAACCCATGTCTGTCTGTTGCTTGGTCTATTTGTATTGGTGCTGATATACCTTGATCTTGTTTTTCTAATCTTTTTCCTTTCCTAAAACCTTCTCTAGCCATAATAGTGGGTGCATTTTGATTGATGTTATTTGTTAATGTCAAACCTAATTGATCTAAGACATCTCATCCCCATAAATTTACGGGAAGATGATCCAATACATATGGCTGTATAGTTCTTTCACATTCTTCAGGATCCTTCCAATCCAATGCCATTGCACTTCTATGGGGATTAGTTGCCACTCCTAGGTCTCAAAGTATTTTAGTGTACTGTTGTAATGGCCAATGTTTTGGCCATTCTTGATGAGAGACGATGCTAACATCTGCACCTGTATCAAGTAGCCCATTAAATTCATGTCCTTGAATATTTAGTTTTAGCCTGGGGCGAGAATCTAAATTTAAAGAAAGCATAACCAAATCTACACCTGTGGAGCCTAATCCCTTGGAACCTCTTTCTACAGCACGACTGGAAAATTGATCATGCAGACTGAGTATTATTAGTAACTGTGCTATTCTATCTCCTGGTGAAATTACTGATATGTCCTTTGGAGAACTGGCTATAATTTTATTTCACCTTCATAATCGGGATCAATTACCCAAGGACTTATCATAAGTCCTTTTAGATTAGAAGAGCTGCATCCCAATAATAAGCCTACCGTTCCTTTGAGAAGAGGTCCTCTCACCCTGTGTGAATGATTTGAACCCCCATCTCTACAGTTAGTACTGATCTGACGGAGGTGCAGTTATCTAACCCTGCGCTCCCTCTGATTTGTCTGATGAGGCGTCTGATGGACAATGTGTCCTGGGCACTACACTGATGGGGTTGCTGGGTTCCTCCAGTGCTCTGTATATTTGTGGTTTTGGGCCCCAGAGCATTGGGCTCCCCTGTCCATTTTTTGGCAATGGAGCCCGATGCCTTTCTCCATGATATCGTGGATAAACAGCTAGTCCTTGTTCATTTTTGATAATGAAGTACCCTCTATGGTGGTTTGAGAACGGCATTCATTAGCCCAATGTCTCCCTCTACGGCATCGTGGGCAAATACCCACGTATTCTACTCCTTTGGTACCTAGTTTTGTTAAACCCTCTTCCTATGGAGCAATTCCTTTTAAAATGTCCTGTTTGTTCACAATTGTAGCATGTTCCTGGTCTGGCATCTAAAGCCTGTTTTACTGCAGCTGCCACAAATTGCCCTTGTTCATTGATGTCTCTGGCATCTAAAGCCTGTTTTACTGCAGCTGCCATGACTTTCTCTTATTCATTAATGTCTTTACATAATTTAATATATGTGTTTAAATCTTCATGTTTCCATGGTCTAGTGATATCTCTGCACCAATGATTCGCTTGGTCATAAGCCAGTTTTTTATTAATGGCATTGCTTGTTCTGTATTCCCCAAAACTCTGGTAGCTGTTTGAATAAGCCTATCTACAAATTCAGTGTAAGATTCATTAGCTCCTTGTATTACCTTAGATTATTGACCTTGTAAACCTCCATGTCGTTGTAAAGTCTTCTATGCCCTAACCGCCTCTGCAGCAATTTTTGCGTATACGCCAGGATCATATGCAATTGGTTGCTGCTGATCCTCATAAGGTCCCTTTCTAACAACAAATCTAGATTTCTCTGAGGATAACCAGTTTCTGCATTACGCCTAGCCGTCTCCTTGCAAAATTCCTCATTGGCAACCTTCCATAAAAGGTATTGACCTCCATTTAGCACAGCTTTACACATATTAGCCCAATCTACTGGCGTCATATTCAAGTTGTTAATGGATTCGACCAAGCTTACAATGAAGGGTGCTTGAGGACCATAGGTTGTTACAGCCCCTTTTAGCTGCTTCACTATTTTGAAATTTAAAGCATGGTGAATTCGCTGCCCTCCTACCTCAAAATCAGGGCATGTTCATACTTGAGATCCTGTCTCAGGATCCGAACTATCAACTGTGGGGTTTGGGGGCCTCCCAGCATATGGAGGTGGCCTTGTTATTTGGACATTTACATCCTCTGGTGATAGAAAGGTGTTAGTAACAGTCTCCTGTAGAGGAGGCGCTGTTGGTTGGACATTTACGCCCTCTAGTGATAGAAAGTTGTTAGTAGCAGTCTCCTTTTGTAACTTTGCCCCTGATGGCTTTTTCTGCCCTAAGCTTTGTTCTTCTATCTTTGTCTGAACTGAAGTCTTTGGACTAAGCAAACCAGATATGAACGTCCTCAATGGCAATGTGCCAACTGGCAGAGTCCCTGGGCTGTTCTTTTACCCCCTTTTAAATCTTCACCATGATGGTTCCATTATGGTATATTTAACAACTCCTTAAAAATCCATGGGCTACATTTTTGTATTGTATCAACGTATGCCCTGACTGTTCTTGACTTTACTGAGATGCCTCCTTCCTCTAACAATTTACTTAACACTCTTTCAGTTTGTTTTTTTACTAATTTCTGATCCCGTATTTCTACTATAATACAACCCAACAAGATGATGCCAAACAAAACTGAGACAGAATAAAATAAAAAGGGAACAACAAAAAGTCATTATAGCCTTTATATCCTACTGACATGTGCATCCGTCCTTTCTCCCTATCTGTTCCTCAGAAGTAAATAATTTTTTCTCAGATGTGAGCGGTTTTTCATCCATCTCACTCATCTCCATGGACAGGCAACAAAAGTGAAGCAAAACAAAAGAGGAATCTTAAATGGCTACCCATCCTCTCGCCCTTCGCTCAGGGGCGAGCAGTTTACCTTATCACTTACCCTCAGTGGCTCCCCGTGCAAGCCATAAAAATGCTGCAGTCTGGCTGGGCACGATTCAAGAGCCACTTTTCAAAAGAAACAAACTTTATTTTTAGAACCACACATGCCAAAAAAAACAGCTCCTCAGGAAAAACCCTCAGAGCCCAACTGCCACCACTGGCTTCCTTGCAAAGTTTCTGTCACACCCACAAGCCTCTCCACCTCCCCCAATCCTCCTGCTCTTGAGGCTATTTAGCTGGGTCAGGTGGGTGGAGCCAAAAAAGTCCCACAATGAGCAGCTCTGTGGTCTGAAAGGGCAGGGAAACTGCCCAATGAGCATCACCGCAGAGGAGCCAATCAGCTAGATGTTGCTGGGGCCGCTGTGAGCCAATAATCATCTGGCAGGGGAATGTTGCTGGTAGCTGGAAGTTTAATGGGGCCCCTTAAGCTGTGGCTTTCAACAAATTGGTGTCTCCTTTCTCTGTAGACTATTCAGCACGTGTATTTTTATATGCACATATAGAATCCTACCTGTTATCACACGTACATTTTTGTGAGGTTGCTGACTAGGCAGATACAAGTTATGAGAAGAGATCAATCCTCTTAAATACTGTTGGAATTGAAAATTCAACCTATGGGTGAGCTTGCTAGTAGAACAACATTATATATAGATCCATTTTCAGTGAAATCAATATTTTTGCACCTGTGGATGATACATATTTCATGATGAATTTCGATTGGCAAATATATTGCTAGTTTTAATGTCTGTGTGTGTGTGTGTGTGTGTGTGTGTGTGTATATATATATATATATATATATATATATATATATATATACTCTCCAAATTTTTCAAAATATAAAATATATGAATTTTATTATACACTCCTTAAAATCATTCATATTTATGTATGTGGATTTATGATCAACTATTCACAAGATTATTCTCAGAAATATTCATCCACCTTAAATACAGATTTGTTTCCTAGTACTGAAGACTAACTTCAGTGAATGGTGCACACAAATCCTAATATTTCTACAGTAAAACCTAGTTCAACATCAATGCAAGCATTTTCCTATGGGACATGATGTGTATTTTGCAGTTCATTTTTATTAAACAGTGGTACATTACTATTTCTTCAGTTTATGCACATCATATGATATATATTTCATCCACAAGTTCACAAATTTATAGGCATTTGTTTCAATTTCAATCACCTCCTGCTTCAGAACACATATATTCCTCCAGGGTTCTTGACTGGTCTTGTCATGAGACTTCTTTCCAAACACATTATTTTTGATTTTCATAATCATATTTGAAGCAAAACTCACACACTCTTCATGATAAACCATAACCCTAATATTACAGTTAGATGTATAACTGGTTGTAATGAATGTATGAATATCAATTTAAGATTTCCAGTATATTTTCAGATATCAAATCAATCCACTATTTAAAGTTGGAACCAGTTATATTATTTATTCACAGTATGGTCTATTCATACATTATTTCTATATCCATTGACACGGGGTACTCCACTTTTTTCCCCCAATATTTATACGTCTTCAAAATATTGCCCCCAGTAATGGTGGAAGAAATGCTCATGTCACCTGATCTACATATAAATTTTAACACAGTAATATTCTGGACACAGAAAGCAAAAGTCACTCTTATGATTGTAGCAAAGCCTAAAAGAAAAGTGAGCATGGATTACTAAAAATATCCATGTCCCGGTTTCTTAATGCTGTAAAATGTAAATCCTATTGATAAATCCTATGTATTTGTTTCTTTCTAAGATTATATATTCAAACTCAACCCTGTTCAAAATGTCTAATCCTATCCCTCACTTTATACATTGCCTGATTTCTTAATGTCTCTATTGATATCTGCTTTCCTACATGTTTTCCCCATTTCATCATTGTGTCTCACTCTTCACATGTGCTGATATTTACATTCACTCTCTAATTGAAAACCAATTGCTAAAAATCTTTTGGTCCAAATCCTATACTCATTGTTGTTTCTAAACCTAGAGAATATCGTCCTAAACCTACGGACTTTCCCTTTGTGACTGGATGTTCTCTTCAACTTTCAATCATCCAAGGTACAAGGTCCTATGTCATTGTATATCGATTTATCTGAGACATCTGTGCAGAACATAATTCAAAGATAAGTAACCCACTCAAGGGCCCAATGCCCATCTGAGCTTCAAATCCTGCCTAGATTTCTGTTTTCATACTTTTATTTTACCTATATATTCTTGTAAATATTGCAGATTCCCAGAGCGAATATTCATCCTGCAGAATGATTCCTAACCCAAATCGAATGTGTTATTAACCCTAACCATACACTGTTTCCTCAATCTAACTTTACAGAATAGCAGGGACAGTGTGACCAGGAAAGTCTCAGTGGAGAAACCCTGCTTTGGGCCTTTTGCTTACCTATTTTTCTGTTGCCCTGAATGTCAGGAAGTTCTTTACCTCAGGCTAACCCTTTGTAAAGCCTGAAGAAAACAGTTTTCAAGTGGAAATGAATGGGCATCACCTATGGCTCTTTGCTTAATTTCTTTGGAAAGGGATGTGTCTGAATCAGCCTCTTGGCCCTGTGTGAGGCTGTGACTTAGATTCTCAGCACCTGATGGATCTAAAGAAAGATCCCATGTGTGCATCCAAAACCAAAATGGCAAAAAGTTCACTCATTTTGGATGAAGTATCTTCCCTTCCTCTATTAGATTCCTCACCTCCATCAATTGAGAATAGGGATTTTTTGGGTCATATGAGTTCTTCAATCCCTAAAGAGGTGCTTGGGTTTCTCATGATTCCAATTCACATAAAGAATCTGTACCTATCAATCAGAAGTAGTTAGTCAATATTGCTCCCAGAAATGGTGGAAGAAATACTCATGTCACCTGATCTTCATATACATTTATTCACAGAAATATACTGGACACTAAATTCAAAGTTCACATTTATGATTGTACCAAAGCCAAAATGGAAAATTAACATGGATTACTAAAATCATCCATGTCCAAGATTACTTATGCTCTCAAATGTCAATCCTCTTGATGACTACATATTTGTTTCTTCCTAAGATTGCATATTCAAACTCAACCCTTTGAAAATGTCTAAGCCGATCTCTCACTTTTTACTTTGCCTGATTTCATAATGTCCCTATTGATATCTGCTTACCTACATATTTTTCCCACTTCATCATTGTGACAGACTCTTCACATGTGCTGACATTTAAATTCATTTTCTAACTGAAACCCTATTGCTAAAGAAATTTTGTTCCAAATCATACACTCACCCTTTTTTCTATACCTACCTACTATCTTCCTATTCCTACTGACTATCCCTTTTTGACTGGATGTTCCCTTCTACATTCAATCATCCAAGGTACAAGGTCCCATGCCATTGTATATTGATTTATCTGAGACATCTGTGCAGAATGTAATTCAATGCTAAGTATCACAATCAAGGGCCCAATGCCCTTCTGGGCTTCCAATCTTACTTGGATTTCTGTTTTCATACACACTGTTCACCTCTATATTCTTATAAATTTCGCAGGTTGCCAATACCATTATTCATCCACAAAATGATTCCTAACACAAATTGAACCTGTTATTAACCCTAAACATACATTGTTCCCTCAATCTTACTTTACAGAAGAGCAGGGACAGAGGTGGTCTTATAATACTGGAATGTAGGGATCCTCTACCTGCTGAGAACTTCAAAGATCCATGCTGAAAGGATCCCTGGAGAATATGTAGGCAGTTATGAAGGACCTGAGACAGCACAAGTCATCTTCCATGGCAAACAACCTGGTCAGGATGAAGGGTTGTGTCTTAATCAGCCTCTCTCTTCTTAATGTAGAGAAGATGGACCAAATCAGGCCTGTATGGAGAGCTGTTCCCAGGTGCCTATGGTTGATATACCATTTTAACTTGTGAAATTGTCACATTAAGTAGGGGAAGCCTCCATCTCATGGGACCCTTGGAAGCAACTGTTAGGACAAAGTGGTTGCCAAGGCAGTGACTTTATTCAGATCCTGAAGGAAGTAACCTCACCTCACTTCCTCGGTGATGGAAATTGACATCCAGGAAGCCAAGCACACAGAGCCTGTCCCAGTCCCACTACCAGTGGTGTCACTAGTTTTGAATTACAAAGGACAGTGTCAGTCTATCTTGGTACCTACAGATGTGAGAATGGCCATATGCCAGGAAAGATCTGAAGAGGGGGCTTGTATGAGAAAAGAGATAGTGGCTCACCACTGGCTTCTGACAAGTCTCAGTGAAGAAACCCTGCTTTGGTACTTTTAATTACCTATTGTTCTGTTGCTCTGAATGTCAGAAAGTTTTTTGCCTCAGGCCACCCCTTTGGGAAGCCTGAAGAAAAGAGTTTTCAAATGGAAATGAATGGGCATCATCTGTGGCTCCTTGCTTAATTGCTTTGGAAAGGGATGTGTCTGAATCAGCCTCTTGGCCCTGTGTGAGGCTACGGCTTAGATTCTCAGCACCTAATGGATCTAAAGAAACATCCCACGTTTGCATCCAAAACCAAAAGAGCCAAAAGAGCAGTCATTGTGGATGAAGTCTCTCACCTTCCTCTGTAAGGTTCCTGACGTCCATCTATGAGAATAGGGATCCTTTGGGTCCAATGAGTTCTTCAAAGCCCTGCAGAGACTAGACCATACGTTCATAGGTTTCTCATGACTCCAATTAACATAAAGAATCTAAACCCCACAGTCATTAGGCCTCAAAATGGAGAATCAGAGCAGTATTAAGGGCAGGCCTCTTTGATCACTCCTGGTTCACAGGAAGGGTGTCCCAGCCACACTGACTTTAGGCAAATGGGGGCAAGGGACCTTATTTTGGATACTGTCTTTGGCTGTGCCCCTCATGAAAAACTACAGCCTGAGGTTATGATGAGTGTCTATATGAAAGAAGATGAGGGCCATGTGGAAGTGTTTTGCTTTTAATTGTGGTCATTTTTGTGGCTGTTGGAAAAGATGATGGGTCCACCTGGTCTTGAACACTGGTGTGATTCCCCTTAGAGACTGAGTTATGGAATGGACCTCAAAGAAGTATTGCCATGTATTGTTTTGGGATTTTAGGATGCCACGCATGAGAGTTGTCCTTGGAAACTGAGATCTAGGCCCAGGGTGGCTTTCCACAGAGCACTGGGAATCTCAGGAAGAATATCACATGATTTTATTCTTAAAGAATTGGCAGCCATAGTTGCAAGTCAAAACACAAATGGACCACACATTGTAGACCTCAAACGCCTGGCTTAATGTGACCTTTTTGCCTGTCTTTGGGAAGCCTTGTCTGTTAGAATTCTCCAGAGCTTTTATTGAAATGAGCTTCCTCTCCATTTAATGGTTCCTCAATGAATTGAAACCCACAGTGCCTCCAACTTCATCCTTGACAAATGCCTGATAAAAAACATGAAATTTTTGAAATTCCCATGACCACTTCGCACTGTAGAATCTTTGGATGTCCTATTGATGATCACGAGTGTACCAGACAGTGCCTGATTGACTGGGTTTCATGAAAATGGTGTAGAACAGAGATGGCAGTAATTTGGAGCCTGCTGAGTAGTTGGCCTAGAAAAATGGTGTGAAGGTGTTTGTTAAAACATCTGTGGTTGGGTGATGTGGATCTGCCATTGGCTTTCAAATGGTTTGTGACTGACATGGTGCAGCCCCCAGACCCTTGTATGTAAAGGCATGTTGTTATATGGAGAGGTTTCAGTGCAATGTTTAGAATCAGATTGCTAAGGTGAAGGGGGCAAGCTATGTGGGATAGAAGCCTGATTGGTGCATTCTCCTGCAGACCCTTACCCACCACATGTGACAGAACTCTTTTCAGTACTGTGTCCCAGTTGAACTCTTCGTATTTCATGAAGCAAATACCAAACTTCCAGTGCAGCTGCAAGAAACACAACAAAAAGTGGAGGATGAGCAAATGGCTTCCAAACTGGAAGACACTTAGCCCCCAGTGACAACAGTTTACCTACAAAAAGAGAATTCAGCACTGCTGCCTCATGTCCTTTGGAAAATAAGAAACCATGTCCTCCAGGTAACATACATGCAGACCCAGCTTAATGGTCTCACTACAAAGGGAGCTAAAGCTCCTGACAACAACATATATTTCAAGTGCTCAACTTCAGAGGCAGTTTCTCAAGAAGTCTTTAGTCCAGCAGAGCTCCATGTTTGTGGAGTTTTACCCTCTCCCTTACATTTGGAAACTCCTCTACCACCTCCAAAGTTGTGAACTCCTGAGCATTTTCCATTCTTGATGTGTATTCACAGATTTTCTAACTCTTCTCCTCTAATTGTGTCTTAGTTGGGGTGAAGGTAATGTCAAGGCATTGTTCTGAATGAGAGTGTGAAGATTTTTGGGTAGCACATATTTGCATACACATTGGATTCTTTCTCCAATTTTTCATTTGAAATACTGAATCCCTGACTGTAAGGGGTAGAAGGAATTCTTTTTCAAAGAATAGCCTGACACTTACAAGAAACAGCCCCCAGGGAGACATCCTGTCTGGGAGACATCCTGTAGTCATCTGTGTTCCTGAGACATCCTGTGGCCATCTGTCTTCCTGAAATATTCTGAGGTTATCTCACCTTGTGAAGACATCCAGGAACTGCCGATAAGAGAGCTTTCAAATCTCCAGCATATAAATTCCCCTGTGTGAACAATAAAAGTTTGCATCTTGATCAGAACTTTTGTTTTGCTGTCATCTCTCATGTCTCTTGTCCCTTCATTCCTCCCCATCTAGGTTCGCTACCCACGTTGATGTGTCCTGCAGGCTGGGACAACTGGCGCCCAACGACTGGGGCTCGAGCCTTTGACTGAGGGGGAAGATTTGGACAAGTGGAGCTCACGATTGCCTCAGCAGACACCACTGAGAGACAGATCCAGGAGGAGAGTGGGGATGACGCACAGTGAGTGACCCACCATGGGAAAAGCAATTTCGTCACATGATTTGTTTTTGTCAGGCCAAAAGGAATCCTTAAATACATGGGGGCACGTGTTAAGAAAAATGACTTAAAATTTTTCTTTTCATACATTGAAAAATTGTTTCCATGGTTTCCCCTTGAAGGGACCATTGATGGTAAAAGATTGCTTAGAGTAGGAGACATTTTAAAAGATTATTATGAATCCTTTGGCCCAGAAAAAGTGTCTGTTCCTACCTTTTCTTTCTGGAAATAAATTAGTGAAATTCTTAAAAGTTCACCCTTTGACAATGGTACCTTAATACTTGTCAGGATTGGGGAAGAGACTATGCAAAAGACCTCTCGTCCCTTCTCGGCATGCCCATCAGTTAGTATAGACATAGACCCTTCTTAGTCTCCCCAGGACCCTGGGAACCTTCCTGATCTTCCTCAAAATCCCACCCTAATGAATAAGGCTCCAATGGTTTACAACAGCCTTTATGCAGTTTTAAATCCCAGAGAAACATTTACCCCTGGGGAGGAGGCTACCTTGGAGAAGGAAGCAGCTCGCTACCATTCAGAAGACCCGCCACCTCTCAGGACCCTGCCACAGCCTATAGGACTTACACATTCCCCTCCCTCCTATATCCCTCCTGCCTTTTGTGCTCTGGCCCTTCAGGGGCCAAATGTCCCCCCAGATATTTTTTCCCCACTTCCCTTGCCTAATCCGGCTCCCTTGACAGAGTCTCTCCAACATGGATGGGAACAGATCCAATTTTTAAAAGAATAAAGATCCCTTGACTCTGAGCTCTCTCCATTAGCCTTAGGAATGGAGTCAACACAAGCTGACCCACAGTGGTCTAATACAAAGGCGAAGCTGCTCCATCGGCCTGTGCTCGCCTTCCCAGTCACCAACAGTCAGATAGATAAGCCTGCTCAGGCTGAGGTCAAAGACTTAGAAGAGGATCAAGAGGAGGAAGCGGAGGAAATGGATCAAGGAGATAAGGACTTAGAGGATGAGAAGTTCACCCCTAGGCAGGAAGGAACCCAGAGTGTCTACAAAAAATTTAGCCTCCATTTTCTTGAAAAACTTAAAAAGGCTTGTGCTCACTATGGCCCCACTGTGCCCTACACGTTGGCTTTATTAGAAAGCCACAACACACAATTTCTTACTCCCAATGATTGGAAATTTTTAGACAGAGCTGCCCTCAGTGCCGGAGACTTCCTACTATGGAATGCAGATTTCAAAGAGCCCTGTCAGAAACTGCTCAAAAAAAATTTAACAAAGGCCTCCTCTAAATCCTGGACTTATGTTAAGCTAGTGGGCAATGCAACTTTTGACACTAAAACTAAACAGGCACGTTTCCCTGCTGGACTTTTTGCGCAGATTTAGATGGCTGGCTTACATACTTGGAGATGCCTCCCTGAAAGGGCCTCGGCTATCACTTCCCTGGCCAGAATTCGACAAGGGCCCCACGAGCCTTATAGCGACTTTGTTCCCCGGCTTAACCTAGCTGCGGAATGCTTGCTTGGACCAAGCGAAAGCGAAAGCACCTTTGTAAAACATCTTGCCTTTGAAAACGCCAACCCAGCATGTCAGGATGTTCTTCGACATCATAAGGATAAAGGGAAACTTTCTGACTTTATTAGAGTCTATGCAGGGGTGGGTGCAGCCCATGCCATGGGTCTCACTTTAGTGCTCCCTTTACCAAGGCCTTTTACAATCCTGACTCACGTATTTGCTTTACTTGTAAACAACCAGGCCATTTTGCACGCAAGTGTCCGACAGGCAAACAAAGAGTAAGAATAGCGTCTCCTCAAACTGGAGCTAAACCGCGCCCAGCTACACTTTGTCCATGATATGGTAAAGTTCATCACTGGGCCAGTGAGTGTAGATCAATGACAAATGCCCTCGGACAGCCTATTTCTTCCTGCTTCTCAGGAAACTCCCTGGGGCAATAAGGTTTGTTCCCTTCCAAACTCCCAACCTACCTCAAAATCCTTCTCCACAATTGGCTCCCTCCAACTACCCACTCCAGGCAGTGCAGGATTGGACCTCTGTACCACCACTGATACAACATTAGACTCAATGCAAGGGCCCCAGATAATACCAACTGGAACTATGGGTCCCCCTCCATCTCATACGTGTGCCCTTCTTCTTGGAAGAGCCTCTACTACCTTAGAAGGTGTTCAGGTCTTCCCTGGCATTAATGATAATGATTTCACTGGAGAAATAAAAATACTGGCCACAGTTATTAATAGAGTTGCGGCCATCCCAGGAGGAAAAAGTCTTGCACAATTAATACTCCTTCCCTTAGATTAAGGGGCACTTCCACCACCCAAACCTACTGTGGGGGACTGCCTCCTTGGGCTCCTCTGAGGTATATTGGGTTCATCCCATTTCTCATAATAAACACACCCTTACCTTACTTATTGAAGGAAAGGAATTCCAAGCAATTTTAGTTACTGGAGTTGATGCGACAATTATTTCTCAAAAATACTGGCGATCAGGTTGGCCCCTCACCCCATCCTTGACTGACCTTAAAGGGATAGGAAAGTCAAAAAATCCTCTGGTCAGCTCTACTGCTCTTAGCTGGACTGATAAAGAGGGTAATAAGGGAACTGTCACTTCTTTCGTTGTTCCTGACCTTCCTGTTTACCTATGGGCCCGAGATATTTTGAGTCAAATGGAAGTTATTCTTGCCAGTCCCAATTCCATGGTGACTCATCAAATGCTCCGTATGAATTTTGTCCCTGGTACAGGCCTTGGGAGGCTGAGACAAGGACTGGTGGGGCTTATACAACCCATAAAAAAAATACATATGGACTTGGATATTTGGATTTTTAGTGTCGGTCCCTGATCCTCCTGTACCCCATGCAGATAAAATTATTTGGGAGACTCAGACTCTTGTGTGGGTGGATCAGTGGCCCCTTACCCATGAAAATTTGGAGGCTGCCTCCATGTTAGTGAAGGAACAGGTGGCAGCCCGCCATGTAGAGCCCTCAACCTCACCATCGTACACTCCTATTTTTGTTATCAAGAAAAAATCAGGCAAGTGGCGCCATTTACAAGATTTGTGTGCCATTAATAAAGTTATACTCCCGATGGGAGCACTACAGCCAGACATTCCCACACCAGTGGCTATTCACAAAAACTATTGTAAAATGGTTATGGACTTAAATGTTTGCTTTTTTATCATTCCTTTACATCCTGAGGATAGACCCTATTTTGCCTTTAGTCTTTCTTGCATTAATATTCAGGGCCCTATGCAGAGACTTCAATGGAAGGTTCTTCCCCAAGGTATGGCCAACAGCCCTACTCTTTGCCAAAAATAGGTTGCTCAAGCAGTAGACCCTGTGAGAGAGTGAGGGCCACAAATTTATATTTTACATTATATGGATGATTTGTTAATTGCTGCACCTAATACCCATGACCTTAATAATTGTTACTTGGACTTTTACAAAATCCTCACTACCTTGGGACTACAGATAGCTCCTAATAAGGTTCAAACACAGGACTCTTATAAGAGTTTGGGCCTTAAAATTCTAGAAAATCAGATCCAAATTTCTAAAATACAAGGACGTGTGGACCATCTTCACACCCTTAAAGATTTTCAGAAATTACTGAGGGATATTCAATGTCTAATAACATATTTAAAATTATGCACTTGTGTACTTTTGACCCTTAATGATATTTTGAGAGGTAATTTCCACCCCTCCTCCCCTCAAAATCTTACTCCCAAGGCATGACAGGCATTAAACCAAGTAACAGAAGCCATTGCCCAACAATTTGTTACACAAATTTCTTATAACCTTCCTCTGGTTCTGGTTATTTTACACACTCCTCATACACCCACAGGAATATTTTGGCAGCGAGATCCACATTTTAAAAATAAAGACTGCCCCTTGTTTTGGGTCCATTTACCCACCACATCCTCGAAGGTTATTACTGTTTATCTTGCTCAGGTAGCTTCTATTATTTTTAAAGGTCATTTGATTTCTCTACAACATTTTGGCAAACACCCTGATAATATTTTTATTCCATATACTAAGGACCAAACCCAATTTTTACTAGAGACAAGGGATGAATGTGGTATTGCCCTATCAGGCTTTTGGGAACAATTGATCACTACCTCCCCAAAGACCCCCTTTTACATTTTGTCCAGTTACATCCATTTACTTTTCCTGAAATTACTCAAAAGGCTTCCATTCCTCAATCCCTTACTGTCTTTACAGACGGTTCCCGTAATGGCCGAGCGGTCTTTGTTGTCAATAACAAGCCTACCACCTTTGATACTGTCTATCAGTCACCACAGTTTGTGGAATTGTTTGACATAACACAAGTTTTTATAACATTTTTTATAATCCTGTTAATATTTATAAAGACAGTGCGTACATTGCTCATTCTGTGCACCTGCTGGTGATTTCACCCCCCATTAAGGCTTCTAACAATGCGGCCTTTCTGTTACACCAGCTTCAGCAGCTAATTCAGGCCAGACAACACCCATTTTTCTTAGGACACATCAGGGCACACTATGATCTTCCCAGCCCTCTAATTCAAGGTAATGCCCAAGCTGATGCAACAACTCGTTCCATCTTTTCAATTTTTGTTGGCTCCATTCAAAAGGCCATGGAGTTACACAATATACACCATTTAAATTTCCAGAGCCTTTGATTACTTTGTAAAATTACCAGCAACAGGCACGAGAAATAGTAAAAGCATGCCCTGGTTGTGCTGTCTCCCTCCCCATTCAACACTTGGGAGTTAACCCCCGAGGATTACTGCCCGATCAGTTTTGGCAAATGGATGTTACTCATTTTCTTGAATTTGTAATAACCAAATATATACACGTTTCTGTAGATACCTTCAGCGGCTTTATTTTTGCATCACCACATTCTGGAGAGGCTACCAAAGATGTCCTTTCTCATCTTGTTTCAGCCTTTTCTGTTATGGGTAAACCAATACATATTAAAACAGATATTTATCCTACATTTACCATTGCCAAGTTTAAACAGTTTTGTGCTACCTTGCAAATTTGTCATACTACTAGAATTCCATACAACCCTCAGGGCCAAGGCATTGTGGAACTTGCCCACCTTAACTTAAAAACTTGGCTATCCCTCCTTAAGGCTTCCTCCCTTGTATTTACCACACCCAGGCATCGCCTTAACAATGCATTATTTGCCCTTATTTTTCTTAACCTAGACAATGAAGGCGATTCGGCAGCAGACAGACACTGCCATCCCTCATCCAATTCTGTTCGCCCACCTGTTATGTGACACAATCCATTTAAAAATAAATGGAAAGGCCCAGATCCTGTCCTCATCTGGGGAGGAGGCTCAGCTTGTGTTTTGGACCAAGATCAAACAGCCCCAAGATGGTTACCAGAACTCCTAGTTAAACAGGTTAATGACTTACCTCAAAACAGGGACAGAGGCACTCCTCATGAGGACAAAATTTCCTCTTTTTCAGATGCAGCCAACAATCTGCCAGCCTTGGAATAACAGTTCCTGTGGGCACAGGTACACTGGCTTAGGCACGTCTATTCACTCTTACCATCGCCTCTCTCAACAAATTATAAACTCTATCAGGAACAACTGATAAAAACTCTATCAGGAACCATTAAAGATTTGCAGGACCAAATAGACTCCCTGGCAGAAGTGTTCCTTCAAAAAAGACGAGGCTTAAATTTGCTGACAGCTAACCAGGGAGGTATTTGCTTGGCCTTAGGGGAACGATGCTGCATTTATGCCAATAATTCTGGCATAGTATGCACTAAAATTAAGCAGCTTCAAGAAGATCTAGAAAAGAGATGAAGGGAAATATTTGAAAATCCCCTCTGGACTGGGCTTAATGGATTTTTACCCTACCTTCTTCCCCTATTAGGCCCTTTGTTGGGTTTACTTTTAATGGTGTCCCTAAAACCCTGCATTATAAACAGGCTGGTACAATTTATTAAAGAACAGATTAATATTTTGGCCTCTAAGCCCATACAGGTCCACTATCATTGCCTGGATATGGAAGACCGTGCTGCCAACATTTAAAAGGATGTTCTACCCTCCTCACAAGCTTATTTCTTAAGTTTACATGCCCACAGATCTCGCTTTCTTACATAAAACTCTAAGTAACAGCTCTGACCAACGATCTTCTTCACTTGCCATAAGGGTTCGTCCTCCATGGGCCGCTCCACTTGGGGGAGGACGCACCCATGGAGTGAGGACGTTAGGGCATAATAACGGAGGGTGCAGGAAGGACTGCAGGAGGATGGATCCATGGTTCCCAAAATCCAAGTCTTCTGAGTGACACGCTCTGGTGCATGGCAGTTGGCATGCTTCCCCCTCAAAGCCGTCTCCTCAAAAAACATGCCAAGGCCACCACGAAATCTAGTAAACATGCTCGATCAGATCAGGAGATATTCTAAGGCCTGCTAGAGAAACAGAGCCTCTATAACCCCCTAAAACATTGGCCTGTAAGGTATGGTCAAATATTTTATATAAGAAAGGGAGGAGATGTCAGGGGCTAGAAGGAAGTTCTCCTTCAAAGAATAGCCTGACACTTACAAGAAATAGCCCCCTGCGAGATATCCTGCCTGGGAGACATCCCGCAGCCATCTATCACCCTGAGACATCCTGCAGCTATCCGTCTTCCTGAAATATCCTGAGGTTATCTCACCCTGTGAAGACATCCAGCAACTGCCGATAAGAGAGCTTTCTCATCCGCAGCATATAAATACACTGTGAGAACTATAAAAGTTTTCAGCATGATCAGAACTGTTGTCTTGCTGTCATCTCTCATGACTCTTTTCCCTTCATTCCTCCCCAACAAGGTTCAACGCCCACGTTGAAGTGTCCAGCCGGCCCGGACACCTGACACTAAACCATAACCTACTAGACTCTGACTACTAATACTAATATGATGGAGAAAAATAATCCAACAGAATGGAAATGCAAGCAGTACAGATGAGGCATGGTGTATAGTTGGACTTGCCTTTTGAATGATATAGGGTAGGTGTTAGAAATCTAGCTAATTTATAATTGAAATAGTTCTCCACATGTTTTTAAAGTTAACAAATATGTGAATACCTGTCTCCCATTCTCTGTAGCCAATTCAGCACATGTATTTTTATATGCACATATAGAATCCTACCTGGTATCACACGTATATTTTTCTGAGGTGTCTCACTTGGCAAATACAAATTGTGAGAAGAGATCACTCCTCCTAAACTCTGTTGGAACTGAAAATTCAACCTATGGGTGAGCCTCCTAGTAGAAAATTCAACCTATGGGTGAGCCTCCTAGTAGAACAACAAGCCATACATAAATCCATGTTGAGTAAAATAAATATTTTTGCATCTGTGGCTGATGTACATTTCATGAAGAATTTCGATTGGCATATATATTGCTACATCTTATTGTCTGTTTTTGTTTTTTTAATATATATATATATATATATATATATATATATATATATATATATATATACAATCTTCAAATTTTTCCAAATATAAAATATATGTGTCTTATATACACTACCTAAATTCTTTCATGTTCATGTATGTGGATTTATAATCAACATTTCACAAGATTATTCTCAGAAATATTCATCCACCTGAAATACATATTTGTTTCCTATTACTGAAAACTAACTTCAGTGAATGGTGCATACAATCCTAATATTTCTACATTAACTGACCCTGTTTAACATCAATGCAAGTAGATTCCTATGGGACATGATGTTTATTTTGAAGTTTATTTTATTCAACACTGGTACAATACAATTTCTACAGTTTACGAACATCATAGGACATATATTTCATCCATAAGTTCACAAATTTATAGGCATTTGATTCACTTTCAATCATTTACTGATTCAGAACACATGTATTCCTCCAGGTTTCTTGACTGGTCTTTTCATGACACTTTATTTCAAACACATTATTTTCAATTTCCATAATCATTTTGAAGCAAAACTCACACACTCTTCATGATAAAACATAACCCTAATATTACCATTAGATGTATTACTGGTTAGAATGAATAATTGAATACCAATATAAGATTTTCTGTATATATTCAGATATCAATTCAATCTATTATTTAAAGTTGGAACCAATTATATTATTTATTCACAGTATGGTCTATTCATGAATTATCTCTACATTCATAGACAAAGGGTACATCTATTTGTAACCCCAATACTAATTTATTCGTCTTCAAAATGTTGCTCCCAGAAATGGTGGAAGAAATACTCATGTCACCTGATGTACGTATGCATTTATCACAGTAATATTCTGGACACAATAAGCAGAGGTCACACTTATGATTGTACCAAAGCCTAAATGGAAAGTGAGCATGGATTACTAAAAACATTCATGTCCAGGTTGCCTAATGCCCTCAAATGTCAATCCTATTTATGACAACATATTTGTTTCTTCCTAAGACTATATATTCAACCTCAACTCTGTTCAAATGTCTAATCCTATTACTCACTTTATACGTTCCCTGATTTCCTAATGTCTCTATTGATGTCTGCTTTCCTAAATATTTTCACCAGTTCACCATTTTGACTAACACTTCACATGTGCTGACATTTACGTTCACTGTCTATGTGATACCCTATTGCTAAAGAACTTTTGGTCCAATTCCTGTACTCACTCTTCTTCTGAAACCTACAGAATATCTTCCTAATCCTACCGACTATCACAGTTTGAGTGGATACTCACTTCTACATTCAATCATCGAAGGTACAAGGTCCTATGCCATTGATTATTGATTTATCTGAAACATCTTTGCAGAACATGTATCAAAGCTAAGTATCCCAATCAAGAGTGCAATGCCCTTCTGGGATTCCAATCTTACCTAGATTTCTGTTTTCATACTTATATTTCACCTATATATTCTTATAAATATCACAGGTTCCCAATATCATTATTCATCAAGCAGAATGATTCCTAACCCAAATCAAACCTGTTATTAAGCGAAACCATACACTGTTCCCTAATCTAACTTTACAGAAGAGCAGGGACAGTGTTGGTCCTAAAATAGAGGAATGTAGGGAATCTTCCACCTGTTGAAAAACTCAAAGTTTCATTCAGAAGTGATCCCTGGAGAAGATATAGGCACCACTGAAGGACCTGAGAGAGCAAAAGTCAACTTCCATGGCAAACAACCTGGTCAGTATGAAAGGTTGTTACTGAATCAGCCTCTCTGTTCTTTTTTTTATTATTGGTTGTTCAAAACCTTACAAATCTTTTGACATAACATATTCATACATTAGCATACATTAGCTTCAAGTGATTTATGAACTCCCATTTTTACCCCCGATACAGATCGAAGAATCACATCGGTTACACATCCACATTTTTACATAATGCCATACTAGTAATTGTTGTATTCTGCTACCGTTCCTATCCTCTACTATCCCCCCTCCCCTCCCCTCCCATCTTCTCTGTCTACCCCATCTACTGTAATTCATTTCTCACCTTGTTATTTTCCCATTCCATTCACAACCTCTAATATGTAATTTAGTATAACAATGAGGGTCTCCCTCCATTTCCATGCAATTCCCCTTTTCTCTCTCTTTCCCTCGCACCTCATGTCTCTGTTTAATGTTAATCTTTTCTTCCTGCTCTTCCTCCCTGCTCTATTCTTAGTTGCTCTCATTATATCAAAGAAGACATTTGGTATTTGTTTTTTAGGGATTGGCTAGCTTCACTAAGCATAATCTGCTCTAGTGCCACCCATTAGAATATGGACCCAAACAGTCCTGTTTGGAGAGCTGGTCTTGGGTGCCTATGGTTGATATACATTCTAACATGTGAAAGTGTCACAGTACGTAGGGGCAGCCTCCATCTCATGGGACCCTTGGAAGCAACTGTTAGGACAAAGTGGTTGCTAAGGCAGTGACCTCATTCAGTTCCTGAAGGAAGTGACCTCACCTCACTTCCTTGGTGATGGAACTCTAAGAACTTGTTATCCAGGAAGACAGGCACCCAGAGCCTGTCCCATTCCCAGTCACAGTGGTCTCACTTGTTTGTATATACCAAGGACAGAGTCAGTCTTTCTTGCTACCTACTGATATGAGAATGGCCAAATTCCAGAAAAGCTCTGAAGAGGGGCCTTTCCTGAGGAAAGCAGATAGTGGTTCACCACTGGCTCCTGACATCTTCACAGAGTTGGTTAAGGAGACCAGATCTGAGCCAGGACAGGCCATTTCTGGGGAACATACTATGGCCCACCAGTCAGAGGACACTCTGGATAGTCACCGACTTACTTTGGGGAAGGAGGTGCCTCTGTGGGTGTCACTGTGTGTTTGTGGATTTGTCTCATGTTCTGAGAATAGATAGAAAAGGCGGTTTGTTTGGTTTTGAGTGAACTATTTCTAGTAAGTCATTTGACAAGGCGAGTGTTTCTATGTCTGTGTATCCCACTGTGTCCATGGTTATAGACATTAGAAAAGAGAATGCATCAATTGATGTGTCCTGTCTAGTAGAAAGCTTCCCATCATTTATTCTGCCAAATTGATGAATGGATTTTGGCTTGCCTTATCGATTGGCAACACGTGCTATCTTCCAAAGTTCCTGCGTTCTTCCTGAATTCTGGCCACTCTACAGAATAGGCTCATGGTTTTGTGTCCAAGATATGTACCACTTCCAAGCCCTGTTACATGGCCATGTACTGGATAGCTGAAGGGAATGGCGAGCATCTCAGAAAACTCAAATATCAGTGTGACCAATAAAGTCTCAGTGGAGAAACCCTGCTTTGCTTACCTATTGTTCTGTTGCCCTGAATGTCAGGAAGGTCTTTGCCTCAGTCCACCCCTTTGTGAAACCTGAAGAAAACAGGTTTCAAATGGAAATGAATGGGCATCACCTGTGCCTCTTTGCTTAATTGCTTTGGAAAGGGATGTGTCTGAATCCGCCTCTTTGCCCTGTTTGAGGCAATGGCTTAGATTCTCAGCACCTGATGTATCTTAAGAATGATCCCATGTGTGCATCCAAAACCAAAATGGCCAAAAGAGCAGTCATTGTGGATGAAGTCTCTCCCCTTCTTCTGTTAGGTTCCTGACCTCCATCAAGTGAGAATAGGGATCCTTTGGGTCAAATGATTTCTTCAAACCCTGCAGAAGCTAGCCGATAAGTGCTTGGTTTTCTAATGACTCCAATTCACATAAAAAAATAAACCGCACAGTCAGTAGGCCTCAAATTAGAGAAGCAGAGAAGTATTAACAGCAGGCCTATTTGATCACTTCTGGTTCACAGAAAGTGTGTCCAGGCAACCCTGATTTTAGGCCATTAAGGGGCAAGGGAGATTATTTTGGAGACTGTCTTGGGCTTCGCCCCTCATGGAAACATCCAGCCAGAGGTTATGATGAGTGTCTATATGAAAGATCATGAGGGCCATGTGGGAGGGTTTTGGTTTTAATTGTGGCCATTTGTTTGGTGGTTGGAAGAGATGACTGGGTCCACCTTGACATGAACTCTGGTGTGATTCCCCTTAGAGACTGAGTTCTGGAACTGAACTCAGAGAATTATTGTCATGAATTGTGTTAGGATTTTAGGAGGCCATGCATGAGAGCCCCCTTGAAAACTGAGATCTAGGCCCAGGGTGGCTTTCAACAGAGCACTGGGAATCACAGCCAAGATATCACGTGATTTTATTCTGAAAGACTTGGCAGCCATAGTTGAGAGTCGAAACACACATGGTTCTCATTGTAGACCACAATGGGCCTGGCTTCATGTGACCATTTGGCCACTTTTTGAGAAGCCTTGCCTGTGAGAATTCTCCAAAGCTTTCATTGAAATGTGCTTCCTCTACATTTAATGGTTCTGGAGTGAATTTTAACCCACAGTGCCTCCAACATCATCATTGAAAAATGGCTACAAAAATACCATAAAATTTTTGAAATTCCCATGACCAGGTGGCAATGGAGGACATTTGGATGTCCTGTTGCTGGTCATGAGTATACCAGACAGTGCTTTGATTGACTGGGTTTTATGAAAATCGTGTAGAACAGAGATGCCAATAAGTTGGAGCCTGCTGAGTAGTGGGCCTAGAGCCGTGGTGGTCAGGTGTGTGATAAAACATCTGTGGTGGGGCCTTGTGGATCTTCCATTGGCTTCCAAATGGCTTGGAACTGACATGGTGCAGCGAGCAGTTCCTTCTATGTAAAGGCATCTTGTAATATTGAGAGATTTCAGGGCAATGTTCAGAATCATGTTGCTATCGTCAATGGGGCAATATATGTGGGCTAGAAGTATGTTTGGTGCGTTCTCTTGCAGAAACTGACCCACCACATGTGACAGAACTCTCTCCAGCACTGTGATCCACTAAAACTCCTTGTATTTTTGAATCAAATAGCAAACTCCTAGTGCAGCAGCAAGAAACACCATGAAATTTGGAGGATGACCATATGGCTTCACAGTGCACATGGGGAGACACTTAGACCCCAGTGGTCACAGTTTACCTACAAAGAGCAAATTCAGCACTGCTGCGTCATCTTGACTGGAAAATAAGAAACCATGTCCTCCAGGTCACATAGATGCAGACACAGCTTTGATGGTCTCACTACAAATGAAGCTAAAGCTCCAGAAAACAACATATTTTTCAGGTGCCCAACCTCAGAGGCAGTTCTTCAAGAAGTCTTTAGGCCAGCAGAGCTCCATGTTTGTGGAATGTTTACCCTGTCCCTTACTTTTGGGAACTCCTCTACCACCTCCAGTGTTGTGAACTACTGAGCATATTCCATTCCAGATATGTATTCAAAGATTTTCTAACACTTCTCCTCTAATTGTGTCTTACTTGGGGCAAAAGTAATGTCAAGCCATAGTTCTTGATGAGAGTGGGAACATTTTTGTGTAGCACATATTTGCATACACATTGGATTCATTTTCCAATTTTCCATTTGAAATACTGAATCCCTGACACTAACTCCTACCCTACTAGACTCTGACTACTAATCGTAATATCATGGAGAATAATAACCCCATCAGAATAGAAATACAAGCAGTTCAGAGGAGGCATGTTTGGTATTGTTGGACTTGCCTTTTGCATTATATACGGTAGGAGTTATAAATCTAGTCAATTTTTTTGTTGAAATAGTTCTCCGTGTGTTTTTAAAGTTAACAAATATGTGAATTTATTTTTCCCTTTCTCTGTAGCCTAGTCAGCAGATGTATTTTTATATGCATATATAGAATCCTACCTTTTATCACACGTACATTTTTGTGAGGTGGCTGACTTGGCAGATACAAATTGTGAGAAGATATCACTCCTCCTAAACGCTGTTGAAACTGAAAATTCAACCTGTGGGTGAGCCTCCTATTTGAACAACATTATACATAAATCCATGTTCAGTAAAACTAATATTGTTGGATCCGTGGATGATATGTATTTCATGATAAATTTCGGTTGGCATACATAATGCTACATTGTAATGTCTCTATGTGTGTGAATATATATATATATATATATATATATATATATATATATATATATATACTCTCCAGATTTTTCAAAATATGAAATATATGTGCCTTATTGTGCACTCCCCAAATTCATTCATATTCATGTATGTGGATTTATAATCAACTTTTCAAAAGATTATTCTCAGAAATATTCATCAACCTGAAATACATATTGGTTGCCTAGTACTGAAAACTATCTTCAGTAAATGGTGCATACAAAACATAATATTTCAACATTGCAAGTTGGCCGCAGATAGAGTGCATCACACCCAGTGTACCACGCCACATTGCAGGTGAATAACGAGTTAAAATGACAAAAGACTATTTTGTTAGGATCTTATAGAAAAATGGGTGTGCACCGAAACCTAAAAGAATGATTTCCACCAACGAGGTCCGGTAATTGAGTCTCAAACGTGAGCTGAATATGCAACCGGAGATCCGGGCTTATTGATCCCTGTGGCCCGCCCCATGGCTGCAGACATCGAGGCACCACCGAGAAGCGACTAGCATGCAGGGAGAAATGTTGCTGCAGATTCTGTGGAATCCTGCCGGCTGACACCGCACTGAGCCCCAGGCCGAGTTCGGGATTTCAGTCACGGAAGGAAGCTCTACAGTTCTATCCCCCACAACGGAAACTTCACCAAGGAAACCAATGGCCACCATCTTGGAGAGCTGAAGTAACCACCGCCACTCTCCGACAGATTGCAACAATAAAACAGTTGTGTGTTTTCCGCTCATCTCCCATACAGTAGGAAATTTGCATAAAATCTCTCCTAAGCTTTCCAGGGGAGGGATTTTCAGAGAGAGCCTGCATAAAGATTGGGGGGGGGGAAACTAGAGGCACCTGACCTTCAACTCCCCCTCCCATCAGTGGTGAAAGCGAAATCTGTCTAGCCAGGGATGGGGGAAAGGGCAAACGGAAAAAATAATAAAAATAGAGTGCTGGGGTTCCCAATAGACACAATCCACACCCAAGAAACGGCAAGCCAGAGTACAGTTTGAGCTGCCGAGGGCATTACACAGGGGAAATCTGGACTAGCAGGAGAAACCAGGACTAGCAGGAGAAACCAGGGGACTAGAGGCCAGGCCCGCGTGACTGGGCGCCTGGAGAACGCTCGCCCGCCGGCAACAGCCGGCCCGCTGCAGGTGCGACTGGACGGCTGGAGACTGCCTGCCCACCAGCGACCAATCGCCTGACATATGCCCGCCCTAATGGGTGGCTAGAGATCGCACAACCGCCGGTGACAGCCCACCAGCTGACTGCGCGACTGGACAGCTTGTGACCACCTGCAAGGCGGCGACCGGGAGCTGAAACCAAACAGAGACAGTACAGTCCCACACCCCCATGCGAACACCCGGGCAAAGAGCCTGGGGCCCACCATAGCAGAGAGGTGACATCACTGGAGCTCGGCCGTCGGAATTCCTTCCCAGTGGAATCCACTTTAGCATTCACAGTCTACCAACACAAAGGAGAGTCAATAGAGATATATAAAACCAAAACAAATATATAGAAGAGAGCAGAAACACAGCAATCAAATGGAGCTGGAAAGTAATGTGAACTTCATGAAAAAACAAGGGAAAAAGGTGTACAAATAATGCCGGACAACTTAATTTTACAGGAGGACCTAGAATCATCAGAAACAGGGATAGGGAAAAAACTCAATGCATCCCTAACTCAGATGGAAAGAAATATTAGAGAAGACATGAGGCAGCAAGTCCAAGCAATAAAAGAATATTTTGAAAATGAATTAAACAAACAAATTCAAATGGCAAAGAACGAGCTTCACCAAAAGACAGAGATCTTAAAAAAAATCAAACAGTAATCCTAGGAATGCAGAAAAATATAAACCACATTAAAAATTCAAACGAGAATATTGTAAATAGACTAGATCAAGTAGAAGTCAGAAGATCAGATAATGAATACAAAGTTTATCAACTTGAAAAGAATAAGTCAACACAGAAAAGATGCTCATATCCCATGAGCAATCTATTTAAGAGATATGGGATGTCATAAAAAAACAAATTTGAGAGTCATTAGGATAGAAGAAGGCATAGAGATTCAAACCAAAGGAATGGACAACATATTAAATGAAATAATTATAGAAAACTTCCCAGAGATGAAAGATGGAATGGATTGCCAAATCCTTGAAGCCTACATGACCTCAAACATTCAAAACCATAATAGACCAACTCCAAGACATATAATTATGAAGATAGCCAACATGCAGAACGTGGATACACGTTCTTCTCAGCAGCACAAGGATCCTACTCAAAGATAGATCATATATTATGCCATAGGGCAACCCTTAGTAAATATAAAGGCGTGGAGATAATACCATGCACCATATCTGATTATATTAGAATGAAACTGGAAATCAATGATAAAACAAGGAAGGAAAAATTCTACATCATATGGAAAAATGAACAATATTCTACTGAATGTTCAATGGGTTACAGAAGACATAAAGGAGGATATAAAAAATTCTTAGAGACAAATGACTATACAGACACAACATACTGGAATCTATAGGAAACAATGAAAGCAGTTTTAAGAGGGAAATTCATTTCTTGGAGTTCTTTCCTCAAAAAAAAAAACCAAATAAATGAACTCACACTACACCTCAAAAACCTAGAAAAAGAAAAGGAAAACAACAGCAAATGTAGTAGAAGACAAGAAATAATTAAAATTAGAGCAGAAATCAACGAAATTGAAACAATAAAAAACATTGAAAAAATTGATAAAACTAAAAGTTGGTTCTTTGAAAACATAAATAAGATTGACAGGCCCTTAGCCATGCTAACGAAGAGAAGAAGAAAGAGAATTCAAATTACTAACATACGGCATGAAAAAGGCATTATCACAACAGACACTACAGAAATACAGAAGATAATTAGAAAGTATTTTGAAACCCTATATTCAAATGAAATAGAAGATAGTGAAGATATCAATAAATTTCCTATGTCATACGATGTGCCCAGATTGAGTCAGGAAGACACACACAATTTAAACAGACCAATAACAAAGGAAGAAATATAAGAAGCCATCAAAAGACTACCAACCAAAAAAAGCCCTGGAGCGGATGGGTATAGAGCGGAGCTCTACAAAACCTTAAAAGAAGAATTAATACCAATACTTTTCAAGCTATTTCAAGAAATAGAAAAAGAAGGTGCTCTTTCAAATTCATTCTATTAGGCCAAAATCACCCTGATCCCAAAACCAGACAAAAACACTTCAAAGAAAGAAAACTACAGACCAATGTCTCTAATGAACTAGGATGCAAACATTCTCAATAAAATCCTGGTGAATGTAATACAAAAGCATGTCAAAAAATTGTGCACCATGATCAAGTAGGATTCATCCCAGGGAAGCAAGGCTAGTTCAATATACGGAAATCAATAAATGCTATTCACCACATCAATAGACTTAAAGACAAGAACCATATGATCATCTTGAGAGATGGAGAAAAAACATTCGACAAAGTTCAGCCTCCCTTTATGTTCAAAACATTAGAAAAACTAGGATAACAATGTTGAGTTACCTCAACATTGTAAAAGCTATATATGCTAAACCTCAGGCTAGCATCATTGTAAATGGAGAAAAACTGAAGGCATTCCCTCTAAAATCTGGAACAAGACAGGGATACCCTCTATCACCACTTCTATTCGAATTAGTTCTTGAAATACTAGCCAGAGCAATTAGACAGACAAAAGAAATTAAAGACATAAAAATAGGAAAAGAAGAACGTAAATTATCGCTATTTGCAGATGACATGATAATATATTTAACAGACTCAAAAGGTTCTACAAAGCAACTGCTACAGTTAATAAATGAATTCAGCAAATTGGCAAGATATAAAGTCAACACGCATTAATCAAAGGCATTCCTGTATATCAGCAGCAAAACTTCTGAAATGGAAATGAGGAAAACCACTCCATTCACTATATCCACAAAGAAAATAAGATACTTGGGAATCATCCTAACGAAAGAGGTGAAAGATTTATATAATGAAAACTACAGAACCCTAAGGAAAGAGATAGAAGAAGATCTTAGAAGATGGAAAAATGTACCCTGTTCATGGATAGGCAGAACTAACATCATCAAAATGTTGATATTACCCAAAGTTCTCTACAGGTTTAAATCGGTGCCAATAAAAATCCCAACTGCATTTCTTGTAGAAATGATAAAGCAATCATGAAATTCATATGGAAAAACAAAAGACCCTGAAAACCAAAAGCAATTCTAAGCAGGAAGTGTGAATCTGGAGGTATAGCGATACAAGAGTTCAAACTGTACTACAAAGCAATAGTAATAAAAACATCGTGGTACTGGTACCAAAACAGGCAGCTGGACCAATGGTATAGAATAGAGGACACAGAAACCAATCCACAAAATTACAACTTTCTTATATTTGATAAAGGGGCTAAAAACATGCAATGGAGGAAAGATAGCATCTTCAACAAATGGTGCTGGGAAAATTGGAAATCCATATGCAACATAATGAAACTGAATCCCTTTCTCTCACCATGCACAAAAGTTAACTCAAAATGGATCCAGGAGGTAGATATCAAGTCAGAGACACTGTGTCTAATAGAAGAAAAAGTTGGCTACGATCTACATACTGTGGGGACGGGCTCCACATTCTTTAATAGGATGCCCATAGCCCAAGAGTTAACAACAAGAATAAACAAATTGGACTTACTTAAACTAAATTGTTTTTTTTCTCAGCAAGAGAAACAATAAGAGAGGTAAATAGAGAGCCTACATCCTGGGAACAAATTTTTACCCCTCACACTTCAGATAGAGCCCTAATATCCAAAATATACAAAAAACTCAAAAAATTAAACAATAAGATAACAAATAACCCAATCAACAAATGGGCCAAGGACCTGAACAGACACTTTACAGAGGAGGACATTCAATCAATGAACAAGTACATGAAAAAATGCTCACCATCTCTAGCAGTCAGAGAAATGCAAATCAAAACCACCCTAAGATACCATCTCACTCCAGTAAGATCGGCAGCCATTATGAAGTGAAACAAAATAAGTGTTGGTGAGAATGTGGGGAAAAGGGTACACTTGTACACTGCTGGTGGGACTGCAAATTGGTGAGGCCAATTTGGAAAGTACTATGGTGATACCTAGGAAAGCTGGGAATGGATCCACCATTTGACCCAGCTATCACCCTTCTCGGACTATTTCCTGAGGATCTTAAAAGAGCGTACTATAGAGATACTGCCACATCAATGATCATAGCTGCACAATTCACAATAGCTAGACTGTGGAACCAACCTAGATGCCCTTCAATAGATGAATGGATAAAAAAATGTGGCTTTTATACAAAATGGAGTATTACTCTTCATTAAAAAATGACAAAATCATAGAATTTGCAGGGAAATGGATGGCATTAGAGCAGATTATGCTAGGCGAAGCTAGCCAATCCTTAAAAAACAAATGCCAAATGTCTTCTTTGATATTAAAAGAGCAACTAAGAAAAGAACATCGAGGAAGAGCATGAGGAAAAGTTTAACATTAAACAAAGATGAGTGGGGGGAGAGAAAGGGAGAGAGAAGGGAAAGCATATGGGAATAGTAGGAGACCCTCAATGTTACACAAAATTACATATAAGAGGATTTGAGGGGAAATGGGGGGGAAACAGTGGAGAGAATTGAACAACAGCAGATGAGGTAGAGAGGGAAGATGGGAGGGGAGGGGAGGGGGGGTATTGGGGGATAGGAAAGGTCGCAGAATACAACAGTCACTAATATGCTATTATATAAAAATATGAATGTGTAACCAATGTGATTCTGCAATTCATATTTGGGGAAAAAATGGGAGTTCATAACCCAATTGAGTCAAATGTATCAAAGATGATATATCATGAGCTTTGTAATGTTTGGAACGACCAATAGAAATAAATAAATAAATAACGGTTTAAAATTGAGTGGGAAGAAATCAGCTAAAAATGGGTTGAGATGCATTCATTTTGCTAAGCAAAACTTTGTTTTGTTTAGTTGTAACTATCACAAATTTATTTTACCAGGAAATTGGCTTTTGAAAATGCACATAAATTGAGATTAAAGGATAATTCACCTACCTTCTTGAAAAATTCATAGCATTTCCTATATTTTTCAAATTTTCTTTTTTTCGTGAATATTTTGTCATGGACCAGGTCTAGTCTTAGGCTATTCTTCCAGAATACTACCTCATCTGACAAATTCGTACAATCTGTTGGATTGTTGTTTTCACCTTTTATTTAATAGTTTCTAGCTGATAATGTGTATTTTCTTTATCTTTATTTGTACGTATATACCCAAGAATATCTTTGCATTTTATGTTTTACTGGGGAAGAGACTGATCAAAAGCTATTTGTTATATGTATCAACAATCAGACATTTAGAGCACGCAATTATTCTTAATTTTGCATGAATATATCTTTGTACTATTTTCTTATACAGATTTAGAATTATTAATATGTCCCTACTGTAATAAGTAATTACTTACAAGAAGAATTAACAATTGACTTTATATCAATTATGAATATGAAAAGTACTAAAATAAGGATTTGGCAATTAATACACAATTGATAGAAATTGAAATCACAAGAAAGCCATTTAAAATGTCAGTGCATATGGTCCTTAAATAATAGGTAATTCAAAAAACTTTTTTTTAATTCATAAGATTTAATATGCCGTATTACAGCTTAATGTGATATAAAACCTTAAATTATCAGTATTGATAAAAAAGAATGATACCTGTTTATTTAAATATGTTTATTTGATTTTCACTGTAAGATGTTAATTCTGGAAGGCTTGAGAATTAAGAAAGTTTTGGTCTATATTATTTTTAACAGGCTAATCAAAGTACTTTTAAATATATATATATAACATGTAATGCATATGCATGAATATAGATACATATGTATAAAAATGTATTTTAATATATCTATCAGGTGATTATAATTATTAAATTTTCTCAAGAAAAAAACAATGACTATAAAAACAGTCTTAAATTTAAATTTCATATCATACTACTGTTTGTAATGACATGAGAGAAAAACAGATATGAAAGGAAAACGAAAAAGGAAGAGAGAGAAGGGGGAAAATGAGGAAGAAAGTGAGTAAAGATGAGGGAGAGGCGTGTTTGATGTAAAGATAAAAGTGGAGGGGCTGGGTTTGTGGTTCAGTGGTAACATGCTTTTCTAGCATGTGTGGGACACTGGGTTCTATTCTAAGCACCACATACAAATAAACAAAATGAAGGTCAATCACAACTGAAAAAATAAAAAATAAAAAAGTAGAAATATTAGCAAAACTCCAAGCTTTTATGAATGTTAAATTTAAAAAAAATTATGTAACATAGCCTTATGTAATTTCTAGACTATCCAAAAGAGTCATTAAATGTTAGATTATTAGTGCAATAACTAAAAATCCATTGATCTTTCCTCAACATTCTGTGGCATGCTAGTGGTAAAATAAATTCTATTATAACACCAAAAAAAAATCTAATATTTCTATAGTAACTGACCCAGTTTAATATCAAGGCTAGCAGATTCCTATGGGACATGATGTGTATTTTGACATTCATTTTTATTCAACACTGGAACATTACTATTTCTTCAGTTTATGCACATCATAGGATATATATTTCATCCACAAGTTCGCTAATTTATACGCATTTGTTTCACTTTCAGTCACTTCCTGCTTCAGAACACATGTATTTCTTATGTTTCTTGACTGCTCTTTTCATGAGACTTCTTTCCAAACACATTATTGTCGATTTCCATTATCACATTTGAAGCAAAACTCACACACCCGTATGATAAACCAAACCCTAATATTACCATTAGATGTACAACTAGCTGGAATGAATGATTGTATATCAATATAAGATTTCTTACTTAGTTTCAGAAATCAATTAAATCCATTATTTAAAGTGGAACCAGTTATATTATTTATTCACAGTATGGTCTTTTCATGCATTATCTCTATATTCATAGACACAGGGTACACCTCTTTGTACCCCCAATACTAATTTATACGTCTTCAAAATATTGCTCCCAGAAATGGTGGAAGAAATGCACATGTCACCTGATTTACATATACATTTTATCACAGTAATATTCTGGACACAAACAGCAAAGGTGACACTTATGATTTTACCAAACCTAAATGGAAAGTGAAGATTGATTACTAAAAACATCCATGTCCAGGTTGCCTAATGCTCTCAAATGTGAATCCTATTCTTGACTACATATTTGTTTCTTACGAAGATTATATATTCAACCTCAAGCCCCTTGAAAATGTCTAATCTTATCACTCACTTTATCATTTGCCTGATTTCCTAATGTCTCTATTGATATCTGCTTTCCTACATATTTTCCCCAGATTATCACTGTGACTGACTCTTCACATGTGCTCACATTTACATTCAATCTCTACCAGAAGCCCTATTGCTAAAGAACTTTTGGTCCAAATGCTATACTCACTATTCGTTCTAAACCTACCGACTATCTTTCTAATAATACCGACTATCCCTTTTTGTCTAGAAGTTCTCTTTGACATTCCATCATTCAAGGTACAAAGTCCTATGCCATTGAACATCGATTTATCTGAGACATTTCTGCAGAACATAATTCAAAGCTAAGTATCCCAATCATGGGCCCAATGCCCTTCTGGGCTTCAAATCTTACCTAGATTACTGTTTTCATTCTTATATTTCACTTTTACATTCTTGTAAATATTACAGGTTCCCATTACAATTATTCATCCCGCAGAATGATTCAAATCGAACTTTTATTAACCGTAACCATACACTCTTCCCTCAATCAAACTTTACAGAAGAGCAGGGACAGAGTTGCTTTTACAATACAGGAATGTAGGGGTTCTTAAACCTGCTGAGATCCTCAAAGGTCCATGCAGAAATGATCCCTGGAGAAGATGTAGGCAGCTATGAAGGAGTTGAGAGAGCAAAAGTCATCTTGCATGGCAAACCCCCTTGTCAGGATGAAGGGATGTGTCTGAATCAGTCTCTCTATTCTAAATGTAAAGAAGATGGACCAAACCAGGCCTGTGTGGGGAGATGTTCCCAGGCGCCTATGTTTGATATACCATTCTATCTTGTGAAATTGTCACCGAAAGTAGGGGCAGCCTCTATCTCATGGGACCCTTGGAAGCAAATGTTAAATCAAAGTGATTGCCAAGGTAGTGACCTCATGCAGTTCCTGAAGAAAGTGACCTACCTCACTTCCTTGGTGATGTAACTCTCTGAACTTGGAATCCAAGATGCCAGGCTCCCAGAGCCAGTCCCAGTCCCAATCCCAGTGGGCTCACTTGTTTGGATGTACCAAGGACAGAGTCAGTATTTCTTGGTATCTACTGATGTGAGGATTGCCAAATGCCAGGACAGATCTGAAGAGGGGCCTTTCCTGAGAAAGCAGGTAGTGGCTCACCGCTGGCTCCTGAGAACTTCACAGAGTTGGCAAAGGAGACAGATCTGAGACATGACAGGACATTTCATTGGAACATAATATGGCCCAACAGACAGAGGACACTCCAGATAGTCAGAGACATACTTGCAGGAATTAGATGCCTTTGTGAGTGTGAGTGTCAGTTTGTGGTTTGTCTCATATTCTGAGAATAGGTAGGAAAGACAGTTTGTTTGGTTTGGAATAGACTGTTTCTAGTAAGTTTTTTGACAAGGTGAGTGATTCTTTATCTGTGTATCCCACTGTGTCCGTGGTTGTAGACATTAGAAAAGAGAATGCATCAATGGATATGTCCTGTCTAGTAGAAAGCTTCCCAGCATTCATCCTGCCCAATTTATGAATGAACTGCAGCTTGCCTTATGGATGGACAACACCTACTATCTTCCTAAGTTTCTGTTTTCTTCCTGAATTCTGGCCACTCTGCAGAATAGGCTCATGGTTTTTGTGTCCAAGATATGTACCACCTCCAAGCTCTGTGACATGCCCATGTACTGGATAGCAGTAAAGAATGGGAACATCTCAGAAAACTCAGATATCAGTGTGACCAGGAAATTCTCAGTGGAGAAACCCTGCTTTGGGCCATTCTCTTACCTATGTTACTGTTGCCCTGAATGTCAGGAAGGTCTTTGCCTCAGGCCACCTCTTTGTGAAGCCTGAAAAAAACAGTTTTCAAATGAAAATGAATGGCCATCTCCTGTGGCTCTTTGCTTAATTTCTTTGGAAAGGGATGTGTCTTAATCAGCCTCTTGGACCTGTGTGAGGTTGTGGCTTAGATTCTCAGCACCTGATGGATCTAAAGAAAGATCCCATGTGTGCATCCAAACCAAAATGGCAAAAAGATCCGTTATGGTAGATGAAGTGTCTTGCCTTCCTTTGTTAGGTTCCTGACCTACATCAAGTGAGAATAGGGATACTTTGGGTCAAATGAAATCTTCAAAGCCCTAAAGAAGTGCTTGGGTTTTCTCATTATTCCAAATCACATAAAGAATCTATACCTGACAGGCAGTAGGCTTCAAAATGGAGAAGCAGAGCAGTATTAACTGCAGTCCTATTTTATCACTCCTGCTTCAAATGCAGGGTGTCCAGGCCCCCATGACTTTAGGCAAATGAGGGGTAAGAGAGCTTATTTTGGACACTAACACATACCCCACTAGACTCTGACTACTAATCCTAACATGATGGAGAATAATAACCAAAACAGAATAGAAATACAAGCAGTTCAGAGGAGTCATGTTGTATAATTGGACTTGCCTTTTGCATTATATAGGGTAGGAATTATAAATCTACTCAATTTTTAATTAAAACAGTTCTCCATGTGTTTTTAAAGTTAACAAATATGTGAATTCCTCTCTCCCTTTCTCTGTGGCCTATTCAGCACATGTGTTTTTATATGCACATATAGAATCCTACCTGGTATCACATGTACATACTTGACAGGTTGCTGACTTCGCAGATGCAAATTGTGAAAAGAGATCACTCCTCTTAATGCTGTTGGAACTGAAAATTCAAACTATTGGTGACCTTCCTAGCTGAACAAAATTATATATAAATCCATGTTCAGTAAAAAGTATATTTTGGGATGTGTGGATTATATATATTTCATGATAAATTTTGATTGGCATATATATTGCTACTTTTTAATGTCTGTGTGAGTGTGTGTGTGTGTGTGTGTGTGTGTGTGTATATATATATATATATATATATATATATATATATATATATATATATACACTCTCCAGATTTTTGAAAAAATGAAATATATGTGTCTTATTATACACTCCCTAAATTTATTCATGTTCATTAATGTGGATTTATTATCAACTTTTCACAAGATTATTCTCAGAAATATTCATCCACCTGAAATACATATTTGTTTCCTAGTACTGAAAACTAACTTCAGTGAATGATGCATACAAATCCTAATATTTCTACAGTTACTGACCAAGTTTAAGATCAATGCAAGTAGATTCCTATGGGACATGACATGTATTTTGATGTTCATTTTTTTTCAACACTGGTACATTACTATTTCTTCAGTTTATGCACATCATAGGATATGTATTTCATCCACAAGTTCGCTAATTTATATCAATTTGTTTCACTTTCAATTACTTCCTGCTTCAGAACACATATATTCCTCCATGTTTCCTAACTAGTCTCTTCATGAGACTTCTTTACAAACACATTATTTTTGATTTCCATAATTACTTTTGAAGCAAAACTCACACACCCTTAATGACAAACCATAACCCTAATATTACCATTAGATGTATAACTGATAGGAATGAATGACTGTGTATCAATATAAGATTTCTTATATATTTTAAGATATCAATTTAATCCATTATTTAAAGTGGAATCAGTTATATTATTTATCCACAGTATCATCTATTCATGCATTATCTCTATATTCATAGACACAGGGTACACCTCTTTGTACCCGCAATACTAATTTATACATCTTCAAAATATTGCTCCCTGAAATGGTGGAAAAAATACTTATGTCACCTGATCTACATATACATTTTATCACAGTACTATTTTGGATACAAAATGCAAAGATCACACATATGTTTGTACAAAAGCCTAAATTGAATGGGAGCATGGATTACTAAAAACATTGATGTCTAGGTTGCCTAATTCTCTCAAATGTCCATCCTATTGGTGACTACATATTTGTTTCTTTGAAGATTATATAGTGAATATCAACCCTGTTAAAATGTCTAATCCTATCACTCACTTTATACTTTGCCTGATTTCCTACTGTCTCTATTGATGTTTCCTTTCCTACATATTTTCCCCAGTTTACCTATGTGACTGACTCTTCACATGTGCTGACATTGACATTCATTCTATTACCGAAACCCTATTGATAAAGAACTTTTGGTCCATATCCTGTACTCACACTTCTTGCAAAACCTACTGACTATCTTCCTAATCCTATGGACTATCCCTGTTTGAGTGGATGTTCTTTTCTACAATCTATCATCCAAGGTACAAGGTCCTATGTCATTGATTATCGATTTATCTGAGACATCACTGCAGAACGTAATTCAAAGCTAAGTATCCCAATCAAAGGCCCAATGCCAATATGGACTTTAAATCTTACTAAATTTCTGTTTTCATACATATTTTTCAACTCTATATTCTTATATATATCACAGATTCCCAATACCAATATTCATCCAGCAAAATGGTTCCTAACCCAAAACAAACATGTAATTAACCCTAACCATAAACTGTTCCCTCAATCTACCTTTATAAAAGAGCAGGGACAGAGTTGGTCTTACAATACAGGAAAGTAGGGGATTGTCCACCTGCTGAGAACCTCAAGGGTCCATTCAGAATTGATCCCTGGAGAAGATGTAGGCAGGTATGAAGTTCCTGAGAGATCAAAAGTCATCTTCCATGGCAAACAACCTGGTCAGGATGAAGGCTTTTGTCTGAATCAGCCTCTCTCTTCTTAATGTAGATAAGATGGACCAAATGAGGCCTGTGTGGAGAGCTGTTCCCGGGTGCCTATGGTTGATATACCATTCTAACTTGTGAAAGTGTCACAGAAATACGGTCAGCCTACATGTCATGGGAACCTTGGATGCATGTGTTAGGACAAACTGGTTGCCAAGGCAGTAACCTCATTCAGTTCCTGAAAGAAGTTACCTCACCTCACTTTTTTGGTGATGGCACTTTCTGAACTTGGGATCCAGGAAGCCAGGCATCTAGAGCCTGTCTCAGTCCCAGGCCTAGTGGTCTCACTTGTTTGATTTAACAAGGACAGAGTCAGTCTTTCTTGGTATCTACTGATGTGAGGATGGACAAATGACAGGAAAGCTCTGAAGAGGGGCCTTTCCTGACAAAGAAGGTAGTGGCTCACTGCTGGCTCCTGACAACTTCACAGAATTGCCCATGGACACCAGATGTGAGATAGGAGAGGCTATTTGGGGGAACATAATATGGCCTATCAGTCAGAGAACACTCCGGATAGTCACAAACCTACTTGGAGGAAGGAGGTGCTTATCTGGCTGTGGGTGTGGGTTTGTGGTTTTTTTCTCATGCTCTGAGAATATGTCCGAAAGTCGGTTTGTTTGGTTTGGAGTAAAGTGTTTCCAGAAAGTCGTATGAAAAGGCGAGTGTTTCTATGTCTGTGTATCTCACTGTGTCCATGGTTGTAGACATTAGCAAAGAGAATGCATCAATGGATGAGTCTTGTCTAGTAGAAAGCTTCCCAGCATTCATCCTTCCCAATTTATGAATGGACTGCGTCTTGCCTTATGGATCGGCAACACCTGCTATCTTCCTAAGTTACTGTTTGCTTCCTGAATTCTGGCCACTCTCCAGAATAGGCTCATGGTTTTGTGTCCAAGATATGTACCACCTCCAAGCTCTATGACACGGCCATGTATTGGTTAAATGAAGGGCATGGCGAGCATCTCAGAAAACTCAGATATCAGTGTGACCAGTAAAGACTCAGTGGAGAAACCATGCTTTGGGCCTTTTCCTTACCTATTGTTCTTTTGCCCCTTGACCTTGTGTAATTCTGTGGCTTAGATTCTCTGAACCTGATTTATCTAAAGAGAGATCCCATGTATGCATCCAAAAGCAAAATGTCCAAAAGAGCAATCATTGTGGATGAAGTCTCTCTCCTTCCTTGGTAAGGTTCCTGACGTCCATCAAGTGAGAATAGGGCTCCTTTGGGTCAAATAAGTTCTTCAAAGCCCTGCAGATTCTAGCCCATAGGTGACTGGGTTTTCTCATGACTCCAATTCACATGAAGAATCTAAATCCCACCATCAGTAGGCCTCAAATTTAAGAAGCAGAGCAAAATAAACGGCAGGCCTATTTGATCACTCTTAGTTCACAGGAAGGGTGTCCAGGCCACCCTGACTTTAGGCAAATGAGGGGCAAGGGAGCTTATTTTGGACACTGTCATGGGCTGCACCCCTCACGGAAACCTCCAGCCAGAGGTTATGATGAGTGTCTGTATGGAAGAAAATGAGGGCCATGTGGGAGTGTTTTGGTTTTAATTATAGTCATTTTTGTGGCGGTTAGTAGAGATGACATGGTCCACCTTGGCTTGAACTTTGGTGGGATTCCGCATAAAGACTGAGTTCTCGTACTGAACTCACAGAAGTATTGCCATGAATAGTGTTTGAATTTTAGGAGGCCACGCACGATAGTCGCCCTTGGAAACTGAGATCTAGGCCCAGGGTAGCTATTCACAGAGCACTGGAAATCTCAGCCAGGATATCACATGATTTTATTCTGAAAAACTTGGCAACCATTGTTGAGAGTCAAAACACACATGGACCTCACATTGTAGACCTCAATTTTCAAGGATTCATGTGACCTTTTGGCCACTCTTTGGGAAGCCTTTCCTGTGAGACATCTCCAGATATTTCATTGAAATGAGCTTCCTCACCATTTAATAGTTCCAGAATGCCTCCAACTTCATCCTTGAAAAATGGCTAGGTCAATATATCATGAAATTTTTAAAATTCCCGTGACAAGTTGGCACTGGAGATTCTTTGAATATCTTGTGGCTGATCATGAGAATAACAGTCAGTTCCTTGATTGACTGGTTTTCATAAAAATTGTGCAGAACAGAGATGCCAGGAAGTTGGAGCCTCCTGAGGAGTGGGCCTAGAGCAGTGGTGGGCAGGTGTGTGATAAAACATCTGCGGTGTGGTCATGTGGATCTGCCTTTGGCTTCCAAATTGCTTGTGACTGATATGGTGGAGCCAGCAGTCCCTTCAATGTAAAGGCATCTTGTTATATGCAGAGGTTTTAGGGAAATATTAAGAATCAGGTTGCTATGGTCAAGGGGCAACTATGAGGGATATAAGCCTGTTTGGTGCATTCTCCTGCAGACCCTGACCCACCACACGTGACAGAACTCCCTCACGCACAGAGTAACAGTTGAATTCTTTGTATTTCGTGAAACAAATACCAAAATCCCAGTGCAGCACCAAGAAACAACACGAAAAGTGGAGAATGACCAAATAGCTTCACAGGCCCATGTGGATACACTTAGCCCCCCGTGTCCACAGTTTACCTACAAAGAGAGTATTCAGCACTGCTGACTCATGTTCAGTGGAAAATAAGAAACCATGTCCTCCAGGTCACATAGATGAAGACCCTGATTTGATGGTCTCACTACAAACGAAGCTGAAGCTCCCGACAACAACATATATTCCAAGTGCCCAACCTCAGAGGCAGTTTCTCAAGAAGTCTTTAGGCCAGCAGAGCTCCATGTTTTTGGAATGATTACACTGTCCCTTACTTTTGGAATCTCCTCTACCTCCTCCAAGATTGTGAACTCCTGAGCATATTCCATTCCAGATATTTATTCACAGATTTTCTAACTCTTCTCTTCTAATTGTGTCTTACTCTGGGCGATTGTAATGTCAAGGCATTGTTCTGGATGAGAGTGGGAAGATTTTTGTGTATCACATATTTACATACACATTGGATTCATTTTCCAATTTTCCTTTCAAAATACTGAATACCTCACACTAACACCTACCCTACTAGACTCTGACAACTAATCCTAATAAGGTGGAGAAAAATAAACCAAAAAAATAGAAATGCAAGCAGTTCAGAGAAGGCATGGTGTATAGTGTAATTGCCTTTTGCATTATTTAGGGTAGGAGTTATAAATCTAGTCAATTATTTGTTAAAATATTTCTCCATGTGTTTTAAAGTTAACAAATATGTGAATTCCTGTTTCCCTGTCTCTGTAGCCTATTCAGCACATGTATTTTTACATGCAATTATAGAATCTTACCTGATACCACACGTACATTCTTGTGAAGTGGCTGACTTGGCAGATACAAATTTTAAGAGATCACTCCTCCTAAGCGCTTTAGAACTGAAAATTCAACCTATGCGTGAGCTTCCTAGTTGAACAACATTATACATAAATCCATGTTAAATAAAATAAATATTTTTGGATCTCTGGATGATATAAATTTCATGGTGAATTTCCTATAGCATATATTATGCTATTTTTAATGTCCGTGTGTGTTTGTGTGTGTGTATGTGTGTGTGTATATATATATATATAAATTCTCCAGATTTTTCAAAATATGAAATATGTGTCTTATTATAAACTCCCTTAACTCATTCATATTCAAGTATGTGGATTTATAATCAAATTTTCTCAAGAGTATTCTCAAAATATTCATTCTTCTGATATACATATTTGTTTCTTAGTACTGAAAACTAACTTTAGTGAATGGTGCATACAAATCCTAATATTTCTACAGTAACTGACCTAGTTTAACATCAATGCAAGTAGATTCCTATGGGACATGATGTGTATTTGGATGTTCGTTTTATTCAACACTGGTACATTACTATTTCTTCAATTTATTCACATCATGGGATATATATTTCATCCACAAGTTCGCAAGTTTATAGGCATTTGTTTCACATTCAATCATTTTCTTCTTCAGATCACATGTATTCCTCCATGTTTCTTGACTGGTCTTTTTATGAGACTTCTTTCCAAACACATTATTTTCGATTTCTAGGATCACTTTTGAAGCAATACTCACACACCTTTCATGATAATCCATAACCCTAATATTACATTTAGATGTATTACTGGTTGAAATGAATGATATTATATCAATACAAGATTTCTTATAATATTTTATATATTAATTCAATGCATTATTTAAAGTGGGAACAGTTAAATTATTTATTCAAAATGTGGTCTATTCATGCATTATGTCTATATTCATGGACACAGGGTACACCTCTTTGTACCCCCAATACTAATTTATAGCTCTTGAAAACCTTACTCCCAGAAATGCTTGAAGAAATGCTCATGTCACCTAATCCACATATACATTCTATGACAGTAATATTCTGGACAAAAAATGCAAAGGTCACACTTATGATTGTACCAAAGCCTAAAAGGAAAGTGAACATGGATTACTAAAAGCATCCATGTCCAGGTTTCCTAATGCTCTCAAATGTCAATCCTAATGGTCACTGCATATTTGTTTCTTCTTAAGATTATATATTCAAACTCAACAGTGTACAAAATGTCTAATCCTATCACTCACTTTATACCTTGCCAGATTTTTTAAAGTCTCTATTATTATCTGCTTTTCTACATATTTTTCAAAGTTCATCATTGTGACTGAATTTTCATATGTGCTGACATTTACATTCACTCTCTAACTGAAACCCTATTGCTAAAGAAATTTCCGTCCAAATCCTGTACTCACTCTTCTTCCTAAACCTACCGACTATCTACCTAATCCTACCGACTATCCCTTTTTGACTGGATGTTCTCTTCCTCATTCAATCATCCAATGTACAAGGTCCTATGCCATTGTAAATGGATTTATCTGAGACATCTGTGCAGAACCTAATTCAACACTACGTATCCCAATCATGGGCCCAATGCCCTTCTGGGCTTCAAATCCTAGATTTCTGTTTTCATACATATATTTTACCAATATAATTTAATAAATATCGCAGGTTCCCAATACCATTATTCATCGCTCAGAATGATTCCTAACAAAATCGAACCTGTTATTACCCAAACCATACACTGTTCCCTCAATCTAACTTTGTAGAAAAGCAGGGACAGAGTTGGCCTTACAATACAGGAGTGTAGGGAAACTTCCACCTGCTGAGAACCTCAAAGGTCCATGCAGAAATGATCCATGGAGAAGATGTAGGCAGCTATGAAGGACCTGAGGGAGGAAAAGTCAACTTCCATGGTAAACAACCTGGTCAAGATGAAGGGATGTGTCTGAATCAGCCTCTTTCATCTTAATGTAGAGAAGATGGACCAAACCAGGCCTGTGTGGAGAGCTGTTCCCGGGTGCCTATGGTTGATATACCATTCTAACTTGTGAAAATGTCAGAGCGAGTAGGTGCATCCTCCATCTCATGGGACTCTTAGAAGCAACTTTTAGGACAAAGTTGTTGTCAAGGCAGTGACCTCATTTAGTTCCTGAAGGAAGTGACCTCACCTCACTTCCTTTATGAAGGAACTCTCTGAACTTGGGATACAGGAAGTCAGGCACCCAAAGCTAGTCCCAGTTCATGTCCCAGTGTTCAAACTTGTTTGGATTTTCCAAGGACAGAGACAGTGTTTCTTGGTACCTACTGATGTGAGGATAGCCTAATGCCAGGAAGGTCTGAGGAGGGGCCTTTCCTGAGAAAGAAGGTACTGGCTCACCGCTGGCTCCTAACAGCTTCACAGAGTTGGACACGGAGACCAGATCTGAGACAGGACAGCCCATTATGGGGGAATATATTATGGCCCACCAGTCAAAGGTCACTCCATATTTTCACAGACCTACTTGGGGGCCTGTGTGGGTGTGGGTGTGGGTGTGGGTGTGGGTTTGTCATTTTGTCTCATGTTCTGAGAATAGGTAGGAAAGTCGTTTTGTTTGTTTTGGTGTGAAATGTTTCTAGTAAGTCTTTTGACAAGGCGAGTGTTTCTATGTCTGTGTATCCCACTGTGTCCGTGGTTGTAGACATTAGAATAGAGAGTGCATCAATACATATGTCCTATCTAGTAGAAATCTTACCAGCATTCATCCTGTCCTTTTTATGAATGGTCTGCGGCTTGCCATATGGATCGGCCACTCCTAATATCTTCCTAAGTTCCTATTTTCTTTCTGAATTTTGGCCAAACTCCAGAATAGGCTCATGGTTTTGTGTCCAAGATATGTACCACCTTTAAGCTCTGTGACATGGCCATGTACTGGATAGCTGAAGGCAATGGTGAGCATCTCAGAAAACTCAGATATCAGTGTGACCAGGAAAGTCTCAGTGGAGAAACCCTGCTTTGGGCCTTTTGCTTACCTATTGTGTTATTGCCCTGAATGTCAGGAAGGTCTTTGCCTCAGGCCACCCCTTTGTGAAGACTGAAGAGATTTCAAATGGAAATGAATGGGCATCACCTTTGGCTCTTGGCTTAATTGCTTTGGAAAGGGATGTGTCTGAATCAGCTTCTTGGCCCTGTGTGAGGTTGTGGCTTAGATTCTCAGCACCTAATGGATCTAAAAAAATCCCATGTGTGCATCCAAAATCAAAATAGCCAAAAGAGCAGTCATTGTGGATGAAGTCTCTCACCTTCCTCTGTAAGGTTCCTGACCTCCATCATTGAGAATAGTGATCCTTTGGGTCAAATGAGTTCTTCAAATCACTACAGAGGCTAGGCCATAGGTGCTTGGGTTTTCTCATGACCCCAATTAACATAAGGAATCTAAACCCCACAGTCACTAGGCCACAAAATGGAGAATCAGAGCAGTATTAAGGGCAGGCCTCTTAGATCACTCCTGGTTCGCAGGAAGGGTGTCCCTGCCACACTGACTTTAGGCAAATGGGAGAAAGGGACCTTATTTTGGATACATAGAGTCTTTGGCTTTGGCCCTCATGGAAACCTACAGCCTGAGGTTATGATTAGTGTCTATATGGAAGAAGATGAGGGCCATGTGGGAGTGTTTTGGTTTTAATTGTGGTCATTTTTGTGGCCGTTGGAAGAGATGACTGAGGCCACCTGGGCTTGAACACTGGTGTGATTCCCCTTAGAGACTGAGTTATGGAACTGACCTCAAAGAAGTATTGCCA
This sequence comes from Callospermophilus lateralis, assembly GCF_048772815.1. Classification (NCBI taxonomy): domain Eukaryota; kingdom Metazoa; phylum Chordata; class Mammalia; order Rodentia; family Sciuridae; genus Callospermophilus; species Callospermophilus lateralis. Next base: position 1,619,839 of record NW_027512885.1, on the reverse strand, counting down.
TGTATTGTGATGGGATTTTAGGAGGCCACACATGAGAGTCGCCCTTGGAAACTGAGATCAAGGCCCAGGGTGGCTTTCCACAGAGCACTGGGAATCTCAGGAAGGATATCACATGATTTTATTCTTAAAGAATTGGCAGCCATAGTTGCAAGTCAAAACACAAAAGGATCACACATTGTAGACCTCAAACGCCTGGCTTAATGTGACCTTTTAGCCTGTCGTTGGGAAGCATTGCCTGTTAGAATTCTCCAGAGATTTCATTGAAATGAGCTTCCTCTCCATTTAATGGTTCCTGAATGAATTAAACCCCACAGTGCCTCAAACTTCATCCTTGAAAAAAGGCTAGATAAATACCATTAAATTTTTGAAATTCTCATGAACAGGTGTCAGTGGAGAACCTTTGGATGTCTTATAGATGATCATGAGTGTACCAGACAGTGCCTTGATTTACTGGGTTTCATGAAAATCGTGTAGAACAGAGATGCCAGTAATTTGGAGTCCGATGAGTATTCGGCCTAGAGCAGTGGAGTGTAGGTGTTTGTTAAAACATCTGTGATGGCGTCATGTGGATCTGCCATTGGCTTCCAAATGGTTTGTGACTGACATGGTGCAGCCCCCATACCCTTGTATGTAAAGGCATCTTGTTATACGGAGAGGTTTCAGGGCAATGTTTAGAATCAGATTTCTATTGTCAAGGAGGCAAGCTATGTGGGATAGAAGCCTGGTTGGTGCACTCTCCTGCAGACCCTTAACCAACACACGTGACAGAACTCCCTCCAGCACTCTGTCCTAGTTGACCTCCTCGTATTTCATGAAGCAAATACCAAACTCCCAGTGTAGCTGCAAGAAACACCATGAAAAGTAGAGGAAGACCAAATGGCTTCAAAGTCCACACTGGGAGACACTTTGCCCCCAAATGGCAACAAATTACCTACAAAGAGAGAATTCAGCCCTGCTGCCTCATGTTTATTGGAAAAAAAGAAACCATGTGCTCCAGGTTACACAGAAGCAGACCCAGATTTGATGGTCTCACTACAAAGGAAGTTAAAACTCCTGACAACAACATATATTTCAAGGGCCCAACCTCAGAGGCAGTTTCTCAAGAAGTCTTTAGGCCAAGAGAGCTTCATGTTTGTGGAGTTTTTACCATGTACCTTACTTTTTGAAACACCTCTACCACCTCCAAGGTTGTTAACTACTGAGCATTTTCCATTCTAGATGTGTATTCACAGATTTTCTAACTCTTCTCCTCTTATTGTGTCTTACTTGGGGTGAAGGTAATGTCAAGGCATTGTTCTGAATGAGAGTGGGAAGACTTTTGGGTAGCATATATTTGCATACACATTGGATTCATTTTCCAATTTTCTATTTGAAATACTGAATCCCTGACTGTCAGAGGTAGAAGGAATTCTCCTTCAAAGAATAGCCTGACACTTACAAGAAACAGCCACCAGGAGACATCCTGTCTGGGAGACATCCTGTAGCCATCTGTCTCCCTGAGACATCCTGTGCCCATCTGTCTTTCTGAAACTTCCTGAGGTTATCTCACCTTGTGAAGACATCTAGGAAGTGCCGATAAGAGAGATTTCCCACATCCAGCATACAAATACCCCTGTGTGAACAATAAAAGTTTGCAGCTTGATCAGAACTCCTGTCTTGCTGTCATCTCTCGTGTCTCTTGTCCCTTCATTCCTCCCTATCTAGGTTCGCTGCCCACGTTGATGTGTCCTGCCGGCCGGGACATCTGGCGCCCACTGACTGGGGCTCGAGCTTTTGATTGAGGGGGACCCCGTCCTCCTGGAAGATTTGGTCAAGCGGAGCTTACAATAACCGCAGAAGACACCACCGAGAGACAGATCCAGGAGAAGGGTGGGGATGACACACGGTGATTGACCCACCATGGGGCAGGCAGTTTCGTCACATGATTTGTTTTTGTCAGGCTACAAGGAGTCCTTCCAGACATGGGGGCGCGTATTAAGAAAAAAGACTTAAATTTTTTTTCTTTTCACACATAAGAGAGCAGTGTCCATGGTTTCCTCTTGAAAGGACCATTGATGGTAAAAGATGGCTTAGAGTAGGAGACTGTTTAAAAGATTATTATGAATCCTTTGGCCCAGAAAAAGTGCCTGTTCCCACCTTTTCTTACTGGAACTTAATTAATAGAATTCTTAAAAGTTCACCCTTTGACAATGGTACCTTAAAAGTTGTCAAGGTTTGGAAAGAGACTATGGAAATACTTCTCATATCGCCTCGGCATGCCCATCATTTAGTATAGACATAGACCCTTCTCAGGCTCCCCAGGACCGTGGGAACCTTCCTGGTCCCCCTCAAAATACCACCCTAATGAATAAGGCTCCAATGATTACCAACTGCCTTTATCCAGTTTTAAATACCGGAGACTCATTGACCCCTGTAGAGGAGGCTACCTTGGAGAAGGAAGCAGCTCGCTACCATTCAGAAGACCCTCCACCTCTCAAGACCCTGCCACAGCCTATAGGACTTACACATCCACCTCCCTCCTATATCCCTCCTGCCTTTTGTGCTCTGGCCCTTCAGGGAACAAATGCCCCCCCCCCCCGATATTTTCTTCCCACTTCCCTTGCCTAAACTGGCCTCTTTGTGAGCATCCTTTCAACATACACAGGAACAGATCCAACCTTTAAAAGAATTAAGATCCCTTCACTCTGAGCTCTCTTCATTAGCCTTAGGTATGGAGTCAAAGCAACTGGCCTACAGTGGTCTAATACAAAGGCGAAGCCACTCCATTGACCTGTGCTCGCCTTCGCAGTCACCACCAGTCTGATAGATAAGCCTGCCCAGGCTGAGGTCAAAGAATTAGACGAGGATAAAGAGGAGGAAGCGGGGAAATGGATTAAGGAGATCAGGACTCAGAGGATGAAGAGTTCAGCCCTAGGCAGGCAGGAACCCAGAGTCTACAAAAAATTAAGCCTGCATTTTCCTGAAAAACTTAAAAAGGCTTGTGCTCACTATGGCCCCATTGCACCCTACACGTTGGCTTTATTAGAAAGCCACAGCACACAATGACTTACTCCCAATGATTGGAAATTTTTAGACCAAGCTACCCTCAGTGCCAGAGACTTCCTGTTATGGAATGCAGATTTCAAAGAGCATTGTCGGGAAACTGCTCAAAAAATTTTAACTAAGGCCTTCTCTAAATCCAGGACTTATGTTAAACTAGTGGGCAATGAGCCTTTTGACAATAAAACTAAACAGGCACAGTTCCCTGCTGGACTTTTGATGCAGATTCAGATGGCTGGCTTACATGCTTGAAGACACCTCCCTCAAAAGCCTCGGCTACCACTTCCCTGGCAAAAATTTGACAAGGGCCCGACGAGCCTTATAGCGACTTTGTTCCCCGGCTTAACCTAGCTGTGGAATGCTTGCTTGGACTAAGCGAAAGCAAAAGCGCTTTTGTAAAACATCTTGCCTTTGAAAACGCCAACCCGGCATGTCAGGATGTTCTTCAACCACATAAGGATAAAGGGAAACTTTCTGACTTTATTAGACTCTATGCAGGGGTAGGTGCAGCCCATGCCATGGGTCTTGCCCTAGGTGCCACCTTTACCAAGACCTTTCACAATCCTGGCTCACGTACTTGCTTTACTTGTAAACAACCTGGCCATTTTGCAGGCAAGTGTCCGACAGGCAAAAAAAGCCTAGGAATAGCGTCTCCTTCAACTGGGGCTATACCGCCCCAAGCTATCCTTTGCCCTAGATGTGGTAAAGGTCATCACTGGGCCAGTGAGTGTAGATCTAAGACAAATGCCCTCAGACAGCCTATTTTTTCCTGCTTCTTGGGAAACTCCCTGCGGGGCCAGCCCCGGGCCACGACATCCCCCAGGAGAAACCCAGGGGCAATAAGATTTGTTCCCTCCCAAACTCCCAACCTACCTCAAAATTCTTCTCCACAATTGCCTCCCTCCAACTAGCCACTCCAGGCAGCGCAGGATTGGACCTCTGTGCCACCACCGATACTATATTGGACTCAATGCAAGGACCCCAGATAATACCCACTGGAATTATGGGTCCCCCTCAATCTCATATGTGTGCCCTTATTTTTGGGAGAGCCTCTACTAACTTACATGGTGTTCAGGTCTTCCATGGCATTAATAATAATGATTTCACTGGAGAAAAAAATACTGGCCACAGCTATTAATGGAGTTGTGGCCATCCCAGCACGAACAAGTCTTGCACAATTAATACTCCTTCCCTTGAATCCAGGAGGCACTTCCACCGCCCAAACCTACTGCAGGGGACTGCCTCCTTGGGCTGCTCTGATGTAAATTTGGTTCAACCCGTTTCTCACAAAAGACCCACAATTTCCTTACTTATTGAAGGAAAGGAATTCCAAGGAATTCTAGATACTGGAGCTGATGACACAATTATTTCTCAAAAATATTGGCCATCAGCTTGGACCCTCACCTCATCCTTGACTGACCTTAAAGGGATAGGACAGTCAAAAAATCCTCTGGTCAGCTCTACGGCTCTTAGCTGGACTTATAAAGAGGGTAATAAGGGAATTGTCACTCTTTTCGTTGTTCCTGACCTCCCTGTTAACCTATGGGCCCGAGATATTTTGAGTCAAATGGAAGTTATTCATGCCAGTCCCAATTCCATGGTAACTCATCAAATGCTTCATATAAATTTTGTCCCTGGTACAGGCCTTGGGAGACTGAGACAAGGACTGGTTGAGCCAATAAAACCCATACAAAAAACAAATACATATGGACTTGGGTATTCGGATTTTTAGTGTCGGTCTCTGACTCTCCTGTACCCCATGGAGATAAAATTATTTGGGAAACTCAGACTCTTGTGTGGGTGCATCAATGGCCACTTACCCAAGAAAATATGGAGGCTGCCTCCATGTTAGTGCAGGAACAGCTGGCAGCCGGCCATGTAGAGCCCTCAACCTCAACATCGAATACTCCAATTTTTGTTATCAAGTAAAAATCAGGCAAGTGGTGCCTTTTACAATATTTGTGTGCCATTAATAAAGCTATGTGCCCAATAAGAGCACTACAGCCAGGCATTCCCACACCAGTGGCTATTCCGAAAAACTATTGTAAAATGATTATTGAGTTAAAAGATTGTTTTTTTACCATTCCTTTACATCCTGCGGATAGACCCTATTTTGCCTTTAGTCTCCCTCGCATTAATTTTCAGGGCTCTATGCAGAGATTTCAATGGAAGGTTCTTCCCCAAGGTATGGCCAACAGCCCTAGTCTTTGCCAAAAATACGTTGCTCAAGCAGTAGACCCTGTGAGAGAGCTATGGCCACAAATTTATATTTTACATTATATGGATGATTTGTTAATTGCTGCACCTAATAACCATGACCTTAATAATTGTTACTTGGACATTTACAAAATCCTCACTTCCTTGGGACAACAGATAGCTCCTAATAAGGTTAAAACACAGGACTGTTATACCTATTTGGGCCTTAAACTTCAAGATAATCAGATCCAAATTCCTAAGATACCACTGTGGGTGGACCATCTTCAAAACCTTAATGATTTTCAAAAATTCCTGGGGAATATTCAATGGCTAAAAACATATTTAAAATTACCACCTTGTGTACTTTTGTCCCTTAATGATATTTTGAGAGGTGATTCCCACCCCTCCTCCCCTCAAAAACTTACTCCCGAGGCATGACAGGCATTAAACCAAGTCACACAAGCCATTGCCAAACAGTTTTTTACAGAACATTCTTATAACCTTCCTCTGGTTCTGGTTATTTTACACACTCCTCATACACCCACAGGAATATTTTGGCAATGAAATACACATTTTAGAAATAAAGGCTGCCTTTGCTTTGGGTCCATTTACCCACCACATTCTCCAAGGTTATTACTGTTTTTCTTGCTCAGGTAGCTTCTATTATTTTTAAAAGTCGTTTGCTATCTCGACAACATTTTGGCAAAGACCATGATAATATTTTAATTTCATATACTAAAGACCAAATCCAATTTTTACTACAGACGGAGGATGAATGGTGTATTGCCTTATCAGGCTTTTTGGGAACAATTGATAACCACCTACCCAATGAACCCCTTTTACATTTTGTCCAGTTACATCCATTTATTTTTGCCAAAATTACTCTAAAGGCTCCCATTCCTCAAGCCCTTACTGTCTTTACAGACAGTTCCAGTAATGGCCGAGCAGTCTTTGTTGTCAATAACCAGCCTAACACCTTTTATACTGTCTATCATTCAGCACAGTTTGTGGAATTGTTTGCAATAACACAAGTTTTTAAAACATTTTTTGATAATCCTGTTAATATTTATACATACAGTGCCTACATTGCTCATTCTGTGCGCCTGCTTGAGATTTCACCCACCATTAAGGCTTCTTCCAATGTCGCCCATCGGTTTCACCAGCTTCAGCAGCTAATTTAGGCCAGACAACACCCATTTTTCTTAGGACACAGCAGGGCACACTCTGATCTTCCCAGCCCTCTAACACAAGGTAATGCCAAAGCTGATGCAGCAACTCGTCTCATCTTTCCAATTTTTGTTGGCTGCACTCAAAAGGCCACGGAGTTACACAATCTTCACCATCTAAATGCCCAGAACCTTCGATAACTATGTAAAATTACCAGGCAACAGGCACGAGAAATAGTAAAAGCATGCCCTGGTTGCCCTGTCTCCCTCCCCATTCAACACTTGGGAGTTAACCCCAGAAGATTACTGTCCAATTAGTTTTGGCAAATGGATGTTACTCATTTTTCTGAATTTGGAAAAACCAAATATGTACACGTTTCTGTAGATACCTTCAGTGGCCTTATTTTCGCATCACCACATTCTGGAGAGGCTATCAAAGATGTCCTTTCTCATCTTGTTTCAGCGTTTTCTGTAATGGGTAAACCAATACATATTAAAAAAAGATAATTGTCCTGCATATACCAGTGCCAAGTTTAAACAGTTTTGTGCTACCTGGCAAATTTGGCATACTACTGGAATTCCATACAAGCCTCAGGCATTGTGGAACGTGCCCACCTTACCTAAAGACTTGGCTAACCCGCATTAATGCTTCTGTACTTGTATTTACCACTCACAGGCATTGCCTTAATCATGCATTATTTGCCCTTATTTTTCTTTCCCTAGACAATGAAGGTCATTTGGCTGCAGACTGACACAGGCAATCCTCCTCCAATTCTGTTCGCCCACCTGTTATGTGGCACAATCCCCTTACAAATAAATGGAAACGCCCAGGTCCTGTCCTCATCTGTGGACGAGGCTCAGCTTGTGTTTTGGACGAAGAGCAAGCAGCCCCAAGATGGTTACCAGAACGCCTGGTTAAACAAGTTAATGGCTTACCTCAACACGGGGATGGAGGCCCTCCCCCTGAGGACAAATTTTCCTCTTTTTCAGATGCAGCCAACAATCTGTGTGAGGATCCTACTTAAGGCACTTATGCTGAACAGGATTGTACACGGAGGCTTTGGCCCTCCACCTTCCAACATCATGGAGTACCTTTTTGGCCCTCCCTGTGAACGCAAGGGAGGATCTTGGACTCAGGCTCCCACTAGTTTGACCCAGACTGCTGACTGCGTGACTAAGGTGGCTTACCTCCGGGCCGAGGTTGACCATAAACTCAGAGGAGTTCATCAGCCTAAATTGGTATGTGTTAACAAGCCAAAGATTATTCCCTCTAGTACAAGTAAAGCTCTCCAAAATTGTTCTGCAACTTGAACACATACCCAAGCGATGCATGCCACTTGTTATGCCTCGGCCTCAATTTGTGTTAACAAGCAGGGAGAACAATTTTTTGAAGCCTCCCTAACTAAAACTCATGCAGCAGGAGGGACCACTATTCATTATACCCCCCCTTCTTTTTGACCGGGGAGGAGAAGGCAAATACACCAAGCTACAGTCAGCTGGGTGCCAAGACCCTGTTGGTAAACCCTCCTGCTGCCCCATTAAGGCACCTACAGGGGTCACTGATGGTGGAGGATTCCCTTATGCTGTCAAGCATCCTCAGATAATCAAACTTTTGAAACCCCAAATCCCTGAGCTCACATATCATCCCTTAATATAGCCAAAATGCCAGCTCCCAGGTTTAGATAACAATACATTAGATATTTTGGAAACTACCTTCTCCTTGCTTAATAATTCCAACCCCAACTTTGCTGGTGATTGCTGGCTCTCCATGGCAACAGAGGCAATCATGCCTATGGCAGTTCCTATTAATTCTATCATAGACGATGATAATACATGCCAACCCAGATTTCATTTAAAAGTACAGTCTATAGGCACTTTTACAATATGTCTTTTAGGCGCGATGCAAAATAATACCTATGATATTGATGTTGGAGTTACTTCCTTCGGAAATTGCTCAACAGTACAAAACTATTCCTCATCCACCCCATCTCTTTGTCCCTCCAATGGCACACTTTTTATGTGTGGAGGAAACTCGGCCTTCCCGAGGCTTCCATCGAATTGGACCGTTGGCTGTGTTCTTGCCTTATTACTCCCTGATATAACTATTGTCCCAGGAGACGAAACTCTATGCATTCCTAGTCTAGACACCTCAGTCAAAAGACACAGGCGGGCAATACAGGCCTTACCACTCGTTGCCAGCCTTGGAATAACAGCTACTGTGGCCACAGGTACAGCTGGCTTAGGCATGGCTATACACTCTTAGCGTCGCCTGTCTCAACAACTTATAAATGATGTTCAAACTATATCAGGAACCATTAAAGATTTGCAGGACCTAGTAGACTCCCTGGCAGAAGTGTTCCTTCAAAACAGAGAAGGCTTAGATTTACTGACAGCTAACCAGGGAGGTATTTGCTTGGCCTTAGGGGAACGATGCTGCTTTAATGCCAATAAATCAGCTATAGTACGCACTAAAATTAAGCAGCTTCAAGAAGATCTAGAAAAGAGATGAAGGGAACTTTTTGAAAATCCCCTCTGGACTGGGTTTAATGGATTTCTACCCTACCTTCTTCCCCTATTAGGCCCTTTGTTGGGTTTACTTTTAATGGTGTCCATAGGACCCTGCATTATAATCAGGCTTGTACAATTTATTATAGAACAGATTAATATTTTGGCCTCTAAGCCCATACAGGTCCACTATCATCGCCTGGAGATGGAAGACCATGCTGCCAACATTTAAAAGGATGTTCTACCCTTCTCACAGGCTTATTTCTTAAGTTTACATCCCCACAGATCTCTCTTTCTTACATTAAACTATAAGTAACAGCTCTGACCAACCATCTTCTGCCATTGCCATAAGGGTTCGTCCTCCATGGGCCCCTCCACTTGGGGGAGGATGCACCCATGGAGTGAGGACATTAGGCCATAATAACGGAGGGTGCAGGATGGACTGCAGGAGGATGTATCCACGGATCCCAAAACAGAAGACCTCTTAGTGACACGCTCTGGTGCATGGTGGTCGGCCTGCTTCCCCCTCAAAGCCGTCTCCTCCCAAAACATGCCAAGGCCACCACGAAATCTCCTAGTAAACATGCTCTCTCGAATCAGGAGATATTCTAAGGCCTGCTAGAGAAACAGAGCCTCTATCACCCCCTAAAACATTGGCCGGTAAGGTATGGTCAAATATTTTATATAAGAAAGAGAGGTGAGGGGCTAGAAGGAAGTTCTCCTTCAAAGAATAGCCTGACACTGAAAAGAAACAGCCCCCTGGGAGATATCCTGCCTGGGAGACATCCTGCAGCCATCTATCTCCCTGAGACATCCTGCGGCCATCTGTCTTCCTGCAACATCCTGAGGTTATCAAACTTTCTGAAGACATCCAGCAACTGCCGATAAGAGAGCTTTCCCATCCACAACATATAAATTCCCATGTGAGAACAATAAAAGTTTGCAGCATGATCAGAACTCCAGTCTTGCTGTAATCTCTCGTGTCTCTTGTCCCTTCATTCCTCTCCAACTAGGTTCCTTGCCCACATTGATGTGTGCGGCCGGCCGGGACAACTGACACTAACCCATACCCTACTACACTCTGACTACTAATCCTAATATGATGGAGAAAAATAACCCAAACAGAATAGAAATACAAGCAGTTCAGAGGAGGCATGGTGTATATTTGGACTTGCCTTTTGCATGATATAGGGTAGGTGTTATAAATCTAGTTAATTTTTAATTGAAATCGTTCTCCATGTGTTTTTAAAGTTAACAAATATGTGAATTCCTGTCTCCATTTCTCTGTAGCCTATTCAACACATGTATTTTTATCTGCACATATAGAATCCTACTTGGAATCACACGTACATTCTTGTGAGGAGGCTGACTTGGCAGATACAAATTGTGAGAAGAGATCACTCCCCATAAACGCTGTTGGAACTCAAAATTCAATCTATGGGTGAGCTTCCTAGTAGAACAACATTTTACATAAATCCATGTTCAGTAACATAAATATTTTTGCATCTATGGATGATATATATTTCATGATGAATTTTGTTTGGCATATATATTGCTACTTTTTATTGTCTGTGTGTGTGTTTTGTATATATATACACTCTTCAGATTTTTCAAAATATGAAATATATGTGTCTTATATACACTCCCTAAATTCATTTATGTTCATGTATGTGGATTTATAATCAACTTTTCACAAGATTATTCTCAGAAATATTCATCCACCTGAAATACATATTTGTTTTCTAGTACTGAAAACTAACTTAAGTGAATGGTGCATACAATCCTAATATTTCTACAGTGACTGACACAGTTTAACATCAATGCAAGTAGAAATCTATCGGACATGATGTGTATTTTGAAGTTCATTTTGTTCAACACTGGTACATTACAATTTCTTCAGTTTATTCACATCATAGGATATATATTTCATCCACAAGTTCACAAATTTATACGCATTTGATTCATTTTCAATCATTTCCTGCTTCAGAACACATGTATTACTCCTAGTTTCCTGAATGGTCTTTTCATGACACTTATTTCCATACACATTCATTTTGGTTTTCATAATCATTTTGAAGCAAAACTCACACATTCTTTATGATATACCATAACCCTAATTTTACCATTACATGTGTAACTGATTGGAATGAATGATTGTATATCAATATAAGATTCCCTGTATATTTTCTGATATCAATTCAATCCATTATTTAAAGTTTGAACCACTTTTATTATTTATTCACAGTATGGTCTATTCATGAATTATTTCTATATTTATAGACACAGGGTACATCTATTTGTATCCCCAATACTAATTTATTCATCTTCAAAATGTAGCTCCCAGAAATGTTGGCAGAAATACCCATGTCACCTGATCTACATATACATTTTATCACAGTAATATTCTGGACACATTATGAAAATGTCACACTTATGATTGTACCAAAGCCTAAGTGAAAGTGAGCATGCGTTACTAAAAACATCCATGTCCAGGTTGCCTAATGCTCTCTAATGTCAATAGTATTGGTGAATACATACTTGTTTCTTCCTAAGATTATATATTCAACCTCAATCCTGTTGAAAATGTCTAATCCTACCACACAATTTATACTTTGCCTGATTTCCTAATGTCTCTATTGATTTCTGCTTCCCTACATATTATCCCAGTTCATTATTGTGACTGACTCTTCACATGTGCTGACATTTGCATTCACTGTCTACCCGAAAGCCTATTGCTAAAGAACTTTTGGTCCCACTCTTATAGTCACTCTTCTTTCTAAACCTACCGACTTTCGTCTTAATCGTACCGACTATCACTTTTTGACTGGATGTTCTCTTTGACATTCAATCATCCAAGGTACAAGGCAATTGTATATCGATTCATCTGAGACATCTGTGCAGAATATAATTCAAAGCTAAGTATCCCACTCAAAGGCCTAATGCCTTTCTGGGCTTCAAATCTTACCTGGATTTCTGTTTTCAAACTTATATTTCTCCTGTATATTCTTGAAAATATTGCAGGTTCCCAATACCATTAATCATCTTGCACAATGATTCCGAACCCTAATAGAACCTGTTATTAACCGTAACCATACACTCTTTTCTCAATCTCACTTTACAGAAGAGCAGGTACAGAGTTCGTCTTACAATACAGGAATGTAGGGGATCTTCCACCTGCTGAGAACCTAAAATGTCCATGCAGAAATGATCCCTGAATAAGATGTAGGCAGCTATTGAGGAAATAAGAGAGCAAAAGTCATCTTCCAATGCAAAAACCCTGGTCAGAATGAAGGGATGTGTCTGAATCAGCCTCTCTCTTCTTAATGTAGAGAAGATGGACCAAACCAGGCCTGTGTGGAGAGCTGTTCCTGGGTGCCTATGTTTTACATACCATTCTAACTTGTGAAAGTGTCACAGGAAGTAGGGGCAGCCTCCATCTCATGGGACACTTGGAAGCAACTGAAGCAATTGTTAGGACAAAGTGGTTGTCACGGCAGTGACCTCACTCAGTTCCTGAAAGAATTGACCTACTTAACTTCCTTGTTGATGGAACTCTCTGAACTTGGTATCCAGGAAGCCAGGCACCCAGAGCCAGTCCCACTCCCCGTCCCAGTGGGCTCAATTGTTTGTATTTACCATGGACATAGTCAGTCTTTCTTGGTACCTACTGATGTGAGGATGGTCAAATGACAGAATAGCTATGAAGAGGGTCCTTTCCTGGGAAAGTAGGTAGTTGCTCACCACTGGCTGCTGGCAACTTCACTGAGTTGAAAAAGGAGACAAGATCTGAGACCGTACAGGCCATATCGGGGGAACGAAGTATGGCTCACCAGTCAGAGGACACTCCATATAGTCAGAGACCTACTTGGGGGAAGGAGGTGCCTTTTTGAGTGTGGGTGTGAGTATGTGGTTTTGTCTCATGTTCTGAGAATAGGTAGGAAAGTCGGTTTGTTTGTTTTGGGGTAGACTGTTTCTTGTATGTCGTTTGGCAAGGCGAGTGTTTCTATGTCTGTGTATCTTACTGTGTCAGTGGTTGTAGACAATAGAAAAGAGAATACATTAATGGATGTGTTGTGTCTAGTAGAAAGCTCCCAGCATTCATCCTGCCCAATGTATGAATAGAGAGTGGGCAGCCTTATTGATGTGCAACACCTATTATATTCCTAAGTTTCAGTTTTCTTCCTGAATTCTCTCAACTCTCCAGAATAGGCTCATGGTTTTGTGTCCAAGATATGTACCACCTCCAAGCTCTGTGAAATGGCCATGTACTGAATAGCTGAAGGAAATGTGATCATCTCAGAAAACTCAAATATCAGTGTGAATAGAAAAGTCTCAGTGGAGAAACCCTGCTTTGGGCCTTTTACTTACCTATTTTTCTGTTGCCCTGAATGTCAGAAAGGTCTTTGCCTCAGGTCACACTTTGTGAAGCCTGAAGAAAATAGTTTTCAAATGGAAATGAATGGGCATCACCTGTGGCTCTTTCCTTAATTGCTTTGGAAATGGATGTGTCTGAATCAGTATCTTGGCCCTGTGTCAGGTTGTGGCTTAGATTCTCAAAACCAGATAGATCTAAAAAAGATGCCATGTGTGCATCCAAAACCAAAATGGCAAAAAGATCAGTTATAGTGGATGAAGCTTCTTGCCTTTCTCTATTAGTTTCCTGACATCCATCAAGTGAGAATAGGAATCCTTTGGGTAAAATTAGTACTTCAAAGCCCTGCAGAGGTGCTTGGGTTTCCTCATGACTCCAAATCACATAAAGAATCTATACCTGACTGTCAGTAGGCCTCAAATTGGAGAATCAGAGCAGTATTAAGAGCAGGCCTATTTGATCACTCCTGGTTCACAGGAAAGGTGTCCCGGCCACAATGACTTTAGGCAAATGAGGGGCAAGAGAACGTATTTTGGACACTGTCTTTGGATGTGCCCCTCATGGAAACCTCCAGCCAGAGGTTATGATTAGTATCTTTATGGAAGAATATGAGGGCTATGTGGAAGTGTTTTGGTTTTAATTGTGGTCATTAGTGTGGTGGTTGGAAAAGATGACTGGGTCCATCGGGGTTTAAACTCTGATGTGATTCCCCTTTGAGACTGCATTGTGGAACTGACCTCAGAGAAGAATTGCCATGATTTGTGTTGGCATTTTTGGAGGCCACACATGAGAGTCGCCCTTGGAATCTGAGATCTAGACCAAGGGCGGCTTTCCACAGAGCACAGGGAATCTCAGCCATGATACCATATGATTTTATTCTGAAAGCCTTGGAATCCATAGTTGAGAGTCAAAACACACATGGACCTCACATTGTAGACCTCTATGTGCCTGGCTTCATGTAACCTTTTGCCCACTCTTTGGGAAGCCTTGCCTGTGAAATTTCTCCAGAGCTTTCATTGAAATGATCTTCCTCAACCTTTAATGGTTCCTGAATGAATGGAAACTCACAGTGCCTCCAACTTCATCCTTGAAAAATGGCTACATAAATACCATGACATTCTTGAAATTCACTTGACCAGGTGGCACTGGAGAACCTTCGATGTCCTGTTGCTAATTCGAGTGTACAAGACAGTGCCTTGATTGACTGGGTTTCATGATAATGGTGTAGAACAGAGATGTCAGTACGTTGGAGCCTCCTGATTAGTGGTCATAGAACAGTTTTGTGCATGTGTGTGATAAAACATCTGTGGTGGGGCCATGTGGATCTGCCATTTACTTCCAAATGGGTTGCGACTGACATGGTGCAGCCAGCAGAACCTTGTATGAAAAGGCATCTTGTTATATGGAGAAATTTCAGGGCAATGTTCAGAATCAGGTTGCTATGGTCAAGGGGGCAACCTATGTGTGATAGAAGCCTATTTGGTGCATTCTCCTGCAGACCCTGACACACGACACATGACAGAACTCCCTCCAGCACTGTGTCCCAGTTGAACTTTTTGTTTTTCGAGAAGCAAATACCAAACTCCCAATGCAGCAGCAAGAAACACCACAAAAATGGAGGATGACCAAATAGCTTCACAGTCCACACGGAGAGACACTTAGCCCCCAGTGGCCACAGATATCTATAAAGAGAGAATTCAGCACTGCTGCCTAATGTTCATTGGAATATAAGAGACCATGTCCTCCAGGTCACATATATGCAGACCCAGCTTTGATGGTCTCACTACAAAGGAAGATAAAGCTCCTGACAACAACATATATTTCAAGTTCCCAACCTCAGAGGAAGTTTCTCAAGAAGTCTTTAGGCCAACAGAGCTCCATGATTGTGGAGTTTTATCCTGTCCCTTACTTTTGGAAACTCCTCTTGCACCTCCAAAGTTGTGAACTCCTGAGCAATTTCCATTCCAGATATGTATTCACAAATTTTATAACTCTTCTCTTCTAATTGTGTCTTAATTGGGGCGAAGGTAATGTCAAGTAATTGTTCTGGATGAGAGTGGGTGGATTTTTGTGTAGCACATATTTGCATACACATTGGATTCATTTTCCAATTTTCCATTTGAAATACTGAAACACTGACACTACCCCATACCCTACTAAACTCTGTCTACTAATCCTAATATGATGGAGAAAAATAACCCAAACAGAATTGAAATACAAGCAGTACAGAAAAGGCACAGTGTATAGTTGGACTTGCCTTTTGCATTATATAGAGTAGGAGTTATAAATCTACTCATTTTTTTGTTGAAATAGTTCTCAATGTGTTTTTAAAGTTAACAAATATATGAATTCCTGTCTCCCTTTCGCTGTAGCGTATTCAGCACATGTATTTTTATAAGCACATGTATAATCCTACCTGGTACCACATGTACACTATTGTGTGGTACCTGAATAGGCAGATACAAATTGTGAGAAGAGATCACTCCTCCTAAACGGTATTGGAACTGAACATTCACCCTATGGGTGAGCTTCCTAGCTGAACAACATTATATATAAATCCATGTTCAGTAAAATGAATATTTTTGATCTGTGGATAATATATATTTCATGGTGAATTTCAATTGGCATATAGTGCTAATTTTTAATATCTGTGTGTTTATATATATATATATATATATATATATATATATATATATATATATATACACTCCGGATTTTTCAAAATATGAAATATATGTGTCTTATTATACATTTCCTAAATTCATTCATATTCATGTATGTGGATTTATAATAATCTTTTCACAAGATTATTTTCAGAAATATTCATCCACCTGGAATACCTATTTGTTTCCAACACTGAAAACTAACTTAAGTGAATGGTGTATACAAATCCTAATATTTCTACAGTAACTGACTCAGTTTAACATCAATGCAAGTAGACTCCTATGGGACATGATGTGTATTTTGAAGTTCATTTTTTTCAACACTTGTACATTACTATTTCTTTAGTTCATGCACATCATTGGATATATATTTCATCCATAAGTTTGCAATTTTATTGGCATTTGTTTCACTTTCAATCACTTTCTACTTCAGAACACATATATTTCTCCATGTTTCTTGACTGGTCTTTTCATGAGAATTCTTTCCAAACACATTATATTTGATTTTCATAATTACTTTTGAAGGAAATCTCACACACCCTAGATAATGAACCATAACCATAATATTACCATTAGATGTATAACTGGTTGGAATGAATGATTGTATATCAATAAATGATTTCTTATATATTTTCAGATATCAATTCAATACATTATTTAAAGTGGAACCTGTTATATTATTTAAACACAGTATTGTCTATTCATGCATTATCTCTATATCCATAGACACAGGGTACACGTCTTTATAACCCCAATACTAATTATTAGGTCTTGAAAATATTCCTCCCAGAAATGGTGGAAGAAATACTCATGTCACCTGACCTACATATACATTTTATCACAGTAATATTCTGGACACAAAAAGCAAAGTTCACACTAATGATTGTACCAATGGAATGGTCGAGTGAGGATTTTAGGAAGAGACCACCAAGAGACTGTCTCATGCAACAGCAAAGTGTGTATTGGGGGTCCAGCATGCTGCAGCTCAGAGCTCACTTGAATTTAGCAGAGAGCCCTGAGAATAGCTTAAGCAGAGCTTATGTACTTTCTTTGGAGAAGGCAGGGTGTGAAGTTTATTGATGGGTCAGGGTGAGTGGGCGGTTTGCTTGCAAATGTGTGAGGGAGTACATTCTGCAGTTTGGCAGTTGGGGACAACACATTCTGGGAACAAGATTAGCAAACAGTTCTCAAGATTTCAACAGTGTTTTGTTAAGCATACAGAAAAACAGGAAGTGACAAGTACCTATTTAATAAACCTTTCATTTCCCACTTCTTGTTCTGGTTACTTTTAATCAAAAAAGTGATCATTGGGGGGTGTCACATTTTATGTCTGCTAGTGAGTTATATTGTTGTCTGATTACCATAAGTTTAACTTGTCCAATTTGAGCTTGGAGAAAGGAAACTACACGGATGAGCAAACAGGGACCTACAGTTTGCAATAATATGAGGATTATTAATGGACTGGCCAAGGCAGATAAAAGCGTAGTTAACCCAAGGGACTGTGTGAACCAAGACTCAAACCACGCTTTTTGGGCCTCTGTCTCTCGTTGACGCTCTTCAAGGCGTTTTCTTAATTTACTCATAGATTCTTTTACAACTCCAGTATTGTCAGCATAAAAAAAAAATCTTCCCTCATTGCAGCACAAAGGCCCCCTCTCTCATGAAGAGGAGGTCCAACCGTCGCCTATTCTGTGAAACTACTTCGGAGAGAGAGGTTAAAGATTCCTGTAAAGCTGGGATTGAGGTTTTTAATATCTTTAAGCTTTGGTCTATTGCTGCTTCTCATTGAGTCATTTGTTGTGTCCCATGGACTAGGTCAGTGGTTCCTGTGCCCACACCTGCAGCAACTCTTATTCCAAATAGGATGGCTAAAGTGAGGGATACAGGTTCCCAGCGGAACCGGGTTTTATGCCCCAGCTATTTGAACTTTAAATGAACCTGTATCATGATAGAGCACTCTGGGAAACATCTGCACCATTACATAATTAATCACATCTATTGACCATTTTATGAACACATAAACAATAATTAAGTATATAGAATTATACTGTTGAAGGAACAGACAAGGAAAGGCACCTAAGATAGCACCGAAGCTAGGGAAGCAGTCCTATTTGGTTGCAAAAGGATGTAGAGAGCATTGCTTCTGTTGTAATCAATTAATCCTCTGAACCCCAAGTTTAGGTTGTTTCAGAATTTTGTAGCCAACATGTAAGGGAATGGGCTCAGAATATCACAGTCTGCAGAAGTTCACAAAAAGCAGTTTTTGTTTCTGTTTTATTTCTTCTATTTTGGCAAGTTAACTTTTTAAGGACACCTGGGACGGGGAGAGCTTTTGTCTTCTCTTTTTTTTTTCTCCCTGCCAGCTGTTAAAATGGAGCCCAGTTGGTAACTTCTTTATCTTAGAAATGTAGCAATCTCTGTGAAGCTCCAGCTCAAGGCCAGAGGCCTTGTTCACATATTTTGTGAAAAACTAGTAAGGGGTGTCTAGCTTAGGAGTGCTGATTTTTCCAGCCAGTGGCAACTAGAACAGGGCAACAAGAAAAGAGGAAGTTTATCTACATTGAACTCTTTCATAGGGATTATTTTGCTGAAAGTCCTAAAGTCAGTAATGGTGAAGACTTCTGGAGAAGGTCACTTAAGAATTTTCTGTGGTCTTGGTACAGAGGGGGAAGAGTGGAAGGCAGGGGGTGAGAGCAGCTCCATGGATCTGAGAATCAGGAAGGAGAGATTAAAAGACTAATGGGAAAGGGGTTTGGGATTTTGCTAGCAAAAAAAACTTGAGCAGTAGAGCAAGTAGAGCAGAGGGGAAGATGGGAGTGAGTATCTCAAAAAGCCTGTGAGGGATTTTAAATTCCTTAACCTGTATTCAGTGTTGACAATGCAACTTTAAAGGTAATTTTTATTACATCTTGGATAGGGGTCTGAGGGCTCTTCTCAGCTGGTTTGAGCTTTGGGTTAGCAGGTAAGAGAACCTGTTGGGACCCATTGTGGGCACTGACAGAAGAATAGAGGAGTGTCTGGGTTTAGGGGTACCTAAGTACCTGCTACCTCAGCAAGGGGGCAATGGTCTGAGAAAGGGTAGAGGTTTGGGTTTTTGATCTAGTAATTGGAGGGGAGAAATCAAATTCCTGAGGTGAAAGTGACAGCATAGAGTCTGGAGCAGAAATCTGAGGGTGAGGATCTATTAGAGAAGCATAGTTCAGGATGTGAGCAAAGGAGGAAAGAGGCCTGCACATAGCGGAATTTCCTTCAACCCTTTTGAGCACTTGCCGAAGTTAAAAAGTCCATGCAGAATTTGAGGATCTAGAGACCCCTCTGGGGGACATTGTTTTTTTTTGTCTAATTGGTAATATGGCCAATGCTGTGTACTGAATTTGATGAGGAGTTTGGGTTCCAGCAGGCAGCCCCTGTATGCTCAGATCGCCATGACTTACAGAAGAAGTCGGCTTTTCCCCACACAGCCATGGCTGTTTGTGGATTTGATAGTCCGCCGGGCAAACATAGTAATCTAGGCTAGCCAAACTGCATCTGGCTCACGTGTCCCTACATCCATAATGTTGGTTTCCATTACCTATGGTACGAAAGTGATTTAATGGAATTTTAGTGGAATCCTGTTCATCAGGGCTATCCCAATATGAAAGACCTATAGGTAGCTGACAAATGTCTGGGTGGAGGGATGGCCACCAGGTCCCTCAGTGGGCTGTATTCGAGGTAGACCATACTTGTTGTCTAGTAGGATTTTTGATCAGCCATCGCTGCTGAACGGGCTGATGATGCTTAGGAATACTGGTGGCCAAGGGGAGAGTCTATAGCCTTATCCACATGGCGAACACACAGTTTGAAAGGTTTACCAGTCTTTTCCAGCTTCCAGCCAGAGTGGGGACATGGCGCAGGCTTGAGATGAGAGGCATTGATCCAGGAAGTGATTCCGTCTACCTTTACCACTGTAGGTGTTATAAGTAGCACCTGGTATGGTCCTTTACACCGGGGTTTCAGGAATGACACCTGATGTCGTCTTTAGTAGATGAGGTCTCTTACTTGATATTGATGTGGAGTCCCATCATACCCTGGTTGGTAGGAAGGGGCCAGATGTTTCAACAAGTACCACTGAGTTCTTTCAAGAGCTTTAAGTCTGTCAAGCAAGGGGGTGTGGAAGGGATCGTTAGCTCTTAGAGTTGGGGTTAGGTCCCTTACTGGAGCAGGGGCACCATAGAGAATTTCATAGGGGGTGAGGTTAGACAAAGAAACAGAGGGAGTATTTCTTGCATGAAACAGTGCAGAAGGCAGGAGCATAGTCCAATATTTTATGCCAGTTTCTAAGCTTAATTTCGTTAAGGTCACTTTAATGGTTCTTTTTATTTTTTTACCTGTCCTGAGCTCTGGGGTCTATAAGCACAATGTAACTTCCAATAAACCCCTAGAATTCTGGCTAACCCCTGTCTTACCTGGGCCATGAATGCCGGCCCATTATCAGACCCATATTACCTTAGGCAGGCAGAATCTTGGAAAAATATCTTTCAGGATCTTTTTGACCACCATTTGGGCCGGTTTTTTTTTTTTTCTTTTCTTTTCTTTTCTTTCTTTTTTCTTTTTTTTTTTTTTTTTTTTTGTTGGGGATGCTTCAATCCATCCTGAAAATGTATCTACAAAGACTAGGAGATATTTAGGTCCATACATTGCTGGCTTAATTTCAGTAAAGTCAACTTCCCAATTCCCAGAATTGTCCTGGTCTAGTTCCTCATAGGTGCTTTCCTGCAAGAAGCTTGGAAGTGTAAGCATTAACCAATTGACAGACCCGACAGGCTTTTGTTACCCATTCAGTTCTTCCCTTTCTCTTTGAATCGGTTAGTGGAAAACTCTGTTCTTGATCCTTCAGGAATGCCTGCAATTTCTTTGAACCAAGGTGAGTGAGTTGATATACATTTTAACTTAGTGTAGGGCTTTCTGAAATTGCAGGCTAAGCTCAGTGAAGTTGAGGGTTCAGTGTCAGAGTCTTTGGGTGTTATCAAAAGCTTCCTGGTTCTCAGGGGTTCATTGGAAATGGGCATCTCCCTTTAGCACCGGGTATAAAGGAGCAGCTAATGATGCAAACCCAGGTATCCATAACCTGCAAAAGCCAGCAGTCCCAAGAAACTCTCTGAGTTGTCTGCTGTTAGATCTGTGTGGTATCTGCACAACAGTTTGTTTTCTTTGCTCAGTGAGCCATCCTTTACCGCCCCTAAGTGAATAGCCCAGGAAGATTACTTCATGCTGGCAAATTTGGGCCTTTTTGGCAGAAGCTCTACACGCCAGTTTAGCAAGCTCAGATAATAGTGCTTGGGTCCCAGATTCACAGTTTTCCTTAGTGTTGGCTGCCAGTAGCAGGCCATCCACATGTTGAAGCAGGGTGTATAGTTCTGAAGTTGTTGATATCTCTGTGGAGAGCTTCATCAAAGAGAGTGGGGGAGTTTTTGAACCCCTGTTCGAGTCTAGTCCAAGTTAGTTGACCAGACGTTCCGGTTTCTGGGTCTACCCACTCGAAAACAAACAGCAACTGACTATCTTTATGCAGAGGCAAGCAAAATAAAGCATCTTTTAAGTACAGAACAGTATACCATTTCTGCTCAGGGTTCAGAGTGCTAGGCAGATTGCACAGATTAGGTACCATGCGGTGAATGTCCTGCACTCTGTTGTTGATCTCTCATAGGTCTTTAACAGGGTGATAGTCCCCGGTTCCTGGCATTTTTTAATGGTAGCAGGGGAGTGTTGCAGGCTGATTAACAGGGCCTTAGGACCCCTAAGATCAGATATTTCTGAATATGGGGCCTTATCCCATCTTTAGATTTTTGCCCAGAGTATATTTTTTGACATTGATTGGAGAGGCTGAGGTTTTTAACTCCACTGTTATTGGAGGTTTTTTAATGGGCAGGCCTAAGCCATCAGTTTTTGTCCAGGCATCTGGGTAATATGTTATCCAATTCTGGGGTAACGTGCCTGTTTGATCAGTCTTGTGTGGTGTGAAGAGTTGATGTTCATCTTCTACTGACAGTTAAAGCTGTGACTATAGGAGTTTTTACTGAAGGATTTATAATTTTCACTTTGGGGCCTTCAGGGATAAAAGTTATTCTGGCCCGGAGCTTGGTGAGCAGATCTCGGCCCATTAATAGGGCTGGGCATCTTGGGATTACTAGGAAGGAGTGATGGATTTTTCCTTTCCCCAGGTCCATGATCCTCTTAGTTGTCTATGCCCGATATTTACTGCCATTAGCCCCTTGAAATAGAGACCTTTTATTTGATGGAGGGCCCAATGGGGCTTTAAGGGCTGAGTATACTGCCCCTGTATCCACTTCAAAGTGTACTGGGGTACCCTCCACTTCAAAAGTTACCCTGAGCTCGGGAAGAGGATCTGAGCCCCGACTTTCTTAGTCATCCTCCAGAGTCAGAATGTCTGGCTGGTGTGGCTGTCTCATTCTCGGGCTCTTTTTGGCCCAGTGTCCTTTTTCTTTTGAGTAGGCATATTGATCTGAGGCCAGGGGTGGCTTTTGGCGTGTGCCCAGGTATCCCTTCCTGTATCCCTGTTTCTTAATTTCTGTCCTATTTTTTGTTGTGACCAGGACCTTAGTCAATGCATTAGTCTATCTTTTGCTTCTCGCATCCTCTCTTTGCTCCCTTTCTTTCTTCCTCCTTTGTTCCTTCTCTTCCTCAGTTTATCTCTTATAGTTTACTTTTTTAGGCTTCTCTGACTAAATCTCTCAAAGCCATATCTTGTAATCCATCTACGCATTGTAACTCTCTTTTAATATCCAGGGCAGCTTGCCCAATGAAGGCCATCATGACAGATGGCTTTTGATCCTCTGCCTGAGGATCGAAAGGAGTATATCTCCTATATGCCTCCATAAATCTCTCTAGAAACATAGAGGGAGATTTATCAGGCCCTTGAATAATCTCTCTAACCTTGGCCCAATTAGTTGGTCACCTTAGCGGCTGCTTGGAGACCCGCTATTAGAGCCCGGCAATAAGTGGACGGATGCTACCTACCTTCAAACGTGTTGGTGTCCCAGTTCAGTTGGTTCAATGGGAAGCCGGCTTTGATGATGTGGGAAGAGGTGTCGGTCACCCATCTTGTCCGAGGATATTTTTTTTTAGCTTCCAGAAGGTTTTTCTCTTGTTCCTCTGTCATGAAGAGAGTCTGTAGAAGTTGTTGGCAGTCATCCCAAGTAGGCAGGTGTGACAACGCCGGCAAGTTCTTTGAGTTCTTTTACCGGGGCCAGCTTTGTCCAGGGAAGGAGTGGCTTTGTGTGCTGCCGGGTAGTAATCTGGAGGGCGCTGGGCCGGCCTAGCTTCCTCCAATGGTGGAGAGGCTGAGTCAGCAGCAAGGGAATCACTTAGAGGGTGTTGGGTATTGGGGGAAGAGGGTAGGGGATAAGGAGGGTGCGGAGAGTCTAGTTGAGTCTTGAGACTTAGGAAGAACAAAGGGTGGAGGAGGAGGAGCAGAGGGTTTGAGAGATAGAATCATGGGGGAAGGTGGAGGAGCGGGGGCAGGGAAAAGGAAAGGCTTCACAAATGGAGGAGGAGATTTGCAGAGGTCCTGCAAAGTTAAGATATATGGCTTTTGATCTGGATGGCTATGTGGCCCCAGTTGAAAGACAATATTTCTGACTTTTTGAATTAGTGGGGAGTAGAAAGTTTCTTTAGGGGCCATCCGACTCCAAAGGTGGGTCATTTTGAGGCACGGAGAGTCTGCCAGTTCCAGCGTTTTACTGAAATAGAAAGATTCTGAGCCCTTAAGTGGACTTTGGTTCACTGAACAAGAGTCAGGGACAGAGGCATTGAAGTGCTCTGTCCCATAATGAAAGATATACAAACAGTGAAAGCAATGACACACAACACAGACAAGACAAGACAATAAAGACAGGCAATGGACGTCCAATACTGAGACCAGGACTGATTAGCCAGCAAAACCTGATGTGCTGGCAAAACCGAATCCGAAACAAAAAAAATCACTGAGTCGAGGATACTATTGTTCCTCTATTTTCCGAATCCTCTGGGGGCATCCCCCAGGAACGTGACCTGTGGCTCGGTGACACGTCTGTCAGCCAGCATCTGAGAGAGCTCACGCTCATCACCGATAGCCATTTTGCAAAGACCTAACCTGAAACCTGAAACACGAAAGTGGTACCTTACTTATCCTGATAGGAGCTCGTTGGGAGTCTTTCGTACACCACTGATGGATCTTGCTGGGGGTTTCAGATGTGAAGTTCTGGCAAGCATTGGAGGAAGAGACCACCAAGAGACTGTCTCATGCAATAGTATAGGGTTAATAGGGAGTACAGCATGCTGGGGCTCAGACCTCACTTGGATAGAGCAGAGAGCCCTGAAAGAGCTTAAGCAGAGCTTATATTCTTTTCATGGAGAGGACAGGGAGGGAAGTTTATTGATGGGTCCGGGCGACTGGTCAGTTTGTGAGCAAATGGGTGAAAGAGTACATTCTGCAGTTTGGCAGTTGGGGACAACACATTCTGGGAACAGGATTGGCAAACAGTTCTCAAGATTTCAACAGTGTTTTGTTAAGAATACAGAAAAATAGGAAGTGACAAGTACATATTTTATTCACCTTTCACCAAAGCCTAAAAGGAAAGTGAGCATGGATTACTAAAAACATCCATGTCCAGGTTGCCTAATGCTCTCAAATATCAATCATATTGGTGACTACATATTTGTTTCTTCCTAAGATTTTCTATTCAACCTCAACCCTGTTCAAAATATCTAATTCTATCACTCACTTTATACTTTGGCTGAATTCCTAATGTCTCTATTGATTTCTGCTTTCCTACATATTTATCCCAGTTCATCATTGTGATTGACTCTTCACATGGGCTGACATATGCATTCACTCTCTACCCGAAACCCTATTGCTAAAAAGCTTTTGGTATCAATCCTATACTAACTCTTCCTTCTAAACCTACCAATTATCTTCCTAATCCTACTGACTATCGCTTTTGGACTGGATGTTCTCTTCGACATTCAATCATCCAAGATACAAGGTCCTATGACGCTGTATGTTGAATTATCTGAGACACCTGTGCAGAACATAATTCAAAGCTAAGTATCCCAATCAAGGGCCAAATGCACTTCTGGGCTTCAAATTTTACCTAGATTTCTGTTTTTATACTTATATTTCACCTCTATATTCTTATTAACAAGGCAGGTTCCCAATACCATTATTCATCCTGCAGAATGATTACTAACATAAATCAAACATGTTATTAACCCTAACCATACACTGTTCACTCAATATAACTTTACAGAAGAGCAGGGACAGAGTTGGTCTTACAATACAGGAATGTAGGGAATCTTCCACCTGCTGGGAACCTCAAAAGTCCATGCAGAAATTATCCCTGGAGAAGATGTAGGCAGCTATGAAGGACCTAAGAGAGCAAGAGTCATCTTCCATGGCAAACAACCTGGGCAGGATGAAGGGTTGTGTCTGAATCAGCCTCTCTGATCTTAATGTAGAGAGGATGGAACAAACCAGGCCTGTGTGGAGAGCTATTGCCAGGTGAGTAGGGTGGATACACTATTTGAACTTGTGAAAGTGTCACAGGAAGTAGGGGCAGCCTCCATCTCATGGGACCTATGGAAGCAACTGTTAGGACAAAGTGGTTGCCAAGGCAGTGACCTCATTCAGTTCCTGGAGGAAGTGACCTACCTCACTTCCTTGGGAAAAAACTCTCTGAACTTGGGGTCCAGTAAGCCAGGCACTCAGAGCCACTCTCAGTCCCAGTTCCAGTAGGCACACTTGTTTGGATTTACCAAGGACAGTGTCAGTCTTTCTTGGTACCTACTGATGTGAGGATGGCCAAATGCCAGCAGAGCTCTGAAGAGGGCCCTTTCCTCAGAAAGCAGGTAGTGGCTCACCACTGGCACCTGACAACGTCACAGAGTTGACCAAGGAGACAAGATCTGAGACAGGACAGGCCATTTCCGGAAAACATACTAAGACCCACCAGTCAGAGGATACTCCGGATAGTCACAGACCTACTTGGGGGAAGGACATGACTTTGTGGGTGTGGGTGGGAGTTTATGGTTTTATCTCATGTTCTGAGAATAGGGAGGAAAGGCGGTTTGTTTGGTTTGGAGGGGACTGTTTCTAGTAAGTCGTTTGACAAGATGAGTGTTTCTATGTCTGTATGTCCCACTGTGTTCGTGGTTGTAGACATTAGAGAAGAGAATGCATCAATGGATGTGTCCTGTCTAGTAGAAAGCTTCACAGCATTCATCCTGCCCAATTAATGAATGGACTTTGGCTTGCCTTATGGATGGGTAACACCTACTATCTTCCTAAGTTCCTGTTTTCTTCCTGAATTTGGGCCACTCTCCAGAATAGGCTCATGGTTTTGTGTCCAATATATGTACCATCTCCAAGCTCTGTGATATGGCCATGTACTGGATAGCTTAAGGGATTGGGGGAATATCAGAAAACTCAGATATCAGTGTGACCAAAAAAGTCTAAGTGGAGAAACCCTGCTTTGGGCCATTTGCTTACCTATTGTTCTGTTGCCCTGAATGTCAGGAAGGTCTTTGCCTCAGGCCACCCCTTTGGGACGCCTGAAGAAAACAGTTTTCAAATGGAAATTAATGGGCATCACCTGTACCTCTTTGCTTAATTGCTTTGGAAAGGGATGTTTGTGAATCAGCCTCTTGGCCATGTGTGAGGCTGTGGCTTATATTCTCAGCACCTGATGGATCTAAAGAAAGATTCCATGTGTGCTTCCAAAACCAAAATGGCCCAAAAAGCAGTCTTTGTGGATGAAGTCTCTCGCCTTTCTCTATAAGGTTCCTGACATCCATCTAGTGAGAATAGGGATTCTTTGTGTCAAATGAGTTCTTCAAAACTCTGCAGTGGCAAGTCTTTAGGTGCTTGGGTTTTTTCATGACACCAATTCAGATAAAAAATCTAAACCCGACAGTCAGTAGGCCTCAAATTGGAGAAGCAGAGCAGTATTTACGTCAGGCCTATGGTCACTCCTGGTTCTCAGGAAGGGTGTCCAGGCAACCCTGACTTTAGGCAAATGAGGGGCTAGGAAGGTTATTTTGTACACTGTCTTGGGATGAGTCCCTCATGGAAAACTCCAGCCACAGGTTATGATGAGTGTCTATATGGAAAAAGATGAGGGCTTTGTGGGAGTGTTTTGGTTTTAATTGTGGGGATTTGTGTGGCGGTTGGAAGTGATGACTGGTTCTACCTGGGTTTGAACTCTGGTGTCATTCCTTTAGAGTCTGAGTTCTGGAACTGATCTCAGAGAAATATTGCCATGAATTGTGTTCGGATTTTAGGAGGCCACGCATGGGATTCGCCCTTGGAAACTGAGATCAAGGACCAGGTTTGTTTTCCACAGAGCCTGAGAATCTCAGCCAGGATATCACAAGATTTTTTTCTGAAAGATTAGGCATCCATAGTTGAGAGTCAAAACACCCATGGACGTCACATTGTAGACCTTAATGGGCCTGGATGCATATGAGCCTTTTTCCACTCAATGGGAAGACTTGCCTGTGAGAGTACTCCACAGCTTTCATTGAAATGACCTTCTTCACCATTTTATGGTTCCTGAATTAACTGAAACCCACAGTGCCTCCAACTTCATCCATGAAAAATTGCTAGTTAAATACCATGAAATTTTTGAAATTCCCTTAACCAGGTGGTACTGGAGAGCCTTTGGATGTCTTGTTGCTGATCATGAGTGTACCATAGAATGCCTAGATTGTCTGGGTTTCATGAAAATGGTGTAGAACAAAGATGCCAGTAAGTTGGAGCCTGCAGAGTAGTGGGCCTATTGCAGTGGTGGGCAGGTGTGTGATAATACATCTGTGGTGTGGCCATGAGGATTTGCCATTGCCTTCCAAATGGCTTGTGAGTGACATGGTGCAGCCAGCAGGCCCTTCTATGTAAAGGCATATTTTTATATGGAGAGGTTTCAGGGCAAATTTCAGAGTCAGATTGCTATGGACAAGGGGGCAAGCTCTGTGGGATAGAAGCCTGGTTGGTGCATTCTCCTGCAGACTCTGACCAACCACAAGTGACAGAACTCCCTCCAGCACTGGGTCCCAGTTGAACTCATTGTATTTCATGAAGCAAATACCAAAATCGCAGTGCAGCAGCAAGAAACACCACTAAAAGTTTAGGATGACAAAATGTCTTCACAGTCCACACTGGGAGACACTTAGGACCCAGTGGCCACAGTTTACCTACAACGAGAAAATTCAGAACTGCTGCCTCATGTTCATTAGAATATAAGAAACCATGTCCTCCAGGTCACACAGATGCAGACCCAGCTTTGATGGTCCCACTAGAAAGGAAGCTAAAGGTCCTTACAACAACATATATTTCAAGTGCCCAACCTCAGAGGAAGTGTCTCAAAAAGTCTTTAGGCCGGCAGAGCTCCATGTTTTGTGAGTGTTTTCCTGTTAGATCTGGACACAAGAGAAGACCACTGACACCAATAAAAATTAAATTAAATTAAGCTGGCCATCCTGCCTCTCCCTCCCAAAATGGCGGGAACAAGACAGCAACCCCAGCTTTCCTACAGCCCAGCTTCATGGACCAGAAATTTACACAAAATGGGCATTACATTTAACAGAACTCTGACAAGCATCACACTAAAGGTAGTATATATATATATATATATATATATATATATATATATATATATATATATATATATATTTTTTTTTTTTTTTTTTTTTTTTTTTTTTTTTTTGCTGTCCCTACATCAGAATTTATGAGGACCATTAGAGCCTCAGAGAGGGTTGTTGTATGGCCAGGGAGGGCAAATATTTATGATATGTCACTAAAGTTTCAGAGAGGGCTGCTATCAGGTCGGAGAGCCAGACATGGCTCAGTTCAAACACTGGCAGGCATTCCAAGCAGGTTCAGAATTTTCAGTAATTTATGGTAAAGCCAAAATTATCTTTTCATGGCTTTTTGGCAAGATGGCTTCCAATTTTAATAAAAGATCAGGTTGGGTCTATCATTCCCCCCTTTTCTCTGTGTCCATTTCAAATCTTTGATAGATTAGGGGTAGAGCACTGAGGAAATTTTAATCCCTCAGGTAAAAGTCTCCAAATTTTTAGAACTCACCCAAAACCAGTCTCCCTGATTTTACCTGACTTAATTAATTACTTATATTGATTGTCTATTTATATTTGGCTCCATTGTTGTAATAAGAGAGGCGTCACCCATTTTGGCTTCTTCTGAGCTGAGAGAGGATGACGTGAGTAGGCATGGTGTGAGAGACATGAGTTGCCTTTTAGAAGTAGTTGAGGGACATGAGTTGCCTTTTAGAAGTCAGTTCGGTTTGAAGTCTGGTTGGGGAAGAACAGGTTGTAAAGTCATCTGGGGATTGGTTATTACATGAGAGAAACAAAAACCATGAGTACTGAATAAATGTTGCAGCAGCTGGAACATGCCACTGTATAGAAATTCCCTCTCCAGTCTTTAATATCCCCAGTTATAAAGACTGTCAATTTAATATTTAACTTTTAGTATTAGAGTTGTCCCTCCCCATAAGATATAGTTTAATAATTTAGTGTCATCTGATCTTGCAAAATCCTTTTACCAGTATGACCTCTGTGTCTAATAGAGAAACCTTTAATTTTGATACTCAGGACTGGATAATCGTACTAGCAAACACCAAGCTTACCTGTGTAGGTTAGGAATATATTTAGGCCTTAAACTGAAAATTTCTGACTCTGGCAGCTCTTCTTGATAGTCTCTTTTAATAAGTATCAGGCATTCCTGTCAGAGAATCCTTCTTTGTAGCCTCCAGTCTTACTTATTTTGGGAGGCTAACATGAAGTGTGTACCTTAAAATATTATTATTATTATTATTATTATTAGTATTATTATT
Organism: Callospermophilus lateralis; assembly: GCF_048772815.1. Lineage (NCBI taxonomy): Eukaryota > Metazoa > Chordata > Mammalia > Rodentia > Sciuridae > Callospermophilus > Callospermophilus lateralis. Next base: position 1,590,012 of record NW_027512885.1, on the reverse strand, counting down.
ATTATTCAAAATGTCCAGGAATGGCTGTATTTTGGTTTTCACTGTCTTTGCTAAGTGTTTAAGATGAAGCATTCAAACTGACTTTTGTTTCTATCTATTGTTAACAGTCAGGTGAGCTTTTATGGGAGTCATAAACTGGGTAAACTTGAGAGCACTTTCTCAGTTCTGCTAGAGCCATTTGTGCTAGGTGGGTCCAGGTCTCTTTTGACCATGTGGCTTCCCTCGGAAGCATCAGGGATTTCTTTCTTCTCTGATGACTCTTCTCTTCATAGCAAATGCACTGATTGGCTTTCTGTTCTCCAGTGGTCTCATTAATCTCCCTGATGGGGAGTTTTTATAGCCCAGAGTTGCAAAACTCTTTAGAGAAGTCCCCTGTTCCCTGGATTCAGACTGACTCAGAGGGCAAGAGCCAAATATTGGTTTCCTTGGCCCTTTTCAATTAATTTTAATTTAAAATCCTAATCTTAAAAATCTATCAAATAAATTTTAACAGCCTGATATTAAGAGCACCAGGCTTTAATGTCTATAACTTTATAATTATTTATCTTTTTATTAATTGGGATCTGTATTATTCTGTCTGTCTTGTAGGTGATAACTTACTCTCTGAAATTAACCCATGTTTTGTTCTTAAAGCAACACTTCTTTAAAACACTAACAGGGAATCTTTAGATCACATATAAGAAAATTCCAAAATAAAATTTTTTAACAACAGTAAAAATACTTAGTTCGTTTAATAGCTACCCTGAATTTTTTGGCTGAGTCATACATTATATCCCCTGTTTGAGATCCTAGGAATCTTGACATTAAAAAAGAACTTTTAACATAACTTTAAAGAAATAAAATCTGACCTACTGCTTTTGTATTCATTCTCACATGAAATAAGATGGGACACACAGCCTTATCTCAGGTAAGGCAGGGCTCTTTATAAATCTTAAGTGTTTTAGTTCTAAAGCTGATCTTTATTTTTTAAATATTATTTTAAAAAGTTTACATAAATTGTTTGAGGTCACATGAACATTAGCTAACACCATATAAAATCACTTTAAAATATGAATTAAACGAATGCTGAAAGTTTTTAACCTTTACATAGATTAGGCTCTCATTAACATAAAGTACATTTAAATTGTTCCCCAATGTAAAAAGTAAGATTAAACTTTACATATCTTATTGATAACAGGTGAATAAATCCCCATAAAACTTCAGAACACCAGCTTGATATAATGCTCTTTTAAAATTTTTACCTTACAGACTTGCATACCTGTAAGATATGAGCACATTAGTAGCATCACAATTACATTGATGTTTCTACATTAACCAAGTTTAGCTTTTAAAGAAATGGCAGTACAGTGCTCTAAAATAACAGTTCTAATTTAATCAGTTGTTTAATTTCTATGGTTGCTTGCACAAGAAAAAATAAAACTTAATAAACACAATGTTATGGGTAAACTTATGTTTTAAGAAATTTTTGTCTCTTTAACACATGATTGATTTTTACAATCTTTTACAGAATTTAGTCAAACTTATACAGACGTTAGTAAGTCAATCAGATATCTAACAAAAGTACTCGTGAATGAGTAATCCCATATCAAATTTACTTTATTTATTTATCAAAATATTAGACACATGTATTGAAGAGTGTAAACCATTTTTATGTTGAAGGAAAAGTCCTAGAACCAAGGCATATTAGACATTTTGTAGATATTAATATTTTATCAGATTTTTGAATACCTAGAAAAACTTGAAAGCTTAAATTTAAAGACATTTATTTTTATCTGTTTATCAAATTTAATTGAATTATTTAAATCACGTGAATTGAAGATCTTTAGATCCACTTTTTAAAATTTGTTTTTATGAGTGCTTTTTTTTAATGAGTTCTCCTTATATATATTAATTTGTATATCATATATAAAATATACGGACATATGTATATATAGACATACAACACATAACAAAATTGAGCACACATAATAATAGTAAAGGCCTTGTAGCTTTTCGCAGGTGAAATCTCCATTGCAATGTTTCAAAAAGTCCACAGTTGGTCAAAGATAGTACTGATCAGAAAAACATTAACCTAGGTCTGTATGATCAAAATCATGAGCTCAAAAAAAAAAATAAAGTATCTAAGGAAAAAAATAAGAGTCCTAGAAAAAATGACTGGCCAGTAATTAGTAAATACCATACAATTTACCTTTTTTTCTCTTAGGCCTCAGATCAGTCTCCTACTAAGCTTGCAGGCTTCTTTCATTTGCCTTTCAAAATAAGTCATGGCTGATGTCTGGAAGGAGCAGGAAAAAACTGCTTTTCTGAGCAGACACCTCAGGCCTAAGGCATTTTAACCATAATTTTCAGGTTCGGATGTTGAAAATTATGGTACAAGTTTAAGATACAATTCACAAAATTTTATATCTTTACATCTTGTTTTGTCAACAGATATCATACTATGATTTACAATCCTTGTCCAGATTAATGCTCTCGAACACACAGTGATATTTTCACAGGCTACCCAATTCAAAATTGGTGAAAAATAAAGACTGAATGATTGGGAAGTTACTTGCCAATTTGGAAGTAGAGTTCTTTAGTTTTCCATCCTAAGTATTTAAGTTCTCTGGCATGAATTATCTGAAATCATAAACTAAACCATTACCTAAACCCGACTTTTAACTGCAAGATTTTGCAATGCTTCAAAAACCCATTCAAATACCAGATTGTTACAAGAAAACATCATAATTTAGACACACATTCAGCTAAGATCATTCCCAAGAAACAATTTATAATATCAACACATTATTGCACATGTCTTAAAGGGCCAGAAACAAAGACACAAGACAGACAGAAAGAAGGTCCAGACTATGGCTGTCAGACAGAATCCTTTAAACCTGAGCAGATAAGAAAAAAAATCTCCTACACCAGTGGCACCATAGATGTCCACAAGGGGGGGGCAGATGTTTTAACAGAGGGGCAACCTGAAATGTACAATTAAGGGTCTCCATGGTGACTTTAATGCATTTAGTGTCCCCTTTTTCTTTTTCTCTTTTTTAACAAGACAGTGGTGGCATAATCCTTACAGTGCAGGGAAGGAAGGAGGGAATTCCCTGAAGCAACAGGGCTTCAGCAGCTGCTGGGAGTCCCTCAGTCCCTCCTTTTACTTACAGGATTATCTCCTCTGGTTCGGTTCCACCCCAAGCATGTTCCATCTAGTAACATTTCAGTAGTCAGCTCTAAAAATGTTCCGGGACAGGGGGTGGGGGAGGGATTTATCAAAATTTGTAACTTAAAGTTCGGCTCCTGACCTTGAAGCCAATTAATGCCAATTTAATAATGAGGACAAGGTTTTTAGAAAAAGAAAAAGGGAGGTTTATTGCTTTGGTAACAAAGAAGAAACACAGGGAACCCTGCCCAGAGGTTGTGACTCTCTTGATCTGGAGGGCCAAGGGGTTTTAATGGAGTTTCACTTGTTAACCTGGGAGATACTCAGTTCTTAGGTCCCCAGCAGGCATTGCCCTCTGCAGTGGTTATACTCCAGGCAGCCAGCTAGGAGCTTCTCTCATCCTGCTTAACAAAGGGGGGTAAAGTTCATCGCAGTTCCTTAAAACAGAGTGGGAAAGAATATCAGGCTTACTTTCTTTGTTACCCATTTTCACGTCCAATATACTTATGTTTTTACCACAGAAATCACAGAACAAAACACACAAAACAAACAAGAAAAACATATAGAACACAGAACAAAACACAAAATACAGAAACCCGAACTTGAAACAAAAAACATAGGAGCAATGCAACGTCTTGCTAAAGCTCCGAAGTAGGACCACGTACATGCCAGTCATCACATCTCTACCATTCCAGATGAATTCCCTACAGAACAGAACAGAGGACAGAACGATTCTCATTACTGTACCGAAAACGAGTATATGTGAGCCTCCCCAGGACACCTCTATGTCATCAGAACAGATCTCCGTTAAACGGATATCAGATGTTATAAAGGTGCCACTTAATTTTTGAGGCCTCCTCCACCAGGTGATTGCTAATAGTTTTAGTGCGGTGGTTCACCGCAGTGCTCCTGGGACCTAACTCTCACTCCATGACCTTGGAACAGCTCAAGATGTGCACCCACTAGAGTGGCTCTCCAGCCCGGAACCCTGAAGGGAAGGCCAGATTCAGGTTTTCCAGCAGTCTGGTCTTGTGATCTGGTCGGCAGGGTCATCTTGCTGGGGAACTCAAAAAAATTAGATGAGGACACAAAAAAAGAACACTGACTCCAACTAAAATCAAATTGAGGCAAGCTTGTTATGTCAACCAGCTGGGCTGCCTCTCCATCCCAAAACGGCAGGAACAAGACAGCAACCCTGCCTTTCCTACAGCACAGCTATATAGCCCAGAAAGTTACACAAAATGGGGGTTACAGATAACAGAACTTTGACAAGCATCACAAAAATGGTAGTTCATTTATTTATTTATTTATTTATTTTTTGGTGGCCCCAATATCAGAAATTATGAGGACAAATAGAGCCTCAGAGAGGGTCGTTGTCTGGCCAGGGAAGGCCAAAATTTATGATGTGTCACTAAAGTTTCAGCGAGGGCTGCTATCTGGTCAGAGAGTCAAGCATGGGTGAATTCAAGGCAAGGGCAGGCATTCCAAGCAGGTTCAGAATTTGCAGTTATTTATAGTAAAGCCAAAATTAACTTTTTATGGCTTTGTGGCAAGATGGCTCCCAATTTTAATAAAAGATCAGGTTGGGTCTATCAACCCGTGTCCCTTACTTTTGGAAACTACCCTACCACCTCCAAGGTTGTGAACTCCTGAGCATTTTCCAGTACAGATATGTATTCACAGATTTTCTAACTCTTCTACTCTAATTGTGTCTTACTTGGGGCAAAGATAATTTCAAGGTATTGTGCTGGATGAGAGTGGAAAAATTTTTGTGCAGCACATATTTGCATACACATTGGATTCATTATCTAATTTTCCATTCAAAATACTGAATCCATGACACTAACCAAAACCAGACTAGACTCTGACTACTAATCCTAATATGATCGAGAAAAACAACCCAAAGAGAATAGAAATAGAAGCAGTTCAGAGTAGGCATGGTGTATAGTTAGACTTGCCTTTTGCCTGATAAAGTGTTGGTGTTATAAATCTAGTCAATTTTTAATTGAAATAGTTCTCCATGTGTTTTTAAAGTTAACAAATATGTGAATTCCTGTCTCCCTTTCTCTGAAGCCTATTCAGCACATGTATTTTTTGGGTTCACATATAGAATCCTACATGGTATCACACATACATTCTTATGAGGTGGCTGACTTGGCAGATACAAATCGTAAAAAGAGATCACTCCTCCTAAACACTGTTTTAACAGAAAATCCAATCTATGGGTTTGCTTCCTAGTTGAACAACATTATACATAAATACAAGTTCAGTAAAATAAATACTTTTGTATCTTTGAGAGATATATATTTCATGATGAATTTCGATTGGCATATTTTTGCTAATTTTTAATGTTCCTGTGTGTGTTTTGTGTGTGAGTGTGTGTGTGTATATGTATATATATATATATACATATACACACACTCTCCAGATTTTTCAAAATATGAAATATATATGCCTTATTATACACTCCCCACATTCATTCATGTTCATGTATGTGGATTTATAATAAACTTTTCACAAGATTATTCTCAAAAATATTCATCCACCTGAAATACATATTTGTCTCCTAGTACTGAAAAATAACTTTAGTGAATGGTGCACACAAATCCTAATATTTCTACAGTATCTTACCCAGTTTAACATTAATGCAAGTAGATTCCTAGGTGACAAGTTGTGTATTTTGACGTTCATTTTTATGCAACACTAGTACATTACTATTTCTTCAGTTTATGCACATCATAAGATATATATTTATCCACAAGTTCCTAAATTTATAGACATTTGTTTCACTTTCAATTACTTCCTGCTTCAGAACACATGTATTCCTCCAGGTTTCTTTTTTTTTTTAATTTTTATTGTTGGTTGTTCAAAATATTACATAGTTTTTGATATATCATATTTCACACTTTGATTCAAGTGGGTTATAAACTCCCATTTTTACCCCGCATACAGATTGCAGAAAAACATCAGTTACCCATCCATTGATTTACATATTGCCATACTAGTGTCTGTTGTATTCTGCAGCCTTTCCTCTCCTCTACTATCCCCCTCTTCTTCCCTCCCCTCCCCTCTTCTCTCTCTACCCTCTCTACTGTTATTCATTTCTCTCCCTTGTTTTTTTTCCTCTTTCCCCTCACTTCTTCTTGTATGCAATTTTGTATAACCCTGAGGGTCTCCTTCCATTTCCATGCAATTTCCCTTCTCTCTTCCTTTCCCTCCCACCTCTCATTCCTGTTTAATGTTAATCTTCTCAGGCTCTTTGTCCCTACTCTGTTATTAGTTACTCTCCTTATATCAAAGAAGACATTTGGCATTTGTTTTTCAAGGACTGGCTAGCTTCACTTAGCATAACCTGCTATAATGCCATCCATTTCCCTGCAAATTCTATGATTTTGTCATTTTTTAATGAAGAGTAATACTCCATTTTGTATAAAAGCCACATTTTTTTATCTATTCGTCTATTGAAGGGCATCTAGGCTGGTTCCACAGTCTTGCTATTGTGAATTGTGCTGCTATGAACATCGATGTAGCCGTGTCCCTGTAGCATGCTCTTTTTAGGTCTTTAGGGAATAGACCGAGAAGGTTAACAGCTGGGTCAAACGGTGGTTCCATTCCCAGCTTTCTAAGAAATCTCCATACTGCTTTCCAAATTTGCTGCACTAATTTGCACTCCCACCAGCAATGTACAAGTGGACCCTTTTCCTCACGTCATCACTAGCACTTGTTGTTGTTTGCCTTCATAATGGCTGCCAATCTTACTGGAGCAAGATGATATCTTAGGGTGGTTTTGATTTGTATTTCTCTGACTGCTAGAGATGGTGAGCATTTATTCATGTACATGTTGATTGATTGAATGTCATCCTCTGAGAAGTGTCTGTTCAGGTCCTTGGCCCATTTGTTGATTGGGTTATTTGTTATCTAATTGTCTAATTTTTTGAGTTCTTTGTATACTCTGGATATTAGGGCTCGATCTGAAGTTTGAGGAGTAAAGATTTGTTCCCAAGATGTAGGCTACCTATTTACTTCTCTTATTGTTTCTTTTGCTGAGAAAAAAACTTTTTAGTTTGAGTAAGTCCCATTTGTTGAATCTAGTTATTAACTCTTGTGCTATGGGTGTCATATTAAGAAATTTGAATCCCGACCGCACAGTATGTAGATCATAGCCAACTTTTTCTTGTGTCAGACACTGTGTCTCTGATTTGATATCAAGCTCCTTGATCCATTTTGAGTTAACTTTTGTTCATGGCAAGAGAAAGTGATTCAGTTTCATTTTGTTGCATATGGATTTCCAGGTTTCCCAGCAACATTTGTTGAAGCTGCTATCATTTCTCCATTGTGTGCTTTCAGCCTCTTTATCAAATATAAGATAGTTGTAGTTTAGTGGATTGGTTTCTGTGTCCTCTATTCTGTACCATTTGTCCAACCGCCTGTTTTGGTACAGTACCATGCTGATTTTGTTACTATTGCTCTGTTGTATAGTTTGAAGTCTGGTATCACTATACCGCCTGATTCACAGTCTTTTCATGAGACTTCATTCCAAACGCATTATTTTCTATTTCCATAATCACCTTTGAAGCAAAACTCACATACACGTCATGATCAACCATAACCCTAATATTACCATTAGATGTATAACTGGTTGGAATGAAGGATTGTACATCAATATAGATTTTCTGTATATTTTCAGATATCAATTCAATCCATTATTTAAAGTTGGAAAAAGTTATATTATTTGTTCACAGTATGGTCTATTCATGCATTATGTCTATATTCATAGACACAGGGTACACCTTTTTATACCCCCAATACTTATTTATACATCTTCAAAATATTGCTCCCAGAAATGGTGGAAGAAATACTCATATCACCTGATGTACATATACATTTTATCAAAGTAATATTCTGGACACAATTACAAAGATCACACTTAAGTTTGTACCAAAGCCTAAATGGAAAGTGAGCATGGATCACGAAAAACATCCATGTTCAGGTTGCCTAATGCTCTCAAATGTCAACCCGATTGGTGACTACATATTTGTTTCTTCCTAAGATTATATATTCAACATCAAGCCAGTTGAAAATGTCTAATCCTATCACTCAGTTTATACTTTGCCTGATTTCCTAATGTCTCTATTATTATCTGCTTTCCTTCATATTTTCCCCAGTTCATCATTGTGACTGACTCTTCACATGTGCTCACATTTACACTCACTCTGTACCCAAAACCCTATTGCTAAAGATTTTTTGGACCAAATCCTATATTCACCCTTCCAACTAATTCCTAATCTTACCGACTATCCCTTTTTGAGTGGATGTTCTCTTCGACATTCAATCATCCAAGGTACAAGGAACGCTACCATTGTATATTGATTAATCTGAGACATCTGTGCAGAATATAATTCAAAGCTAAGTATCCCAGTCAAGGGCCCAAAGACCTTCTGGGCTTCAAATTTTACCTAGATTTCTGTATTCATACTTATATTACACTTATATTCCTATGAATATTTCAGGTTCCCAATACCATAATTCATCCCGTAGAATGATTCCTAACACAAATGGAACATGATATTAACCCTAACCATACACTGTTCCCTCAATCTAACTTTATGAAAGAGCAGGGACAGAGTTGGTCTTACAATACAGGAATTTAGAGGATCCTCCACCTGCTGAGAACCTCAAAGGTCAACAAAGAAATGATCCCTGGAGAAGATATAGGCAGCTATGAAGGACCTGTGAAAGCAAAAGTCATATTCCATGGCAAACAACTTGGTCAGATGAAGGGATGTGTCTGAATCAACATTTCTCTTCTTAATGTATAGAAGATGGACCAAACCAGGCTTGAACTCTGGTGTGATTCCCCTTACAGACTGAGTTCTGGAACTGACATCAGAAAAATATTGCCATTAATTGTGTTAGGATTTTAGGAGGCAACGCATGAGAGTCGCCCTTGGAAAGAAAACTGAGATCTAGGAACAGGGTGGCTTTCCACAGAGCACTGGGAATCTCAGCCAGAATATCACATGATTTTATTTTGAAAGACGTGGCAGCCATAGTTGACAGTCAAAACACACATGGACCTCACATTGTAGACTGCAATAGGCCTGGCTTCATGTGACCTATTGGCCACTTTTTGGGAAGCCTTGACTGTGAGAGTTCTCCAGAGTTTTCATTGAAATGAGCTTCCCCACCATTTAATGGTTCCTGAATGAATTGTAACCCACAGTGCCTTCAACATCTTCCTTGAAAAACGGCTAGATAAATTCCATGAAATTTTTGAAATTCCCAAGACCAGGTGGCACTGGAGAACCTTTGGATGTCCTGTTGCTGATCATGAGTGTACCAGACAGTGCCTTGATTTACTGGGTTTCATGAAAATGGTGTAGAACAGATTTGCCAGTAAGTTGGAGCCTGCTGATTAGTGGGCCTAGAGCAGTGGTGTGCAGGTGTGTGATAATACATCTGTTGTGGGGCCATGTGGATCTGCCATTAGCTTCCAAATGGCTTGTGATTGACATGGTGTAGCCAACAGAAGCTTATTTGTAAATGCATCTTGTTATATGGAGAGATTTCAGGGCAATGTTCAGAATCATGTTGCTATGTATAAGGGGGCAAGCTCTGTGGGATATTAGCCTGGTTGATGCATTCCCCTGCAGACCCTGACCCAACACACGTGACAGAACCCGCTCCAGCACTGTGTCCCAGTTTAACTCCTTGTATTTTGTGGAGCAAATATGAAATTCCCAATGCAGCAGGAAGAAAAACCACGAAAAGTGGAGGACGAAAAAATGGCTTCACTGTCCACACGGGGAGACACTTAGCCCACAGTGGCCACATTTTACCAACAAAGAGCGAATTCAGCACTGCTGCCTCATGTTCATTGGAAAAGAAGAAACCATGTCCTCCAGGTCACATAGATGCAGACGCAGCTTTGATGGTCTCATTAGAAAAGAATCTAAAGCTCCTGACAACAATATATATTTCAAGTGTCAAACCTCAGAGGCAGTTCCTCAAGAAGTCTTTAGGCCGAAAGAGCTCCATGTTTGTGGAATGTTTACCCTGTCCCTTACTTTTGGAAACTATTCTACCACATCCAATGTTGTGAAACCCTGAGCATTTTCCATTCCATATATATATATTAACAGATTTTTTTCCTCTTCTCCTCTATTTGTGTGTTATTTGGGGCAAAAGTAATGTCAAGGCATTATTCTGGATGAGAGTGGGAAGATTGTTTTGTAGCACATATTTGCATACACATTGGATTCATTTTCCTATTTTCCATTCGAAATACTGCATCCCTGACACTAATCCATATGCTACTAGACTCTGACTACTAATCCTAATATGATAAGGAAAACACCAAAACAGAATAGAAATAAAAAATTTCAAAAGAGGCATGGAGTATAGTTGGACTTGCCTTTTGCAGGATAAAAGGCAGCTGTAAAAAATCTAGTAAATTTTTAATTGAAATAGTTCTCCATGTGTTTTAAAGTTAACAAATATGTGAATTTCTGTCTCCCTTTCTCTGTACCCTCTTCAGCACGTGTATTTTTATATGCACATATAGAATCCTACCTGGTATAACACGTACATATTTGTGAGGTGGCTGACTTGGCAAATACAAGTTGTGAGAAGAGATCACTCAGCAGAAACACTGTTGGAAGTGAAAATTCACCCTATGTGTGAGCTTCCTAAGAGATCAAGATTATACATAAATCCATGTTCAGTAAAATAAATATTTTTTCATCAGTGGATGATATATATTTCATGATGAATTTCGATTGGAATATATATTGCTAATTGTTAATGTCTCAGTGGTTTTATATATATATATACACACACACACTCTCCAAACTATTCAAAATATGAAATATATGATCTACATATACATTTCATCACAGAAATATTCTGGACAAAAAATGCAAAAGACACAATATGATGGTATCAAAGCCTAAATGGAAAGTGAACATGGATTACTAAAAACATCCATGTCCAGGTTCCCTAATGCTCTCAAATGTCAATCATATTGGTGACTACATATTTGTTGCTTCCTAAGATTATATATTCAAACTCAACCCTGTTGAAAATGTCTAGTCCTATGATTGACTTTATACCTTACCTGATTTCCTAATCTCTCTAATGATATCTGCTTTCCTACATATTTTTCCAAGTTCACCATTGTTACTGACACTTCACATGTGCTGACATTGACATTCACTCTCTAAACAAAACCCTATTGTTAAAGAACTTTTATTCCAAATCCTATACACACTCTTCTTCCTAAAACTTCCAACTATCTTCCTATTCCTACCTACTATCCCTTTTTGACTAGATGTTCTCTTCAACATTCAATCGTCCAAGGTACAAGGTCCTATGCCATTGTATATCGATTTATCTGAGATATCTTAGTAGAATGTAATTCAAAGTAAAGTATCCCAATCAAGGGCCCAATGCCCTTCTGGGCTTCAAATCTTACTTAGATTTCTGTTTTCATACATATATTTCACCTCTATATTTTTATAAATCTTAAAGGTTACCAATATTATAATTCATCCAGCAGAATGACTCTTTACCCAAATCAAAAATGTTATTAACCCTAACCATACACAGTTCCCTCAATCTAACTTTACGGAGCAGGGACAGAGTTGGTCTTAAAATACAGGAATGTAGGTGGTCTTCCTCCAGCTGAGAACCTCAAAGGTCCATGAATAAATGATCCCTGAAGAAGATGTAGGCAGATATGAAGGACCTGAGTGAGCAAAAGTCATCATTCATGGCAAAAACCTGGTCAGGATAAAGGGTAGTGTCTGAATAAGCCCCTCTTTTCTTAATGTAGAGAAGATGGACAAAACCAGGCCTGTGTGGAGAGCTGTTCCCGGGTGCCTATGGTTGATATTGCATTCTAACTTGTGAAAGTGTCACAGGAAGTAGGGGCAGCCTCCATCTCATGGGACCATTGGAAGCAACTATTTGGACAAAGTGGTTGCCAAGGTAGTGGCCTCATTCAGTTTCTGAAGAAAGTGACCTCACCACACTTCCTTGTTGATGGAACTCTCTGAACATGGGATCCAGGAAGCCAGGCACCCAGAGCCAGTCCCAGTCCCAGTCCCAGTCCCAGTGGTCTCACTTGTTTGGATTTAGCATGGACAGATTCACTCTTTCTTGGTACCTACTGATGTGAGGATGGCCAAATGTGAGAAAAGCTCTGAAGAGGGGTCTTTTCTGAGAAAGCAGGTAGTGGCTCACCGCTGACTCTTGACAACTTCACAGAGTTGGACAAGGAGATCAGTTCTGAGACAGAACAGGTCATTTCACGGGAACATAGTGTGGCCCACCAGTCAGAGGACACTCCAGATTGTCATAGACCTAGTTGCAGGAAGTAGGTGACTTTGAGGGTGTGGGTGTGAGTTTGCGGATTTTGTCTCATGTTCTGAGAATAGGTAGGAATGGCGGTTTGTTGGGTTTGGAGTGAATAACTTCTGTTCATGTATGTGGATTTATAATCAACTTTTAACAAGATTATACTCAGAAATATTCATTCACCTGAAATACATATTTGTTTCCTAGTACTGAAAACTAACTTCAGTGAATGGTGCATATAACTCCTAATATTTCTACAGTAACTGACCCAGTTTAACATCAATGCAAGTAGATTCTTATGGGACATGATATGTGTTTTGGAGTTTGTTTTAATTCAACACTGGTACTTTACTATTTCTTAAGTTTATGCACATTACAGTATATATATTTCATTCACAAGTTCACAAATTTATAAGCATTTATTTCACTTTCAATCACTTCCTGCTTCAGAAAACATGTATTCCTCCATGTTTCTTGACTGGTCTTTTCATGAGACTTCTTTCAAAACACATTATTTTTGATTTTCATAATCATTTTGAAGCAAAACTCACACATTCTTCATGAAAAGCCATAACCCTAATATTACAATTAGACGTATAACTAGTTGTTATGAATGATTCTATATCAAAATATGATTTCTTATATATTTTCAGTTATCAATTCAATCCATTATTTAAAGTGGAAGCAGTTATATTATTTATTAACTGTATGGTCTATTAATGCATTATCTCTCTATTCATAGACAAGGGGTACACCTATTTTACCTTAGATACTAATTTATACATCTTCAAAATATTCCTAAAAGAAATGGTGGAAGAAATACTCATGTCACCAGATCTACATATACATTTTATCACAGTAATATTCTAGACAAAAAAAAAATCACCCTTAAGATTGTACCAAAGCCTAAATGGAAAGTGAGCATGGATTACATAAACTTCCATGTCCAGGTTGCCTAATGCTCTCAAATATCAATCCTATTGGTGACTACATATTTGTTTCTTCCTAAGATTATATATTCAACCTCATGCCTGTTGAAAATGTCTAATCCTATCACTCATTTTATACTTTACCTGATTTAGTAATGTCTCTATTTATATCTGCTATCCTACATATTTCCCCGGTTCATCATTGTGACTTACACTTCATGTGTGCTGAAATTTACATTCACTCTCTAACCGAAACCCTATTGCTTAAGAAGTTTTGGTCTAAATCCTATACTCACTCTTCTTTCTAAACCTACCGACCATCTTCCTAATTCTACCTACTATCCCATTTTGAGTGGATGTTCTCTTTGACATTCAATCATCAAATGTACAAGGTCCTATGCCATTGTTCATCGATTTATCTGAGACATTTGTGCAGAACATAATTCAAAGCTAAGCATACCAATTAAGGGTGCAATGCCCTTCTGGGCTTCATATCTTCCCTGGATTTCTGTTTTTATACTTATATTTCACCTATATATTCTTGTAAATATTATAGTTTCCCAATACCATTATTCATCGTGCAGAAAGATTCCTAACCCAAATTGAACATGTTATTAACCCTAACCATACACTGTTCCGTCAATCTAACTTTACAGAAGAGCAGCGACAGAGTTGGTCTTACAATACATGAATGTAGGTGATCTTCCACCTGTTGAGAACGTCAAAGGTCCATGCAGAAAGGATGCCTTGAGAAGATGTGGGCAGCTATGAAAACTTGAGAGAGAAAAGTCATATTCTATGGCAAACAACCTGGTCAGCATGAAGGGATGTGTATGCATCCACCTCTCTCTTCTTAATGTAGAGAAGATGGTCCAAACCAGTCCTAGGTGGAGAGCTGTTCCCGGGTGCCCATGGTTTATATACCATTCTAACTTGTGAAAATGTCATAGGAAGTAGGGGCAGCCTCCATATAATGGGACACTTGAAAGCAACTGTTAGGACAAAGTGGTTGCCAAGGAAGTGACCTCATTCAGTTCCTGAAGCATTGACCTACCTCACTTACTTCGTGATGGAACTCTCTGAACTTGGGATCCAGGATGCCAGGCACCCGGAGCCACTCAAGTCTCAGGCCCAGGGGTTTAACTTGTTTGGATTTACAAAGGAGAGTGTTAGTCTTTCTTGGTACCTTAAGATATGAGGATGGCCAAATACCAGGAGAGCTCTGAATAGGGGCCTTTCCTGAGAAAGCAGGTAGTGGTTGGCCACAGGCTCCTGAAAACTTCACAGAGTTGGGAAAGAAGAGCAGATCTGAGACAAGACAGGCCATTTCGGGGGAACATACTGTTGCCCACCAGTCAGAGGAAACTCTGGATAGTCACAGAGTTTAATGGGGGAAGGATGTGCCTTCGTGGGTGTGGGTGTGTTTTTGTGGTTTTGTCTCATGATCTGAGAATAGGTAGGAAAGGCGTTTTTTTCTTTGATTTGTAGTGGACTGCTTCTAGTAAGACGTTTGACAAGGCGAGTGTTTCTATGTCTGTGTATGCTACTGTGTCCGTGGTTGTAGACATTAGAAAAGAGAATGCAACAATTGATGTGTCCTGTATAGTAGAAAGCTTCCCAGCATTCATCCTGCCCAATTTATGAATGGACTGCCGCTTGCCTTAAAAATGGGAAACACCTGCTAACTTCCTAAGTTCCTGTTTTCTTCCTGAATTCTCGTCACTCTCCAGAATAGACTCATGGTTTTTGTCCAAAATATGTACCACCTCCAAGCTCTGTGACATGTCCATGTACTGGATAGCTGGAGGGAATGGCGAGCATCTCAGAAAACTCAGATATCAGTGTGACCAGGAAAGTCTCAGTGGAGAAACCATGCTTTGGACTTTTTCTTACCTATTGTTCTGTTGCCCTGAATGTCAGGAAGGTCTTTGCCTCAGGCCACCCCTTTGTGAACCCTGAAGAAAACAGTTTTCAAATGTAAATGAATGGGCATCACCTGTGGCTCTTTGCTTAATTGCTTTGGAAAAGGATGTGTCTGAATCAGCCTCTTGGCCCTGTGTGAGGCTGTGGCTTAGATTCTCAGCACCTGATTAATCCAAAGACAGATCCCATGTGTGCATCCAAAACTAAAATTGCCAAAAGAGCAGTTATTGTGAATGAAGTCTCTTGACTTCATTTCTAAGGTTCCTGAGGCCCATCAAGTGAGAATAGGCATCCTTTGGGTAAAATGAGTTCTTCAAAGCCCTGCGGAGGCTAGCCCAGAGGTTTTTGGTTTGTCTCATGACTCCCAATCATATAAAGAATCTATACCTGACATTCAGTAGGCCTCAAATTGGAGATGCAGAGCAGTATTAACAGCAGGCCTATTTGATCACTCCTGGTTCACAAGAAGGGTTTCCAGGCCACCCGGACTTTAGGCAAATGAGCGGCAAGGGAGCTTATTTTTCACACCGTCTTGGGCTGCACCCCTCATGGAAAACTCCAGCCAGAAGTTATGATGAGTGTCTATATGTAAGAAGATGAGGGCCCTGTGGGTGTGTTTTGGTTTTCATTGTGGTCATTTTTGTGACGGTTGGAAGAGATGACTGGGCCTACCTGGGCTTTAACTCTGGTGTGATCCCTCTTAGAGACTGAGTTCTGGAACTGACCTCAGAGAAGTACTGCCATGAAATGTGTTGGGATTTTAGAAGGCCACGCCTCAGAATCGCCCTTGGAAACTGAGATAGAGGTCCAGGGAGGCTTTCCACTGGGCACTGGGAATCTCAGCCAGGATATCATATGATTTTATTCTTAAAGACTTGGCAGCCAAAGTTGAGAGTCTAAACACACATGGACCTCACATTGTAGACCTCAGTGATCCTGGCTTCATGTGAACTTTTGGCCACTCTTTGGGAAGCTTGCCTGTGAGTGTTCTCCAGAGATTTCATTGAAATGAGCTTCCTCACCATATAATGTTTCCTGCATGAATTGAAACCCACAGTAACTCCAACTTCATCCTTCAAAAATGGCTAAATAAATACCATCAAATTTCTGAAATTCCCAGACCAGGTGGCACTGGAGAACCTTTGGATATCCTGTTGCTGATCATGAGTGAAAGAATTCCCCACACAAAGACACTTCGCTAGGAGAATTCCAATTTTATTGCAAAAAGCTGTGTGCTTACATAGAACTAAAGGGGTGATGGTAGGGCTTAGATAAATGGCAGGGCACCAATTTATTGGCAAGTTCTTTCAGATATCAGCTCCGGAGCCAAGGAATTAGTTCTCATTGGGGCTAAGGTTCCCCGCCAGAGAGATTTGAAATTGGCGCCGACGGGAGAGTTCACACGGGCGGGAACTTTTTGCATCACTGCAGAAAAGAGGAAGGTAGGAAGAAAAAGTCCTTAGGCACCATGTTGGGGTTTTTACTCTGGGGAATGGCTGCCGTTTATACTTTTCCCAACATTCCTCCCTTTTTGTTTTCTTAGGAAGTGTGGCGTCGTTGGTCAGATCCGGCTGCTTCTTGCTGTTTGGGGGCGCTGTGGGGCCTAGAATGGGAAGTGGAGGAATTCTCGGGGGGCAGGTCTGGGGATATCATGGCAGCCAGAAAGAAAACCCAGTGGCTACAGACAGCTACTTCCATAGGGGTGAAGTCTATGAAAGTTCCCTGAAGCCTCAAGTTGTCGATGGCATTGAACC
Organism: Callospermophilus lateralis; assembly: GCF_048772815.1. NCBI lineage: Eukaryota > Metazoa > Chordata > Mammalia > Rodentia > Sciuridae > Callospermophilus > Callospermophilus lateralis. The sequence continues at coordinate 1,572,901 of NW_027512885.1, read as the reverse complement.
AGTCCTGGATGGAGGAGTTTGTTGGTATCAGTCACTGGTCCTGTTTCAGAGACTCTGGGAAATACTGGAAGCGTTGCCTGGACATGGCATCACCAGCACCTGAAGAAGATCAGAGCGAATAAAAACAGAATTAAGATAAAAATTAAAGCAAAGTTCAATTTTTGGCAGAAGTACCATGTTGGGGGACTGACAGAGAAGAGGCCAAGGGCCATGAGGAAACTTAGAAGGACATAAAGACTCATTAATCCAGGATGGCAGATTAAAAGTTTCTCCGAGCTCGTTGTCTCTCGCTGTCTGATGTCCGTTGCATTCCATCGTGCCTGGTAGTTAGCTTCAGCACTGAGTGAACTGTTCTCTTGGAGATGTTGGGGGTTCATCAGTCATCAGAGGCTGCTAGTGCCTAAGCAAAAGCTGGTTGAATGTTTGATTAGAATTTTTTTTTTCAGTTGGGTTTGAAGGCACTTCATTATGCAGGGCAAGAGAGCACAAAAAAGGAGCATCCCAATAAGGGGCCCCAAGATTGGTAGTAAGTACATGGCAAGAAAGGATTGGAAGCAATTGGGTTGATAATTCCTGCAATTTAACAACATTTTTTTCTATTAGGCCAGATTCATTAACATAATGACAACACTCCTCTCTGAGGAACAGGCATGTTCCCCCTTTTTCTGCAATGAGAAGATCAATTGCCCTTCGGTTCTGTAAAGCCAGTTGTGCCAATGAAGTAACCGTCACTGCAAGGAGCCCAGAAACTGAGCAGTGTTATCAAGTGCTTCCTGCAGTTTTTGTTGCAGGTCATTGGATGCCCATAGAGCATGACCTATAGCTTCACCAGAGAGTTCGAGACTCGCCGCTGAGGTTGTTAATGTGAGGCCTACCAGAACCGGCAGAAAGACTGCCCTAAGGGTGCAGGAAGGTAGGGCCACCTGTCGGAATTCGATGGGAGTATACAAAGACAGCTGAGGAACTACCGTAACCAAGAAACAGATGCCAGAGACATTGATCGTTGAGGTACTTATAGACCCGTTACACCAGAGAAAATGTCCAGGTTTCATAAATCAGGGCTCGATGGGGTGCTAAAGCTCAAGGAACAAATGGGTAAAGAATTCATTATTGTCAGATGGAAACAGATGAAAGGAAATAAAGTATTGGTGGAACAACTTTCCCATAGTGGGATACGTGTCACATGTAGGGGTTTTCCTTTCTTAGAGAAATTGTAGGTTTTTGCTGAAATATTTCCTGCCGCTAATGGGACCGCTGCTAGAAATGGACGACTAAGTGAAGCACAGAGAAAGAACTGAGAAGTAGGCACAGAAAGAGGGGTGGAGTTTAATAATCAAAGAGTTTGGTGTAGCAAATTGAGCCATGTGGGAGGGGGACCTGAGGGGGTTGAAGGCTCTGAATCCTCTTTAAATGAGCTATGGATAAGATCTCGAAGTTTTGATTCTGACTCCTTAATGTGTTCGACTACCTGGATGGTTGCCTTAGGTGGCGTAATCAGGGTGCGGCCAACAGTCATCCACATTGTGGTTCTGGCTGAGGTTGTCCGAGCATAGACAGCAAACTCAACATAGTCCCAACGTTTGGCCTTGGGGTCAGGTATATCTAAAGTATACCATCCATTGTTATTGGATGAAGAGCCTTTATGCCACTTTAGGTAACTAGAAGTCCACCCTTCATGGTAACCAAGTGAGTGGTAAGAATAGCTACCACGTTCATGATGGAACCTGCATGACTTATAGGGGCACCCATTATATATCTCAGGCCACCAATGACAATAGTCTTTGGTTTGATGAAAAAGGAAGCAAATGAAAGGCCAGTTCCAGCTACCAGGGACGAAGGTCCTTGAAGGTGACAATTTTAGGGAAATAGATGTGCAGTTGTGGATGAAGCAAGCAGTTGCATCCACTGCGTGGACATTCTGCATGCCATGTTCTGAGTATCATTCCCAAAGAGTGAAAAAATACATTGTAGCAGAGGAGGGTAGATACCAGTCCTGACAGAGCACAGAAAATAAGCAGAGCACAAAAAACAAGCAGTTAGAGAAGACTAGGGTGTTGGGAGAGCTCATTGTGCCTTCTTTAAGAGGAATTGTTCTGCGGGGAACACCGTGTTAGCCGCAACTTAAATGGGTGAGATGGGAGTGGAGAGCAGGAGTAAAGGGGAGGTTCAGGAGGTGATTCTTGGAGTTCCTCTGGGGTGGTCCTGTCGTCATCAGGTGGGCCTCTTGGTGATATGACTTCAACCTAGATATGTGAATCCAAGGGGTGAGACAGTTGTCTGATAAGGAGAGTTAGGTGGAGTTGGGGGTACAGAGAATGACAGGATAGGGGCCTTCCCATTTTGGGGCAAGAGGCCCATTCTCCTCTGGGGTATTATAATAGACTAGACTCCCAGCTGTTAAGGGAGGAGTGTTTGGAGCGGGGACTGGGTCCAGAAGAAGCCAGTCCTGATATTTCCAGAGTTCCGAGCGAAGATAAAACAAGAGAGGCAAAGACAAATCTTGGGTGAGAGGTCCTTGTGAAATGACCAACCCAGGGGGGATAAGAGGTCTTGAATACCTTATCTCAAAGGGAGACAGTAAAGATGGTTTCTTAGGTAGAGCTCTGATTCGAAACAAATCCAAGGGAAGGAGTTTGACCCAGTCTAAGTTTAATTCCATTGTCAATTTGGTAAGGACTTCCTTTAGAGTACGATTTACCCTTTCCACTTTCCCTGAAGCCTGAAGGTGATATGGACAGTGAAAATGTCACTTGAAGGAGAGGGCTTGAGAGACCTTTTGTGTGATCCTAGAAATAATCTCAGGGCCATTGTCAGATTGTAGGAAAGTGGGCATTCCAAACCTGGGGATGATGACTGTCAGAAAGATTGAAGCTACAGTGGAAGCCTTTTATTGGAAATGGGAAATGCCTGAACCCAACCAGAGAAAGTGTCCACAAAGACAAGGAGGTATTTAGTGTGCCATACTTTGGGCATGTTGGTGAAGTGTACCTGCCAGTCAGCAGTGGGAATGTGTCCCCGGGCTTGGTGGGAAGGGAAAGGTTTGGGCCTTAAAAAAGTATGAGGGTTGGTCCGCTGACAGATCTGACAATTAGAGGCTATATTCTGTAGCATGGCTTTGTCAGAGGGGGTGAGGGAGAAGAAGCTCTGTAAAAAGAGGGTCAAAGACTGAGAATCGGAATGGAATAGAGTATAAAGGAACTTGAAAAGATCCTTGTTCTTACTGGAAGAAGTAGGGGCTTCAGATGAGATGTCTAAAGTGGCCATTATATGTCCCCCAATGGGGGCAATAACTGGAAGTGGTGGCAGCCATTCGTGCCGCCTGGTCAGCTTTGGCATTGCTCTCAGTGATAAGAGAGCGGTCCTTCTGATGGGACCTACAATGGACAACTCCCAACTGGGTGGGAAAGTGGGAGGCCTCTATCAGATTGCTTATAAGAGCCGAATTAGTGATCACATTACCTTTGGTGGTAAGTAGTCCTCGCTCCTTTCATATTGCAGCATGGGAAAATAAGATATGGAAGACATATTTTGAGTCAGTATAAAGGGTGAGGGATTTGCCTTGTGCTAGAAGGCAGGCACGAGTGGCTGCTATGAGTTCAGTCTGCTGGTTGGTAGTTCCTGAAGGTAGAGCTTTGGCCTCTATAATCTCAGTGGCTGAAACTACAGTGTATCCAGAGTAATGAGTGCCATTCTGCCTAAAGAAACTGCCGTCAGTGAACCAGATAAGGTCAGGCTTGGTGAGTGGTCCCTCAGAAATTGAAGAATGACAGGGAAGGAAATCATCTAACGTTTCCAAGCAATTATGAATTGTTGTGTTAGACGTGGGAGTCATTGGGAGCAGTGAGGCAGGGTTCAGTGCAGAGCATGGGAGGAAAGTAATATTAGGGTTTTCCAGAAATGAAGTGAGGAGCGACAGAACTCTGGATGGAGGAAGGGTTTGAAGGCCCTTATAAGCTAAAAGATCCTTCAAGTGATGTGGGGAGTGAATAGTTCAAGGGGCCCCAAAAGTCAGCTTAGAGGCTTCTTTGTGTAAAATTTGTTCAGCAGCCAGAGCTTTTAAGCAAGGGGCCTACCCACAGATTGTATGGTCTACTTTATTGGACATATATGCCAGAGGTGCATATGTAGGCCCATAGTTTTGACCTAAGACCCCAAATGCTTGCTCCCCTTTTTCATGGACATATAGATGAAATGGTCTTGAAATATCAGGAAGGTGCAAGGCAGGTGCCTTTAAGAGGAGTTGCTGAAGCCTGCAGAAGTGGTAGTTAGGGGAGGAGGCAAGAGATTCACTAGGGGGTCCCTTTGCTAGGTCATACAGGTTTTTGGCTAGAAGAGAATAATTTGGGATCCAGGCCCTAAAATAAATGCTAGTCCTAGGAATGATAGTATTTCGGCTTTCGTATGGGGCACTGGAAGATCAGAAAGGAGTTGCCTCCTATCCAGTGTTATTTCCTTTTTCCTAGGTGTAAGGCAAAAAACAAGATAGATGAGAAAAAACTGGAAAACATGGGCCTTGTGGGGAGACACCCTATATCCCTTGTATGCTAGGAAATTAAGAAGCTGGGCAGTGTGGGATTGAGAGTGTTCCCAAGAGGGACTACATAGAAGAAGGTCATCGACATATTGAAGGAGAGTAGAGTCAGGACAGGTCGGGTGAAAGGATGTGAGGTCCTGGGCAAGAACTTGGCCAAAGAGATGGGGCCTATCCCTGAATCCCTGTGGGAGGACAGTCCAGGTAAGCTGACGAGAATGGCGGGTGTGAGGGTCAGTCCACGTAAAAGCAAAGATATCCTGAGATTCTGATGACAAGGGTATAGAAAAGAATGCATCTTTGAAATCTAGGATCAAGAAGTGGGTAGTAGTGGCATGGATCTGAGAGAGGCAGGGGTAAGGGTTGGGCACTAGCGGGTGGATGGGGACCACAGAGGAGTTGACAAGGTGAAGGTCTTGAACCAGCCTGTAGGACCCGTTAGGTTTCTTAACTGCCAGAATGGGGGGTGTTGAAAGGAGATTGTGTAGGCCTAAGATACCCCTTTCATAATAAATCCTGGATGATGGGTTCTAATCCGAGGAAGGCTGTGGTTGTGAGTAGATATTGTGGTTGACTAATATATCTTGAAGGGTCGTGTAAGACAATATGAATAGGACTTCATTTAGCCATAGAGGGTGTAGTTGTGTCCCAAACCTCAGGGTTAACTGGTTTAGATAGTCGTGGGAGACTGCATGAAGGAGGTGTATTTGCCCCTAGGAACATCATGAGGAAATGAGAGGTAGAATAATGTGGGGTGATATGTGAATGGTGACTTTTAATAGTGAGAGTATGTCATTAAGACATGACGGCCATCTGGGGTTTCTGGGTCGAGTTTTGTGTACTGTTGAAGGGCCTTGGTTAGTCTATCCTGGAAATCTGAAGGTGTTTCCTCCTTCCTTTGAATGACCTCCTGCACCTTTTGAAAGTTAACAGCCTTGCAGGTGGCCTTTTTCAGCCCCGCCAAGAGACAGGATGTAAAAAGGTCACGAAACTGTAAGCCTTCACGGGTCTTGTAATCCCATAGGCGATCCTGCTCTGGGACAGCATGAGGGCCTGTGGGGTGGGTAGGGTTGGTCCTATGATTTTCATCAGCATGGGCTTGGGCTAGCTCCCAGACTCATTGCCTTTCCTTGGGGAGAAGTGTATTGGCCAAGAGCATGTAGATGTCATGATGAGTGAGGCTACATACTTGCAGGACCCATTGAAACTCCCGAATGTAAGTGGTGGGGTCAGTGGTGAAAGAGCCTAACTTCCTCTCTAGCTGAGTAATGTCCGACATGGAAAACGGAACGTGGACTCTGATGACACCCTCGGGACCAGCTACCTCACGAAGGGGTGCAATTGTCTTGGGGGTGGGAAGGAGTCCCTTAGACCTGGTAACAGGAGGACTGAAAGAGGAAGGCGGTGAACAGGAAGGAGAGGGAGAGGAAGGGAGTGTCTCTGTGGAGGAGGAGGAGGTGGAGCAGGCAGAAGAGGGCGGAGGAAAGAGGGATGAAACGGAAGGCGGAGGATCCATGGAATTAGGCAGAGGAAGAGGAAGGTATAGCGGGAGAGAAGGGGCAGATGGGGCTGGGGGGTAAGGTGGGGGTTCATCTGCTTGGTCGAATGAGGAAGAATCTGTGAAGTCAGGAATAGAAGTAGGGGAAGAGAGGGGTTTTCAAGTAAAGAGGACCTGAGAGGGAGGGCAAAAGGAGCAGAGAGCAGGGTGCTGTGTGTGAAGGCTAAAATCTTAAATGCAGGGAATCTCCCTCCACTTTTTCAGATGCTGGCAGTAGTTAAAAAGGTCCCGGAAGAGGTTTGGATCTAAGGAGCCTTCTGGTGGCCAATGATTGCCATTATCCAGTGGATATGTAGGCCAATCATGGGTACAGATTTTGATTAAAAGTTTGGGCTTGATGTCTGGTGTGAGGGAGAGTGTGGCCAGATTTTTTATTAAACATTTGAGAGGTGAGTCTTCAGGTGCAGACTAAGAGGTGCCCATAGTCACAGGGAGAGATGGGAGAGAGAGAGAGAGAGAGAGAGAGAGAGAGAGAGAGAGAGAGAGAGAGAGAGAATAGGAGTAAGCAAGAAAGACAAAGAGAAAACCCGGGCTGGAACGGCTTCCAGGAAGCTCAGGGCAAACGGGGGTCAGGTGGGCGTCCCCAAAATGACAAGCCATCACGAGGAAATACAGAGGGCACTACCTGGTCATCACCAGTGAAGTGCGATCTGTGAAACCAAAAGGAATTGGAGCCAAGGGCAACCTGACGTCAGGAAAGTTTTCAACTGCAGCAGAAGAAGTCAGTAATGAAAACAAAACTCTGGCTCTGACAGAATGCAATTCCAGGCCGGGAGTTCAGTTTTCGCAGAGCAGAGAGGCAGCTTCAGCCAGACACAGCAACCCCACAGGATACAGCAACTCTAGCCGGCAGCAGCAGCGGCAGTGGAGCAGGAAAATCCATAAAGCCTCTCTTGTAAACTCAGAAGCCTCATGCCCCAAAAAGAAACGAAACACCAGAGGGTCCACTGCAACTAGTAAAGGTCTTAGTGGGAGGAATTCCCTCTCCCCTACCAGGCATCTGGAGTGTGCCTGACGATCAATGTCACAAAACCAGTGGCAGCCTGAAGGGAGTTGGCGAGCCGGGGTCAGGGGAGGATTACTTACATCAGATCAGTGGTGAGTGCAGAAAGCTGGCGTCTGAAAAGAGCGGACTAGGGCAGAGTGTCTCGGCGGAGTGGGGGACGGGGCTCTTGTTGGAAAGAGCTCACCCGTATCCTCTCACGGGGCACCAGAATGAAAGAACTCCCCATGCAAAGACACTTCACCAGAAAATTCCAATTTTATTGCAAAAAGCTGTGTGCTTATATATAACTAAGGGGGAGATGGAAGGGCTTAGATAAATGACAGGCAACCCATTTATTGGCAAGTTCTTTCAGATATCACCTCCAAAGCCCAGGAATTTGTTCTCATTGGGGCTAAGGTTCTCCGCCAGCGAGATTTGAAATTGGAGGAGGCGGGAGAGTTCACACGGGCGGGAACTTTTCACGCCACTGCAGGAAAGAAGAAGGTAGGAAGAAAAAGTCCTTAGGCGCCATGTTGGGAATTTTCTCTGGGTTATGGCTGCCGTGTATACTCTTCCCAACAATGAATATACCAGACAGTGCCTTGATTGACTGGTTTTCATAAAAATGGTTTTTAACAGAGATGCCAGAAAGTTGCATCCTGCTGAGTAGTGGGCCTAGAGCAATGGTGGGCAGGTGTGTGATAAAACATCTGTGGGGTGGCCATGTGGATCTGCCATTGGCTTCCAAATGGCTTGTCACTGACATGGTGAAGCCAGCAGACCCTTATATGTAAAGGCATCTTGATATATGGAGAAGTTTCAGGACATTGTTCAGAATCAGGTTGCTATAGTCAAGGAGGCAAGCTATGTGGGATAGAAGTCTTGTTCTTTTATTCTCCTGCAGACCCTGACCCACCACACGTTACAGAACTCCCTCCCGCACTGTGTCCCAGTTGAAAACCTTGCATATCATGAAGCAAATACAAAACTCCCAGTGCAACAGCAAGAAACACCATGAAAATGGAGGATGACCATATGGTTTCACAGTCCACATGGTAGACATTTAGCCCCCAGTGGCCACAGTTTACCTAAAAAGAGAGAATTCAGCACTGCTGACTCATGTTCATTGAAAAAGAAGAAACCATGTCCTCCAGGTCTCATAGATTCAGTCAGAGCTTTGATGGTCTCACTAGAAAGAAAGCTAAAGCTCCTGACAACAACATATGTTTCAAGTGCCCAACCTCACAGGCAGATTCTCAAGAATTCTCTAGGCCAGTAGACCTCCATGTTTGTGGAGTGTTTACCCTGTCCTTTACTTTTGGAAACTCCTCTACCACTTCCAAGGTTTTGAACTCCTGAGCATATTCCATTCCAGATATGTATTCACAGATTTTCTAACTCTTCTCTTCTAATTGTGTCTTACTTAGGGCAAAGGTATTCTCAAGGCATTGTTCTGGATGAGAGTGGGAAGATTTTTGTGTAGCACATATTTACATACACATTGGATTCATTTTCAAATTTTCCATTTGAAATACTGAACCCCTGATACTAACCCATACCGTACTAGACTCTGACTACAAATCCTAATATGATGGAGAAAAATAACCCAAATAGAATAGAAATACAAGCAGTTCACAGGAGGCACGGTGTATATTTGGTCTTGCCTTTTGCATGATATAGGTTAGGAGTTATAAATCTTGTCAATTTTTTGTTGAAATAGTTCTCCATGTGTTTGGAAAGTTAAGAAATATGTGAATTTCTGTTTCCCTTTCTCTGTAGGCTATTCAGCACATGTATTTTCATATGCACATATAGAATCTTACCTGGTATCCCACGTACATTCCTGTGAGGTGGCTAACTTGACAGATACAAAGTGTGAGAAGAGATCACTCCTCCTAAACGCTTTTGGAACTGAAAATTCGAACTGTGAGTGAGCTTCCTAGTTGAACAACATTATACATAAATCCATGTTCAGTAAAATTAATATTTTTGGATCTGTAGATGATATATATTTCACGATGAATTTTGATTGGCATATATATTGCTACTTTTTAATGTCTTTGTTTGTGTTTTGTATATATATATATATATATATATATATATATATATATATATATATACTCTCCAGATTTTTTAAAATATGAAATATATGCATCTTATTATTTACTCCCTACATTTATTCATGTTCATGTATGTGGATTTATAGTAAACTTTTCACAAGATTATTCTCAGAAGTATTCATTCACCTGAAATACATATTTTTTTTCCTAGTTCTGAAAACTAACTTCAGTGACTGTTGCATACAAATCCTAATATTTCTCCAGTAACTGATCCAGGTTAACATTAATGCAAGTAGATTCCTATGGGACATGATGTATATTTTGATGTTAGTTTTTATTCAACACTGGTTCATTACTATTTCTTCAATTTATGCACATCATAGTATATATATTTCATCCAGAAGTTAGTAAATTTGTACGGATTTGTTTCGCTTTCAATCACTTCCTGCTTCAGAACACATGTATTCCTCCATGTTTCTTGACTGGTCTTTTCATGAGACTTCTTCCCAAACACATTATTTTTGATTTCCATAATCACTTTTGAAGCAAAACTCACACACTCTTCATGATAAACCATAACCCTAATATTACTATTAGTTGTATAACTCGTTGGAATGAATGTATGTATATCAATATAAGATTTCCTGTATTTTTTCAGATATCAATTCGATCCATTATTTAAAGTTGGAACTAGTTATATTATTTATTCACAGTATGGTCTACTCATGAATTATCTCTATATTCATAGACACAGAGTACACCTATTTGTACACCCAATACTAATTTTATGTCTTCAAAATATTGCTGCAAGAAATGGTGGAAGAAATACTCATGTCTCCTGATCTATATATTCATTTTATCAAAGTAATATTTTGGACACAAAAAGCAAAGGTCATACTTATGATTGTACCAATGTAAAAGTCATTCTAGCATTGGAGGAAGAGACAACCAAGAGACTGTCTCATGCAACAGCAAAGGGTTTATTCGGGGTCCAGAATGCTGGGGCTCAGACCTAATTTGAATAGAGCCTAGAGCCCTTAGAACATCTTAAGCAGAGCTTACATACTTAACTTGGAGAGGGAAGGGAAGGAAGTTTATTGGTGGTTCAGGGCGAATGGACGGTTTGTGTGCAACTGAGTGAGGGATTACATTCTGCAGTTTGGCATTTGGGGACAGCACATTCTGGGAACAATATTACCAAACAATTCTCAAGATTTTAATAGTGTTTTGTTAAGAATACAGAAAAACAGGAAGTGACAAATACCTATTTTATTAATCTTTCATTTCCCACTTCTTCTTCTGGTTACGTTTAATCATAAAAGTGATCATTGAGGGGTGTCACATTTTATGTCTGCTAGTGGGGTATATTGTTGTCTGATTACCAAAATTTAACTTCTCCAATTTGAGCTTGAAGAAATGAAACTACACGGTGGAGCAAACAGGGTCTAGAGTTAGCAATAATATGATGATTATTAATGGACCGGCCAAAGCTGATAAAAGCGTAGTTTACCAGGGGGACTGTGTGAACGAAGACTGTAACCACCCTTTTGGGGCCTCTCTCTCTCGTTGATGCGCTTTAAGGTGTCTTCTCAATTTACTCATAGATAATTTTACAACCAGTATGATCGGAATAAAAACAACATTCTTCCCTCAATACAGCACAATGGCCCCCTTTTCTCATGAAGAGGAGGTCCAACCCTCGCCTTTTCTGTAAAACAACTTCAGAGAGAGATTTTAAAGATTCCTGTAAGGCTGTGATGGAGGTTTAATATCTTAAAGCTTTGTTCTACTGCTGCTTCTAATTGGGTCATTTGTTGTGTTTCATGGACTACAGCAGTGGTTCCTGTGCCCAGCCCTGCAGCAACTTCTATTCCTAATAGGATGGCTAAAGTGAGGAATACAGATTCCCGGCAGAACCGGGTTGTATACCCCCCGCTATTTGATCTTAATGAACCTGCATCATGATAGAGCACTCTGGGAAACATCTGCACCATTACATAATTAATTGCACCAGTTGACAATTTTATGAAAACATAAACAATGTTTAAGTATATAGAATAATACTCTTGTTGGTATGGACAGGGCAAGGCACCTAAGATAGCACCAAAAACAGAGAAACAGTCCTATTTGGTTGCAACCGGATATAGAGGGCATTGCTTCTGTTGTAATCAATTAATCCCTTGAACCCCAAGTTTAGGTAGTTTTAGAATTTTGTCCCCAATATGTAATGGAATGGGCTCAGAAGTTCACAGTCTGCAGAAGTCCACAAAAAGCAGTTTTTGTTTCTTTTTTTTTTTTTTCCTCTGTTCTGGGCAAGTTAAATTTTTAAGGACACCTAGGAGAGGGAGAGCTTTTTTCTTCTCTTTTTTGTTTTCTCCCTGCCAGCTGTTACCATGGGGTCCAGTTGGTAACTTCTTTATCTTACAAATGTAGCCATCCCTGTGAAGCCCCAGCTCAAGGCCAGAGGCCTTGTTCACATATTTTGTGAAAAATTAGTAAGGGGCTGTCTAGCTTAGGAGTGCTGATTTTTTCAGCCAGTTGCCAAGTAGAACAGGCAACACAAAAAGAGGAAGTTTGTCTACATTGAACTCTTTTATAGGGACTCTTTTGCTGAAAGTCCTAATGTCAGCCTTGGTGAAGAATTTTGGAGAAGGTCAGTTAAGACTTTTTTGTGGGCCTTTTACAGAGGGGAAGGAGGGGAAGGCGGGGGGGAGAGCAGCTACATGGATCTGTGTATGAGAAAGGAGAGATGTAAAAGAATAATGAGAAAGGGGTTTGGGATTTTCCTAGCAACAAAATCGTGAGCAGTAGAACAGGTAGAGCAGAGGGGAAGACGGGAGTGAGTATCCCAAAAAGTCTCTGAGGGACTTTAAATTCTTAGTAACCTGTTTTCAGTGATGACAAAGCAACTTTAAAAGCCATTTTTATTACATCTTGGATAGGGTTCTGAGGGCTCTCCTCAGCTGGTTTGAGCTTTGGTATAGCTGGTAAGAGGACCTGGTGGGACCCGGTGCGGGCACTGACAGAAGAAGAGAGGAGTGAGTTGGTGGAGGGGTGCCTCACTACCTGCTACCTCAGCAAGGGGGCAATTGTCTGAGAACCGAGGTTTGGGTTTTGATCTAGAAATTGGAGGGGAGAAATCAGGTTGCTGAGGTGGGACTGACAGCAGAGATTCTGGAGCAGAAGGCAGAGGGTGAGGATCTATTGGAGAAGCATAGTTCAGGATGTGAGAGAAGGAGGGAATTGGCCTGCCCATAGGGGAATCTCCTTTCACCCTTTTGAGCACTTGCAGAAGTTAAAAAGGTCACACAGAATTTGAGGATCTAGAGACCCATCTGGGGGCCATCAGTTTTGATTGTCTAATTGGTAATATGGTCAATGCTGTGTACTGAATTTGATGAGGAGTTTGGATTCCACCAGGCAGCCCCTGTATGCTCACATCCCCATGACTTACAGAAGAAGTCGGCTTTTGCCCCACACAGCCATGGCTGTTTGTGGTTTTGATAGTCCGCCGGGAAAACATAGTAATCTAGGCTAGCCAACCTGCATCTGGCTCGTGTGTCCCTACATCCATAATGTTTGTTTCCATTATCTATGGTACAGAAGGCATTTAACGGAATTTTAGTGGGATCCTCTTCTTCAGGGATATCCCAATAGGAACGACCTATAACCAGCTGACAAATATCTGGGTGGAGAGATGGCCACCAGGTCCCTAAGGGGGCTGTATGCGAGATAGATCATACTTCTTGTCTAGTAGGATTTGTGATTAGCCATCGCTGCTGTACGGCCTGATGAGCATTAGGACTACATGTGGCCAAGCGGAGAATCTATAGCCTTATCCACCTGGTGAATACACCATTTGAAAGGGTTACCACTCTTTTCCAGTATCCAGCCAGAGTCTGGAGAGGGCGCAGGCTTGAGATGAGAGGCATGGATCCAGCAAGTGATTCCGTCTACATATACCACTGTAGGTGTTATAAGTAGCACCTGGTATGGTCCTTTTCAGCCGGGTTCCAGGGATGACACCTGATGTCGTCTTATGTAGACGAAGTCTCTTACTTGATATCCATGTGGAGTCCCCTCGTCCCCAGGGTGGTAGGCAGTGGCCAGCTGTTTCCACAGGTATCGCTGAGTTCTTTCAAGAGCTTTTAGTCTGTCAAGCAAGTATTTCTTGCATGAAACAGTGCATAAGGAAGGAACATATTCTAATCTTTTATGCCGGTCTCTAAGCTTAATTTCGTTTAGGTCTCTTTAATGGTTCTATTTATTTTTTTTTCCTGTCCTGAGCTCTGGGGTCTATATGCACAATGTAACTTCCAATTAATCCCCAGGGTCCTGGCTAAGCTCTGACTCACCTGGGCCATGAACACCGTTCAATTAACAGACCCTATTACCTTAGGCAGGCTGTGTCTTAGAAAAATATCTTTCAGGATGTACTTGACCACCGTTTCAGCGGTTGTTTTTTTTTTTTTTTCTTTTTTTTTGTGAAAAAGGATTCAATCCATCCTGAAATTGTATTTAGAAAGACTAAGAGATATTTAAGTCCATACCTTGCTGGCTTAATTTCAGTGAAGTCCACTTTCCAGAATTGTCCTGGTCTGGTTCCTCGTAGGTGCTTTCCTGCAGGAAGCTTGGAAGTGTAAGCATTAACCAATTGACAGAACCGACAGGCTTTTGTGAGTTATTTCCTTTCACTGTGAGTGAGTTAGTCGAAATCTCTGTTCCTGATCCTTCAGGAATGCCTGCAGTTTCTTTGAACCAAGGTGAGTAAGTTGATGTACATTTTTAATGTAGTGTAGGGCTTTCTGAAATTGCAGGCTGGGCTCAGTGAAGTTGAGGAGTTCAGTGTCAGTGTTTTAAATGTTATAAAAAGCTTGCTGGTGCTAAAGGGTCCATTGGAATTGGGCATCCTCATTTAACAGAGGGTATAAAGGAGCCGCAAAGAACACAAACCCACGTATCCATAACGTGCAAAAGCCAGCAGTCCCAAGAAACTCTCTGTGTTGTCCCCTGTTAGATGGCAGTGGTATCTGCACAACAGTTTGTTTTCTGGGCTCAGTGAGCCATCATTTACCGCCCCTAATGAAATACCCCAGGAAGATTACTTCTTGCTGGCAAATTTGGGCCTTTTTGGCCGAAGCTCTATACCCGAGTTCAGCAATTTCAGATAATTGTGCTTGGGTCCAAGACTCACAGTTTTACTTGGTGTTGGCAGCCAGTAGCAGGACATCCACATATTGAAGCAGAGTGACTTTGGGGTGCGTAGTTCTGAAGTTGTTGAGATTTCTGTGGAGGGCTGAATCAAAGAGAGTGGGGGAATTTTTGAACCCCTGTGGGTGTTTAGTCCAAGTTAGTTGACCAGACGTTCCAGTTTCTGGGTCTACCCAGTCGAAAGCAAACAGAAACTGACTATCTTTATGCAGAGTCAAGCAAAAGAAAGCATCTTTTAATTCCAGAAGAGTATACCATTTTCACTCAGCTACAGCAAACGGTTTATTGGGGGTCCAGCATGCTGGGGCTAAGAGCTCACATGAAAAGAATAGAGAGCCCTGAGAACAGCTTAAAGAGAGCTTATATACTTTTCTTGGAGAGGGCATGGAAGGAAATTTTTGATGGGTCAGGGCGAGTGGGTGGTTTGCATGCAACCAGGTGAGGGAGTACATTCTGCAGTTTGGCAGTTGGGGACAGCACATTCTGGGAACAAAATTAGCAAACAGTTCTCAAGATTTCAACAGTGTTTTGTTAAGCATACAGAAAAACAGGAAGTGACAAGTACCTATTGTATTAACCTTTCACCAAAGCAAAATGCAAAGTGAGCATGGAATACTAAAATCAACCATGTCCAGATTGCCTAATGCTCTGAAATGTCAATCCTATTGGTGTCTACATATTTGTTTCTTCCTAAGATTATACATTCAACTTCAACCATGTTGAAAATGTCTAATCCTATCACTCACCTTATACTTTACCTGAGTTTCTAATGTCTCTATTGATATCTTTTTCCTACATATTTTCTCCAGTTCATCATTATGAATGACTTTTCACATGTGCTAATATTTACATTCACTCTCTAAACGAAACAATATTGCTAATGAACTTTTGGTCCGATTCCTATACTCACCCTTTTTACTAAACCTACCGACTATCTTTCTAATCCTATGGACTATTCATTTTTGACTGGATGTTCTCTTCTACATTCAATCATCCAAGGTACAAGGTCCTATGCCATTGCATATCGATTTATCTGAGACATCTGTGCAGAACATAATTCAAAGCTAAGTATCCCACTAAAGGGCCCAATGCCCTTCAGGGCTTCAAATCGTACCTAGATTTTCTGGTTTCATACTTATATTTCACCGATATATTCTTGTGAATATTGCAGGTTCCCAATACCATTATTCATTCCGCAGAATGATGCCTAACCCAAATAGAATATGTTATTAACACTAACCATACACTGTTCTCTCAATCTAACTTTACAGAAGAGCATAGACAGAGTTGGGCTTACAATACAGGCATGTAGGTGATCTTCCAATTGCTGAGAACCTCAAAGGTTGATGCAGAAATGATCCCAGGAGAAGATGTAGGCAGATATAAAGGACCTGAGAGAGCAAAAGTCATCTTCCATTGCAAACAACCTGGTCAGGATGAAACGATGTGTCTGAATCAGCCTCTCTCTTCTTAATATAAAGAAGATGGACCAAACCAGCCCTGTGTGGAGAGCTTCTCCTCGGTCCCTATGGTTTATATACCATTCTAACTTGTGAAAGTGCCACAGGAAGTAGGGGCAGCCACTATCTCAAGGAACCCTTGGAAGCCACTGTTAGGACAAAGTGGTTGCCAAGGCAGTGACCTCATTCCGTTCCTGAAGGAATTGACCTAAGTCACATCTTTGGTGATGGAACTCCCTGAACTTGTTATCCAGGAAGCCAGGCACACAGAGCCAGTCCCAGTCCCAGTTGGCTCACTTATTTGGATTTACCAAGGACAGAGTCTGTCTTTCTTGATACGTAATGATTTGAGGATGGCCAAATGCAAGTAGAGCTCTGAAGACGGGCCTTTCCGGAGAAAGCAGGTAGTGGTCAGCCCAGGCTCCTGACAACTTCACAGAGTTGGACAAGGAGACCGGATCTGAGACAGGACAGGCCATTTCGGGGGAACATAGTATGGTCCACCAGTCAGAGGACACTCTGGAAAGTCACAGACTCACTTGGGGGAAGGAGGGGCCTTTGTGAATGTGGGTGTGAGTTTGTGGATTTGTCTCATGTTCTCAGAATAGGTAGGAAAGTCAGTATGTTTGGTTAGGAGTGGACTGTTTCTAGAAAGTCGTTTGACAAGGTGAGTGTTTCTATGTCTGTGTATCTCACTGTGTCCGTGGTTGAAAACATTAGAAATAAGAATTCATCAATGGATGTGTCCTGTCTAGTAGAAAGCTTCCCAGCATTCATCCTGCCCATTTTAGGAATGGATTGCAGGTTTCATTATTGATGGGCAACACCTACTATCTTCCCAAGATCCTGTTTTCTTCCTGAATTCTGGCCACTCTCCAGAATAGGCTCATGGTTTTGTGTCCAAGATATGTACGACCTCCAAGCTCTGTGACATGGCCATGTACTGGATAGCTGAAGGGAATGCGAGCATCTCAGAAAACTCAGATATCAGTGTGACCAGGAAAGTCTCAGTGGAGAAACCCTGCTTTGGGCCTTTTGCTAACCTATTTGCCTGTTGCCATGAATATCAGGAAGGTCTTTGCCTCAGGCCAGCCCTTTGTGAATCCTGAAGAAAACTGTTTTCAAATGGTAATGAATGGGCATCACCTGTGGCTCTTTGCTTAAATGCTTTGTAAAGGGATGTGTCTGAATCTGCCTCTTTGCCCTGTGTGAGGTAGTGGCTTAGATTCTCAGCACCAGTTGGATCTAAAGAAAAATCCAATGTGTGCATCCAAAACCAAAATGCAAAAAAGATCAGTCATGGTGTATGAAGTCTCTCACCTTCCTCTTTTAGGTTCCTGACCTCCATCAAGTGAGAATAGGGATCCTTTGGGACAAATGAGTTCTTTCAAGCCCTGCAGAGATGATTGGGTTTTCTCATGACTCCAAATCACATGAAGAAACTATACCTGACAGTCAGTAGGCCTCAAATTGGAGAAGCAGAGCAGTATTAACGGCAGACCTATGTGATCAATCCTGGTTCAAAGAAAGGGTGTCCAGGCTACCCTGTGGTTAGGCAAATGAAGGGAAAGAGACCTTATTTTGGAAACTCTCTTAGGCTGTGACATTCATGGAAACATCCAGCCAGAGGTTATGATGAATGTATATATGGAAGAAGATGAGGGCCTTGGGGGAGTGTTTTGGTTTTAATTGTGGTCATTTGTGTGGAGTTTGGAAGAGATGACTGGGTCCACCTGGGCTTGAATTCTGATGTGATTCCCCTCAGAGACTGAGTTCTGTAACTGACCTCAAAGAAGTAATTGCTTTGGAATGGGATATGTCTTAATCAGCCTCTTGGCCCTGTGTGAGGCTGTGGCTTTGATTACCAGCACCGTAAGGATCTAAAAAAAGATCCCATGTCTGCTTCCAAAACCAAAATGACCAAAATTGCAGTCATTGTTGATGAAGTCTCTCGCCTTCCTTTGTAAGGTTCTGAAATAATAAAAGAAATTGAAATTGAAACGTAAAGAACCAGGTTCTGTAAAGTATCCAGGCTGCACTCAGAGCCTGAAATTCCTGTGGCAGTTAAGACAATTCCTGGAACTGCCCTTTAGATGTGTGTTGAAATCTTCCCTGACCACCTAGTTACTTAACAACCTCTTCTCAAAAACCGTGCAGCTCAGCACATATACATCTCAGGGCTTCAACCAATCATTTTAAATGTATACCCCTTCTCAGGGCTAACGAATAGCACCCTGCCTGAACTATTCCCACCAATGAATGTGCAAATCATGTTTTAGAGTTGTTATTTGATTTTCCCACGGTATACGGTGATTTGCTAAAGGAAGCTATGATGTATGTTAAGTCCCTGCCCTCTCTAAAGAATGTATATAAAATCTGCTCATGTTGTTCTCGGGGCTCTTTGTTCCTTGCTCCTCTGAAGTGAGCTCTGAGCCCCAGCATGCCGGACCCCCAATAAACCCTTTGCTGTTTCATGAGAAATTCTCTTGGTGGTCTTTTCCTCCGACGTTCGGCCCACCTTTTCATCTGGAGGCCCTAGCTGAGAAATCCAGCAGTGACGAAAAAAAGACCCCAACGGACTCCTTTCAGAGTAAGTAAGGTGCCTCTTTCTGGTTTCAGGTTTCAGGTTAGGGCTTGGCAAAATGGCTGTCGGTGAAGAACATTAGCTCTCTGCGACAGTGGCTGACAGATGTGTCACAGAGCCACAGGCCACGTCCCTGGGGGACACTCCAGAGGACTCGGGAAATAGAGGATTAGTAGTTTCCTCAACTCGGTTATTTTTTGCTTCACGATTCGGTTTTCCAGCCCATCAGGTTTTGCTGGCTACTCAGTTTTGTTCATTGTCAGGAACTCATGTTGAGTTTACTGTCTGTCTTTATTGTCTAACCCATCATGTTTTGCCAGTTACTCAGTTCTAATCTTTGTCTTGGACTCATGTTAAACGTTTACTGTTTGTCTTTGTCTGTGTCATGTTTGTGTATTCACTGTCCCTGTTTGAGTAACTCCCATTATGGGACATTATGGGACAAAGCACTTCCATGCCTCTGTCCCTTAACCTTGATCATTGGACTGATGTCCGCTCAAGTACCAAGAATCTTTCTTTTTCAGTAAAATGCCGGACCTGGCAGACTCTCTGTGCTTCAGAATTGCCCATCCTAGGAGTCGGATGGCCCCCAGAAGAATCCTTCCACTTCCCTCTAATCCGAAAAGTCAGAGATATTGTCTTTCACCGGGGCCACGTGGCCACCCAGATCAACAGCCATATACCCCTTGCCCTCGATCCTATCATTCCAACATTCTGCTCCTCCACCTCTTCCCTCCATTCTGAGTCATAAGACTGGACACTCCTCTCTCTCCTTATCCTCTACCCTCGCTCCCCAACGCACAACATGTTTCAGATGATCCTCCCGCCGCTGACTCAGCCTCTCCGCCGCTAGAGGCAATTGGGCCAGACCCAAGCCCTCCAGGGGACTTCCCCGCAGCAGCAGCAGCCCCTGCTCCCCTGAAGGAAGCTGGGATACCTAATAAAACCCGCAGGAGATGGATAATAGAAAACTCGGAAGCCCCTGTGATGCTCCCTCTCCATCCCTACAGGCCCATGAACCAACCCAACTGGGACCCCAACACCTTTAAATGTAGGTAGCATCTGTCCACTTATCGCCGTTCTCTAATAGTGGGTCTCTGAGCGGCCGCCAGAGGGCCGACTAATTTGTCCAAGGTAAGAGAGATTATCCAAGGGCCTAATGAGTCTCCTTCTATGTTTCTGGAGAGAATTATGGAAGCCTATAGGAAATATACTCCTTTTGATCCTCAGGCAGAAGACCAAAAGGCATCTGTTGCAATGGCCTTTATCGAGCAGACTGCCCTAGATATTAAGAGAAAGTTACAACGTCTAGATGGATTATAAAATATGACCTTAAGAGATTTAGTCAGAGAAGCTGAGAAAGCATATTATAAGAGAGAAACTGAGGAGGAAAGGGAATAGAGGAGAGAGAGAAGGAAAGGGAACAAAAGAAGGAGGAAAGAAGCAAATGGCAGAGTAAAGCATTGCCTAAGGTTCGGGTCACAGCAGCAAATAGGCCAGAAGTTAAAAAGCAGGGATACATAAAGGGTTACCTGGGCCCACGCCAAAGGCTGCCCCTGGCCTCAAATCAATGTGCCCACTGTAATAAAAAAGAACACTGGGCCAAAGAGTGCCCCCAAAAGAAGCAGCCATGCCAGCCCGCCGTGCTGACTCTAGAAGAGGACTAGAAAATTCGGGGCTCAGATCCCCTTCCCCAGCTCATAGTAACATTTGAAGTTGAGGGGAACACAGTGAACTTTGAAGTGATTACAGGAGCAGTATACTCAGCCCTTAAGACTTCACTGGCCCCCCTATCAATTAAATGGTCCCTAGTTCAAGGGGCTAATGGCAGTAGATATCGGGCTTGGACAACTAAGATGAACATGGACCTCGGAAAGGGAAAAGTCCACCACTGTTTCCTAGTAATTCCAGAATGCCCGGCCCCATTGATGGGCAGGAATCTGCTTACCAAACTCCGGACTAGAATAACCTTTAAACCTAATGGTCCCCAAGTGGAGGTTCTATAGCGTTCAGTATAAACTCCCATAGTCACATCTTTGACTATGTCCGTAGAAGATGAACATCAACTCTTTGCGCCCCATAGGACTAATCAAACAGGCAAACTACCCCATAAATGGATAAAAGATTATCCTAATGCCTGGGCAGAAACTGCTGGGTTAGTTCTAGTCATCAACAACCTCCAATAGTAGTAGAATTAAAAGCCTCTTCGTCTCCAATTAGTGTTAAACAATATCCTCTAAGCAAAGAAGCTAAGGATGGGATAAGGCCCCATATTCATAAATACCTGGCTCTTGGGGTCCTAAGGCCCTGTCAATCAGCCTGGAACACCCCCGGTACCAGTAAGAAAGCCAGGAACTGGGGACTACCGTCCTGTTCAAGACCTAAGAGAGATCAACAACAGAGTGCAGGACATTCACCCCACAGTACCCAATCCATATAATTTGCTTAGCACTCTGAATCCGTAGCGGAAATGGTACACTGTGCTGGACTTAAAAGATGCTTACTTCTGCTCGCCTCTACATAAGAACTGTCAGTTGCTGTTAGCTTTAGAGTGGATAGACCCAGAACCTGGAACATCTGGCCAACTAACCTGGACTAGACTCCCATAGGGGTTCAAAAAATCCCCCACTCTCTTTGATGAAGCCCTCCACAGAGACATCAATGACTTCAAAACTGCACACCCCGAAAGTCACCCTACTCCAATAGTGGATGATCTTCTACTGGCAGCTGACACCAAGGAGACCTATGAGTCTGGGACCCAAGCACTATTATTCGAGCTTGCTCGGCTTGGATATAAGGCTTCTGCCAAAAGGCCCAAATTTGTCAGCAAGAAGTAATCTTCCTGGGTTATTCTCTCAGGGGTGGCAAACGATGGCTCCCTGAGCCCAGAAAAAAAAACTGTTGTGCAGATACTGCCCCAATCTAATAAGAGAAAACTCAGAGAGTTTCTTGGGACTGCCAGCTTTTGCAGGTTATGGACTCCTGGGTTAACATCTTTGGCTGCCCCTTTATACCCACTGATAAAGGGGGATGCCCACTTCCAATGGACCCCTGAGCACCAACAAGCTATTGATAATGTCAAAAAAAGATGCTGCTATCTGCTCCGGCCTTAGCACTCCCAGATGTAGAAAACCCTTCACTCTCTACATCGAGGAAAAGAAAGGAATAGCACGTGGAGTGCTCACTCAGTCTTTTGGACCTTGGAAAAAGCCGGTAGCGTATTTATCCAAAAAACTGGACCCAGTGGCTAGCGGGTGGCCCCATTGCTTAAGTGCTATAGCAGCGGCAGCCCTTCTAATAAAAGATGCTCATTAATTAACGTTGGGACAGAAGCTAACCATTATATCCCCCCATGCCCTGGAGAGCATGATCTGTTAGCCTCCAGAGAGGTGGCTATCAAACTCCAGAATAAACCACTACCAGAGCCTCTTGCTTGACAAAGACAGAATAACTCTGGGACCCCCTGCTCCACTCAACCCACCTACACTGCTGCCAGAAGAATCATCAGGACCCGTCACTCATGAGTGTCAACACATACTGGCAAGGAAACCAGTATACAACAAGACTTGAAGGATCAGCCACTGCCTCGACCTGAAGTCGTATGGTTTACGGATGGCGGCAGCTTCCTCCAAGATGGTAAGCAGCGGGCTGCAGCAGCAGCAGTTAGCAAAACTAATTTCATCTGATACTCGGGTCTCCCAGAAGGGACATCAGTCCAAAAAGCAGAACTGATTGCCCTTATGAAAGCATTGGAACTAGCAACAGGCAAAAGGGCCACCATATAAACTGTTAGCCACTATGCATTTGCCACTGTTCATATGCACGGGACTATTTACCAACAATGGGGGCTATTAACCTCTGCGGGAAAGAAATAAAGAATAAAGATGAGATCCTCCACCTTCGCTCAGCAGTGCAGGGCCATAAGGAACTAGCTATAGTGCACTGTCCAGGGCACCAGAAGAGAAACAATCCCGTGGCAGTTGGAAACAGAAGGGCAGATGAGGAAGCTTAATTGGCAGCCCTAAACGGAGTGACTCTGTTAACTTTTTTCACACCGGGGGGAACAAAAATCAGGAGACTTGGCCGCCCCGGAACATTCAGGCAACTTATCATCTGAGGAGACAGATACAGAACTCTGGGACCCTACAGAGCCAAGTTTACAATTTCAAAAAGCCCACCTTTATGTCAAAGATGTACACCAGCTCAACCACTTAGGCTCAAAAAAGTTATAAGCACTCTTAAAGGACCGAATAAAGGACTTATTATTGACTGACTCACAGAGGAAAAAAATATCTGAGCTGGTGACTAGAGCTTTTCAAGTCTTCCAATTAGTTAATACTTTCCCATCCAAGAGTCCTGCAGGGATGCGCATATGAGGAACCAGACCAGGACAATTCTGGGAAGTGGACTTTACTCAAATTAAGCCAGCAATGTATGGACTTAAATATCTCCTAGTCTTTGTAGATACTTTTTCAGGATGGGTCGAAGCCTTCCCCATGAAGAAAGAAACAGCTCAGATGGTGGTCAAAAAGATCCTAGAAGACAGTTTTCCAAGGTTCGGCCTGCCTAAGGTAATAGGGTCTGATAACGGACCGGCATCCATGGCCAAGGTAAGTCAGGGATTTTCCAGGACCCTGGGGATTAATTGGAAGTTATTTTGTGCTTATAGACCCCAGAGCTCAGGACATAGAGAAACGACGAATAGAACCATCAAAGAGACTTAACGAAAATAATCTTGGAGACCGGCATAAAAAATTGGACTATGCTCCTACCTCATGCACTTTTTCGTGCAAGAAATACCCCTCCGCCTCTTTGTGTAACCTCACCCCTTATGAAATTCTCTACGGTGCCCCTCCTCCATTAAGGGACCTAACCCCAACTCTGAGATTAATGATTCCTTCAACAGCCCCTTGCTAGACAGACTTAAAGCCCTTGAACAAACCCAGCACCCAGCGATACCTGTGAAAACAGTTGGCCACTGCTTATTATCCTGGAGACGAGGGAACTCCACATTGATATCAAGTGGGAGACTTCGTCTACATGAGACAGTGTCAGGTGTCATCCCTGGAACCCTGCTGGAAAGGACCATACCAGGTGCTGCTTATAACACCTACAGTGGTGAAAGTGGATGGGATCACTTCCTGGATCCATACCTCCCATCTCAATCCTGCGCCCTCTCCAGACTCTGGCTGGAAACTGAAACAGACTGGTAACCCTCTCAAGTTGCATGTCCGTGGTGTGGGTAGGGCTATGGATTCTTCCCCTGACCACCAGCAGTCCTAATCCCCATCAGCCTGTTCAGCAACAATGGCAAGTTTTATAAATCCTACTGGGCAAGTAGTGTGGTCTATTTCACATACAGCCCCCTTATGGACTTGGTGGCCATCTCTCCACCCGGATATTTGTCAGCTTGCCATAGGCCTCTCTGACTGGGATCTCCCTGACATAGTGGACCCCACACAAATGCCACTCAAACCCAAACCAGGGCAACATAGACCAACTTACCCCATGAATTATTGATGTCATCTCCCCCAGCTCAGGTGTAAACTAGCCAGTCTTGTGTATTAAGTGTGCCCAGCTGATTTCTGAAGTCACAAACAGGCCCAAACCTGTGGAGGACCCAGTGACTTTTATTGTAGATCTTGGGGTTGTGAACACACGGGACCTACATTGTGAAACGCAAACTCCCCAGACAGTATGATTTGGGTAGGATGAAATGACATCTGGATTGATCCCAATAAATGTGCCGCTATCCAAGTGGTGTCAAAAACTTGCTGTGGAAAAAATAGTCTATGTTACCCCCTCAATATAACTTTCACTTCCAAAGGAAGGGGCTACCTCAGAACAACATGGCCTATGGGAAATACTTGGGGAATGCGATTCTATATTAATGGCCCTGGTTATGACTTTGGTCTCTGGTTCACCATCCGGCTTAAAAAGGAAGAAAATCCCACAGCAATAGGGCCCAATCCCCTCAAGTCAGGAATTAAGCCTCCTCAACCTCCCATGCCTAGATCTACCAAAACCCCTCTACCATATCATACTTCGCAGTTTCCATCTTTGCCTACTTCCCCAGTCCAGAGTACAGCTGACTCCTCCCCCTGGGAACTAATTAAAGGAACCTTTATGGTACTGAACTCCACACAGTCAGAACTCCTTGCATTTCAGCCCAGGTATTTGACAGCTCTGTACATTATTGTATAATGGTGCAGATACTCCCCAGGGTGCTCTATCATGATGCAGAATCCTTTGAAGGTCTACTAGGGGGACAACCAACCCGATTTTGCCGGGAGCCAGTGTCCCTTACTCTAGCCATCCTATTGGGGCTAGGAGCTGCTGCAGGAGTGGGTACAGGAACAGCTGATATGATCCATGGGTCACCACAAATGGCCTGATTAGAAACAGCAATAAATCAAGACTTGAAGACGTTAGAGACCTCCATCACACTTTTGCAGGAATCCTTAACCTCTCTCTCTAAAGTTGTTTTACAGAACAGTCGAGGATTAGACCTCCATTTTTTGAGGGAGGGGGACCTCTGTGTTGTACTGAGAGAAAAATGCTGTTTTTATGCTGACCATACTGGAGTTGTAAAATAATCCATGAGTAAATTGAGAAAATTCCTTGTAGAGCACCAGAGAGAAAGGGAGATTCAACAAGTGTGGTTTGAGTCATGATATACCCAGTCCCCCTGGTTAACTACACTCCTATCAGCCTTAGCTGGACCCCTGATCATGCTTATGGTGTTGATAACTGTGGGACCTCGTTTGCTTAACTACATAGTTTTCTTTCTCCAGGCTCAGATTGGGCAGGTAAAACTCATGGTAATCAGACAGAAATACACTTCACTGGCAGAAATAGAATGTGAGACCCCACAATAATTATGATTCATTACTTTTAAGATTAAAAGTAGGCAGAAAAAGGAGTGAGAAATGAAAGAATTAATGAAATTGAAATTGAAACGTAAAGAAACAGGTTTTGTAAAGTTTACAAGCTGTGCTCAGAACCTGAAATTCCTGTGTCAGTGAAGACAATTCCCGGAACTGCCCGTTAGATGTGTTGAAATCTTCCCTGACCACCTAGTTACTTAACAACCCCTTCCCAGAAACGGTGCATGTCAGCACGTATACATCTCAGGGCTTCAACCAATCAGTTTAAATGTATACCCCTTCTCAGGGCTGACCAATCACCCCCTGCCGGAACTGTTCCCGCACATGAATGTGCTAATCATGTTTTACAGTTGTTATTTGATTTTCCCACAGTATATGATTGTCGCGACCCCTTGCCCGCAAGGAAGACGCAACTCAGAAATCTTCTTTCAGCAGTTTATTCAGGCCTTGATTAAAGTATCTTCTAGTGACCCCCCTCCTCCCGAGCGCCCAAGCACAGTCTAATAAAGCCTCCCACGTACCAATCTTAAGCCGCCACATGGATCTTTCTCATAGGGTAGCAAGGGATAGCGTGCCAACTCTCCATAAAAGGAGTTGCTTACTACAGGCCACAATGGAAGCCGGCGCCATCTTCTAATGGCGGCCACAATCTACAACAATGGCTTACCACAGTTCCCCCTTCTATTTTATAAAACAATGCAGGCGAAAGTAGAGGTCCTATCCCACTGTGCAGAAGCGGCTGCAATGTATGGTTCAGTCCTAAGGAGGCGCCTTCCCCAGACCTGACCCCATATCAGCCGACGCCTTTTTTCGTAGGGCGGGGGCGTGGACGTCAAACCCGCATGCAATAGGACATGCTTTCCTTGAGGTCCGTTGAGGGATCACTCAAGTGCAGTGCTTTGCCTCGCATCCTGCATCTTGACGACGGCGAGAAGTAGGGCAACACAGGTAGCCTGGTAACAAAAACAAATTTTTAGTTGGCAACACAATCCCTAAGGCCCAGAGGAAAGTAAAGAGTCTGTAGCCGAGAAGAAAGACCAGTCCTAAAACCCATCTGCGTGCAATGGTAACAAGACCTGCAGAGTGCAAGGGCTATTCAGTACTGGGGGAGAATAAGAAAGAGGACATGCCAATCCCAGTGCACTGTGAAATTAACTTGGGGTGCAATGGCCATGCCCAGAAAATCACTGTTTAAGATGCACAAGCCAGATTTGCGGAGACATGCCATTTTCCAAGGCCGCAAGAGCCTATACAATCATAGCCTTCTCCTGTGTATGGCGAGTTTTAAGGCGACAGAGAAGCCACAAACAAAGTATAATACCGAAGCAACACATTGCCCCCAAAATGCCCACTCCCACCCACTCCTTAAAGAAGGAAAAGGCAGAAGATAGCCAACTGGTGAATTGACCCAAAGTCACTGGTTCGACACGGGTACTATTCAAAACAGCAATTTGAGTTAGTTGAGATTGGAGTAAGTTTTCTGCTTCCATGGACCAGGTTCCAGATAAATATTTCCCGATGATGTGGGAGGCATTCCTGGAATCATTAAATCTGACAGAGGTTATACATAAATGTGCACGTTGATCAACACAACCTAAATATACTAGATCAGACAATTTCTCAACTTGATCTTGAAGCAGATTTATCCTTTGATTAGCAGCCAGAATCCCAGATAAAATGTGTTGATTAATTCTACTTTGAGATGTACGTATGGTGGATGTTTGTTGAATAACCTCATTAAGAGTGGCAGCAGTTTGTACTTGGCTGGCCATGGCTACTCCAGCTGTAACTGCTGCAGCAGCAGATACCGCCACAGCTGTCACTAACTGCCATAATACCAAAATCTTTACGGGCTCTAATCAGTTCAACAATAGGAAAAGATTCCGGATCCACAGTAACTGGGATCGGGACAAAGGTTGGAATTTTCATAATCACTGCCACAGTCCAAGAGCCATTCCAACACTCAGTTAAATAACAGGTAACATTAGAACAATTAAGCATCCCCTGTGATGTATCATTAGCCAAAAGAAACAGGAACGGAGATTGGAGACAGACTGCTGCAGAGGATAACGTAGCATTACTTAATTGTGAGTTATGTGAAATATTTCCAAGTCTCCTACCTCGATCCGAGTCTTGGATACTACCAGAAACATTAAACAACCAGCTTTTGACTCCTCGTAATTGAGCCAAAGTGGAGATATCAGCTGTGGCTCCCTTTTCATTGGAAATTAACCATTGAAACCAAGACCAACCTGTTCCTATAGAGGAATTACAGTTGGAAGAATTATATAAGTATCTTTTATGAGAGGGGGAAAGAGAGAAACCCTTAGAGACCTGATGTTTCTCCCAAGAGTGATCTTGACAAGGCGTGAATGTTTGGGGGGGTATCCTGTTTGTTGATTAGCAAACTTGCCTTGTCCCAAAAGCATATCCTTATCCTAGGCAGGGCGTCTCGCTGCATGATTTTGAGCAGCTTGCTCTACTGCACCCTCTAGCATAAATGCTCTCCAATCCAAAATTTCCCTGGGGAGACACAAGCGCAGACTAGATTAGCCCAATCTGAAGGAGTCATACAAAATCTAGCAAGTCCCTCCACCTGAGTAAGAGTGAAAGCGGCATCCACGCCATAAGTGCGGACAGATTCCGCCAAGGTTTTAATTATCTTAAAGTCTAAAGGCTCATGATATCTTCCCCTGTTATTGTCCTGAAATACAGGGTATGCAAGTCCCATATCTGTATTAACTGTCCTCCAAACTTGCGCATGATAAGATCTCCCGGAATTTTGGCTCCCCCCCACATACGGGGGTGGGGCAACCGGCACCATATCTTTTTCGAGATATTCTACCTCCTCCTCCTCAGAGTGTTGTTGACCAATATTGGATCCCGTCCCCTTTTTACAGTAGGCCTGCGTGCCCTGTAACCCTTGTTTCTTTTTCTTCATTTTTATCTTGCGTAGTTGTTGTAGGAATATATCAAGGTCCTCAGAACTCTCTGAGCCGCTTGTGTTCGCAGGCGTTTTTAATTCAGCCAAGTCTGGGTAGAGCCTTCTCCTATTTTTAGTTTCAGGCTCTTTTGCCTTCTCACTACTCTTACTCCCAATGCTCTCTGCCACTTCACTATGTGATCCTTCAGACTTTTCCTCATGTAGTTGCTCAAGAACAGCTTGACCCTCACTCACAGCTTTCTGGCATTTACTATCTACTATACATCCTCTAACTAACTTACAAAGTGGTATAACACCACCCTCTAAGGTACCTTGTTCATGAGCGAAATCTAGATCTTTCCCTAATTTGTCCCAGCTAGGTATAGTAAGGCTGCCCGAAAATGCAAACCACGGTGCAGCAATATCTGTCTTCTGTAAAAATCTCTGTAAAGTACTACGTTTCACTTCTAGTCCCTTGGAACGTAACAGGCCATGTAGGACCAGGAGAAGCAGACTTGAAGATGTGGCACCCATGACACAACAAAAGACACACAAAAAACAAAAGTGAAAGTACACAGTGCAGCTGCAATAAAATGTAACGCTCTCTCTTGCTTTACAGAGGAGCTGCCCTGCTTTGATCGCGGATCCCACTTACCTGGGACTAATCCCCGCTTTGATCGTGGATCCCACTTACCTGGGACTAACCGGTGCACCACACCTGACTACTGAAAGTTCTGGTTCCCGGGTCTCGGCACCACTTGTCGCGACCCCTTGCCCGCAAGGAAGACGCAACTCAGAAATCTTCTTTCAGCAGTTTATTCAGGCCTTGATTAAAGTATCTTCTAGTGACCCCCCTCCTCCCGAGCGCCCAAGCACAGTATAATAAAGCCTCCCACATACCAATCTTAAGCCGCCACGTGGATCTTTCTCATAGGGTAGCAAGGGATAGCGTGCCATCTCTCCATAAAAGGAGTTGTTTACTACAGGCCACAGTGGAAGCCGGCGCCATCTTCTAATGGCAGCCACAATCTACAACAATGGCTTACCATATATGTTGATTTGCTAAAGGAGGCTATGATGTATATAAAGTCCCTGCACTCTCTAAAGATTGTATATAATATCTTCTCAAGTTGTTCTTGGGGCTCTTTGTTCTTTGCTCCTCTGAAGTGAGCTTTGAGCCCCAGCGTGCTGGACCCCAATAAACCATTTGCTGTGGCATGAGGCAATAGGTGCTTGGGTTTTCTCATGTCTCCAAATCATATAAAGAATCTATACCTGACAGTCAGTAAGCCTCAAATTGGAGAAGCAGTGCAGTATTAGCGGCAGGGCTATTTGATCACTCCTGAATCAAAGGAAGGGTGTTCAGGCCACCCAATGCCCTTCTGGACTTCAAATATTACCTAGATTTCTGTTTTCATACTTATATTTCACCAGTATATTCTTGTAAATATCGCAGGTTCCCAATACCTTAATTCATCCCACAGAATGATTCCTAAACCAAATCGAACCTGTTATTACCCTTAAACATGCAATATTTCCTCAATCTAACTTAACAGAAGAACAAGGATATTGTTGGTCTTACAATACAGGAATATAGGGGATCTTCCACCTGCTGAGAACCTCAAAGTTCCATGCAGAAATGATCCCTGAAGAAGATGTAGACACCTATGAAAGACCTGAGAGAGCAAAAGTCAACTTCCATGTAAAACAACCTGGTCAAAATGAAGGGATGTGTCTAAAAGCCTCTCTCTTCTTAATGTAGATTAAATCGACCAAACCAGGCCTGTGTGGAGAGCTGTTCCCGGGTGCCTATGGTTGATATACCATTCTATCTTGTGAAAGTGTCACAGGAAGTATGGGCAGCCTCCATCTCATGGAACCCTTGGAAGCAACTGTTAGGACAAAGTGGTTGCCAACGCAGTGACCTCATTCAGTTCGTGAAGGAAGTGACCTATCACACTTCCTTGGTGATGGAACTCTCTGAACTCGGGATCCAGGAAGCCAGGCACCCAGAGCCAGTCCCAGTCCCAGTTCCAGTGGTCTCACTTGTTTGGATTTACCAAGGACAGAGTCAGTCTTTCTTAGTACCTACTGAAGTGAGAATGGCCAAATGCCAGGAGAGCTCTGAAGAGGGGCCTTTTCTGAGAAAGCAGATAGTGGCTCAACCATGGCTCCTGACAACTTCACAGAGTTGGCAAAGAAGACCAGTTCTGAGATAGGACAGGCCATTTTGGTGGAACATAGTATGGCCCAAAAATCAGAGGAAACTCAGGATACTCACAGACATACTTGGGGGAAGGAGGTTCCATTGTGGGTGTCGGTGTGAGTTTGTGGTTTTGTCTCATGTTCTGAGAATAGGTAGGAAAGGCGGTTTGTTTGTTTGGACTGGAATGTTTCTAGAAAGTCGTTTGACAATGCGAGTGTTTCTATGTCTGTGTATCCCACTGAATCTGTTTTTGTAGACATTTGAAAAGCGAATGCATCAATGGTTGTGTCCTGTCTAGTAGAAAGCTTCCCCGCATTCATCTTGCCAAATTAAAGAATCAAGAGCTGCTTGCCTTATGGATGGGCAACACCTATTATCTTCCTAAGTTCCTCTTTTCTTCCTGAATACTGGCCACTCTCCAGAATAGCCTCATGGTATTATTTCCAAGATATGTACCACCTCCAAGCTCTGTGACATGATCATGTACTGGAAAGCTGAAGGGAATGAGAGCATCTCAGAAAACTCAGATATCAGTGCAACCACTAAAGTCTCAGTGGAGAAACACTACTTTGGACTTTTGTTCTGTTGTCCTGAATGTCAGGAAGGTGTTTGCCTCAGGCCACCCCTGTGTGAAACCTGAAGAAATCAATGTTCAAATGGAAAAGGATGGGCGTCACCTGTGGCTCTTTGCTTAATTGCTTTGGAAATGGATGTGGCTGAATCAGCCTCTTTGCCCTGTGTGAGGCAGTGGCTTAGATTCTCAGCACCTGATGGATCTAAAGAAAGTTTCCAAGTGTGCATCCAAAACCAAAATGGCCAAAAGAGCAGTCATTGTGGATGAAGTCTCTCGCCTTCCTCTGTAAGCTTCCTGACCTCCATCAAGTGAGAATAGGGATCCGTTGGGTCAAACCAGTTCTTCAAAGCTCGGCAGAGGCTAGCCAATAGGTGCTTGGGTTTTCTCAGGACACCAATTCACATAAAGAATCTATACCAGACAGTCAGTTGGCCTCAAACTGGAGAAGCAGAGCAGTATTAAAGAAGGGCTATTTGATCACTCTTGGTTCACAGGAAGGGTGTCCAGGCCACCCTGACTTTAGGCAAATGAGGGGCAAGGGAGCTTATTTTGTACACGGTCTTGGGCTGCGCCCGTCATGGAAACCTCTAGCCAGAGGTTATTCAGAGTGTCTATGTTGAAGAAGATGAGGGCCATGTGGGAGTGTTTTGGTTTTAATTGTGGTCATTTGTTGGTGGTTGGAAGAGAATCCTGGGTCCACCTGGGCTGGAATTCTGGTGTGATGCCCCTTAAAGACTGAGTTCTGGAACTGACCTCAGAGAAGTATTGCCATGAATTGTGTTGGGATTTTAGGTGGCCATGCATGAGAGTCGCCATTGGAAACTGAGATCTAAGCCTGGGGTGGCTATTCACCAAGCACTGTCAATCTCAGCCAGGACATCACATGATTTTATTATGAAAGACTTGGCAGCCATTGTTGACAGTCAAAACACACATGGACCTCACATTGTAGACCTCAATGGGCCTGGCTTCATGTGGCCTTTTGGCCACACTTTGGGAAGCCTTGCCTCTGAGAATTCTCCAGAGGTTTCCTTGAAATGTGCTTCCTAAAAATTTAATGGTTCCTGAATGAATTGAAACCCAGTTTCTCCAACTTCATCCTTGAAAAATTTCTAGATAAATACCATGAAATTTTTGAAATTTCCATGACCAGGTGGCACTGGAGAAACTTTGGATGTCCTGTTGCTGATCAAGAGTGTACCAGACAGTGCCTTCCTTGACTGGGTTTCATGAAAATGGTGTAGAACAGAGCTGCCAGTATGGTGGAGCCTACTGAGTAGTGGGCCCAGAGCTGTGGTGTGCAGTTGTGTGATAAAACATCTGTGGTGGGGTCATGTGGATCTTACTTCGGCTTCCAAATGCTTGTGATTGACATGGTGCAGCCAGCAGACTTTTGTATATTAAGCCATCTTGTTAGATGGAGAGTTTTCAGGGCAATGTTCAGAATCAAGTTGCTATGGTCAAGGGGGCAAGCAATGTGGCATAGAAGCCTGATTGGTGCATTCTCCATCAGACCCTTACCCACCACACGTGACAGAACTCCCTCCAGCACTGTGTTCCAGTTGAACTCCTTGTATTTTGTGAAGCAAATACCAAACTCCCAGTGCAGCAACAAGAAACACAATAAAATTGGAGAATGACCAAATGGCTTCACAGTCTACACGGAAAGATTCTTAGACCCCAGTGGCCACAGCTTACCCACAAAGAGAGAATTCAGCACTGCTGCCTCATGTTCATTGGAAAATAAGAAACCATGTCCTCCATGTAACATAGATGCATACACAGCTTTGATGATCTCACTACAAAGGAAGCTAAAGCTCCTGAAAACAACATATATTTCAAGTGTACAATCTCAAAGACAGTTTCCCAGATGTCTTGAGGCCTGCACACTTCCATGTTTGTGGAGTGTTTACAGTCTCCATTACTTTTGGAAACTCCTCTACCACCTCCAGTGTTGTGAACTCCCGAGCATTTTCCATTCCAGATATGTATTCATAGATTTTCTAACTCTTCTCCTCTAATTGTATCTTACTTGGGGCGAAGGTAATGTCAAGGTATTGTTCTGGATGAGAGTGGGAAGATTTTTTTGTAGCACATATTTGCATACACATTGGATTCATTTTCCAATTATTCATTCAAAATACTTAATCCCTCATAGTAACCCACTCCCTACTAGACTCTGACTACAAATCCTAATATGATGGATAAAAATAGACCAAACCAAATTGAAATACAAGCAGTTCAGAGGATGCCAGGTGTACATTTGGACGTTCCTTTTGCATTATATATGGTAGGAGTTTTAAATCTAGTGAATTTTTGTTGAAACACTTCTCCATGTGTTTTTAAAGTTAACAAATATGTGAATTCATGTCCTCATTTCTCTGTAGCCTAATCAGCACATATATTTTTATATGCACATATAGAATCCTACCTGGTACCACACGTACATTCTTGTGAGGTGGCTGACTTGGCAGATACAAATTGTAAGAAGAGATCACTCCTGTTAAACACTGTTGGAACTGAAAATTCAACCTATGCGTGAGTATCCTAGCTGAACAACATTATACATAAATTCATGTTCAGTGAAATGAATATTTTTAGATCTGTGGATGATATATATTTCATGGTGAATTTCATTTGGCTTGTATATTAATACTTTTTAATTTCTGTGTGTGTATTTTAATGTCTGTATATATGTATATATATATATATATATATATATATATATATATATATATATATATATATATATATATTCATATTCCAGAGTTTTCAAAATATGAAATAAATGTATCTTATTATGTACTCCCTAAATTCATTAATATTTAAGTGCGTATTTATAATCAACTTTTCATAAAATTATTCTAAGACATTTTCATCCTCCTGAAATACGTATTTGTTTCCTAGTACTGAAAACTAAGTTCAGTGAATTGTGCATACATATCCTAATATTTTTACACTAATTGACCCAGGTTAATATAAATGCAAGTAGATTCCTATGGGACATGATGTGTATTTTGACGTTCATTTTTTTTCAACACTTGTACATTACTATTTCCTCAGTTTATGCACATCATAAGATATATATTTCATCCACAAGTTCACAAATTTAAAGGCTTTTGTTTCACTTTCAATCACTTCCTGCTTCAGAACACTTGTATTCCTCCAGGTTACATGACTGGTTTTTCATGAGACTTCTTTCCAAACACATTATTTTCGATTTCCACAATTATCTTTGAAGCAAAACTCACACATTCTTCATGATAAACCATAACCCTAATATTACCATTAGATGTATAACTGGTTTGAATGAATGGATATATATCAATATAAGGTTTCCTGTATATTTTCAGATATCAACTCGAACCATTATTTAAGTTGGAACCAGTTATATTATTTATTTACATTATGGTCTATTCATGCATTATTTCTATATTCATAGACACAGTGTACACCTATTTGTATTCAAAATACTAATTTACACGTCTTCAAAATACTGTTCCTAGAAATGGTGAAAGAAATACTCATGTCACCTGATCTACATATACATTTTATCACAGTAATACTCTGGAAACAAAAAGCAAATGTCACACTTATGATTGTACTAAAGCCTAAATGGAAATTGAACATGGATTACTAAAATCATCGATGTTCAGGTTGCCTATTGCTCTCAAATGTCGATCCTATTGGTGACTACATATTTGTTTCTTTCTAAGATTATATATTCAACCTCAAACCTGTTGAAAATGTCTAATCCTATTACTCACCTTATACTTTGCCTGATTTCCTAATGTCTCTATTGATATATATTTTCCCCAGTTCATCATTGTGACTGCCTCTTAACATGTGCTGATATTTACATTCACTCTCTACATAAAACCCTATTGCTAAAGACCATTTTGTCCAAATCCTATACTCACTCATCTTTCTAAAACTACCGACTATCTTTCTAATCCTAACAACTATCCCTTTTTGACTGCATGTTCTCTTCGACATTCAATCATCCAAGGTACAATGTCCTATACCATTGTATATTGATTTATCTGAGACATCTGTGCAGAAATTAATTCAAAGCTAAGTATCCCAATCAAGGGCACAATGCCCTTCTGGGCATCAAATCTTACCTAGATTTCTGTTTTCATATTTATATTTCAACTGTATATTTTGTAAATATCGCATGTTCCCATAACCATTATTCATCCTGCAGAATTATTCCTAACCCAATTGAACATGTTGTTAACCCTAACCATACACTGTTCGCTCAATCTAACTTTACAGAAGAGCAGGGAAAGAGTTGATCTTTCAATACTGGATTGTAGGGTATCTTCCATCTGATGAGAACCTCAAAGGTCCATGCAGAAATGATACGTGGAGAAGAAGAAGGCAGCTATAAAGGACCTGAGAGAGCAAAAGTCATTTTCAATGTTAAACAACCGGGTCAGGATGAAGAGATGTATCTGAATCAGCCTTTCTCTTCTTAATGTAGAGAAGATGGACAAAACCAGGCCTGTGAGAAGAGCTGTTCCCGGGTGCCTATTGTTGATATACCATTCTAACTTGTGAAACTGTCTCAGGAAGTACGGTCAGTCTCCATCTACTGGGACCCTTAGAAGCAAATATCAGTACACACTTCCTTGGTGATGGAACACTCTGAACTTGGGATCCAGGAAGCCAGGCACCCAGAGTCAGTCCCAGTCCCAGTCCCAGTGGTCTCAAATGTTTGGATTTACCAAGGACAGAGTCAGTCTTTGTTGGTACCTACTGAAGTGAGAATGGCCAAATGCCAGGAGACCTCTGAAGAGGAGCCTTTTCTGAGAAAGCAGGTAGTGGCTCAACCATGGCTCCTGACAACTTCACAGAGTTGGTGAAGAAGACCAGATCTGAGACAGAACAGGCCATTTTTGGGGAACATAGTATGAACCACCAGTCAGAAGACACTCAAGATATTCACCAACATACTTGGGGGAAGGAGGTGCCGTTGTGGGTGTTGGTGTGAGTTTGTGGTTTTGTCTCTTTTCTGAGAATAGGTAGGAAAGACTGTTTGTTTGTTTGGACTGGAATGTTTCTAGAAAGTCGTTTGACAACGTGAGTGTTTCTATGTCTGTGCATTCCACTGTATCTGTGGTTGTAGACATTTGAAAAGCGAATGCATCAATGGTTGTGTCCTGTCTAGTAGAAAGCTTGCCAGCATTCATCCTGCACAATTAAAGAATGGAGAGAGGCTTGCCTTATGGATGGGCAACACCTACTATCTTCCTAAGTTCTTGTTTTCTTCCTGAATACTGGCCACTCTCCAGAATAGCCTCATGGTTTGGTTTCCAAGATATGTACCACCTTCAAGATCTGTTACATGGCCATGTACTGGATAGCTGAAGAGAATAGAAGCATCTCAGAAAACTCACATATCAGTGTGACCATTAAAGTCTCAGTGGAAAAACACTGCATTGGGCCTTTCGCTTACCTATTGTTCTGTTGTCCTGAATGTCAGGAAGATCTTTGCCCCAGGCCACCACTTTGTGAAGCCAGAAGAAAAGAGTTTTCAAATGGAAATGAATGGGCATCACCTGTGGCTCTTTGCTTAATTGCTTTGGAAAGAGATGTGGCTGAATAAGCCTCTTTGCCCTATGTGAGGCAGTGGCTTAGATTCTCAGCACCTGATGGATCTAAAGAAAGTTTCCCAGTTTGCATGCAAAATGAAAATGGCCAAAAGAGCAGTCATTGTGGACGAAGTCTCTCGCCTTCCTCTGTAAGCTTCTTGACCTCCATCAAGTGAGAATAGGGATCCTTTGTGTCAAATCAGTTCTTCAAAGCCCTACAGAGGCTAGCACATAAGGGCTTGGGTTTTCTCATGACACCAATTCACATAAAGAATCTATACCAGACAGTCAGTAGGCCTCAAATTAGAGAAGCAGAGCAGTATTAAGAGCAGGACTATTTGATCACTATTGGTTCACAGGAAGGGAGTCCAGGCCACCCTGACTTTAGGCAAATGAGGGGCAAGGGAGTTTATTTGGAAAACTGTCTTGGGCTGTGCCCCTCATGGAAACCTCCAGCCAGAGGCTATGAAGAGTGTCTATGTGGAAGAAGATGAGGGCCATTTGGGAGTGTTTTGGTTTTAATTGTGGTCATTTGTGTGGTGGTTGGAAGAGATGACTAGGTCCACGTGGCTTGAACTCTGGTGTGATTCCCCTTACAGACTGAGTTCAGGAACTGACCTCAGAGAAGTATTGCCATGAATTGTGTTGGGATTTTAGGAGACGACGCATGAGAGTTGCCTTTGGAAACTGAGATCAATGCCCAGGGTGGCTTTCCGCAGAGCATTGTCAATCTCTGCCAGGGCATCACATTATTTTATTCTGAAAGACTTGGCAGCCATTGTTGACAGTCAAAACACACATGGGCCTCACATTGTAGACCTCAATGGGCCTGGCTTCATGTGTCCTTTTGGCCACTCTTTGGGAAGCCTTGCCTCTGAGAGTTGTCCAGAGTTTCCTTGAAATGTGCTTCCTCAAACATTAATGGTTTCTGAATGAATTGAAACCCACAATTTCTCCAACTTTATCCTTGAAAAATGGCTAGATAAATACAATGAAATTTTTGAAATTTTCATGACCAGGTGGCACTGGAGAACCTTTCAATGTCCTCTTACTGATGAAGTGTGTACCAGACAGTGCCTTGATTGACTGGGTTTCATGAAAATGATGTAGAACAGAGATGCCAGTATGTTGGAGCCTGCTGAGTAGTGGGCCCAGAGCTGTGGTGTGCACGTGTGTGATAAAACATCTGTGGTCGGGCCATGTGTATCTGACATTGACTTCCAAATGGCTTGTGGCTGACATTGTGCAGCCAGGAATCACTTATATGTCTGATAACTCTCCATATAAGGCATCTTGTTATATGGAGATGTTTCAGGACAATGTTCAGAATCAGGTGCTATGGTCAAGGGGACAAGCTATGTGGGATAGAAGCCTGGTTGATGCATTCTCCTGCAGACCCTGATCTATTTCATGTGACAGAACTCTCTCCAGCACTGTGTCCCAGCTGAATTCCTTGTATTTTGTGAAGCAAATAACAAACTCCCAGTGCAGCAGCAAGAAACACCATGAAAAGTGGAGGATGACCAAATGGCTTCACAGTCCACACGGGGAGTCACTTAGCCTTCAGTGGCCACAGTTTACCTACAAAGAGTGAATTCAGCACTGCTGCCTCATGTCCTTTGGAAAATAAGAAACCATGTCCTCCACGTCACATAGATGCAGATCCAGCTTTAATGGTCTCATTAGAAAGAAAGCTAAAGCTCCTGACAACAACATATATGTCAAGTGCCCATCCTCAGAGGCAGTTTCTAAGGAAGTCTTTAGGCCGGCAGAGCTGCATGTTTGATAGCGTTTACCTATTAGACCAGGATGCAAGAAAAGACCACTGACTCCAATTAAAATCAAGTTAAAGCAAGCTTATAATTTCCACTGCCCAGGTGGCCTCTCCCTCCCAAAACAGTGGGAACAAGACAGCCACCCAAATTTCCTACAGCCCAGGTTTATAACCCAGAATTTTACACTACAGGGGGGTTACAAATATCAGAACTCTGACAAGCATCACACTAATCGTAGTTTATATATATATATATATATATATATATATATATATATATATATATATATATATATATATATTTTTTTTTTTTTTTGCTGGCCCCAACATCAGAATTTATGAAAACCATTAGAACCTCAGAGAGGGTCATTGTCTGGCCAGGGAAGGCCAATATTTATGAGGTGTCAATAAAGTTTCATAGAGGGCTGTTCCTGGTCAAAGTGCCAGGCATGGGTGAGTTCAAGGCCACGGGCAGGCATTCCAAGCACGTTCAGAATTTGGTGTAATTTATAGTTAAGCCAAAATTTTCTTTTCATGGCTTTGTGGCAAGATGGATCCAAATTTTAATAAAAGATCAGGTTGGGTCTATCATTCCCCCCTTTTCTAATGTGTCCCTTTCAAATCTTTGATAGGGTAGGGGAAGAGCACTGAGGGAATTTTAATACCTCACGTAACAGTCTCCATATTTTTTGAACTCACACAAAACCAGTCTCCCTGATTTTACCTGACTTAATTAATTACTTAAAATGAAAGTCTATCTATTTTTGGCTCCATTGTTGTAAGAAGAGAGTCGTCACTCATTTTGGCTTCTTCTGAGCTGAGAGAGGGTGACATGAGGGGGCACAGCATGAGGGATATGAGTTGCCTTTTAGAAGTCAATTCGGTTTGAAGTCTGGTTGTGGTAGAACAGTTTGTAAAGTCATCTGGGGATGGGTTCTTCTATGAGAGAAACAAAAACCATGAGTACTGAATAAATGTTGCAGCAGCTGAAACATGTCACTGTATAGATGTCCCCTCATCTGTCTTCAATATCCCCAGTTATCAGGACTTTCAACTTAA
Organism: Callospermophilus lateralis; assembly: GCF_048772815.1. Lineage (NCBI taxonomy): Eukaryota > Metazoa > Chordata > Mammalia > Rodentia > Sciuridae > Callospermophilus > Callospermophilus lateralis. The sequence goes on along the minus strand of NW_027512885.1, from coordinate 1,533,492 downwards.
CTTTTAGTGTCATAGTTGTTTCACCCCATAAGATACAGTTTAATAATTTAATGTCATCTGATCTTGCAAATTCCTTTTACTAGTATGACCTCTGTGTGTAATAGAGAAACCTTTAATTCTGTTATTCAGGGCTGGATAGTTGTTTCACCCCATAAGATACAGTTTAATAATTTAATGTCATCTGATCTTGCAAATTCCTTTTACTAGTATGACCTCTGTGTGTAATAGAGAAACCTTTAATTCTGTTATTCAGGGCTGGATAATCGTACTAGCAAATACCAAGCCTACCTGTGTAGGTTAGGAATATCTGTAGGCCTTAAACAAAAAACTTCTGCCTCTGGTACCTCCTCTTGATAGTCTCTTTTTATACTCATCAGGCATTACTGTCTGAGAATCCTTCTTTGTAGCCTCCAGTCTTACTTATTTTGGGAGGCTACCATAAAGTGTATACGTTAAAATATTATTATAACTATTATTTTTTAAAATGCCCAGGAATGGCTGTATTTTGGGTTTATCTGTCTTTGCTAAGAGTTTAAGATGAAGCAGTAAAACTGACTTTTGTTTCTATCTATTGTTAACAGTCAGTTGAGATTTTATGGGAGTCATTCCTGGGGAAACTTGAGAGCAGCTTCTCAGTTCTGCTAGTGCCATTTGCGCTAGGTGAGTCCAGGTCTTGCTTGACCATGTGGCTTCTCTGGGAAGCATCAGGAATATCTCCCTTCTCTGATGACTCTCTTCTTCGTAGAAAATGAACTGATTGGCTTTCTGTTCTCCAGTGGTCTCATTAATCTTCCTGATCAGGAGGTTATGTGGCTCAGAGTTGCAAAGTTCTTTAGAGAAGTCTCTTGTTGCCTGGATACAGACTGACTCAGAGGGCAAGAGCCAAATATTTGTTTTATTGTCCCTTTTCATTTAAATTAAATTTTAAATCCTAATCTTAAACATCCAGCAAATAAATTTTAACAGCCTTATATTAAGAGTACTGTGCTTTAATGTCTATAATTTAAAATTATTTATCTTTTTATTATTTGGGATCTGTATTTTTCTGTCTGCTTGTAGGTGATGACTTATTATCTTAAATTAACCAATATTGTGTTCTAAAAGCAACTCTTTTGTAAAACACTAACAGGGAATCTTTAGTTAACTTATAAGGAAATTCAAAATAAAATTAACAAGAGTAAAAATACTTAGTTCGTGTAATAACTACCCTGAATTTTAGGCTGAGTTATACATTATATCCCCTTTTTGAGATCCTAGTAATCTTGACAGAAAAACATAACTTTAAATTAAATAACATCTGACCTACTGCTTTCGTAGTTATTCTCACATGTTGTAAGATGAGACACAGAGCCTTATCTCAGGTAAGGCAGGGCTCTATATAAATCTTAAGTGTTTTAGTTCTAAAGCTGATCTTTGTTTTCTAAATATCATTTTACACAGTTTACATAAATTGTTTGAGGTCACATGAATATTAGCTAACACCATATGATATCACATTTAAAACATGAATTAAAGAAAGGCTGAAAGTTTTTAACCTTTACATAGATTAGGCGCTCATTAACTTAAAAATATATTTAAATTTTTTCCCAATGTAAAAAGTAACATAAAAATTTATATATCTTATTGATAACAAGTAAATAAATCCCCAATATATATATATATATATATATATTTACCATACAACTTCAGAACACCAGCTTGATGAAATGCTCTTTTAAAGTTTCTACCTTACAGAATTGTATACCTGGAAGATATGAGCACATTAATAGCATCACAATGACATTGATGTTTTTACATTAACCAAGTTTAGCTTTTAAAGAAATGGCAGTAGAGTACTCTAAAATAACAGTACTTATTTAATCAGTTGTTTAATTTTTATGGTTGCCTGTTCTAGAAAAATAAAACTTTATAAACACAATGTTATGGGTAAACTTTTGTTTTAAGAAATTTGTGTCGCTTTATCACATGACTGATTTTTACAATCTTATACAGACTTTAGAACAAACTTATACAGACCTTACTAAATCAATCAGATATCTAACAAAAGTACTCATGAATGAGTAATCCCATATCAAATTTACTTCACTTATTTATCAATATATTAGAGAAATGTATTGAACAGTGTAAACCATTTCTTTGTTAAAGGAAAAGTCCTAGAACCAAGGCATATTAGACATTTTATAGACATTAATATTTTATTAGATTTTTGAGCAGCTAGAAAAACTTGTAAGCTTAAATTTAAAGACATTTATTGTTATTTGCTTATCCAAATTTAAAGTGAATCATTTAAATCACGTGAATTAAAGATCTTTGAATCCACTTTTTAAAATTTGTTTTTATGAGTGCTTTTTTTAATGATCTCTCCTTATATATGTTAATTTGTATATCACATATATGATATATGAACATATGGATATATAGACATACAACACATAACAAAAGTGTGCACAAATAATAATAGTAAGGCCTTGTAGCTTTTCGCAGGTGAAATCTCCATTGCAATGTTTCAAAACTCCACTGTTGGTCAAATATAGAACTGATCAGAAAAATATTAACCTAGTTCTGTAGGATCAAAATAATGAGCTCAAAAAAAATACAGAATCTAAGGAAAAAAATGAGAGTCCTAGAAAAAATGACTGGCCAGTAATTAGTAAATACCATACGATATACCTTTTTTTTCCCACTTAGACATCAGATCAGTCTCCTACTGAGTTTGCAGGCTTCTTTCATTTACATTTCAACATAAGTCCTGGTTGAGTTCTGGAAGGAGCTGGACAAAACTGCTATTCTAAGCAGACACCTCAGGCCTAAGGCACTTTAACCATAATTTTCAGGTGAGGATGTTGAAAATTATGATACAATTTTAAGATACAATTCACAAAATTTTATACCTTAACATCTTTTTTTGTCAACAGATACCATACTATGATTTACTATCCTTGTCCAAATTAATGCACTGATACACACTGTGACATTTTCCCAGGCTACCCAATTAAAAATTGGTTAAAAAAAAGACTGAATGATTGGGAAGTTACTTGCCAACTTGGAAGTAGAATTCTTTAGTTTTCCATTTTAAGTATTTAAGTTCTCTGGCATGAATTATCTGAAATCATAAACTAAAATATTACCTAAACACGACTTTTAACTTCAAGATTGTGCAATGCTTCAAAAACCCATTCAGATACCATATTGTTACAATAAAACATCATCCTTTAGACACACATTCAGCTAAGATCATTCCCAAGAAACAATTTATAATATCAACACATTATTGCACGTGTCTTAAATGGCCAGAAACAAAGACAAAAGACAGACAGAAAGGAGCTCCAGACTATGGCTGACAGGACAGAAGCCTTTAAAACAGCAGAAAAGAGAAAAATCTCCTACACCAGTGGCACGATATATGTCCCCACAAGGGCATCAGATGTTTTCACAGAGGGGGAACCTGAAATGCAATATCAAAGGTCTCCATGGTGACTTTACTGCATTTAGTGTCTCCTTTTTCTTTTTCTCTTTTTTAAGAAGACAGAGGTGACATAATACTTAGAGTGCAGGGAAGGAAGGAGGAAATTCACTGAAGCAACAGGACTTCGGCAGCTCCTGGGAGTCCCTCAGTCCCGTCTTTTACTTACAAGATTAGCTCCTCTGGTTCGGTTCCACCCCAAGCACGCTGAATCTCCTAACATTTCAGTAGTCAGCTCTCAAAAATTCCAGGGTCAGGGGCGGTATCAAAATTTGTAACTTAAATTTCGGTTCCGGACCTTGAAGCCAATTAATACTAATTTAATATAAGGACAGGGTTTGAGAAAAAGTAAAAGGGAGGTTTACTGCTTTGCTAACAAAGGAGAAAAACAGGGGACTTTGTCCAAAGTTGTGACTCTCTTGATCTGGAGGGACAAGGGGTTTTAAAGGAGTTTCACTTGTTAACCTGGGAGATACTCAGTTATTAGGTCCCCAGCAGGCATTGCCCTCTGCCGTGGGTGTGCTCCAGACAGCCAGCTAGGGGCTTCTCTCATCCTCCTTAACAAAGGCGGGTATAGTGCATCACATTTCTTTAAAACACAGTCCAAAGGGGTGTCAGGCTTACATGATTTATTACCCATTTTCAAGTCCAATATCCTTAAGTTTTTACCACAGAAATCACACAACAAAACGCACAAAACAAACAAATATAAAACATTTAGAACACAGAACAAAACACACACACAAAAAAAACAGAAACTCAGCAAATAAACAGAAAACCAGAGGAGCAATGCAGCGTCTTGCTAAAGCTCCGGGGTAGGAGCTCCTGCATGCCAGTCGTCACCTCTCTACACTTTCAGAGGTATTCCCTACAGAACAGAACAGAGGAAAGAAGGATTCCTATTACTGTCCCAGACAGGAGTATATGTGAGCCTTCCCAGGCCACCTCTCTGTCATCAGAAGAGTACTCCCTTAACCGGATATCAGATGTTATAAAGGCGCCTCTTACCTATGAAGGCCTCCTCCACCAGGTGCTTGATAATAGTTTTAGTGCGATGGTTCACTGCAGTGATCCACGGACTGAAGGCTCATTCCAAGGTTTTGGAACTTGGCTCTCCAGCCCGGAGTCCTGGAGGATAGGCCAGCTTCAGAATTTCCAGCAGTCTGGCTTTGTGATCTGGTCGGGTCATGTTGCTGGGGAACTCCAAAATGTTAGTCCAGGACACAAGAAAAGACCACTGACTCCAATTAAATCAAATTAAGGCAAGCTTAATATTTCAAGCAGCCGGGCTGCCTCTCCCTCTCAAACTGGCGGGAACAAGACAGCAACCCCACCTTTCCTACAGCCCAGCTTTATAGCCCAGAAAGTTACACAAAAGGAGGGTTACAGAAAACAGAACTTTGACAAGCATCACACTAATTGTAGTTTACATTTGTTTTTTCTGGCCCCAGCATCAGAAATTATGAGGACCATTAGAGCCTCTGAGAGGGTCGTTGTCTGGCCAGGGAAGGCGAATATTTATGAGGTGTCATTAAAGTTTCAGAATGGGCTGTTATCTGGTCAGAGAGCCAGGCATGGGTGAGTTCAAAACATGGTCAGGCATTCTAAGCAGGTTCAGAATTTGCAGTAATTTATACTAAAGCAAAAATTATCTTTTCATGGCTTTGTGGCAAGATGGCTCACAATTTTAATGAAAGATCATGTTGGGTGATCAACCCTGTCCCTTACTTTTGGAAAATCCTCTACCACCTCCAAGGTTGTGAACTCCTGAGCATTTTCCATTCCAGATATGTATTCACAGAATTTCTAACTCTTCTTCTCTAATTGTGTCTTACTTGGGGCGAAGGTAATGTCAAGCCATTTTTCTGGATGAGAGTGGGAAGAATATTGTGCAGCACATAATTGCATACACATTGGATTCACTTTCCAATTTTCCAATTGAAATACTGAATTCCTGACAATAACCCATACCCTTCTAGACGCTAACTACAAATACTAATATGATGGAGAAAAATAACCCAAACGGAATTGAAATATAAGCAGTTCAGAGGAGGCATGGTGTATATTGGACTTGCCTTTTGCAAGATAAATGGTAGGTGTTATAAATCTAGTCATTTTTTAATTGAAATTGTTTTATATGTGTATTAAAGTTAACAAATATGTGAATTCCTATCTCCCTTTCGCTGTAACCTATTCAGCACATTAATTTTTATATGCACATATAGAATCCTACCTGATATCACACGTACATTTTTGTGAGGTGCCTGACATTGCAGATACAAATTGTGAGAAGAGATCACTCCACCTAAACGCTGTTGGAACTGAAAATTCAAGCTAATGGTGAGCTTCCTAGTTTAATAACATTATACATAAATCCATGTTCAGTAAAATGAATATTTTTGGATCTGTGGATGATATATATTTCATGGTGAAATTTGATTGGCATATATAATTCTACTTTTGAATGTCTTTGTGTGTGTTTGTGTGTGTGTGTGTATATATATATACACACACACACACACAAACACACAATATATAAATCTCTAGATTTTTCAAAATATGAAATATATGTGTCTTATATACACTCCCTAAATTCATTCATGTTCATGTATGTGGATTAATATTCAACTTTTCACAAGATTATTCTCAGAAATATTCATCCACCTGAAATACATATTTGTTTTCTAGTACTGAAAACTAACTTCAGTGAAAGGTGCAAACAAATCCTAGTATTTCTACATTAACTGACCTAGTTTAACATCAATGCAAGTAGATTCCTATGGGACATGATGTGTATTTTGACATTAATTATTATTCAACACTGGTACATTACTATTTCTTCAGTTTATACACATCATAGGATATATATTTCATCCACTACTTAGCAAATTTATAGGCATTTGTTTCACTTTCAATCACTTCTTGCTCCAGAACACATGTATTTCCCTATGTTTCTTGACTGGTCTTTTCATGAGACTTTTTTTCAAATATATTATTTTCGATTTCCATGATCAATTTTTAAGCAAAACTCACACACCCTTCATGATAAAACATAACCCTAAGATGACCATTAGATATATAACTGGTTGGAATGATTGATTGTGTATCATTATAACATTTCTTATATATTTTCAGATATCCATTCAATCCATTATTTAAAGTGGATCCAGTTATATTATTTATTCCCAGTATGGTCTATTCATGCGTTATTGCTATATTCATAGACAGAGGGTATACCTATTTGTACCCCAATACAAATTTATATGTTCTCAAAATATTGCTCCTGGAAATGGTGGAAGAAATACTCATGTCACGTGATATACATATACATTTTATCACAGAAATATTCTGGACACAAAAAGCAAAGGTCACACTTTCAATTGTACCAAAGCCTAAATGCAAAGTGAGCATGGATTACTAAAAACATACATGTCCAGGTTGCCTAATGCTCTCAAATGTCAATCCTATTGGTGACTACATATTTGTTTCTTCCTAAGATTATATGTTCAACCTCAAGCCTGTTGAAAATGTCTAATCCTATCACTCACTTTGTACTTTGCTTGATTTCCTAATGTCTTTATTGATATCTGCTTTCCCTCATATTTTTCCCAGTTCATCATTATGACTGACTCTTCACATGTGCTGACATTTACACTCACTCTCTAACCGAAACCCTATTGCTAAAAAACTTTTTGTCCAAATTCTATACTCACTCTTCATTCTAAACCTAACGAGTACCTTCCTCATCGTACTGAATATCGCTTTTTGACTGGATGTTCTCTTCAACATTCAATCATCCAAGGTACAAGGTCCTATGCCATTGTATATTGATTTATCTGAGACAACTGTGCAGCACATAACTCAAAGCTAAGAATACCACTTAAGGGTCCAATTCCCTTCTGGGCTTCAAATCTTTCCTAATTTTCTGCTTTCATACTTATATTTCACCTATATACTCTTGTAAATATCGAAGGTTGCCAATACCATTATTCATCTCGCAAAATGATTCGTAACCCAAATCAAACATGTTATTAACCCTAAACATACACTGTTCCCTCAATATAACTTACAGAAAAGCAGGGCAGAGTTGGTCTTACAATATAGGAATGTAGGTGATCTTCCACCTTCTGAGAACCTCAAAGATCCATGGAGAAATGATCCTTGGAGAAGATTTATGCAGCTATGTAGGACCTGAGAGAGCAATAGAAATCTTCCATGGCAAACAACCTGGTCAGGATGAATTGATGGGTCTAAATCAGCCTCTCTCTTCTTATTGTAGAGAAGTTGGAAGAAACCAGGCCTGTGTGGAGAGCTGTTCCCGGGTGCCTAAGGTTGATATTCCATTCTAACTTCTGAATGTGTCACAGGATGTTGGGGCAGCCTTCATCTCATGGGAACCTTGGAAGCAACTGTTAGGACAAAGTGGTTTTCAAGGCAGTGACCTCATTCAGTTCCTGAAGGAAGTGACCTCTTCTCACTACCTTGGTGATGGAATTCTCTGAACTTGGGATACAGGAAGCCAGGCACCCAGAGCCAGACCCAGTCCTAGTCCCATTGGGCTAACTTGTTTGCTTTTCCAAAGAACAGAGTCAGTCTTTCTTGGTACCTACTGATGTGAGGATGGCCAAATGCCAGCAGATCTCTGAAGAGGTACCTTCCCTCAGAAAGCAGGTAGTGGCTCACCGCTGTCTCCTAACAACTTCACAGATTTGGCCAAGGAGACCAGATCTGAGACAGGACAGGCCATTTCGGGGGAACATAATATGGCCCACCAGTCAGAAGACACTCTGGATAGTCACAGACCTACTTGGGGGAAGGAGGTGGCTTTGCCATTGTGGGTGTGAGTTTGTGGTTTTTTTCTCATGTTCTGAGAATAGGTAGGAAAGGCGTTTTTTTTTGGTGTGGAGTGGACTGTTTCTAGTAAGTCCTTTGACATTGTGAGGGTTTCTATGTCTGTGTATCCCACTGTATCTGTGGTTGTAGACATTAGAAAAGAGAATGCATCAATGGACTTGTTTTCTCTAGTAGAAAGCTTCCCCACATTAATACTGCCCAATTGATTAATGGACTTCACTTTGCCTTATGGATGGGCAACACCTACTGTCTTCTTAAGTTACTCTTTTCTTCGTGAATTCTGGCCACTCTACAGAATACGCTCATGGTTTTGTGTCCCAGATATGTAACACCACAAGGCTCTGTGACATGGCCATGTACTGGATAGCTGAAGAGAATGAGAGCATCTCAGAAAACTCAGATATCAGTGTGACCAGTAAAGTCTCAGTGAAGAAACCCTTCTTGGGCCATTTGCTTACTTCTGATTCAATTACCCTGAATGTCAGGAAGGTCTTTGCCTCATGCCAACCCTTTGTGAAGCCTGAAGAAAACTGTTTTCATATGGAAATGAATGGGCTTCACCTGTGGCTCTTTGCTTAATTGCTTTGGAATGGGATGTGTCTGAATCAGTCTCTGGTCCTTGTGTGAGGCTGTGACTTAGATTCTCAGCACCCAATGGATCTGAATAAAAATCCCATGTGCTTCCCAAACCGAAATGGCCAAAAGAGAAGTCACTGTGGATGAATTTTTTTGCCTTCTTGTTTTAGGTTCCTGACCTCCATCAAGTGAGAATAGGGATCCCTTGGATTAAATGAGTTCTTCAAATCCATGCAGAGGCTAGCCCATATTTGCTTGGGTTTTCTCATGACTCCAAATCACTTAAAGAATCCATACCTCACAGCCAGTAGGCCTCAAATTGGAGAAGCAGAACACTTTAACAGCAGGAATATTTGATCACTCCTGGTTCACAGGAGGAGTGTCCAGGCCACCATGATTTTAGGCAAATGAGGGGCAAGTGAGCTTATTTTGGACACTTTCTTAGGCTGTGCCCCTCATAGAAATCTCCAGCCAGAGGTTATGATGAGTGTCTTTATGGAAGAAGATGAGGGCCCTGTGGGAGTGTTTTGATTTTAATTGTGGTCATTTTTGTGGTGGTTGGAAAGAATGACTGGGTCCACCTGAGCTTGAACTCTGGTGTGATTCCCCTTAGAGACTGAGTTCTAGAACTGAACTCAGAGAAGTATTGCCATGAATCGTGTTTAGATTTTAGAAGGCCATGCATGAGACTCACCCATGAAAACTGAGATCTAGGCCCAGGGTGTCTTTCCACAAAACAATGGGAATCTCAGGCAGGATATCACATGATTTTATTCTGAAAGATTGGCAGGTATAGTTGAGAGTCAAAACACACATGGACCTCACATTGTAGACCTCAATTTGCCTGGCTTCATGTGACCTTTTGGCAACTCTTTGAGAAGCCTTGCCTGTGAGTGTTCTCCAAAGCTTTCATTGAAATGAGCTTTCTCAACACTTAATGGTTCCTGAATGATTTGAAACCCACAGTGCCTCCAACTTAATCTTTGAAAAATGGCTAGATAAATACCATGAAATTTTTGAAATTCCCATGACCAGGTGGCACTGGAGAAACTTTGGAAGTCCTGTGGTTGATCATGTGTATACCAGAGAATGCCTTGTTTTACTGGGTTTTATGTAAATTGTGTAGAACAGAGATGCCAGTAATTAGTATCCTGCTGAGTAGTGGGCCTAGAGCAGTGGTGGGCAGGTGTGTGATAAAACACCATGGTGGGGCCATGTGGATCGGCCATTGGCTTCCAAATGGATTATGACTGACATAGTGCAGAAATCAGACACTTATATGTAAAGGCATTTTTTATATGGAGAGGTTTCAGGGCAATGTTCAGAATCAGTTAACTATGGTTATTGGGGCAAGCTATGTTGGATAGAAGTATGGTTGGTGCATTGTCCTGCAGACCCTGACCCACCACACGTGACAGAACTCCCTCCAGCACTGTATTCTAGTAGAACTCCTTGTATTTGGTGAAGCAAATACCAAATTCCCAGTGCAGCAGCAAGAAACACCACGAAAAGTGGAGGATGACCAAATGTCTTCAGAGTCCACACGAGGAGACACTTAGCCTCCAGTGGCCACAGTTTACCTACAAAGAGAGAATTCAGCACTGCTGCCTCATGGTCGTTGGAATATAAGAAACCATGTCTTCCAGGTCACATAGATGCAGACCCATCTTTGATGGTATCACTACAAAGGAAGTTAAAGCTCATGACAACAACATATATTTCAAGTGCCCAACCTCAGAGGCAGTTTCCCAAGAACTCTTAGGCCAGCAGAGCTCCATGTTTGTGGAGTGTTTACCCTGTTCTTTACTTTTGGAAACTCCTCTACCACCTCCAAGGTTGTGAACTCCCGAGCATATTCCATTCCAGATATGTATTCACAGATTTTCACACTTTTCTACTCTAATTGTGTCTTACTTGGGGCCAAGCTAATATCAAGGCATTGTTCTGAATGTGAGTGGAAAGATTTTTGTGTAACACATATTTACATACACATTCGATTCATTTTTCAATTTTCTATTTGAAATACTGAAGCCCTGAAACTAACACATACCCTACTATACTCTGACTTATAATTCTAATATGATGGTGAAAAATAACCCAAACAGAATAGAAATACAAGCAGTTCCGAGGAGGCATGGTGTATTGTTACAATTGGTTTTTGCATTATATAGTGTAGGAGTTATAAATGTAGTCAATTTTTTTGTTGAAATAGTTCTACATGTGTTTTTAAAATTAAAAAATATGTGAGTTCCTGTCTCCCTTTCTCTGTAGCCTATTCAGCACATGTATTTTTATATGCACATATAGAATTCTACCTGGTACCACACGTACATACTTGTGAGGTAACTGAATTGGCAGATGCAAATTGTCCTAAAGGATCACTCCTCCTAAATGCTGTTGGAACTAAAAATTCAACCTATGGGTGAGCTTCCTAGTTGAATATCATTATACATTAATCCATGTTCAGTAAAATGAATATTTTTCGATCTGTGGATTATATATATTTCATGATGAATTTCGATTGGCATATATATTGCTACTTTTTTTTCTTTTATTGGTTGCTCAAAACATTACAAATCTCTTGACATATAATATTTCTTACATTAGATTCAAGTGGCTTATGAACTCCCATTTTTAGCCCAAATAGAGATTACAGAATCACATCGGTTACACATCCACATTTTTACATAATGCCCTATTAGTTACTGTTGTATTCTGCTACCTTTCCTATACTCTACTATCTCCCCTCCCCTCCCTTCCTATCTTCTCTTTTTCCCCCATCTACTGTAATTCATTTCACTCCATGTTTATTTTCCCATTCCACTCACAACGATATGTAATTTTGTGTAACAATGAGGGTCTCCCTCCATTACCATGCAATTACCCTTTTCTCTTACTTACCCTCCCACCTCATGTCTCTGTTTAAAGTTAATCTTTTCTTCCTGCTATTGCTCCCTGCTCTGTTCTTAGTTGCTCTCATTATATCAAAGAAGACATTTGGTATTTATTTTTTAGGGATTGGCTATTTTCACTAAGCATAATCTTCTCCAGTGCCATCCGTTTTTCTGCAAATTTTATGATTTTGTCATTTGTTAGTGCTGCGTAATACTTCATAGTGTATAAATGCCACATGTTTTTTATCCATTCATCTATTGAAGGGCATCTGGGTTGGATCCACAGTGTTTCAGTTGTGAATTGTACTGCTATGAAAATCGATGTGGTAGTATCCCTGTATTACTCTCTTTTAAGGTCTTCAGGGAATAGTCCGAGAAGGGCAATAGCTGAGTCAAATTGTGGTTCCATTCACAGCTTTCCCAGGAATCTCCATACTGCTTTCCAAATTGGCCACACCAGTTTACAGTCCCACCAGCAATGTACAAGAGTATCTTTTACCCCACATCCTTGCCAGCACTTGTTGTTTGACTTCATAATGGCTGCCAATTTACTGGAGTGAGATGGTATCTTAGGGTGATTTCGATTTGAATTTCTCTGACTGCTAGAAATGATGAGCATTTTTTATGTACTTGTTGATTGATTGTATGTCCTCCTCTGAGAAGTGTCTGTTCAAGTCCTTGACCCATTTTTTTAATTGGGTTATTTGTTATCTTATTGTCTATTTTTTTTGAGTTCTTTGTATATTCTGGATATTAGGGCTCTATCTGAAGTGTGAGGAATAAAAATTTGTTCCCATAATGTATGCTCCTTATTTACCTCTCTTATTCTTTCTCTTGCTGAGAAAAAACTTTTCAGTTTAAGTAGTCCCATTTGTTGATTCTTGTTATTAACTCTTGTGCTATGGGTGTCCTATAAAGGAATTTGGAGCCCAACCCCATAATATGTAGATCAGAGTCAACTTTTTCTTCTATCAGACACAGAGTCTCTGATTTGATATCTAGCACCTTGATCCACTATGAGTTAACTTTTGTGCATGGCGACAGAAAGGAATTCAGTATCATTTTGTTGCATATGGATTTCCATTTTTCCCAACACCATTTGTTGAAGATACTATATTTCCTCCATTGCATGCTTTTAGCTCCTTTTTCAAATATAAGATAGTTGTAGCTTTTTGGATTAGTCTCTGTGTCCTCCATTCTGTACCATTGGTCCACCCGCCTGTTTTGGTACCAGTACCATGCTGTTTTTTTTTTTTTTGTTGTTGTTGTTGTTTTATTTTGTTTTTTTTAATTAATTTTATTGTAGGTTGTTCAAAACATTACATAGTTCTTGATATATCATATTTCACACTTTGATTCAAATGGGATATGAGCTCCCATTTTTACCCCATATACAGATTGCAGAATCACATCAATTGCACAACCATTGTTATTCATATTGCCATTCTGGTGACTGTTGTATTCTTCTGCCTTTCCTATCCTCTACTATCCCCCCTCCCCCTCCCCTCCCCTCTTCTCTCTCTACCCCCTCTACTGTAATTCATTTCTCCCCCTTATATTTTTCCTCCTTTCCCCTCACTTCCTCTTGTATGTAATTTTCTATACCCCTGAGGGTCTCCTTCCATTTACATGCAATTTCCCTTCTCTCTCCCTTTCCCTCCCACCTCTCATCCCTGTTTAATGTTAATCTTCTTCTCATGCTCTTCGTCCCCACTCTGTTCTTAGTTACTCTCCTTATATCAAAGAAGACATTTGGCATTTGTTTTTAAGGGATTGGCTAGCTTCACTTAGCATAACCTGTTCTTATGCCATCCATTTCCCTCCAAATTCTATGATTTTGTCATTTCTTAATGCAGAGTAATACTCCATTGTGTATAAATGCCACATTTTTTTTTATCCATTCTTCTATTGAAGGGCATCTAGGTTGGTTCCACAGTCTTGCTATTGTGAATTGTGCTGCTATGAACATGGATGTAGCAGTGTCCCTATAGTGTGCTCTTTTTAGGTCTTTAAGGCATAGACCGAGTAGGGGAATAGCTGGATCAAATGGTGGTTCCATTCCAAGCTTTCCAAGAAATCTCCATACTGCTTTCCAAATTGGGCGCACCAATTTGCAGTCCCACCAGTAATGTACAAGAGTACCCTTTTCCCGACATCCTCGCCAGCACTTGCTGTTGTTTGACTTCCTAATGGCTTCCAATCTTACTGGAGTGAGATGGTATCTTAGGGTGGTTTTGATTTGCATTTCTCTGACTGCTAGAGATGGTGAGCATTTTTTCATATACTTGTTGATTGATTGTATGTCCTCCTCTGAGAAATTTCTGTTCAGGTCCTTGGCCCATTTGTTGATTGGGTTATTTGTTATCTCATTGTCTAATTTTTTTAGTTCTTTGTATATTCTGAATATTAGGGCTTTGTCTGAAGTGTGAGGAGTAAAGATTTGTTCCCAGGACGTAGGCTCAATATTTACCTCTCTTATTGTTTCTTTTGCAGAGAAAATCTTTTTAGTTTGAGTAAGTCCCATTTGTTGATTCTAGTTATTAACTCTTGTGCTATGGGTGTCCTATTGAGGAATTTGGAGCCCGACCCCACAGTATGTAGATCAGAGCCAACTTTTTCTTCTATCAGACGCCATGTCTCTGATTTGATATCAAGTTCCTTGATCCACTTTGAGTTATCTTTTGTGCATGGCGAGAGAAAGGGATTCAGTTTCAATTTGTTGCATATGGATTTCCAGTTTTCGCAACACCATTTGTTGAAGATGCTAGCCTTCTTCCATTGCATGCTTTTAGCCCCTCTATCGAATATAAGATAGTTGTAGTTTTGTGGATTGGTTTCTGTGTCCTCTATTCTGTACCATTGGTCCACCCGCCTGTTTTGGTACCAGTACCATGCTGTTTTTGTTACTATTGCTCTGTAGTATAGTTTGAAGTCTGGTATAGCTATACCGCCTGATTCACACTTCCTGCTTAGCAATGTTTTTGCTATTCTGGGCCTTTTATTTTTCCATATGAATTTCATGATTGCTTTCTCTATTTCTACAAGAAATGCCATTGGGATTTTGATTGGCATTGCATTAAACCTATTGAGAACTTTTGGTAATATGGCCATTTTGATGATGTTAGTTCTACCTATCCATGAACAGGGTATATTTTTCCATCTTCTAAGATCTTCTTCAATTCTCTGTTTAGGGTTCTGTAGTTTTGAATGTATAAGTCTTACACCTCTTTTGTTAGGTTGATTCCCATGTATTTTATTTTTTCTGAGGATATTGTGAATGGGGTGCTTGTCCTCATTTCCATTTCAGAGGATTTGTCGCTGATATACAGGAATGCCTTTGATTTATGCATGTTGATTTTATATCCTGCCACTTTGCTGAATTCATTTATTAGCTCTAATAGTTTCTTTGTAGACCCTTTTGGCTCTGCTAGGTATAGAATCATGTCATCTGCAAATAGTGATAATTTGAGTTCTTCTTTTCCTATTTTTATGACTTTAATTTCTTTCGTCTAATTGCTCTGGCCAGTGATTCGAGAACTATGTTGAACAGAAGTGGTGAGAGAGGGCATCCCTGTCTTGTTCCAGATTTTAGAGGGAATGCCTTCAGTTTTTCTCCATTCAGAATGATGCTAGCCTGAGGCTTAGCATAGATTGCTTTTACAATATTGACGTATGTTCCTGTTATCCCTAGTTTTTCTAGAGTTTTGAACATAAAGGGATGCTGTACTTTGTCGAATGCTTTTTCCGCATCTATCGAGATGATCATATGGTTCTTATTTTTAAGCCTATTGATGTGGTGAATAACATTAATTGATTTCCGTATATTGAACCAACCTTGCATCCCATGGATAAATCCTACCTGATGATGGTGCACAATTTTTTTGATATGTTTTTGTATCCGGTTCGCCAGAAGTTTATTGAGGATTTTTGCATCTAGGTTCATTAGAGATATTGGTCTGTAGTTTTCTTTCTTTGGAGTGTCTTTGTCTGGTTTAGGAATCAGGGCGATGTTGGCCTCTTAGAATGAATTTGGAAGTTCTCCCGATTTTTCATTTTCCTGAAATAGCTTGAAAAGTATTGGTATTAGTTCCTCTTTAAAGGTTTTGTAAAACTCTGCTGTATACCCATCCAGTCCTGGGCTTTTCTTAGTTGGTAGTCTTTTGATGGTTTCTTCTATTTCCTCAATTGATATTGGTCTGTTTAGGTTGTCAATATCCTCCTGACTCAATCTGGGCAAATCATATGACTTAAGAAATTTATCAATGCCTTCACTATCTTCTATTTTATTGGAGTATAAGGATTCAAAATAATTTCTGATAATCTTCTGTATTTCTAAAGTGTCTGTTGTAATATTGCCTTTTTCATCCCGTATGCTAGTAATTTGAGTTCTCTCTCTTCTTCTCTTCGTTAGCGTGGCTGAGGGTCTGTCAATTTTATTTATTTTTTCAAACAACCAACTTTCAGTTTTGTCAATTTTTTCAATTGTTTCTTTTGTTTCGATTTCATTAATTTCAGCTCTGATTTTAATTATTTCTTGTCTTCTACTTTTTTGCCTTTGTTTTGCTCTTCTTTTTCTAGGACTTTGAGTTGAAGTATTAGATCATTTATTTGTTGTTTTTTTTTTTCTTTTTTTAAGGATTGAACTCCAAGCAATAAATTTTCCTTTTAGAACTGCTTTCAATGTGTCCCATAGATTCCGACATGTTGTGTCTGTGTTTTCATTTATCTCTAAGAATTTTTCAATTTCCTCCTTGATGTCTTCTATAACCCATTGATCATTCAGTAACCTATTTTTCATTCTACAAGTTATGCATGATTTTTCCTTACTTCTTTTATCGTTGATTTTCAATTTCATTCCATTATGTTCAGATAAGATGCATGGTATTATCTCTACTCCTTTATATTGTCTAAGAGTTGCCCTGTGACATAATATAAAATCTATTTTTGAGAAGGATCCATGTGCTGCTGAGAAAAAAGTGTAACTGCTTGATCTTGGGTGGTATATTCTATATATGTCAATTAAGTCCAGGTTATTAATTATGTTATTGAGTTCTATAGTTTCCTTATTCAACTTTTCTTTCGACGATCTATCCAGTGGTGAGAGAGGTGTGTTGAAGTCTCCCATAATTATTGTATGGTGGTCTATTAGACTCTTGAACTTGAGAAGAGTTTGTTTGATGAACATAGCTGCACCATTGTTTAGGGCATATATATTTATGATTGTGATGTTTTGTTGGTGTATGGTTCCCTTGAGCTGTATGTAGTGTCCCTCTTCATCCCTTTTGATTAACTTTGGCTTGAAATCTATTTTATATGATATGAGTATGGACTCTCCTGCTTGTTTCCAAAGTCCATATGAGTGATATGATTTTTCCCAACCTTTCACCTTCAGTCTATGTATGTCTTTTCCTATCAAATGCGTCTCCTGAAGCCAGCATATTGTTGGGTCTTGTTTGGTGATCCATTCTACTAGCCTGTGTCTCTTAATTGGTGAGTTTAAGCCATTAACATTTAGGGTTATTATTGAGATATGGGTTGTTCTTCCAGCGATATTTGTTTATTTATGTTCCTAAACATGGTTTGTTTTCCTCTTTGATTATCCCCAGCCTTTACTGTACTCCCTCCCGCTGTTGGTTTTCATTGATATTTTCCATTTCCTCTTCCTGTAATATTTTGCCGAGGATGTTTTGAAGAGATGGTTTTCTAGCTGCAAATTCTTTTCACTTTTGTTTATCGTGGAAGGTTTTAATTTCATCTTCCATACTGAAGCTTAATTTTGCTGGATACACAATTCTTGGTTGGAACCCATTTTCTTTCAGTGTTTGAAATATGTTATTCCAGGATCTTCTAGGTTTCAGAGTCTGTGTTGAAAGATCAGCTGTTATCCTGATAGGTTTACCCCTAAATGTAATCTGCTTCCTTTCTCTTGTAGCTTTTAAAATTCTCTCCTTATTCTGTATGTTGGGCATCTTCATTATAATGTGTCTAGGTGTGGATCTCTTATGATTTTGCACATTCGGCATCCTGTAGGCTTCTAGGATTTGGGATTCTGTCTCATTCTTCAAGTCTGGGAAGTTTTCTCGTATTATTTCATTGAATAGATTGCTCATTCCTTTTGTTTGGACCTCTATACCTTCCTGTATCGCAATGACTCTTAAGTTTGGTCTCTTTATGTTATCCCATATTCTTGAATGTTCTGCTCATGGTTTCTTAACAGCTTTGCTGAGCTGTCTATGTTCTTCTCCAGTTGAAATACTTTGTCTTCATTGTCTGATGTTCTATCATCTAAGTGTTCTACTCTGCTGGTAGTATTCTCAATTGAGTTTTTAAGTTGGTTTATTGTTTCCTGCATTTCCAGGATTTCTGTTTGTTTGTTTTTTATAACCTCGATCTCCCTGTATAATTGATCTTTTGCTTCTTGGATTTGTTTATGTAATTCATTTTCGAAGTGGTTGAAGTGGTCTTTCATTGTCTGATTTTGCTGTCTAATGTCTTCCTTGAGACTCCAGATTATCTGAAGCATGTATATCCTGAATTCTTTATCTGACATTCCATCTGCTGCAGATATTACCTCTTCTAAAGTTGAGTTGACCTGCATTGCTTGTGGTCCTTTCTTTCCTTTTCTTTTCATACTGATCGCGTTTCTTTCTGCTTGGTGAAACTGTTGTGTTATTGATTTTCCCCCCTATATATTTATATTGCTCTTGTATAGTTGCAAAGTTTCCCTCGCAGGCTTTGGCGGTGGTTCTGCCCCTCCTCCAATTGGGGCAATGTGCCTACCACGCCGGCAGGTCGCTGTGCCTGTACTTTCGGTCTGCCTGTTCTTTCGGTGGTCACAGGTCCGCCTATCTTGCAGGCGTGAGCAGCGGCTCTGCCCCTCCGCTGGCCGCTAGGCCTGTTCTGTCTGTCGTTTGCAGGTCTGTCTACCTAACAAGCGCTGGTGGCGGCCCTGCCCCTCCTCCAACCGGGGTGATGTGTCAGACGGGCCACTGGGCCTGTTTTGTCAGTGGTCACGGTACCGCCTACCTTGCAGGTGCGTGGGGCAACAGTGCCCCTCCGCAGGTTTCTGGGCCTGACCTGCCGGTGGGTAGCATATCATTCATTTTTTAGTTCTAGTAGTTTTTGTAGACCCTTTTGTGTCTTCTATGTTTAGAATAATGTCACCCGAAAATAGTGATAATTTACGTTGTTATTTTCCTATTTTTATGCCTTTTATTTCTTTAGTCTGTCTAATTGCTCTGGCCAGTGTTTTGAGAACTATATGGAATAGAAGTGGTGAGAGAGGGTATCCCTGCCTTGTTCCAGATTTTAGAGGAAATGCCTTCAATTTTTCTGCATTCATAATGATGCTAGCTGAGGCTTTGCATAGATAGCTTTTACAATGTCGAGGTAATTTCCTGTTATCCCTAGTTTTTCTAATGTTTTGAACATAAAGGGATGCTGTACTTTGTCAAGTGCTTTTTTTGCTTCTAACGAGATGATCATATGGTTCTTATCTTTAAGTCTATTGATGTGGTGAATAACATTTATTGATTTCCGTATATTGAACCATCGTTGCATCCCAGGGATGAATCCTACTTGATCATGTTGCATAATTTTTTTGATGTGCCTTTGTATTCGATTCGCCAGAATTTTATTGAGGATTTTTGCATGTAGGTTCATCAGATATATTGGTCTGTAGTTTTCTTTCTTTGAGGTGTCTTTTTCTGATTTCGGAATCAGCGTGATGTTGGCCTCATAGAATGAATTTGGCAGAGCTCCCTCTTTTTCTCTATCCTGAAATAACTTGAAAAGTATTGGTATTAAATCTTCTTTAAATGTTTTGTAAAACTCCGCTGTATAGCCATCCGTTCCTGGGCTTTTCTTGGTTGGTAGTCTTTTGATTGCTTCTTCTGTTTCATCCATTGACATTGGTCTGTTTAAATTGTGTGTATCCTCCTGACTCAGTCTGGGCGAATCATATGACTTAAGAAATTTGTTGATGTCTTCACTCTATTCTATTTTATTGGAATATAGGTTTTCCAAATAATTTCTAATTGTCTTCTGTATTTCGGAAGCATCTTTTGTAATATACCCTTTTTCATCCCATATGTTAGTAATTTGAGTTCTCTCTCTTCTTCTCTTCATTAGCATGGCTAAGGGTCTGTCGAACATATATATTTTTTCGAAGAACCACCTTTTAGTTTTGTTAATTTTTTCAATAGTTTCTTTTGTTTCAATTTCGTTGATTTCTGCTCTGATTTTAATTATTTCTTGCCTTCTGCTACATTTTCTGTTGTTTTGCTCTTCCTTTTCTAGGGCTTTGAGTTAAAGTGTGAGCTCATTTATTTGTTCGGTTTTACTTTTTTTCAGGAATGACCTCCAGGCAATGAATTTCCCTCTTAAAACTGCTTTCATTGTGTCCCATAGATTCCGATATGTTGTGTCTGTATTTTCATGTATCTCTAAGAATTTTTTGATTTCCTCCTTTATATCTTCTGTAAACCACTGATCATTCAGTAACATATTGTTAATTTTCCATGTGATGTAGGATTTTTCCTTCCTTCTTTTATCATTGATTTCCAGTTTCATTCCATTATGATCAGATAAAATGCATGGTATTATCTCCACACCTTTATATTTACTGAGGGTTGCCCTATGGCATAATATATGGTCTATTTTTGAGAAGGATCCACGTGCTACTGAGAAAAAAGTATATCCACTTGATGATGGTTGATATATTCTATATATGTCAGTTACATGTAGGTTATTGATTGTGATATTGAGTTCTATACTTTCTTTATTCAACTTTTGTTTGGAGGATCTGTCCAATGGTGAGAGAGGTGTGTTGAAGTCTCCCATAATTATTGTGTTGTGTTCTATTTCATTCTGGAACTTGAGGAGAATTTGTTTTTTGAACGTTGCAGCACCATTATTTGGTGCATAAATATTGATAATTTTTATGTTTTGTTGGTGAATGGTTCCTTTTAACAGTATATAATGTCCTTTCTTATCACTTTTGATTAAATTAGTCTTGAAGTCGATTTTATTCGATATGAGGATGGCCACCCCTGGTTGCTTACGAGGAACATTGGATGGTATATTTTTTCCAAAACTGCACCTTCAGCCTGTATGTCTTTTCCATTCAGATGTGTCTCCTGTAGGCAACATATTGTTGGTTTCGTTTTTAATCCAAGTTACCAGCAAATGTCGCGTTATTGGAGAGTTTAAGCCATTAACATTTAGAGTCACTATTAATATATTGTTTGTACTGCCACCCATAATTGATGATTCATCTTTTTTTTTAATTTAGTTTGTTTCTCCATGATTAGCTTTTCCCCCACCCTCTGTCATTACTGAGGCACTTCCCACTGATGGTTTTGGTTGTTGATTTTCATTTCTTCTTCGTGTATTGTTTTGCTCAAGATGCTTTGCAATGCTGCTTTTCTGGCTACAAATTCTTTTAGCTTTTGTTTATCATGAAATATTTTTATTTCATTGTCATACCTGAAGCTTAATTTTGCTGGATACAGAATTTTTGGTTAGCATTCATTGTCTTTCAGTGTTTGAAATACGTTGTTCAAGGATCTTCTCGCTTTCAGCGACTGTGATGTAAAATCCCTTCTCAACCTTATTGGTTTACCCCTTAATGTAATCTGCCTCCTTTCTCTTAGAGCTTTTAATATTTTCTCTTTGTTTTGTATATTGGATATCTTCAAAACGATGTGTCTTGGTGATGATCTACTGTGATTTTGTGTGCTCGGTGTCCTGTAAGCATGCCCAATTTGTATATCCGTTTACTTTGTATTTCTGGAAATATTTCTGTAATTATTTCATTCAATAGATTACTCATTTCATTGGTTTGAATCTGTGTACCTATTCAGATGACTCATAAATTTGTTTTTTTATGTTATCCCATATCTCTTGGATGTTTTACTCATGATTTTTTACCAGCCTTTCTGTGTTGGCTAGATTCATTTCAAGATGATATATTTTGTCTTCATTATCGAACATTCTGTCTTCTACTTGCTCCACAGTGTTAGTGATACTCTCAATTGACTTTTTAATTTGGTTTATCGTTTCCTTCATTTCTAGAATTATTGTTTGATTTTTTTATAATCTCTATCTCCTGATAAAGATTCATAACTTCTTCTTTTATCTGTTTATGTAATTCATTTTCAATGTGTTCTTTCACTGTTTGGATTTGCTGTCTCGTATCCTCTTTAAGTTTCCATTCCATCTGTCTAAGGTATTCCTTGAGTTCTTTATATGACCATTTTTCTGATGACTATAGGTCCTCCTGAATATTTAGGCTGTCCTTCATTGTTTGTACTTATTTTCTTCCTTGATTTTTTGTGCTGTTCATGTTACTTCTTGCTCTGTTTCACTGCTGAGTTACTGTTTACTCTTATAAATTTATTTGATGCTTGGGAGGAAAGATATTAGAAGGAAAGGGAAGAAGTCACTAAAGAGAATGAGAGTAGGCAGGTAGAATTAAAGGAAGGGGAAATAAGAAAATTGAAAAGAAACGATAAGACAAAAGAAAAAAAATAGAAAAGAAAGAAAGAAAGAAAAAAATTTAAAAATAATGATCATTTAAAAAATGAATATTAAAATTTAAAATAATAATAATAATAATAAAATAAAAATATTTTAAAAATGAAAACATTTTAAAACGTTAAAGTACAACAACAACAAATAAAATGAATTCACATAAAGAATCTAAATGCCACACTCAGTAGGCCTCAAGTTGGAGAAGCAGAGCAGTATTAAGGGCAGGCCTATTTTTTCACTTCTGTTTCACAGGAAGGGAGTCCAGGCCACCCTGATTTTAGGCAAATGAGGGGCAAGGGAGCTTATTTTGGACACGGACTTGCGCTGTGTACCTCATGGAAACCTCCAGTCGGAGGTTATGATGAGTGTCTACATGGAAGAAGATGAGGGCCATGTTGGGGTGTTTTGGTTTTAGCTGTGAATATTTGTATGGCAGTAGGAAGAGAAGACGGGGTCCACCTGGGCTTGAACTCTTGTGTGATTCAACATAGAGACTGAGATCTGGAATTGACCTCAGAGAAGTATTGCCATGAATTGTGTTGGGATTTTAGAAGGCCATGCATGAGAGTCGCCCTTGGAAAGTGAGATCTAGGCCCAAGGTGGCTTTCCACAGAGCAAAGGGAATCTCAGCCAGGATATCACATGATTTTATTCTGAAAGACTTGGCAGCCATAGTTGAGAGTCAAAGGCTCATGGACCTCACATTGTAGACCTCAATGGGCCTGGCTTCATGTGACCTTTTGGCCACCCTTTGGGAAGCCTTGCCTCCGAGAGTTCTCCAAAGCTTTCATTGAAATGAGCTTACTCAACATTTAATGGTTAATGAATGAATTGAAACCCACAGTGCCTCCAACTTCATCCTTGAAAATTGGCCAGATAAAAACAATGAAATTTTTGAAATTCCCAAGACTAGGTGTCACAGGAGAACCTTTGGATGTCCTCTAGCTGATCATGAGAATACAAGACAATGCCTTTATTGACTGGTTTACATGAAAATGGTGTATACCAGAGATGCCAGTAAGTTGGAGCCTGCTGAGTAGTGTTCCTAGAGCCGTGGTGGGCAGGTGTGTGATAAAAAATCTCTGGTGTTGCCATGTTTATCTGCCATTGGTGTCCAAATATCTTGTGACTGACATTTTGCAGCCAGTAGACCCTTATATGTAAAAGCATCTTGTTATATGGAGAGGTTTTAGGGCAATGTTCAGAATCAGGTTGCTATGGTCAATGGAGCAAGCTATGTGGGATAGAAGCCTGGTTGGTGCATTCTCCAACAGAACCCGACCCACCACAACTGACAGAATTCCCTACAGCACTGTGTCCCAGGTGAACGCTTTTTATTTCATGAAGCAAATACCACACTCCTAGTGCAACAGCAAGAAACACGATGAAGAGTGGAGGATGAACAAATGGCTTCACAGTCCACATGAGGAGACACTTGCCCTCAGTGGCCACAGTTTACCTACATAGAGAAAATTCAGCACTGCTGCCTCATGTTCATTGGAAAATAAGAAACCATGTCATCCATGTCACATAGATGCAGACCCAGCTTTGATGGTCTCACTACAAAGGAAGCTAATGCTCCTGACAACAAAATATATTTCAAGTGCCCAACCTCAGAGGTAGTTTCTCCAGATGTTGGGCCGGCAGAGCTTCATGTTTGTGGAGTGTTTACCCTGTCCCTTACTTTTGGAAACTCCTCTACCACCTCCAAATTTGTGAACTCCTGAGCATTTTCTCTTCCAGATATGTATTCACAGATTTTCTAACTCTTCACCTCTAATTGTGTCTTACATGGGGCGAAGGTAATGCCAAGGCATTGTTGTGAATGAGAGTGGGAAGATTTTTATGTAGCACATATTTGCATACACATTGGATACATTTTCCAATTTTCCATTCGAAATACTGAATCCCTGACACTAACAAATTCCCTTCTAGACTTTTACTTATAATCTTAATATGATGCAGAAAAATAACCCAGACAAAATAGAAATACAAGAGGTTCACAGGAGGCATGGTGTATAGTTGGATTTGCCTTTCGTATGATAAATGGTAGGTGTTATAAATCAAGCCAATTTTAATTGAAATAGTTCTCCATGTGTTTTAAAAGTTAACAAATATGTGAATAACTGTCTCCCATTCTCTGTAGCCTATTCAGCACATGTATTTTTTATGCACATATTGAATTATACCTGGTATCACACGTACATTTTGTGAGGTGGCTGACTTGGCAGACACAAATTGTAAGAAAAGATCACTCCTACTAAACGCTGTTGGAACTGAAAATTCAACATATGGGTCAGTTTTCTAGTTGTACAACATAAATTGATGTTCAGGAAAATGAAAGGAAAATGAATATTTTTGGATCTCTGGATGATATATTTTTCATGGTGAATTTCAATTGGCATACGTAATGCTACTTTTTAATGTCTGTGTGTGTGTGTGTGTGTATATATATATATGTATTCACTCTCCAGATTTTTCAAAATATGAAATGTATTTGTCTGATTATACACTCCCTAAATTCATTCATATTTATCTATGTGGATGTATAATCAACTTTTCACAAGTTTATTCTCAGAAATATTCATCCACCTGAAATACATATTTGTTTCCTAGTACTGAAAACTAACTTCAGGGGATCATATGATGACAGCGAAAGGAGTGCATCAACCCCATGTACAGCATCACTGTGCAGGAGAATGACGAGTTTCCAGCAAAATTTGGGTGGTCCTAAACCTAGTGGAAGTATTTCCATCTCACGAGGATCAGCTACAGGGCTCAAACGTGAGTGATTTGTCTGCATGGAGCATCATGCTGCTTATTCAGCAAATCGCCCTGCGGGTAGAGTCTGTGGCACTTGCTGGGAAGCAATGAGATAGCAACACAAATATTCAGTGGTGCAGATTCTGTGGGCTCCTGCCATCTGTACAATCACTGTGCTCATTGCTGAATTCTGGGTTTGAGACCAGGGAAATACACGTTCCAATTCGGTTTTCCACACCAGTCAGACCACAGAGGAAGCCAGGGGCCACCATCTTGGAGAGCTGACGTCACCATTCCTGTTTTCAACTGATAGCAGCTCATTCAGCTATAGAACAGGTAATCTCAGGCTGTCATTCGCCTGTGTCTCGGAGACAAATTACTCAGGCCTGCTCCTATCAGAACATACACCAAGCCCAGAGCGGCCGAATTCTGGCTCCTGGAACTGATCAGGCCCAGGGCTAAAGAACCTGCGGAATCTGCTTCTCGGTCTAGGTCTTGCTGAATACTGTGGAGGTAAATACCTACCGAGCCTTCATAGGCAGTGGCAACAGGATTGAGACGGGGCTTGTGAGGGCCGGTCAGGACTCACCCATTGCTTTGTTCATCCGGCAAAGGGAACGAAATGCTGCCATTCGCATGGGATACCAACATGTTAGAGATCTGAAGTCATCACAAAGTTGCGGAGGAGATAACTTCATCGATACCAGCGGTGAGAGAAACAGTTGGTCTCCTGGTAAAAAAAGTGAGTCACAAACACCCGAGTCTCTCTCACTTTGTCTTCAAGCTAGAGGGACAGAGCAGAGACACCGCTCACGCCCGGCACTGGCCCAGCGACCCGCAGGCGTGGTAGTCACGTCATCCCAATTGGAGTAGGGACAGAGCAGAGCCGCCGCCCGTGCCCGGAACAGGCCCATCGACCAGCAGGCTTGGTAGTCACGTCACCCCAATTGGAGTAGGGGCAGAGCAGAGCCACAGCCTATGCCCAGAACAGGCCCAACGTCCCGCCGGTGTGGTAGACACGGCACCCCTATTGGAGTAGTGGCAGAGCAGAGCCTTCTCCCGTGCCCATTACAAGCCCATCGGCCCACCAGCATGGTTGTTAGGTCACCCCAATAGGAATAGGGGCAGAGCAGAGCCACCACCCATGCCCAGAACAGGCCCAGCAACCCGCCGGCGAGGTAGTCACATCACCCCAATTGGAGTAGGGGCAGAGCAGAGTGACCAACCTCGCCCACAACGTAGGCAACCGAACAGCGAAACAGGCCAAGTGGCCTGCGGGCACGGCAGACACATAACCCCATTTGGAGTAGGGGCAGAGCAGATCCACTGCCTGTGCCCACAAAATAGACAGACCTGCGACCGACCAGCAAAGAGGCTCAGCGTCCTGCCGGCATGGTAGACACATCATCCCAATTTGAGTAAGGGCAGAGTAGAGCTGCCGCCCGCACCTGCAAGGTAGGAAGACCTGCAATGGATCAGCAGAACAGGCCGAGGGGTCCGTGGGCGTTGTAGACACGTCACACCAAATGGAGGAGGGGCAGAGCAGAGCCACTGCCCACGCATGCATTGTAGACAGACCTGCGACCAACCAGCACAACAGGCCCAGCAGCCCGTCAGCGTGGTAGATAGATCACCCCAATTGGAGGAGCAGAACAGCCGCCCCCCGCTACTTCAAGGGAGACTTTTCAACTATACAAGAGCAATATAAGTATATAGGGGGAAAATTTCAAAAACACAACAGTTTCAACAAGCAGAGAGAAACGGGAGCAGTATGAAAAAACAAGGAAAGAAAGGACCACAAGCAATGCAGGTAAACACAATTTTAGAAGAGGTAATAGCTGCATCAGATGGAATGTCAGATAAAGAATTCAGGATACTCAGGCTTTAGATGATCTGGAGTCTCAAGGAAGACATTAGACAACAAAATCAGACAATTAAAGATCACTTCGACAATGAATTACATAAACAAATCCAAGAAGCAAAAGATCAACTATATAGGGAGATAGAGGTTGTAAAAACAAACAAACAGAAATCCTAGAATTGCAGGAAGCAATAAACCAACTTAAAAACTCAATTGAGAATACTACCAGCAGAGTAGAACACTTAGAACATAGAACATCAGACAATGAAGACAAAGTATTTCAACTTGAAAAGAACATAGACAGCTCAGCAAGACTGTTAAGAAACCACGAGCAGAACATCCAAGAAATATGGGATAACATAAAGAGGCCAAACTTAAGAGACATTGGGATACAGGAAGGTATAGAGGTCCAAACAAAAGGAATGAGCAACCTATTCAATGAAATAATACGAGATAACTTCCCAGACTTGAGAAATAAAAAAGAATCCCAAGTCCTAGATGTCTACAGAACGCCGAATGTGCAAAATCATAAGAGAGCCACAACTAGACACATTATAATGAAGATGCCCAACAAACAGAAAAAGGAGAGAATTTTAAAAGCTACAAGAGAAAGGAAGCAGATTACATTTAGGGGTAAACCTATCAGGATAACAGCTGATCTTTCAAAACAGACTCTGAAAGCTAGAAGATCCAGGAATAACATATTTCAAACACTGAAAGAAAATGGGTTCCAACCAAGAATTGTGTATCCAGCGAAAGTAAGCTTCAGGATGGAAGATGAAATTAAAACCTTCCACGATAAACAAAAGTGAAAAGAATTTGCAGCTAGAAAACCATCTCTTCAAAACATCCTCGGCAAAATATTACAGGAAGAGGAAATGGAAAATATCAATGAAAACCAACAGCGGGAGGGAGTACAGTAAAGGCTGGGGATAATCAAAGAGGAAAACAAACCATGTTTAGGAACATAAATAAACAAATATCGCTGGAAGAACAACTCATATCTCAATAATAACCATAAATGTTAATGGCTTAAACTCACCAATGAAGACACACTGGCTAGTAGAATTGAACGAAAAACAAGACCCAACAATATACTGCCTACAGGGGACGCATTTGATAGGAAAATGCATACATAGACTGACGGTGAAAGTTTGGGAAAAATCATATCACTCATATGGACTTCGGAAACAAGCAGGAGAGTCCATACTCATATCAAATAAAATAGATTTTAAGCCAAAGTTAATCAAAAGGGATAAAGAGAGACACTACATACTGCTCAAGGGAACCATACACCAACAAGACACAGCAATCGTTAATATATATGCCCCGTACAATGGTGAAGCTATGTTCATCAAAGAAACTCTTCTCAATTTCAATAGTCTAATAGACCACAATACAGTAATCATGGGAGCCATGAACACACCTCTCTCACCACTGGACAGATCTTGCAAACAAAAGTTGAATAAGGAAACTATAGAACTCAATAACACAATTAATAACCTAGACTTATTTGAGATATGTAGAATATAACACCCAACATCAAGCAGTTACCTTTTTTCTCAGCAGCACATGTATCCTTGTAAAAAATAGATCATATATTATGTCACAGGGCAACTCTTAGACAATATAAAGGAGTACAGTTAATGCATATTATCTGATCATAATGGAATGAAACTAAAAATCAATGATAAAAGAAGGAAGGAAAAATCATGCATCACTTGGAGAATGAACAATAGGTTACTGAGTGATCAATGGGTTATAGAAGACATCAAGGAGGAAATTTAAAAATTCTTAGAAATAAATGAAAATGCAGACACAACATATCGGAATCTATGGGACACATTGAAAGCAGTTCTAAGAGGAAAATTCATTGCTTGGAGTTCATTCCTTAAAAAAAGAAACAACCAACAAATAAATGATCTCATACTTCATCTCAAAATCCTAGAAAAAGAAGACGAAAGCAACAGCAAATGAAGTAGAAGGCAAGAAATAATTAAGATCAAAGCTGAAATTAATGAAATTGAAACAAAAGAAACAATTGAAAAAACTTGACAAAAGTAGAAGTTGGTTCTTTGAAAAAATAAATAAAATTGACAGACCCTTAGAAATGATAACAAAGAGAAGAAGACAGAGAACTCAAATTACTAGAATAAGGGATTAAAAAGGAAATATCACAACAGATATTTCAGAAATACAGAAGATAATCAGAAATTATTTTGAATCCTTATACTCCAATCAAATAGAAGATAGTGAAGGCATCGATAAATTTCTTAAGTCATATGATCTGCCCATATTGAGTCAGGAGGATATAGCAACATAAACAGACCAATATCAATTGAGGAAATAGAAGAAACCATCAAAACACTACCAACTTAGAAAAGCCCAGGACCGTATAGGTATACAGCAGAGTTTAACAAAACCTTTAAAGAGGAACGAATACCAATATTTTTCAAGGTATTTCAAGAAAGTGAAAAAGAGGGAGATCTTCCAAATTCATTCTACGAGGCCAACATCACCCTAATTATTACAGCAGACAAAGACACTTCAAAGAAAGAAAACTACAGACCAATATCTCTAATGAACCTACATGAAAAAATCCTCAATAAAATTCTGGCGAATTGGATACAAAAAAAATATCAAAAAAATTGTGAATCCTGATCAAGTAGAATTCATCCATGTGATGCAAGGCTTTTTCAATATACGGAAATCAATAAATGTTATTCACCACATCAATAGACTTAAAAATAAGAACCATATGATCATCTCGATAGATGCAAAAAAAGCATTCAATAAAGTACAGCATTCTGTTATGTTCAACACTCTAGAAAAACTAGTGATAAGAGGAACATACCTCAATATTGTAAAAGCAATCTATGCTAAGCCTCAGGCTAGCATCATTCTGAATGGAGAAAAATTGAAGGCATTCTCTCTAAAATCTGGAACAAGACAGGGATGCCCTCTCTCACCACTTCTGTTCAACATAGTTCTCGAAACACTGGCCAGAGCAATTATACAGACGAAAGAAATAAAAGGCATAAAAATTGGAAAAGAAGTACTTAAATTATCACTTTTGCAGATCACATGATTCTATATCTAGCAGTCCCAAAAGGGTCTACAAAGAAACTAATGGAGCTAATAAATGAATTCAGAAAAGTGGCAGGATATAAAATCAACATGCATAAATCAAAGGCATTCCTGCATATCGGCGACAAATCTTCTGAAATGGAAATGAGGACAACCACTCCATACATAATATCCTAAAAAAATAATAATAATAATTAGGAATCAACCTAACAAAAGATGTGAAAGTCTTATACAATGAAAACCACAGAACCCTAAAGAGAGAAATAGAAGAATATCTTAGAAGATGTAAATATATATCCTGTTCATGGATAGTCAGAACTAACATCATCAAAATGGTGATATTACCAAAAGTTCTCAATAGGTTTAATGCAACAATGCCAATCAAAATCCAAACGGCATTTCTTCTAGAAATAGAGAAAGCAATCATGGAATTCATATGGAAAAATAAAAGACACAGAATAAAAAAAACAATACTAAGCAGGAAGTGTGAATCAGGCGGCCTAGTGATACCAGACTTCAAACTATACTACAGAGCAATAGTAACAAAAATAGCATGGTACTGGTACCAAAACAGGAGGGTGGACCAATTGTTCAGAATAGAGGACACAGAAACCAAGCCAGGAAACTACAACTATCTTATATTTGATGGAGGGGCTAAAAGCATGCAATGAAGGAATATAGCATCTGCAAAAAATGGTGCTGGGAAAACTTGGAATCCATATGTAACAAAATGAAACTGAATCCCTTTCTCTCGCCATGCACAAAAGATAACTCAAAATGGATCAAGGAGCTTGATATCAAATCAGAGACATGGCGTCTGATAGAAGAAAAAGTTGGCTACGATCTACATACTGTGGGGTCGGGCTCCAAATTCCTCAATAGGACACCCATAGCACAAGAGTTAATAACTACAATCAACAAATGGGACTTACTCAAACTAAAAAATTTTTCTCAGCAAAAGGAACAATAAGAGAGGTAAATAGGGAGCCTATATCCTGGGAACAAATCTTTACTCCTCACACTTCAGATAGAGCCCTAATATTCAGAGTATACAAAGAACTGAAAAAAATAGACAATAAGATAACAAATAACCCAATAAACAAATGGGCCAAGAACCAGAACAGACACTTCTCAGAGAAGGACATACAATCAAAAAACAAGTACATGAAAAAATGCTCACCATCCCCAGCAGTCAGAGAAATGCAAATCAAAACCACCCTAAGATACCATCTCATTCCAGTAAGATTGGCAGCCATTATGAAGTCAAACAACAACAAGTGCTACTGAGGATGTGGAGAAACAGGTACACTTGTACATTATTGGAGGCACTGCTAATTGGTGC
This sequence comes from Callospermophilus lateralis, assembly GCF_048772815.1. NCBI lineage: Eukaryota > Metazoa > Chordata > Mammalia > Rodentia > Sciuridae > Callospermophilus > Callospermophilus lateralis. The sequence continues at coordinate 1,502,119 of NW_027512885.1, read as the reverse complement.
AGCCAATTTGTAAAGCATTATGGAGATTTCTTGGAAAGCGGGGAATGGAACTACCATTTGACCCAGCTATTCCTCTTCTCGGTCTATTCCCTAAAGACCTTAAAAGATCATGCTACAGGGACACTGCTACATTGATGTTCATAGCAGCACAATTCACAATAGCAAGACTGTGGAACCAACCTAGATGCCGTTCAATAGAAGAATGGATAAAAAAATGTGGCATTTATACACAATGGAGTATTACTCTGCTTTAAAAAATGACAAAATCATAGAATTTGCAGGAAAATAGGTGGCATTAGAGCAGATTATGCTAAGTGAAGCTAGCCAATCCCTAAAAAACAAATGCCAAATGCCTTCTTTGATAAAAGGAGAGTAACTACGAACAGAGTAGGGATGAAGAGCATGAGAAGAAGATTAGTATTAAATAGGGATGAGAGGTGGGAGAGAAAGGGATAGAGAAGAGAAATTGCATGGAAATGGAAGGAGACCCACAGGGTTATATAAAATTACATAAAAGAGGATGTGAGGGGAAAGGGAAAAATAATACAAAAAGGGAGAAATTTATTACAGTAGAGGGGGTAGAAAGAGAAGAGGGGAAGAGAGGGGAGAGGCGGAGGGATAGTAGAGGATAGGAAAGGCAGCAGAATACAATAGACACTAGTATGGCAATGTGTAAATCAATTGATGTGTAACTGATGTGATTCTGCAATCTGTATACGGGGTAAAAATGGGAGTTCATAACCCACTTGAATCAAAGTGTGAAATATGATATATCAAGAAATATGTAATGTTTAGAACAACCATAAAAAAATTAAAAAAAAAAGGAAACTAACTTCGGTGAATGAGGCACGCGAATCCTAATATTTCTACAGTAACTTACCAAGTTTAACATCAATGCAAGTAGATTCCAATGGGACATGATGTGTATTTTTACGTTAATTTTTATTCAAAACTGGTACGTTACAATTTCATCAGTTTATGCACATCATAGGATATATATTTCATAATCAATTTAGCAAATTTATAGGCATTTGTTTCACTTTCAATCTCTTCCTGCTTCAGAACACATGTATTCCTCCATATTTCTTGACTGGTCTTTGCATGAGAATTCTTTCCGAACACATTATTTTCGATTTCCATAATCACTTTTGAAGCAAACTTCACACACTCTTCATGATAAACCAAAACACTAATATTACCATTAGATGTATAACTGGTTGGAATGAATGAATGTATATCAATATAAGATTTATTGTATATTTTCAGATCTCAATTCAATCCATTATTTAAAGTTGGAACCAGTTATATTATTTATTCACAGTATGGTGTATTCATGCTTAATCTCTATATTCATGGACACAGGGTACACCTCTTTGTATCCCCAATAATAATTTTATGTCTTCAATATATTGCTCCCAGAAATGGTGGTAGAAATACTCATGTCACCTGATCTATATATACATTTTATCACAGTAATATTCTGGACAAAAAATGTAAAGGTCACACTTATGATTGTACCAAAGACTAAATGAAAAGAGATCATGGATTACTAAAAACATCCATGTCCAGGTTGCCTAATGCTCTCAAATGTCAATCCTATTAGTTACTAGATATTTGTTTCTTCCTAAGTTTATATATTCAAACTCAACCCTGGTGAAAATATCTACTCCTATCACTCACTTAATACTTTGCCTGATTTCATAATGTCTCTATTGATATCTGCTTTTCTACATATTTTCCCAATTTCATCATAGTGACTGACTCTTCATATGTGCTGACATTTACATTCACTCTCTAACCGAAACCCTATAGCTAAAGAATTTTTAGTCCCAATCCTACACTCATTCTTCTTCCTAAACCTACCGACTATCTTCCTAATCCTACCGACTATCCCTTTGGATTGGATGTTCTCTTCCACATTCAAACATCCAAGGTAAAAGGTTCTATGCCATTGTATATCAAATTGTATGAGACATCTTTGCAGAATATAATTAAAAACTAAGTATCCCAATTAAGGGCCCAATGCCCTTCTGGGTTTCAAATCATACCTAGATTTCTGTTTTCATACTTATATTTCACCTCGATATTCTTGTAAATATCGCAGGTTCCCAATACCATTATTTATCGCACAGAATGATTGCTAACCCAAATCGAACCTGTTATTAACCCTAAACATACACTGTTCCCTCAATCTCATTTTACAGAAGAGCAGGGAGAGAGTCGTTCTTACAATACAGGAAAGTAGGGGACATTCCACCTGCTGAGAACCTCAAAGGTCCATTCAAAATGATACCTGGAGAAGATGTAGGCAGCTATGAAGGACCTGAGAGAGCAAAAGTCATCTTCCATTTCAAACAACCTGGTCAGGATGAAGGGATGTGTCTGAATCAGCCTCTCTCTTTTTATTGTAGAGAAGATGGACCAAACCAGGCCTCTGTCGAGAGCTGCTGCTGGGTGCCTATGGTTGACATACCATTCTACCTTGTGAAAGTGTCACAGGAAGTAGGGGCAGCCTCCATCTCATGGGACACTTGGAAGCAACTGTTAGGACAAAGTGGTCCCCAAGGCAGTGACCTCATTCAGTTCCAAAGAAAGTGACATACCTCATTTCCTTGGTGATGGAACTCTCTGAACTTTTGTATCCAAGAATCCAGGCACCCCGAGGCAGCCCCAGTTCCAGTGGGCTCACTTGTTTGGATTTACCAAGGACAGAGTCAGTCTTTCTTGGTACCTACTGATGTGAGGATGGCCAAATGCCAGGAGAGCTCTGAAGAGGGACCTTTCCAGAAGAAGCAGGTAGTGGCTCACCCCTTTTTCTTGACAACTTCACAGAGTTGTCCAAGGAAACCAGATCTGAGAGAGGTCAGGCCATGTCCTGAGAATAGGTAGGAAAGTTGGTTTGTTTGGTTTGGAGTGGATTGTTTTTTGTAAGTCGTTTGACCAGGCGAGTGTTTCTATGTCTGTGTATCCCACTGTGTCCGTTGTTGTAGACATTAGAAAAGAGAATGCATTAATGAATGCCTCCAGTCTAGTATAAATCTTCCCATAATTCATCCTGCCCAATTTATGAATGGACTGCAGCTTGTCTTATCGAGAGGCAATACCTTCTATCTTCCTAAGTTCCTGTTTTCTTCCTGAATTCTGGCCACTCTCCAGAATAGGCTCATGGTTTTGTGTCCAAGATATGTACCACTCCAAGCTCTGTGACATGGCCATGTACTGGATAGCTGAAGAGAATGGCCAGCCTTTCAGAGAACTCAGATATCAGTGTGAACAGGAACGTCTCAGTGGAAAAACCCTGCTTTGGGCCTTTTGCTTACCTATTGTTCTGTTGCACTGAATGTCAGGAAAGACTTTGTCTCAGGCCACCCTTTTGTGAAGCCTGAAGAAAACAATTTTCAAATGGAAATGAATGGGCATCACCTGTGGCTCTTTGTTTAATTGCTTTGGAAAGGGATGTGGCTGAATTAGCCTCTTAGCCTTGTGTGTGGCTGTGACTTACATTCTCAGCACCTGATGGATCTAAAGAATAATCCCATGTGTGCATCAAAAACCATAATGGCAAAAAGATCAGTCATTGTGGATGAAGTCTCTTGCCTTCCTCTGTTAGGTTCCTGACCTCCGTCAAGTGAGAAAATGGATTCTTTGGGTCAAATGAGTTCCTCAAAGCCCTGCAGAGGTGCTTGGGGTTTCGCATGACTCCAAATCACAAAGAATCTATACCTGAAAATCAGTAGGCCTCACATTGGAGAAACAGAGCATTATTAATGACAGGCTTATTTGATCACTCCTGGTTCACAGGAAGGGTGTCCAGGCCACCCTGACTTTAGGCAAATGAGGGCCAAGTGAGCTTATTTTGGACACTTTCTTGGGCTTCGCCCCTCATGAAAATCTTCAGCCAGACATTACGATGAATGACAATATGTAAGAAGATGAGGGCCATGTGGGAGTGTTTTCGTTTTAATTTTGGTCATTTGTGTGGCGGTTGGAAGAAATGACTGGGTCCACCTGGGCTTGAACTCTGGTGTGATTCCCCTTAGAGACTGATTTGTGGAACTGACCTTAGAGAAGTATTGCATTGAATTTTGTTGGAATTTTAGGAGGCCACGCATAAGAGTCACCCTTGGAACTGAGATCTAGGCCCAGGGTTGCTTTCCACAGATTTTTCAGTTCCTGAAAGAAGTGACCTCACCTCACTTTCTTGGTGATGGAACTCTCTGATCTTGGGATCCAGGAATTCAGGCACAAAAGAGAGGGCCAGTTCCAGTCCGAGTGGTCTCATTTGTTTGGATTTACCAAGGACAGAGTCAGTCTCTCTTGGTACCTACTAATGTGAGGATGGCCAAACGGCAGGAAATCTCTGAAGAGGGGCCTTTCCTGAGAAAGCAGGTAGTGGCTCACAGCTGGCTCCTGACAATTTCATAGAGTTGGCCATGGAGTCCAAATCTGAGACAGGAGTGGCCATTTCGGGGGAACATAGTATGGCCCAAAAGTCAGAGGACACTCCAGATAGTCAAAGACCTACTTGGCGGAAGGAGGTGCCTTTGTAGGTTTGGTTGTAGATTTGTGGTTTTGTCTCATGTTCTGAGAATAGGCAAGGAAGGCAGTTTGTTTGGTTTGGAGTGAACTGTTTCTAGTAAGTCGTTTGGCAAGGCTAGTGTTTCTATGTCTGTGTATCCCACTGTTATCCATGGTTGTAGACATTAGAAAAGATATTGGATCAATGGATGTGTCCTGTTTAGTAGAAAGCTTCCCAGAATTCATCCTGCACAATTTATGAATGGACTGCGGCTTGCCTTATCAATTGGCTACACCTGCTATCTTCCTAAGTTCCACTTTTCTTCCTGAATTCTGGCCACTCTCCAGAATAGGCTCATGGTTTTTGTGCAAGATATATACCACCTCCAAGCTCTGTGACATGGCCATGTACTGGATAGCTGAAGGGAATGGCGAGAATCGCAGAAAACTCAGAAATCACTGTGACCATTAAAGTCTCAGTGGAGAAACCCTGCTTTGGGCCTTTTGGTTACCTATTGTTCTGTTGCCCTGAATGTCAGGAAGGTCTTTGCCTTTGGCCACCCCTTTGTGAAGCCTGAAGAAAACAGTTTTCAAATGGAAATGAATGGATCACCTGTGGCTCTTTGCTTAATTGCTTTGAAAAAGATGTGTCTTATTCAGACCATTGGCCCTGTGTGAGGCTGTTGCTTAGTTTCTCATCACCTGATGGATCTAAAGAAAGATTCCATGTGTACATCCAAAACCAAAGTGGCAAAAAGAGCAGTCATTGTGGATGAAGTCTCTCGTCTTCCTCTGTAAGGTTTGTGACCTCCATCAAGTGAGAATAGGGATCCTTTGTGTCAAATGAGTTCCTCAACGCCCTGCAGATTCTATCCCATAGGTGCTTCGGTTTTATCATGACTCCAGTTCACATAAAGAATCTAAAACCCACAGTCAGTAGTCCTCAAATTGGAGAAGCGGAGCAGTATTAATGGCAGGCCTATTTGATCACATCTGGTTCACAGGAAGGGTGTACAGGCCACCCTGAGTTTAGTCAAATTAAGCGGCAAGGGAGCTTATTTTTGACACTGGCTTGGGTGGAGCCCCTTATGGAAACCTCCAGCCAGAAGTTATGATGAGTGTCTATATGGAAGAAGATGTGGGTCATGTGGGAGTGTTTTGGTTTTAATTGTGGTCATTTGGGTGGCGGTTGGAAGTGACGACTGGGTCCACCTGGGCTGGAACTCTGGTGTGATTCCCCTTAGATACTGAGTTGTGGTACTGACCTCAGAGAAGTGTTGCCATGAATTGTGTTGGGATTTTAGGAGGCCACGGATGAGATTTGCCCTTGGAAACTGAGATCTATGCCCAGGTTGGCTTTGCACAGAGCACTGGGAATCTCAGCCAGGGTATCACATAATTTTATTCTGAAAGGCTTGCAGGCATAGTTGAGAGTCAAAACACACATGGACCTCACATTGTAGACCTCAATGCGCCTAGCTTCATGTGATCATTGGCCACTCTTTGGGAAGCCTTGCTTATGAGAGTTCTCCAGAGCTTTCATTGAAATGAGCATCCTCACCATTTAATGGTTCCTGAATGAAGTGAAACCCACAGTGCCTTCAACTTCATCCTTGAAAAATGGCTAGATAAATACGGTGAAATTTTTTTAAATTTCCATGACCAGGTGGCACTGGAGAAACTTTGGATATCCTGTTGCTGACTATGAGTATACTAGACAGTGCCTGATGGACTGGGTTTCAAAAAAATGGTGTAGAGCAGAGATGCCAGTAATTTGGAGACTGCTGAGTAGTGGGCATAGAGCTGCAGTCGGCAGGTGTGTGATAAATCATCTGTGGTGGGGCCATGTGGATCTTCCTTTGGCTTCCAAATTGCTTGTGACTGACATGGTGCAGCAAGCAGACCCTTATATGTAAAGGCGTATTTTTATTTGGAGAGGTTTCAGGGCAATGTTCAGAATCACGTTGCTATGGTCAAGAGGCAAGCTATTTGGAATAGAACCTTGGTGGGTGCATTCTCCTGCGGACCCTGACCCACCACACTTGAGAAACTCCCTCCAAAACTTTGTCCCACTTGGACTCCTTGTATTTTGTGAAGAAAATACCAAACTACCAGTGCAGCAGCAATAAACACCACAAAATGTGGAGGATGACCAAATGGCTTCACAGTCCACACGGGGAGACACTTAGCCCCCAGTGACCACAGTTTACCTACAAAGATTGAATTCAGCACTGCTGACTCATGTTCATTGGAACATAAGAAACCATGTCCTCCAGGTCACACAGATGCAGACCCAGCTTTGATGCTCTCATTACAAAGGAATCTAAACCTCCTGACAACAACATATATTTCAAGTGCCCAACCTCAGAGGCAGTTTCTGAAGAAGTCTTTAGGCCAGCAGAGCTCCATATTTGTGGAGTGTTTACCCTGTCCCTTACTTTAGTAAACTACTCTACCACCTCCAAGGTTGTGAACTTTTGAGCATATTAAATTCCAGCTATGTATTCCCAGATTTTCGAACTCTTCTCCTCTAATGATGAATTACTTGGGGCGAGGGTAATGTCAAGGCATTGTTCTGGATGACAGTGAAATATTTCTCCATGTGTTTTTTTTTAAATTATTTTATTTCATATTATTATTTTATTTTTTTAATTGGGTGTTCAAAACATTACAAAGCTCTTGACATATTATATTTCATACATTAGATTCAAGTGGGTTATGAACTCCCATTTTTATCCCAAGTACGGATTGCAGAATCATATCTGGTACACATCCGCATTTTTATAATGCCCTATTAGTAACTGTTGTATTCTGCTACATTTTCTATCCTCTACTATCCCTGCTCCCCTCCCATCTTCCCTCTCTACCCCATCTACTGTAATACATTTATATCTTTGTTTATTTTCCCATTCCCCTCACAACCTCTTATATGTAATTTTGTGTAACAATGAGGGTCTCCCTCCATTACCATGCAATTTCCTTTATCTCTCTCTTTCCGCCCCCCACCTCATATCTCTGTTTAATGTTGATCTTTTCTTCCTGCTCTTCCTCCCTGCTCTGTTGTTAGTTGCTCTCATTATATCAAAGATGACATTTTTATTTGTTTTTTAGGGTTTGGCTAGCTTCACTAAGCATAATCTGCTCTAGTGCCATCCATTTCCCTGCAAATTCAATGATTTTGTCATTTTTTAAGGATGCATAATACTCAATGGTGTATAAATACCACATTTTTTTATCCATTCATCTACTGAAGGGCATCTGGGTTGGTTCCACAGTCTAGCAATTTTGAATTGTGCTGCTATGAACATCGATGTGGCAGTATCCCTGTAATATGCTCTTTTAAGGTCTTCAGGGAATAGTCTGAGAAGGGCAATAGCTGGGTCAAATGGTGGTTCCATTCCCAGCTTTCCCAGGAATCTCCATACTGCTTTTCAAATTTTCCACAACAGTTTGCAGTCCCACCAGCAATGTATAAGAGTACCCTATTCTCCACATCCTCGCCAGCACTTGTTGTTGTTTGACCTCATAATGGCTGCCAATCTTACTAGAGTAGGTTGGTATCTTAGGGTGGTTTTAATTTGCATTTCTCTGACTGCTAGAGATGGTGAGCATTTTTTCATGTACTTACTGATTGATTGTATGTCCTCCTCTGAGAAGTGTTGGTTCAGGTCCATGGCCCATTTTTTTGATTGGGTTATTTATCATCTTATTGTCTAATTTTTTGAGTTCTTGGTATACTCTGGATATTAGGGCTCTATCTGAAGTGTGAGGAGTAAAAATTTGTTCCCATGATTTAGGCTCCCTATTTACCTCTCTCATTTTTTATCCTGCTGAGAAAAAAAACTTTTCAGTTTAAGTAAGTCCCATTTGATGATTGTTGTTATTAACTCTTCTGCTATGGGTGTCCTGTTAAGGAATTTGGAGCCCGACCCCACATTATGTAGATCAGAGCCAACTTTTTCTTCTATCAGATGCAGAGTCTCTTATTTGATATCTAGCTCCTTGATCCACTTTGAGTTAACTTTAGTGCATGGCAAGAGGAGGGGATTCGGTTTCATTTTGTTGCATATGGATTTCCATTTTATACAAAACCATTTGTTGAAGTTGCTATATTTCCTCTATTGCATGCTTTTAGCTCCTTTATAAAATATAGCATAGTTGTAGCTTTGTGAATTAGTCTTTGTGTCCTCTATTCTGTACCCATTGGTCAACCCGCCTGTTTTGGTACCAGTGCCATGCTGTTTTTGTTACTATTGCTCTGTAGTATAGTTTTAAGTCTGGTATCTCTATATCGCCTGATTCACACTTCCTGCTAGAATTGCTTTTGCTATTCTGGGTCTTATATTTTTCCATATGAATTCCATGATTGCTTTATCTATTTCTACAAGAAATGCCTTTGGGATTTTGATTGGCATTGCATTAAACCTATAGAAAACTTTTGGTAATTTCGCCATTTTGATGATGTTAGTTCTGCCTATCCAGGAACAGGGTATATTTTTCCATCTTCTAAGATCTTCTTCTACTTCCCTTTTTAGGGTTCTGTAGTTTTCATTGTATAAGTCTTTCACCTTTTTTGTTAGGTTGATTTTCAAGTATTTAATTTTTTTGACGATATTGTGAATGGAGTGTTTTTCCTCATTTCTGTTTCAGAAGTTTTGTCGCTGATATACAGAAATGCCTTTGATTTATGCGTTTTGATTGTATATCCTGCCACTTTGCTGAATTCATTTATTAGTTCTAGTAGTTTTTTTTGTAGACCCCTTTGGGTTTTCTATGTATAGAATCATGTCACCAGGAAATAGTGATAATTTACGTTCTTATTTTCCTATTTTTATGCCTTTGATTTCTTTCGTCTGTCTAATTGCTCTGGCCAGTGTTTCGATAACTATATAGAATAGAACTGGTGACAGAGGGCATCCCTGTCTTGTTCCAGATTTTAGAGGGAATGCCTTCAATTTTTCTCCATTCATAATGATGCTAGCCTGAGACTTAGCATAGATAGCTTTTACAATGTCGAGGTTAGTTCCTGTTATCCCTATTTTTCTAATGTTTTAAACATAAAGAGATGCTGTACTTGGTCAAATGCTTTCTGCGTCTATCGAGATGATCATATGGTTCTTATCTTTAAGTCTATTGATGTGATGAATAACATTTATTGATTTTTGTATATTGAACCATCGTTGCATCCCAGGGATGAATCCTACTTGATGCTGGTGAAAAATTTTTTTGATGTGCCTTTGTATTCGATTAGGCAGATATTTATTGAGGATTTTTGCATCTAGGTTAATCAGATATATTGGTCTGTAGTTCTCTTTCTTTGAGTTGTCTTTTTCTGGTTTTGGAATTAGGGTGATGTTGGCCTCATAAAATGAATTTGGCAGAGCTCCCTCTTTTTCTATTTCCTGAAATAACTTGAAAAGTATTGGTATAAATTCTTCTTCAAAGGTTTTGTAAAACTCCGCTGTATAGCCATCCGTTCCTGGGCTTTTCTTGGTTGGTAGTCTTTTGATTGCTTCTTCTATTTCATCCATTGATATTGGTCGGTTTAAATTGTGTGTATCCTCCTGACTCAGTTTGGGCAAATCATATGACTTAAGAAATTTATCGATGTCTTCACTATTTTCTATTTTATTGGAATAATGATTTTCAAAATAATTTCTAATTATTTGATGTGCCTTTGTATTCGATTCGCCAGAATTTTATTGAGGATTTTTGCATGTAGGTTCATCAGATATATTGGTCTGTAGTTTTCTTTCTTTGAGGTGTCTTTTTCTGATTTCGGAATTATCGTGATGTTGGCCTCATAGAATGAATTTGGCAGAGCTCCCTCTTTTTCTCTATCCTGAAATAACTTGAAAAGTATTGGTATTAAATCTTCTTTAAATGTTTTGTAAAACTCCGCTGTATAGCCATCCGTTCCTGGGCTTTTCTTGGTTGGTAGTCTTTTGATTGCTTCTTCTGTTTCATCCATTGACATTGGTCTGTTTAAATTGTGTGTATCCTCCTGACTCATTCTGGGCAAATCATATGACTTAAGAAATTTGTTGATGTCTTCACTCTATTCTATTTTATTGGAATATAGGTTTTCCAAATAATTTCTAATTGTCTTCTGTATTTCGGAAGCATCTGTTGTAATATAGCCTTTTTCATCCCATATGTTAGTAATTTGAGTTCTCTCTCTTCTTCTCTTCATTAGCATGGCTAAGGGTCTGTCGAACATATATATTTTTTCGAAGAACCACCTTTTAGTTTTGTTAATTTTTTCAATAGTTTCTTTTGTTTCAATTTCGTTGATTTCTGCTCTGATTTTAATTATTTCTTGCCTTCTGCTACATTTTCTGTTGTTTTGCTCTTCCTTTTCTAGGGCTTTGAGTTAAAGTGTGAGCTCATTTATTTGTTCGGTTTTACTTTTTTTCAGGAATGACCTCCAGGCAATGAATTTCCCTCTTAAAACTGCTTTCATTGTGTCCCAAAGATTCCGATATATTGCGTCTGTATTTTCATGTATCTCTAAGAATTTTTTGATTTCCTCCTTTATATCTTCTGTAACCCACTGATCATTCAGTAACATATTGTTCATTTTCCATGTGATGTAGGATTTTTCCTTCCTTCTTTTATCATTGATTTCCAGTTTCATTCCATTATGATCAGATAAAATGCATGGTATTATCTCCACACCTTTATATTTACTGAGGGTTGCCCTATGGCATCATATATTGTCTATTTTTGAGAAGGATCCATGTGCTGCTGAGAAAAAAAGTATATCCACTTGATGATGGTTGATATATTCTATATATGTTAGTTACATGTAGGTTATTGATTGTGATATTGAGTTCTATACTTTCTTTATTCAACTTTTGTTTGGAGGATCTGTCCAATGATGATAGATGTGTGTTGAAGTCACCCATAATTATTGTGTTGTGGTCTATTTCATTCTGGAGCTTGAGGAGAATTTGTTTCATGAACAACGTAGCACCATTATTTAGTGCATAAATATTGAAAATTGCTATTTCTTGTTAGTGAATGGTTCCTTTTAACAGTATATAATGTCCTTCCTTATCCTTTTTGATTAACTTAGTCTTGAAGTCGATTTTATTCGATATGAGGATGTCCACCCCTGCTTGTTTATGAGGATAAGTGTGCATGGTGTATTTTCTCCCAACCTTTCACCTTCAGCCTGTGTGTCTTTGCATTTCAGATGTGTCTCCTGGAGGCAACATATTTTTGGATTTGTTTATTTAATCCAAGTTACCAGCCTATGTCGCTTTATTGGAGACTTTAAGCCATTTACATTCAGAGTTACTATTGATGTATGGTTTGTATGCCAGCCATGTTTGATTATTTATATTTTTTTTAATTTAGTTTGTTTCTCCATGACAAGCTTTCACCCTGCCTCTGTCATTACCAAGGTACTTCCCACTGATGGTTTTGGTTGTTGTTTTTCATTTCTTTCTTGTGTAGTGTTTTGCTCAAGACGCTTTGCAATGCTTGTTTTCTGGCTTCAAATTCTTTTAGCTTTTGTTTATCATGAAAGATTCTTCTTTCGTTGTTGGACCTGATGGTTAATTATCCTGGATACATAATTCTTGGTTGGCATCCATTGTCTTTCAGTGTTTGATATACAGTTTTCCAGGATCTTCTCGCTTTCAGCGTCTGTGATGAAATATCCATTGTTAACCTTATTTGTTTACCACTGAATGTATTCTGCCTCCATTCTCTTGTAGATTTATTATTTTCTCTTTGTTCTGTATATTGGATATCTTCATAACAATGTGTCTTGGCATTGGTCTACTGTGATTTTGTGTGCTCTTGTCCTGTATGCATCTACAATTTGTATATCCATTTCCTTTTTTATTTCTGGAAAGTTTTCTGTAATTATTTCATTCAGCAGTTTTCTCATTCCCTTGGTTTGAGTCTCTGTACCTTCCTCTATCCTGATGACTCGTAAGTGTGTTTTTTTTTTTATGTTATCCCAAATCTCTTGGATGTTTTTCTTGTGATTTTTTTGCCAGCCTTTCTGAGTTGGCTGGACTCGTTTCAAGATGATATATTTTGTCTTCATTATCTGACCTTTTGGCTTTTACTTGCTCCACTCTGTTATTGATACTCTAAATGGAGTTCTTAATTTGGTTTATCATTTCTTTCATTTCTAGAATTATTGTTTGATTTTTTTATAATCTCTATCCTCTGATAAAGATGCTTAACTTTTTCTTTTATCTGTTTATGTAATTCATTTTCAATGTTTTCTTTTACTGTTTGGATTTTCTGTCTCGTATCCTCTTTAAGTTTCCATTCCATCTGTCTAAGGTATTCCTTGAGTTCTTTATATGACCATTTTTCTGATGACTCTAGGTCCTCCTGAATATTTAGGGTGTCCTTCGTGGTTTGTACTCCTTTTCTTCCTTGCTTGTTTATGCTGCTCATGTTACTTCTTGTTCTGTTTGACTGCTTAGTTACTGTTTACTCTTATAAATTTATTTGATGCTTGGGAGGAAAGATTTTAGAAGGGAAGGAAAAAAGTCACTAAAGAGAATGAGAGTAGGCAGGTAGAATGCAAGGAATGGGAAATAAGAAAATTGAAAAGAAATGAAAAGACAATAGAAAAAATAGAAAATAAAGAAAGAAAATGATTTTTTAAAAAAATGATTATGATAATATAAAATTAAAATTAAAATTTTAAAAAATAATAATAACAAAAGAAAAAATTAAAAAAAAATTAAAAACATTTTAAAAAAGTTAAAGAACAGCAACAAAAAAATGAAAATAAAAGAAAACAAAAAAAACAAAAACAAAAAAAACAAACTAATATAATAATAATAATAATAATAATAAATGCAGTCATAGATTGCAATAAACTTTTTTTCCATTAGGCAGCGCTGTGCCCACTGGGCCAAGCTTCTCCTTTCAATAGGTGGGAACCAATCACTGTGCAGCAGCTATTCCTCCCACACTGGGTGGGTGTCCAATCCTGAGTGCCTAGGGCCTTCTTTTGTGTTTCCTCAAGCCAGGCCCCACTCACCTGTGACACTCACCACAATACTGGCTACATGCCAGGTCTGCTGCTCCTAGGAGCCCTGTTTTCATGAACGCCTGGGCACAATCTCCCTGTTTGTCTCCCTCAGACCCTAAGTTTGTAGAGCTTAGGCCTGAGAACCCCCAGCGAATTTGCTTGCACTCCGGAAGCCATGCCCCCGGAAGCTAGAGCAAGCGACTTCAGTTTTCAGCACTGGTGGGAGCGGTGGCCTGGAGGTCTGCACCACGAGTCCCGTGCCACTCCTAATTCCCTCGGTCTGGATATCGCGCTCAAGGGAGAGCTGGGAGGGGCTCTTAAGATTTCCCCACAAGTTCGCAAATTTATAGGAATTTGCTTCACTTTCAATCACTTCCTGCTTCAGGACACATGTATTCTTCCATGTTTCTTGACAGGTCTTTTCATGAGACTTCTTTCAAGACACATGACTTTCAATTTCCATAATCACTTTTGAAGCAAAACTCACATAAACTTTATGATAAATTATAACTCTGATATTACCATTAGATGTATAACTGGTTGGAATTAATGATTGCATACCAATATAGGATTTCTTATATATTTTCAGATAAAAATTCAATCCATTATTTAAAGTGAAAAGAGTTATATAATTTATTCACAGTATGGTCTATTCATGCATTATCTCTATATTCATAGACGCAGTGTACACTTCTTTATACCCCCAATACTAATTTATACGTCTTCAAAATATTGCTCCCTGAAATGGTGGAAGAAATACTCATGTCACCTGATCTACTTATACATTTAATCACAGAAATATTCGGAACACAAAATGCAAAGGTCACACTTATGTTTGTACCAAAGCCTAAAAGGAAAGTAAACCTGGATTACTAAAAACATCCATGTCCATGTTGCCTAATGCTGTCAAATGTCAATCCTATTGGTGACTACATATTTGTTTCTGCTTAAGATTATATATTCAAACTCAACCCTACTGAAAATGTCTAATCCTATCCCTCACTTTATACATTGCCTGATTTCATTATGGCTCTATTTCTATCTGTTTCCTACATATTTTCCCCAGTTCATCATTGTGACTGACTCTTCACATGTGCTGACATTTACATTCACACTCTAATCGATAACCTATTGCTAATAAACTTTTGTTCCTAATCCTATACTCATTCTTTTGGTAAACCTACCGACTATCTTCCTAATCCGACCGACTATCCTTTTTTGACTGGTTGTTCTCTTCTACATTCAATCAAGCAAGGTACAAGGTCTTATGCCATTGTATATTGATCTATCTGAGACCTCTGTGCAGAATGCAATTCAATGCTAAGTATCACAATCAAGGGTCCAATGCCCTTCTGGGCTTTAAATGTTACCTAGATTTCTGGTTTCACACTTATATTTCACATATATATTCTGGTAAATATCGCAGTTTCAAATACCATTATTCATTCTGCAGGATGATTCCTAAACTAAATCCAACATGTTATTGACCCTAAACATACACTGTTCCCTCAATCTAACTTTACAGAAGAGCAGGGACAGAGTTGGTCTTACAATACAGGAATGTAGGGGATCTTCCACCTGCTGAGAACCTCAAAGGTCCATGCAGACATGATCCCTGGAAAAGAGGTAGGCAGCTATGAAGGACCTGAGAGAGCAGAAGTCATCTTCCATGGCAAACAACCTTGTCAGGATGAAGGGGTGTGTCTGAATCAGCCACTTTCTTCTTAATGTAGAGAAGATGGACCAAACAAGGTCTGTGTGGAGAGCTGTTCCTGTGTGCCTATGGTTGATATGCCATTCTAACTTGTGACAGTGTCACAGGAAGTAGGGGCAGCCTCCATCTCATGGGACCCTTGGAAGCAACTATTAGGACAAAGTGTTTGCCAAGGCATTGACCTATTCAGTTCCTGAAGGAAGTGACCTACCTTACTTCTTTGGTGATGGAACTCTCTGAACTTGGGATCCAGGAAGCCAGGCATCCAGAGCCAGTCCCAGTCCCAGTCCCAGTGGGCTCACTTGTTTAGTTTTACTAATGACAGATTCTGTCTTTTTTGGTACCTACTGATGTGAGGATGTCCAAATGCCAGGAGAGCTCTGAAGACGGGCCTTTCCTTAGTAACTAGGTAGTGGCTCACCGCTGGCTCCTAACAACTTCACAGAGTTGGCCAAAGAGACCAGATCTGACACAGTACAGGCCATTTCGGGGGAATATAGTAGGGCCCGCCAGTCAGAGGACACTCTGGATATTCACAGACTTACTTGGGGAAGGAGGTGCCTTTGTGTTTGTGGGTGTGAGTTTGTGGTTTTGTCTCATTTTCTTAGAATAGGTAGAAAAGCTGGTATGTCTGGTTTGCAGTGGACTGTTTCTAGATAGTCGTTTGACAAGGCAAGTGTTTCTATGTCTGTGTATAACACTGTGTCCGTGGTTGTAGACATTAGAAAAGAGAATGCATCAATGAATGTGTCCTGTCTAGTAGAAAGCTTCCCAGCATTCATCCTGCCCAATTTATGACTGCACTGCAGGTTGCCTTATCGATGGGCAACACCTAATATCTTCCTAAGTTTCAGATTTCTTCCTGAATTCTGACCAATCTGCAGAATAGTCTCATGGTTTTGTGTCCAAGATAGGTACCACCCCAAGCTCTGTCACATGGCCATGTACTGAATAGCTGAAGGTAATGGCGAGCATCTTAGAAAACTCAAATATCAGTGTGACCAGGTAAGTCTCAGTGGAGAAACCATGTTTTGTGCCTTTTGCTTACCTATTTTTCTGTTTCACTGAATGACAGGAAGGTCTTTGCCTCAGGCCACCCATTTGTGAAGCATGAAAAAAACAGTTTTCATATGGAAATGATTGGGCATCACCTGTGGCTCTTTGCTTAATTGCTTTGAAAGGGATGTGTCTGAATCAGCCTCTTGGCCCTCTGTGAGGCTGTGGCTTAGATTCTCAGCACCTGATGGATATAAAGAAAGATCCCATGTGTGCATCCAAAACCAAAATGTCAAAATTCAGTCATTGTGGATGATGTCTCTCTCCTTCCTCTATTAGGTTGCAGACAATCATCAAGTGAGTATAGGGATCCTTTGGGTCAAATGAGTTTTTCAAAGCCATGCAGAGGTGCGTGGGTTTTCTCATGATTCCACTTCACATAAAGAATCTAAACCCCACAGTCAGTAGGCCTCAAATTGGAGAAGCAGAGCAGTTGTAATGGCAGGCCTATTTGATCACTCCTGGTTCACAGGTATGGTGTCCAGGCCACCCTGACTTTAGGCAAATGAGGGCCAAGGGAGCTTATTTTGGACACTCTCTTGCGCTGTACCCCTCATGGAAATCTCCAGCCAGAGGTTATAATGAGGGTCTATGTGGAAGAAGATGAGGGCCATGTGGGAATGTTTTGGTTTTAATTTTGGTCATTTGTGTGGCAGTTGGAAGGGATGACTGGGTCCACCTCGGCTTGTACTCTGGTGTAATACTCCTTAGAGACTGAGTTGTAGAACTGACCTCAGAGAAGTATTGCCATGGATTGTGTGGGGATGTTAGGAGGCCACGCATGAGAGTCGCCCTTTGAAACTGAGATCTAGGCCAAGGGTGGCTTTCCACAGAACACTGAGAATCTCAGCCAGGATATCACATGATTTTATTCTGAAAAACTTGGCAGCCATAGTTGAGAGTCAAAACACACATGGACCTCACATTGTAGACCTCAATGATCCTGGCTTCATGTGACCTTTTGGCAACTATTTGGGATGCCTTGCCTGTGATTGTTCTCCAGAGCTTTTATTGAAATGAGCTTCCTTAACATTTAATGGTTCCTGAATGAATTGAAATCCACAGTGACTACAACTTCTTCCTTGAATAATGGCTAGATAATTACCATGAAATTTTTGAAATTTCCATGATGAGGTGGCACTGGAAAACCTTTGGATGTCCTGATGCTGATCATAGTATACCAGACAGTGCCTTGATTGACAGGGTTTCATGAGAATGGTGAAGAACAGAGATGCCAGTTAGTTGTCGCCTACTGATTAGTGGGCCTAGAGCAGTGGTGGACAGATGTGTGACAAAACATCTGTGGTGGGGCCACGTGGATCTGCCATTGGCTTCCAAATGGCTTGTGACTGATATGGTTACAGCCAACAGACCCAATAGGTAAAGGCATCTTGTTATATGGAGAGGTTTCAGGGAAATGTTCAGAATCAGGTTGCTATGATCAAGGGGGCAAGCTATGTGGGATAGAAGCCTGGTTATTGCATTCTCCTGCAAACCCTCACCCACCACACGTGACTAAACTCCCTCCAGCAATGTGTCCCAATTGAACTCCTTTATTTCGTGAAGCAAATACCAAACTCCCAATGCAACAGCAAGAAACACCACTAAAAGTGGAGGATGAACAAATGTCTTCCCAGTTAACACAGGGAGAAACTTAGCCCCAGTGTTCACAGTTTAGCTACAAAAAAAGAATTCAGCACTGCTGCCACATGTTCAATGAAAAATAAGAAACCATGTCTTACAGGTCACATATATGCAGAACCAGCTTTGATGGTCTCTCTACAAAAGAACTAAATCTCCTGAAAACAACATATATTTCAAGTGACCAACCTCAGAGGTAGTTTCCCAAGAATTCTTTCGGCCAGCAGAGCTCCATGTTTGAGGAGTGTTTACCTTTTGCCTTACTTTTTTGAACTCTGCTACCACCTCCAAGGTTGTGAACTCCTGAGCATATTCCATTCCAGATATGTATTCACAGATTTTCTAACTCTTCTCCTCTAACTGTGTCTTACTTTGGTAAAAGATAATGTCAAGGCATTGTTCTGGATGAGAGTGGGAAGATTTTGGGTAGCACATATTTGCATAGGCATTGGATACATTTTTCAATTTCCCTTCAAAATACTGAATCTCTGACCCTAACCAATTCCCAACTAGACTCTGACTACTAATCCTAATATGATGGAGAAAAATAACAAAAAGCAGAAAAGAAGTACAAGCAGTTCAGAGGAGGCAAGGTGCATACTAGGACTGGCCTTTTGCATAATATAGGGTAGGAGTTATAAATCTTGCAAATTTTTCTTGAAATAGTTCTCCATGAGTTTTTAAAGTTAACAAATATGTGAATTCCTTTCTCCCTTTCTCTGTAGCCTATTAAGAACATGTATTTTTATATGCAAATATAGATTTCTACCTGGTACCACACGTACATTCTTGTGAGGTGATTGACTTGGCAGATACAAATTGTGAGAAGAGATCACTCCTCGTAAATGCTGTTGGAACTGAAATTTCAAACTATGGGTGAAATTTCTAGTTGAACAACATTATACATAAATCCATGTTCAGTATAATGAATATTTTTGGATCTGTGTATGATATATATTTCATGATGAATTTTGATTGGCATATATATATTGCTAGTTTTTAATGTCTCTCTCTCTCTCTGTATATATATATATATATATATATATATATACATACTCTCCAGATTTTTCAAAATATGTAATATATGTGACTTATTATACACTCCCTAAATTCATTCATATTCATTTATGTGGATTTATAATCAACTTTTCACAAGATTATTTTCTAAAATATTCATCCACCTGAAATTCATATTTGTTTCCTATTACTGACAACTAACTTCAGTGAATGGTGTATACAAATCCTAATATTTCTACAGTAACTGACCCAGTTTAACATCAACGCAAGCAGATTCCTATGGGACATGATATATATTTTGACATTCATATTTATTCAACAATGGGTCATTATTATTTCTTCAGTTTATGCACATCATAGTATATATATTTCATCCAAAATTTCAAAAATATATAGGAATTTGTTTCACTTTCAATCACTTCCTGCTTCTGAACACATGTATTCCTCCATGTTGCTTTACTGGTATTTTCATGAGACTTCTTTCCAAACACATTATTTTCGATTTCCAAAATCAATTTTGAAGCGAAACTCACACACTCTTCATGAAAATCCTAATACTAATATTATCATTGATGTATAACTGGTTGTAATGAATGTCTGTATATCAATATTTGATTTCCTGTATATTTTCAGATATCAATTCAATTCATTATTTATAGTGGAATGAGTATATGTTTTATTCAGAGTATGTTCTATTCATGCATTATCTGTATATTCATAGAAACAGGGTACAACTCTTTGTACCCCCAATACTAATTTATACGTCTTCAAAATATTGCTCCCAGAAATGGTGGAAGATATACTCATGTCACCTGATCTACATATATATTTTATCACAGTAATATTATCGACACAAAATGCAAAGGTCACACTTATGATTGTACCAAAGCCTAAATGGAAAGTGAGCATGGATTAGTAATAACATCCATGTCCAGGTTGCCTAATGCTCTCAAATGTCAATCCAATTTGTGACTACATATTTGTTTCTTGCTAAGATTATATATTCAACCTCAACCCTGTTGAAAATGTCTAATCCTATAACTCACATTATACTTTGCCTGATTTTCTTTTGTCTCAATTGATATTTACTTTCATACATATTTTCCCCAGTTCATCATTGTGAATGACTCTTCACATGTGCTGACATTTACATTCACTCTCTACCCGAAACCCTATTGCTAAAAAACTTTTGGTCCAAATCCTATACTCACTCTTCTTTCTAAACCTTCTGACTATCTTCCTAATCCTGCCGATTATCCCTTTTTGACTGCATGTTCTCTTCAACATTCAATCATCCAAGGTAAAGGTCCTATGCCATTGTATAGCGATTAATCAGAGACATCTGTGCAGAACATAATTCAAAGCTAAGTATCCTACCCAAGGGCCCAATACACTTCTGGGCTTCAAAACTTACTTAGATTTGGGTTTTCAAACTTATATTTCACCTTTATATTCTTTTAAATATCGCAGGTTCCCAACAACATTATTCATCCCGCAGAATGATTCCTAACCAAAATCGAACCTGTTATTAACCCTAACCATACGCTGTTCCCTCAATCTAACTTTACAGAGGAGCAGGGACAGAGTTGGTCTTACAATACAGGAATGTAGGGGATCTTCCACCTGCTGAGAACCTCAAAGGTCAATGCAGAAATGATCCTTGGAGAAGTTGTAGGCAGCTATGTAGTACCAAAGAGAGCAAAAGTCTTCTGACATGGTAAAGAACCTGGACAGGATGAAAGGATGTGTCTGAATCAGCCTCTCTCTTCTTAATGTAGAGAAGATGGACCAAAGCATGCCTGTATGGAGAGAAGTTCCCCGGTGCATATGGTTGATATACCATTCTAACTTGTGACAGTGTCACAGAAAGTAGGAACAGCCTCCATCTCATGGGACCCTTGGCAGCAACTGCTAGGACAAAGTGGTTGCCAAGGCAGTGACCTCATTCATTTCATGAAGAAAGTGACTTCACCTAACTTACTTGGTGATGGAACTCTCTGAACTTGGGATCAAGGAAGCCAGGCATCCAGAGCCAGTCCCAGTCACAGTCCCAGTGGGATCACATGTTTGGTTTTACCAAGGGCAGAGAGTCTTTTTTTGGTACCTACTGATGTGAGAACGGCCAAATGCCAGGACAGCTCTGAAGAGGGTCCTTTCCTAAGAAAGCAGGTAGTTGGTCATCGCTGGTTCCTGACAACTTCACAGATTTGGCCACGGAGACCAGATCTGAGACATGGCAGGCCAGTTCGGGGTAACAATATGGTCCACAGACAGAGGACACTCCGGATAATCACAGACATATTGGGGAAGGAAGTGCCTTTGTGGGTGTGGGTGTGAGTTTGTGGTTTTGTCTCATGTTCTGAGAATACGTAGGAAAGGCGGTTTGTTTGGTTTGGAGTGGACTGTTTCTAAAAAGTCGTTTGAAAAGGTGAGTGTTTCTATATCTGTGTATCTCACTGTGTCCGTGGTTGTAGACATGAGAAAAGAGAATGCATCAATGGATATGTCCTGTCTAGAAGAAAGTTTTCCAGCATTCATCCTACCCAATTTATGACTGGACTGCAGGTTGCCTTATGGATGGGCCACCCCTACTATTGTCCTAAGTTTCTGTTTTCTTCCTAAATTTTGGCCACTACCCAGAATAGGCTCATGGTTTTGTGTCCAAGATATGTAACACCTCCAAGCTCTGTGACATGGCCATGTACTGGATAGCTGAATGGAATGGCGAGCATCTCAGGAAACTCAGATATCAGTGTGACCGGGAAAGTCTCAGTGGAGAAACACTGTTTTGGGTCTTCTGCTTACCTATTTTTCTGTTGCCCTGAATGTCAGGAAGGTCCTTACCTCAGGCCACTCCTTTTTGAAGCCTGAAGTAAACAGTTTTTAAATGCAAATGAATGGGCATCACCTGTGGTGCTTTGCTTAATTGCTTTCGAAAAGGATGTGTCTGAATCAGCCGCTTGGCTCTGGGTCAGGCTATGGATTAGATTCTCAGCACCTGATGGATATAAAGAAAGTTCCCATGTGTGTATTGAAAACAAAAATGGTAAAAATATCAGTCATTGTGCATGAATTTTCCTGCCTTCCTCTGTTAGGTTCCTGACCTCCATCAAGTGAGAATAGGATCCTCTGGGTCAAATGAGTTCTTTGAACTCCTGCACAAGTGCTTGGGTTCTCCCATGATGCCAAATCACATAAAGAATCTATACCTGACAGTCAGTAGGCCTCAAATTGGAGAAGCAGAGCAGTATTAAAGGCAGGCCTATTTGATCACTCCTGGTTTACAGAAAGGGTGTCAAGGCCACGCTCACTTTAGGCAAATGACGGGCAAGGGTGCATATTTTGGACATTGTCTTGGGCTGCGCTCCTAATGGAAACCTCCAGCAAGAGTTTATGATGAGTGTCTATATGGAAGAAGATGAGGGTCATGTGGGAAAGTTTTGGTTTCAATTGTTGTCATTTGTGTGGCGGTTGGAAGAGATGACTGGGTCCACATGGGCTTGAACTCTGGTGTGATTCTCCTTCGAGACTGAGTTCTGGAACTGACCTCAGAGAAGTATTGCCATTAATTGTGTTGGGATTGTAGGAGGACACGCATGAGAGTCACCCTTGAAACCTGAGATTGGGCCCTGGGTGGCTTTCCACAGAGCACTGAGAATCTCAGCCAGGATATCACATGATTTTATTCTGAAAGACTTGGCAGCTATAGTTAAGAGTCAAAACACACATGGACCTCACATTTTAGACCTCAATGGGCCTGTCTGCATGTGACATTTTGACCACTCTTTGGGAAGCCTTGCCTGTGAAAGATCTCCAGAGCTTTCATTGAAATGAGCTTCCTCACCATTTCATGGTTCTTGGATGAATGGAAACCCCAAAGTGCCTCCAACTTCATTCTTGAACAATGGATAGATAAATACCATGAAATTTTTGAAATTCCCAATGACCAGGTGGCATTGGAGAACCATTGGATGTCCTATTGCTGCTCATGAGTGTACAAGACAGTGCCTTGATTGACTGGATTTCTTGACAATGGTGTAGAACAGAGATGCCAGTAAGTTGGAGCCTGCTGAGTAGTGAGCCTAGAGCAGTGGTGTGCAGTTGTCTGATAATATATTTGTGGTGTGGCCATGTGGGTGTGTCATTGGCTTCCAAATGGCTTGTGACTGATTTGGTGCAGCCAGCAGAAAATTATATGAAAAGGCATCTGGTTATATGGACAGGTTTCAGGGCAATGTTCAGAATCAGGTTGCTATGGTCAAGGGAGCAAGCAATGTGGGATAGAAGCCTGGTTGGTGCATTCTCCTGAAGACCCTGACCCACCACACCTTACAGGACTCCCACCAGCACTGTGACCCATTTGAAATCCTTGTATGTTGTGAAGCAAATACAAAACACCCAGTGCAGCTGCAAGAAACACCACGAAAATTGGAGGATGACCAAATGGCTTCAAAGTCCACACAGGGAGACACTTAGCCCCCAGTGGCCACAGTTTATCTACAAAGAGAGAATTCATCACTGCTTCCTCATGTTCATTAGAAAATAAGAAACCATATCCTCCAGGTCACATAGATGCAGACCCAGGTTTGATGGTCTCCGTACACAGGGAGCTAAAGCTCCTGACAACAACATATACTTCAAGTGCCCAACCTCAGAGGCAGTTTCTCAAGAAGTCTTAATGCCAGCATAGCTCCATGTTTGTGGAGTGTTTACACTTTCCCTTACATTTGGAAACTCCTCTACCACCTCCTGAACATTTTCCATTCCAGGTATGTATTCACAGATTTTCTAACTCTTCTTCTCTAATTGTGTCTTACTAGGGGCGAAGATATTGTCAAGGCATTGTTCTGGATGAAAGTGGAAATTTTTTGTAGCACATATTTGCATACACATTGGATTCATTTTCCTATTTTCCATTTGAAATACTTAATAACTGACACTAACACATACCCTAATAGACTCTTACTACTAATCCTAATATGATGGAGTAAAATAACCCAAACAGAATAGAAATACAAACATTTCAGAGGAGGCATGGTGTATAGTTAGACTTGGCTTTTGCATGATAAAGTGTAGGTGTTATAAATCTAGTTAATTTTTAATTGAAATAGTTCCATGTGTACTTAAAGTTAACAAATATGTGAATTCCTGTCACCCTTTCTCTGTAGCCTATTCAGCACATGTATTTTTATATGCACATATAGAATTCTACCTGGTACCACAGGTACATTCTTGTGAGGTGGCTGACTTGGCAGATAGAAATTGTGAGAATAGATCACTCCGCCTAAACGCTGTTGAAACTGAAATTTCAAACTATGGGTGAGCTTCCTAGTTGAACAACATTATACATAAATCCATGTTCAGTAAAATGAATATTTTTGGATCTGTGGATGATATATATTTCATGGTGAATTTCGATTGGCATATGTATTGCTAATTTTTAATGTCTGTGTGTGTGTGTGTGTGTGTGTGTTTATATATATATATATATATATATATATATATATATATATATACTCTAAATTTTTTAAAATATAAAATATATGTGTCTTATTACAAACTCCCTAAATTCTTTCATATTCATGTATGTGGATTTAGAGTTAACATTTCACAAGATTATTCACGGAAATATTCATCCACCTGAAATACATATTTTTTTCCTAGAAATGAAAACTAACTTCAGTGAATGGTGGATACAAATCCTAATATTTCTACAATAATTGATCCAGTTTCTCATCAATGCAAGTAGATTCCTATGGGACATGATGTGTATTTTGATGTTCATTCTTATTCACCACTGGTATGTTACAATTTCTTCAGTTTATGCACATTATAGGATATATATTTCATCCATACGTTAGCAAAATTATAGGCATTTGTTTCACTTTCAATCATTTTCTGCTTTAGAACACATGTAATCCTCCATGTTTCTTGACTGGTTTGTTTATGAGACTTCATTCCAAACATATTATTTTCGATTTCCATAATCATATTTGAAGCAAAACTCACACACCCTTCATGATAAACTATAACCCTAATATTACTATTAGATGTATTACTGGTTGGAATGAATGATTGTATATCAATATAAGATTTCTTATATATTTTCAGATATCAAATAAATCCAATTTTTTAAAGTGGAACCAGTTATATTATTTATTCACACTATTGTCTATTCATGCATTGTCTCTATATTCATAGACACAGGGTACACCTCTTTGTAAACCCAATACTAATTTATACGTCTTCAAAATTTTGCTCCCAGTAATGGTGGAAGAAATACTCATGTCATCTGATCTACATATACATTTTATCACAGTAATATTCTGGACACAAAAAGAAAATGTCACACTTATGTTTGTACCAAAGCCTAAATGTAAAGTGAACATGGATTACTAAAACCATCCATGTCAAGTTTGGCTAATGCTCTCAAAAGTCAATCCTATTTGTGACAACATATTTGTTTCTTGCTAAGTTTATATATTCAAACTCAACCCTGTTGAAAATATCTAATCCTATCTCTCACTTTATACTTTTCCTGGTTTCATAATGTCTCTATTTATATCAGCTTTCCTACATACTTTCCACAGTTCATCATTGTGACTGACTCTTCAATTGTGCTGACATTTACATTCACACTCTAATCCAAACCCTATTGCTAAGGAACTTTTTTTCCAAATCCTATACTCACTCTTCTTCTTAAACCTACTGACTATCTTCCTAATCCTACCCATTATCTCTTTTTGAATGGATGTTCTCTTATACATTCAATAATACAAGGTACAGTGTCTAATGCCATTGTATATCGATCTATCTCAGACATCTGTGCAGAACATAATTCAACGCTAAGTATCACACTCAAGGGCCCATCCCCATTCTGCGCTTCAAATCTTATTTAGATTTCTGTTTTCATACATATATTTCACCTATATATACTTATAAATGTCGCAGGTTCCCAGTACCATTATTCATCCAGCAGAATGATTCCTAATTCAAATTGAACATATAATTAACCCTAACCATACACTGTTCCCTCAATCTAACTTTACAGAAGAGCAGGGACAGAGTTGGTCTTACAATACAGGAATATAGGGGATCTTCCACCTCCTGAGAACCTCAAGGTCCATGCAGAAATGATCCCTGGAGAAGATGTAAACAACTATGAAGGACCTGAGAGAGCAAAAGTCAGCATCCATGGCAAACAACCTGGTCAGGATGAAAGTTTGTTTATGAATAAGCCTCTCTCTTCTTATTGTAGAGAAGATGGACCAAACCAGGTTGGTGTGGAGAGCTATTCCTAGGTGCCTATGGTTGATATACCATTCTACCTTGTGAAAGTGTCACAGAAAGTAGGGGCAGCCTCCATCTCATGGTCGTCTTGGAAGCAACTGTTAGGACAAAGTGGTTACCAAGGCAGTGATCTGATTCAGTTCCTTAAGGAAGTGACCTCACCTCACTTCTTTGTTGATGGAACTCTCTGAACTTGGTATCCAAGAAGCCAGGCACCAAGAGGCAGTCCCAATCCCAGTGGTCTCACTTGTATGGATTTACAAAGGACAGAGTCAGTCATTCTTGGTACCTACTGATGTGAGCACAGCCAAAACCAGGAAAGCTCTGAAGAGGGACTTTTCCTGAGAAAGTAGGTAGTGGCTCACTGCTGGCTCCTGACAACTTCACAGAGTTGGCCAAGGAGACCAGATCTGAGACAGGACAGGCCATTTCATTGGAACATAGTATGGCCCACCAGTCAGAGGACACTCCGGATAGTCACAGACCTACTTGGGGGAAGGATGTGTCTTTGTGGGAGTGGGTGTGGGTTTGTGGTTTTGTCTCATATTCTGAGAATAGGTAGGAATGGCGGTTTGTTTGGTTTGGAGGGAACTGTTTCTAGTAAGTCATTTGACAAGGCGAGTGTTTCTATGTCTGTTTATACCACTGTGTCCCTGGTTGTAGACATTAGAAAAGAAAATGCATCAATGGGTGAGTCCTGTCTAGTAGAAAGCTTCTCAGCTTTCATCCTGCCCAATTCATGAATGGACTGCGGCTTGACTTATCAATGGGGAACACCTGCTAACTTCTTAAGTTCCTGTTTTCTTCCTGAATTGTGTGCACTCTCCAGAATAGGCTCATGGTTTTGTGTCCATGATATGTACCTCCTCAAATCTCTGTGACATGGCCATGTACTGGATAGCTGAAGGGAATGGCGAGCATCTCAGAAAGCTCAGATATCAGTGTGACCAGGAATGCCTCAGTGGAAAAATCCTGCTTTGGACATTTTGCTTACCTATTCTTCTGTTGCCCTGAAAGTCAGGAAGGTCTTTGCATCAGGTGTGTCATGTGGGAGTGTTTTGGTTTTAATTGTGGTCATTTTTGTGGCCGTTGGAAGAAATGACTATGTCCACCTGGGCTTGAACACTTATGTGATTCCCCTTAGAGACTGAGTTCTGGAACTGACCTCAAAGAAGGATTGCCATGTATTGTGTTGGGATTTTAGGATGCCACGCATGAGAGTCGCACTTGGAAACTGAGATCTAGGCCCAGGGAGGCTTTCGGAAGAGCACTGGAAATTTCAGGAAGGACATCACATGATTTTATTCTTAAAGACTTGGCAGCCATCATTGCAAGTCAAAACACACATGGACCTCACATTGTAGACCTCAAATGCCTGGCTTAATGTGACCTTTTAGCCTGTCTTTGGGAAGCCTTGCCTGTTAGAATTCTCCAGAGCTTTCATTGAAATGAGCTTCTTCTCCATTTTATGGTTCCTGAATGAATTGAAACCCACAGTGCCTTCAACTTCATCCATGAAAAATGCCTAGATAAATATCATTAAAGTCTGGAAATTTCCATCACCTGGTGGCACTGGAGAACCTTTGGGTGTCCTATTGCTGATCATGAGTGTACCAGACAGTGCCTTGATTGACTGGGTTTCATGAAAATGGTATAGAACAGAGATGCCAGTAACTTGGAGCCTGATGAGTAGTCGGCCTAGAGCAGTGGTGTGCAGGTGTGTGTTAAAACATCTGTGGTGGGGTGATGTGGATATGCCATTGGCTTCCAAATGCCTTGTGACTGATATGGTGCAGCCCCATACCCTTGTATGTAAAGGCATCTTGTTATATGGAGAGGTTGCAGGGCAATGTTTAGAATCAGATTGCTATGGTCAAGGGGGCAAGCTATGTGGGATATAAGCCAGGTTGGTGCATTCTCCTGCAGACCCTTACCCACCACACGTGACAGAACTCCCTCCATCACTGTGTCCCAGTTGAACTTCTCGTATTTTGTGAAGCAAATACCAAACTCCCAGTGCAGCTGCAAGAAACACCACGAAAATTGGAGGATGACCAAATGGCTTCACAGTCCACACTGGAAGACTCTTAGCCCCCAGTGGCAACAGTTTACCTATAAAGAGAGAATTCAGCCCTGCTGCCTCATGTTCATAGGAAAAAAAGAAACCATGTCCTCCAGGTCATATAGATGCAGACCCAGCTTTGATGGTCTCACTACAAAGGAAGCTAAAGCTCCTGTCATCAACATATATTTCAGGTGCCCAACCTCAGAGGCAGTTTTTCAAAAAGTCTTTAGGCCAGCAGAGCTCCATGTTTTTGGAGTTTTTACCCTGTCCCTTACTTTTTGAAACTTCTCTACAACTTCGAAGGTTGTGAACTCCTGAGCATTTTCCATTACCAATATGTATTCACAGATTTTCTAACTCTTCTCCTCTAATTGTGTCTTACTTGGGGTGAAGGAAATGTCAAGGCATTGTTCTGAATGAGAGTTGGAAGATTTTTGGGTAGCACATATTTGCCTACACATTCGATTCATTTTCCAATTTTCCATTCGAAATACTGAATCCCTGACTGTCAAGGGTACAAGGAATTCTTTTTCAAAGAACAGCCTGACACTTACAAGAAACAGCCACCAGGAGACATCCTGTCTGGAAGACATCCTGTAGCCATATGTGTCCCTGAGACATCCTGTGGCCATCTTTCTTCCAGAAACATCCTGAAGTTATCTCACCTTGTGAAGACATCCAGGAACTGCCGATAAGAGAGTTTTCCCAAATCCAGCATTTTAATACCCATGTGTGAACAATAAAATTTTGCAGCTTGATCAGAACTCCTGTGTTGCTCTCATCTCTCGTGTCTCTTGTCCCTTCATTCCTCCCCATCTAGGTTCGCTGCCCATGTTGATGTGTCCTGCCTTCCGGGACATCTGGCGCCCACCGACTGGGGCTCAAGCCATTGACTGAGGGGGAACCCCTTCCTCCTGGAAGACTTGGTCAAGAGGAGCCCGCGATCGTCTCAGCAGACACCACCCGAAGACATATCCAGGAGGAGGGTGGGAATGATGCACGGTGAGTGACCCACCATGTGACAAGCAGTATCGTCACATGATTTGTTTATTTCAGGCCTCAAGGAGTTCTTCAAGACATGGGGGGCACATGTTAAGAAAAAGGACTTAAAATTTTTCTTTTCACACATAGGAGCATTGTGTCCATGGTTTCCTCTTGAAGGGACCATTGATGGCAAAAATGGCTTAGAGTAGGAGACTGTTTAAAAGATTATTATGAATCCTTTGGCCCAGAAAAAATGCCAGTTCCCACCTTTTCTTACTGGAACTTAATTAATAAAATTCTTAAAAGTTTTCGCTTTGACAATGGTACCTTACAACTTGTCAGGATTGGGGAAGAGATTATGCAAAAGACCTCTCGTACCTCCTCTGCATGCCCATCATTAGTATAGACATAGACCCTTCTCAGTCTTCCCAGGACTCTGAGAACCTTCCTGGTCCCCCTAAAAATACGACCCTAATTAATAAGGCTCCAATGATTAAAAACCACCTTTATCCAGTTTTAAATCCCAGAGACACATTGACCCCTGGGAAGGACGCTATCTTGGAGAAGGAAGCAGCTCTCTACCATTCAGAAGACCCGCAACCTCTCAGGACCCTGCCACAGACTACAGGATTTACACATCCACCTCCCTCCTATATCCCTCCTGCCTTTTGTGCTCTGGCCCTTCAGGGGCCAAGTGCCCCCCCAGATATTTTTTCCCTACTTCCCCTACCTAACCTCGCTCCCTTGCCAGCATCCTTCCAACATAGACGGGAAGAGATGCAACTTTTAAAATAATTAAATTCCCTTGACTCTGAGCTCTCTTCATTAGCCTTAGCTATGGAGTCAATGCAAGCTGGCCCACAGCGGTCTAATACAAAGTCGAAGCCACTCCATCGGCCTGTTCTCACCTTCCCAGTCACCACCAGTCAGATAGATAAGCCTGCCCAGGCTGCGGTCAAAGACTTCAATGAGGAACAAGAGGAGGAAGCGGGGGAAATGGATCAAGGAGATCAGGACTCAGAGGATGAGGAGTTCACCCCTGGGCAGGAAGGAACCCAGAGTCTACAAAAAATTAAGCCTATGTTTTCTTGAAAAACTTAATAAGGCTTGTGCTCACTATGGCCCCACTGTGCCCTACACGTTGGCTTTATTAGAAATCCACAGCGCACAATGGCTTACTCCCAATGATTGGAAATTTTTAGACCAAGCTACCTTCAGTGCCGGAGACTTCCTGTTATGGAATGCAGATTTCGAAGACAATGTCGGGAAACTGCTCAAATAATTTTAACTAAGGCCTCCTCTGAATCTGGGACTTAAGTTTAGCTAGTGGGCAATGCGCCTTTTGACACTAAAAATAACAGGCACGTTTCCCTCCTGGACTCTTGGCGCAGACTCAGATGGCTGGTTTTCCTGCTTGGTGACACCTCCCTCAAAAGGCCTCGGCTACCAATTCCCTGGCAAAAATTTGACAAGTGCCCCATGAGCCTTATAGGTAGTTTGTTCCCCGGCTTAACCTAGCTGCGGAATGCTTGCATGAACCATGCGAAGGTGAAAGCACCTATGTAAAACATCTTGCCTTTGAAAATGCCAACCCAGCATGTCAGGATATTCTTCAACCACATAAGGATAAAGGGAAACTTTCTGAATTTATTAGACTCTGTGCAGGCGTGGGTGCAGCCCATGCCATGGGTCTCGCTTTAGGGGCCGCCTTTACCAAGGCGTTTCACAATCCTGGCTCACGTACTTGCTTTACTTGTAAACAACCTGGCCATTTTGCATGTGGGTGTCCGACAGGCAAACAAAGCCTAGGAATAGCGTCTCCTCAAACTGGGGCTTAACCGCCCCCAGCTACCCTTTTCCATAGAAGTGGTAAAGGTCATCACTGGGGCAGTGAGTGTAGATCTAAGACAAATGCCCTCAGACAGCCTATTTCTTCCTGCTTCTCGGGAAACTCCCTGCGGGGCCAGCCCCTGGCCACAACATCCCCCAGGACAAACACAGGAGCAATAAGGTTTGTTCCCTCCCAAACTCCCAACCTACCACAAAATCCTTCTCCACAATTGCCTCCCTCCAACTAGCCACCCAGGCAGCGCAAAATTGGACCTCTGTGCAACCACAGTTACAATATTAGACTCAATGCAAGGGCCCCAGATAATACCCACTGGAATTATGGGTCCCCCTCCATCTCATACATGTGCCCTTATTCTTGGAAGAGCCTCCACTACCATACAAGGTGTTCAGGTCTTCGCTGGCATTAATGATAATGATTTCACTGAAGAAATAAAAATACTGGCCACTGCTATTAATGGAGTTGCCGCCATCCCAGCAGGAACAAGACTTGCACAATTAATTCTCCTTCCCTTGGATTCAGGAGGCATTTCCACCACCCAAACCTAACTCGGGGGGCTGCCTTCTTAGGCTTCTCTGATGTGTATTGGGTTCAACCTATTTCTCACAATAGACCCACCCTTACCTTACTTACTGAAGGAAAGGAATTCCAAGGAGTTCTAGATATTGGAGCTGATGCCACAATTATTTCTCAAAAATACTAGCCATCAGGTTGGCCCCTCACTCCATCCTTGACTGACCTTAAAGGGATAGGAAAATAAAAAAATCCTCTGGTCAGCTCAAGGTCTATTAGCTGCACTGATAAAGATGGTAATAAGTCAACTGTCACTCCTTTCGTTGATTCTGACCTCCCTGTTAACGTATAGGGTGGAGATATTTTGAGTCATTGGAAGTTATTCTCGCCAGTCCCAATTCCATGGTGACTCATCAAATGCTTCCTATGAATTTTGTTCCTGGTACAGGCCTGGGGATACTGAAACAAGGACTGGTGGAGCCTATACAACCCATAAAAAAAAACAAATACATGTGGACTTGTGTATTCAGATTTTTAGTGTCGGTTCCTGACCCTCCTGTACCCCATGCAGATAAAATTATTTGGGAGACTCAGACTCCTGTGTTGGTGGATCAGTGGCCCCTTACCCAAGAAAAATTGGAGGCTGCCTCCACGTTAGTGCTGGAACAGCTGGCAGCCGGCCATGTAAAGCCCTCAACCTCACCATGGATTACTCCTATTTTTATTATCGAGAAAAAATCAGGCAAGTGGCGCCTTTTACAATATTTGTGTGCCATTAATAAAGTTATGTGACAGATGGGAGCACTACAGCCAGGCATTCCCACACCAGTGGCGATTCCAAAAACCTATTGTAAAATGGTTATTGACTTAAAAGATTGCTTTTTTACCATTCCTTTACATCCTGAGGATAGACCCTATTTTGCCTTTAGTCTCCCTCGCATTAATTTTCTGGGCCCTATGCAGAGATTTCAATGGAAGGTTCTTCCCCAAGGTATGGCCAACAGCCCTAGTCTTTGCCAAAAATACGTTGCTCAAGCAGTAGACCCTGTGAGAGAGCGATGACCACAAAATTATATTTTACATTATATGGATGATTTGTTAATTGCTGCACCTAATACCCATGACCTTAATAATTGTTACTTGGACTTTTACAAAACCTCACTACCTTGGGACTACAGATAGCTCCAGATAAGTTTCAAACACAGGACCCTTATACCTATTTGGGCCTTAAACTTCAAGATAATCAGATCCAAATTCCTTAAATACAACTATGTGTGGACCATATTCACACACTTAATGATTTTCAAATATTACTGGGGGATATTCAATTGCTAGGAACATATTTAAAATTACCCACTTGTGTACTTTTGCCCCTTAATGATATTTTGATAGGTGATTCCCACCCCTCCTCCCCTCAAAAGCTTACTCCCGAGGCATGACATGCATTAAACCAAGCCACAGAAGCCATTGCCCAAAAGTTTGTTACACAAATTTCTTATAACCTTCCTCTGGTTCTGGTTATTTTCCACACTCCTCATACACCCACAGGAATATTTTGGCAGCGAGATCCACATTTTATAAATAAAGGCTGCCCCTTGCTTTTGGTCCTTGTACCCACCACATCCTCCAAGGTTATTACTGTTTATCTTGCTCAGGTAGCTTCTCTTATTTTTAAAGGTCGTTTGCTTTCTCGACAACATTTTGGCAAAGACCCTGATAATATTTTAATTCCATATACTAAGGACCAAACCCTTACTACAATTTTTACTACAGACATGGATGAATGGGATATTGCCCTATCAGGCTTTTTGGGAACAATTCATAACCACATCCCCAATGACCCCCTTTTAAATTTTGTCCAGTTACATCCATTTATTTTTCCCAAAATTACTCAAAAGGCTCCCATTCCTCAAGCCCTTACCTTTTTTACAGACGGTTCCAGTAATGGCCGTGCAGTCTTTGTTGTCAATAACAAGCCTACCACCTTTGATACTGTCTATCAGTCAGCTCAGTTTGTGGAATTGTTCGCCATAACACAAGTTTTTATAAAGTTTTTTGATAATCTTGTTAATATTTATACAGACAGTGCCTACAGTGCTCATTCTGTGCCCCTTCTGGAGATTTCACCCACCATTAAGGCTTCTTCCAATTCCCCCTTTCTGTTTCACCAGCTTCAGCAGCTAATTCAGGCCAGAAAACATCCATTTTCCTTAGGACACATCATGACACACTCTGAACTTCTGAGCCCTCTAACACAAGGTAATGCCCAAGCTGATGCAGCAACACATTCCATCTTTCCAATTTTTCTTGGCTCCATTCAAAAGGCCATGGAGTTACACAATCTTCACCATCTAAATTCCCAGAGCCATTGATTACTTTGGAAAATTACCAGGCAACATGCATGAGAAATAGTAAAAGCATGCCCTGCTTGCACTGTCTCCCTCCCCATTCAACACTTGGGAGTTAACCCCCGAGGATTACTTCCCAATCAGATTTAGCAAATGGATGTTATTCATTTTCCTGAATTTTGAAAAACCAAATATATATACGTTTCTATAGATACCTTCAGCGGCTTTATTTTTGCATCACCACATTCTTGAGATGCTACCAAAGATGTCCTTTCTCATCTTGTTTCAGCCTTTTTCGTAATGTGTAAACCAATACATATTAAAACAGATAAATGTCCTGCATATACCAGTGCCAAGTTTAAACAGTTTTGTGCTACCTTGCAATTTTGTCATACTACTGAAATTCCATACAACACTCAGGGCCAAGGCATGTGGAACTTACCCAGCTTACCTTAAAGACTTGGCTATCCCGTCTTAAGGCTTCCGCCCTTGTATTTACCACTCCCAGGGATCGCCTTAACCATGCATTATTTGCCCTTATTTTTCTTACCCTAGACAGTGAAGGCCATTTGGCCACAGACAGACACTGGCATCCTTCATCCAATTCTGTTCGCACACCTGTTATGTGGTGCAATCCCATTACAAATAAATGAAAACGCCCACATCCTATCCTCATCAGGGGATGAGGCTCAGCTTGTGTTTTGGACCAAGAGCAAGCATCCCCAAGATGGTTACCAGAATGCATGGTTAAACAGGTAAATTACTTACCTCAACCCAGGGACGGAGGCTCTCCCCCTGAGGACAAATTTTCCTCCATTTCAGATACAGCCAACAATCTGTGCGAGGATCCTGCTTAAGGCACTGCTGCTGAACAGGTTTGAACACAGAGGCCTTGGACCTCTAATTTCCAACATCATGGGGTACCTTTTTGCCCCCCCCCATGAATGCAAAGGAGGATTTTGGACTGAGGCTCCCACTAGTTGGACCCAGACTGCTGACTGCATGACTAAGGTGACTTACCTCCGTGCCAAGGTTGACCATAATCTCGGAGGAGTTCATCAGCCTAAATGGGTATGTGTTAACAAGCCAAAGATTATTCCCCCTAGTACAAGTAAAGCTCTCCAAAATTGTTCTGCAACTTGTACGCATACCCAGGCGATGCATGTCTCTTGTAATGCGTCGGCTTCACTTTGTGTTAATAAACAGGGAGAACAATTTTTTGAAGCCTCCCTAACTAAAACTCATGCAGCAGGGGGACCACTATTCATTATACCCCCATTCTCTTTGACCATGGAGGAGATGGCAAATACACCAAGCTACAGTCAGCTGGGTGCCAAGGCACTGTCGGAAAACCTTCCTACTGGCCCATTAAGGCCCCTACAGGGGTCTCTGATGGTGGAGGACCCACTTATTCTGTCAAGCATCCTCAGATAATCAAACTTTTGAAACCCCAAATCCCTGAGCTCACATATCATCCCTTAATGTAGCCTAAATCCCAGTTCCCAGGTTTAGATACCAATACATTAGATATTTTGCAAACTACATTCTCCTAGCTTAATAATTCGAACCCCACCCTTGCTGGTGATTGCTGGCTCTGCATGACAACAGGGGCAATCATGCCTATGGCAGTTCCTATTAATTCTATCATGGACAATGATAATACATGCCAACCCGGATTTCCCTTTAAAGTACAGCCTATAGGCACTTTTACATTATTTCTTTTAGGCGCGATGCAGAATAATACCTATGATATTGATGTTCGACTTACTTCCTTTGGAAATTGCTCAACAGTATAAAATTATTCCTCACCCACCCCATCTCTTTGTCCCTCCAATGGCACAGTTTTTATGTGTGGAGGAAACTCGGCCTTCCCACGCTTCCAGCGAATTGGACCATTGGTTGTGTTCTTGCTTTATTACTCCCTGATATAACTATTGTCCCAGGAGATGAACCTCTACCAATTTCTAGCCTAGACACTTTAGTCAAAAGACATAGGTGGGCAATACAGGGTTTACCACTCATTGCCAGCCTTGGAATAACAGCTGCTGTGGGCACAGGTACAGTGGCTTAGGCACGGCTATTCACTCTTACCATCGCCTGTCTCAACAACTTATAAATTATGTACAAACTTTATCAGGAACCATTAAAGATTT
The DNA here is from genome assembly GCF_048772815.1 of Callospermophilus lateralis. Lineage (NCBI taxonomy): Eukaryota > Metazoa > Chordata > Mammalia > Rodentia > Sciuridae > Callospermophilus > Callospermophilus lateralis. Next base: position 1,465,961 of record NW_027512885.1, on the reverse strand, counting down.
GCAGGACCAAATAAATTCCCTGGCAGAAGTGTTCCTTCAAAACAGACGAGGCTTAGATTTGCTGACAGCTAACCAGGGAGGTATTTGCTTAGCCTTAGGGGAACGATGCTGCTTTTATGCAAATAAATCAGGCATAGTACGCATTAAAATTAAGCAGCTTCAAGAAGATCCAGAAAAGAGACAAAGGGAACTATTTGAAAATCCCCTCTGGATTGGGCATAATGGATTTCTACCCTACCTTCTTCCCCTATTAGTCCCTTTGTTGGGTTTACTTTTAATGGTGTCCATAGGCCGCTGCATTATAAAGAGGCTGGTACAATTTATTAAAGAACAGATTAATATTTTGGTTTCTAAGCCCATACAGGTCCACTATCATGGTCTGGAGATGGAAGACAGCACTGCCAACATTTAAAAGAATGTTCAACCCTTCTCACAGGCTTATTAAGTTTACATCCCCACAGATCTCTCTTTCTTACAGAAAACTATAAGTAACAGCTCTGAGCAACCATCTTCTACCCTTGCAATAAGGGTTCGTTCTCCATGGGCCCCTCCGCTTGGGGGAGGACACACCCTTGGAATGAGCACGTTAGGCCATAATAACGGAGGGTCCAGGAAGGACTGCAGGAGGATGGATCCACGGATCCCCAAACACAAGACCTCTGAATGACACGCTCTGGTGCATGGCGGTTGGCATGCTATCCCCTCAAAGACGTCTCCTCCAAAAACATGCCAAAGCCAACACGAAATCTCCTAGGAAGGATGCTCGCTCAAATCAGGAGATATTCTAAGGCATCCTAGGGAAACAGAGCCACTATCACCCCCTAAATCCATGGCCTGTAAGGTATGGTCGAATATTTTATATAACAAAAGGGGAGATGTCAGGGGCTAGAAGGAAGTTCTCCTTCAAAAAATAGATTGACACAAGAAACAGCCCCCTGGGACACAACCTGTCTGGGAGACATCCCACAGCCATCTATCTCCTTTTGACATCCGGCTACCATCTGTCTACCTGAAACATCCTGAGGTTATCTCACCCTGTGAAGACATCCAGCAACTGCCGATAAGAGAGCTTTCCCATCCGCAGCATATAAATACCCTCTGAGAATAATAAAAGTTTGCAGCATGATCAGAACTCCTGTCTTGCTGTCATCTCTCGTGTCTCTTGTCCCTTCATTCCTCCCCAACTAGGATCGACACCCAAGTTGATGTGTCCTGCCAGCCGGGCCATCTGACACTAACCCATACCCTCCTAGACTCTGATGACAAATCCTAATATGATGGAGAAAAATAACCCAAACAGAATAGAAATACAAGCAGTTCAGAGGAGACATGGTGTATAGTTGCACTTGCCTTTTGCATGATATAGGGTAGGTGTTATAAATCTAGTTAATTTTTAATTGAAATAGTTCTCCATGTGTTTTTAAAGTTAACAAATATGTGAATTCCTGTCTCCCTTTCTCTGTAGCCGATTCACCACATGTATTTTTATATGCACATATAGAATCCTACCTGGTATCAGATGTACATTCTTGTGAGGTTGCTGACTTGGAAGATACAAATTGTGAGAAGAGATCACTCCTCCTAAACGCTGTTGGAACAGAAAATTCAACCTATGGGTGAGCCTCCTAGTAGAACAACATTATACATAAATCCATGTTCAGTAAATTAAATATTTTTGCATCTGTGGATGATATATACTTTATGATGAATTTCGATTGGCATATATATTGCTACATTTTATTGTCTGGGTGTGTGTGTTGTGTGTGTGTGTGTGTGTGTGTGTAATATATATATATATATATATATATATATATATATATATATATATATATATATATACTCTCCAAATATTTCAAAATATGAAATATATGTTTCTTACATATACTACCTAAATTCATTCATGTTCATGTATGTGGATTTATAATCAACTTTTCACAATATTATTCTCAGAAATATTCATCCACCTGAATTACATATTTGTTTTCTAGTACTGAAAACTAACTACAGTGAGTGGTGCATACAATCCTAATATTTCTACAGTAACTGACCCAGTTTAACATCAATGCAACTAGATTCCTCTTGGATATGATGTCTATGTTGAAGTTCATTTTATTCAACACTGGTACATTACTATTTGTTCAGTTTATACACATCATAGGATATATATTTCATCAACAACTTCAATAATTTATAGGATTTTGATTCACTTTCAATCATTTCCTGATTCAGAACACATGTAATCCTCCAGGTTACTTGATTGTTTTTTCATGAGACTTCTTTCCAAACGCTTTTTTTTTTCGATTTTCATAATCATTTTGAAGAAAAACTGACACACTCTTCATGATAAACCATAACCCTAATATTACCATTAGATGTATTTCTGGTTGGAATGAATGATTGCATATAAATATACGATTTTCTGTTTATTTTCAGATATCAATTCAATCGAATATTTAAAGTTGGAACAAGTTATAATATTTAATCACAGTATCGTCTATTCATAAATTATCTCTATGTTCATAGACACAGAGTAAATCTATTTGTAACCCCAATACTAATTTTTTCATCTTCAAAATGTTGCTCCCAGAAATGGTGGAAGAAATACTCATGTCACCTAATCTACATATACATTTTATCACAGTAATATTCTGGACACAAAAAGAAGAGGTCACACTTATGATTGTATCAAAGCCTAAATGAAAAGTGAGCATAGATTACTGAAAACATTCATGTCCAGTGTGCCTAATGCTCTCAAATGTCAATCCTATTGGTGACTACATATTTGTTTCTTCTTAAGACTATATTTTGAACCTCAACCCTGTTGCAAATGTCTAATCCTATCACTCAATTTATACTTTGCCTGATTTCCTAATGTCTCTATTGATGTCTGCTTACCTAAATATTTTCCCCAGTTCACCATTGTGACTGACCCTTCACGTGTGCTGACATTTACATTCACTCTCTACCCGATACACTATTGCTAAAGAACTTTTGGTCCAAATTCTGTACTCAGTCTTCTTCTGAAACTTATCGAATATCTTCCTAATCCTACCGACTATCCCTGTTCTAGTGGATGTTCACTTCTACATTCAATCATCCAAGGTACAAGGTCCTATGCCATTGATTATCGTTTTATCTGAAACACCTGTGCAGAACGTATATCAAAGCTAAGTATCCCAATCAATAGCGCAATGCCCTTCTGGGCTTCAAATCTTACCTAGATTTTTGTTTTCATACTTATATTTCACCTATATATTCTTATAAATATCACAGGTTCCCAATACCATTATTCATCAATTAGAATAATTCCTAACCCAAATCAAACCTGTTATTAACCCTAACCATACACTGTTCCCTCAATCTAACTTTACAGAAGAGGAGGGACCAAGTTGGTCTTACAATATAGGAATGTAGAAAATCTTCCACCTGTTGTAAAACTCAAAGGTCCATGAAGAAGTGATCCCTGGAGAACATGTAGGCAGCCATGAAGGACCTGAGAGAGCAAACGTCATCTTCCATTGCAAACAACCTGGTCAGGATGAAGGGTTGTGTCTGAATCAGCCTCTCTGTTCATAATGTAGAGAAGATGGACACAAACAGTCCTGTTTGGAGAGCTGTTCCTGGGTGCCTATGGTTCATATACCATTCTAACTTGTGAAAGTGTCACAGGAAGTAGGAGAAGCCTCGATCTCATGGGACCCTTGGAAGCAACTGTTAGGACAAAGTGGTTGCCAAAGCAGTGACCTCATTCAGTTCCTGAAGGAAGTGACCTCACCTCACTTCCTTGGTCATGGAACTCTCGGTACTTGGGATCCAGGAAGCAAGGTACCAAGAGCCTGTCCCAGTCCCAGTCCCAGTGGGCTCACTTGTTTGGATTTACCAAGGACAGAGTCAGTCTTTCATGGTACCTACAGATATGAGGATGGCCAACTGCCAGGAAAACTCAGAAGAGGGGCCTTTCCTGAGAAAGCAGATAGTGGCTCACCGCTGGCTCCTGACAAGTTCACAGAGTTGGTGATTTCCAGGGATCATAAGTTGGCCCACCAGTCAGAAGACACTCTGGATAGTCACAGACATACTTTGTAGAAGGTGGTGCCTCTGTGGTTGTCGGTGTGGGTTTGTGGTTTTGTCTCATGTTCTGAGAATAGGTAGAAAAGGCGGTTTGTTTGATTTGGAGTGAACTGTTTATAGTAAGTCGTTTGGAAAGCAAGAGTTCCTATGTCTGTGTATCCCACTGTGTCCATGGTTTTAGACATTAGAAAACAGAATGCATCAATTGTTGTGTCCTGTCTAGTAGAAAGCTTCCCAGCATTCATCCTGCCGAATTTATGAATGGATTTCAGCTTGCCTTATTGATGAGCAACATGTGGTATCTTCCAAAATTCCTGCATTCTTCATGAATTCTGGCTACTCTCCAGAATAGGCTCATGGTTTTGTGTCCAAGATATGTAGCAGTTCCAAGCCCTGTGACATGGCCATGTAATGGATAGCTGAAGGGAATGTCGAGCATCTCAAAAAACTCAGATATAAGTGTGACCATGATAGTCTAAGTGGAGAAACCCTGCTTTGGGCCTTTTGCTTACCTATTGTTCTGTTGCCCTGAATGTCAGGAAGGTCTTTGCCTCAAGACATTCGTTTGTGAAGCCTGAAGAAAACAGGTTCAAATGGAAATGAATGGACATCACCTGTGGATCTTTGCTTAATTCCTTTGGAAATGGAAGTGTCTGAATCAGCCTCTTGGCCCTGTGTGAGGCCGTGGCTTAGATTCTCAACCCCTGAAGAATCTAAAGAAACATCACATGTGTGCATCCAAAACAAAAATGGCCAAAAGTGCAGTTATTGTGGATGAAGTCTCTCCCCATTCTCTGTGAGGTTCCTGACCTCCATCAAGTTAGAATAGGGATCCTTTGGGCCAAATCATTTCTTCAAAGCCCTAAAGAGGCTTGCCCATAATTGCTTGAATTTTCCCGTGACTACAATTCACATAAAGAATCCAAACTGCACAGTCAATACGCCTCAAATTTTAGAAACAGAGAAGTATTAACAGCAGGCCTATATGAACACTCCTGGTTCACAGGAGTGGTGTCCAGGCCACCCTGAATTTAGGCAAATTAGGGGCAAGAGAGATTATTTAGGAGACTGTCTTGAGCTTCGCCCCTCGTGGAAAATTCCAGCGATAGGTTATGATGAGTGTCTATATAAAAGAACATGAGGGCCATGTGGGAGTGTTTTGGTTTTAATTGTGGTTGTTAGTGTGGTGGTTGGAAGAGATGACTGGGTCCACCTTGACATGAACTCTGGTTTTTTTCCCCTTAGAGACTGAGTTCTGGAACTGACCTCAGAAAAGTATTGCCATTAATTGTGTTGGGATTTTAGGAGGCCATGCATGAGAGTCGCCCTTGGAAACTGAGATCAAGGCCCAGGGTGGCTTTCAACAGAGCACTGGGAATCACAGCCAAGATATCACATAATTTTCTTCTGAAAGACTTGGCAGCCATAGTTGAGAGTCAAAAGACACATGGACCTCACATTGTAGAACTCAATGGGCCTGGCTTCATTTGACCTTTTGGCCATTCTTTGGGAAGCAATACCTGTGAGATTTCTCCAGAGCTTTCATTGAAATGAGCTTCGTCAAGATTAATGGTTCTGGAATGAACTGAAACTCACAGTGCCTCCAACGTCATTGTTGAAATATGGCTAGAAAAATACCATGAAATTTTTGAAATTTCCATGACCAGCTGGCACAGGAGAACCTTTGGATGTCCTGTTGCTGATCATGAGTATAACAGACAGTGCCTTGATTGACTGGTTTTAATAAAAATTGTGTAAAACAGAGATGCCAATAAGTTGGAGCCTGATGATTAGTGGGCCTAGAGCATTAGTAGGCAGGTGTGTGATAAAACATCTGTAGTGGGGCCATGTGGATCTGCCATTGGCTTCCAAATGGCGTGTGACTGACATGATGCAGCCAGCAGTCCCTTCTAAGTAAAGGCATGTTGTTATATGGAGAGGTTTCAGGGCAATGTTCAGAATCGATTTGCTATGGTCAATGGGGCAAGCTATGTGATATAGAAGCATGGTTGGTGCATTCTCCTGCAGAAATTGAAATACCACATGTGAAAGAACTCCCTCCTGCACTGTGTCCCAGTTGAACTCCGTGTATTTCATGAAGCAAATACCAAACTCCCATTGTAGCAGCAAGAAACACCATGAAAATTGGAGGATGAACAAATGGCTTCACAGTACACACAGGGAGACACTTAGAACCCAGTGGCCACAGTTTACCTACAAAGATCAAATTCAGGACTGGTGTCTCATGTTAATTGGAAAATAAGAAACTATGTTTTACAGGTCACATAGGTGCAGACCCAGCTTTGATGATCTCAGTACAAAGGAAGCTAAAGCTCCTGATAACAACATATGTTTCAAGTGCCCAACCTCAGAGGCAATTTCTCAAGAAGTCTTTAGGCCAGCAGAGCTCCATGTTTATGGAGTGTTCACCCTGTAGCTTACTTTTGGAAACTCCTGTACCACCTTCAAGGTAGTGAACTCCTTAGCATATTCCATTCCAGATAAGTATTCACTGATTTTCTAATTCTTCTCCTCTAATTATGTCTTACTTGGGGCGAAGATAATGTCAAGCCATTGTTCTGGAGGAGTGGGAAGATTTTGTGTGGCACATATTTGCATACACATTGGATACATTTTCCAATTTTCCATTCGAAATACTGAATCCCTGACTCTAACCCCTACCATACTAGACTCTGACTACTAATCGTAATATGATAGAGAATAATAACCAAAACAGAATAGAAATACAAGCAGTTCAGAGGAGGCATGGTGTATAGTTGGAATTGCCTTTTGCATTATATAGGGTAGGAGTTATAAATCTAGTCATTTTTTTGTTGAAATAGTTCTCCATGTGTTTTGAAAGTTAACAAATATGTGAATTCCTGTCTCCTTTTCTCTGTAGCCTATTCAGCACATGTAATTTTATATGCACATATAGAATTGTACCTGGTATCACACGTACATTTTTGTGAGGTGACTGACTTGGCAAATACAAATTGTGAGAAGAGATCACTCCTCCTAAATGCTGTTGGAACTGAAAATTCAACCTATGGGTAAGCCTCCTAGTTGAACAACATTATACATAAATCCATGTTCAGTATATGAATATTTTTGGGTCTGTGGATGATATGTATTTCATGATGAATTTCGATTGGCATATATATTGCTAGTTTTTAATGTCTGTGTGTGTGTGTGTGTGTGTGTGTGTATATATATATATATATATATATATATATATATATATATACTCTCCAGATTTTTCAAAATATGAAATATTTGTGTCTTATTTTGCACTCCCTAAATTCATTCATATTCATGTATGTGGATTTATAATCCACTTTTTAAAAAATTATTCTCTGAAATATTCATCCACCTGAAATACATATTTTTTTCTAGTACTGAAACAGTTTTCAGTAAATGGTGCATCCAAATCCTAATATTTCGGCATTGCAAGATGGCTGTGAAGACAGTGTATCACACCCAGTGTACCCTGCCACTGCGCAAGTGAATAACGAGTTAGAGGGATGAAAAACTATCTTGTTAGCATCTTACAGGAAAATGGGTGTTTACCGAAACCTAGAAGAATGATTTCCACCACCGAGGTCAGGTAATTGAGTCTCAAACACAAGCCACTTGTGCAACTGGAGATCCATTCTGATTGATCCGCGTGACCTGCCCTGTGTCTACAAATGGTGAGGCACCACCGAGAAGCGACCAGCAAGCAGGGAGAAACGTTGCTGCGGATTCTGTGGAATCCTGCTGACTGAGCATCCACTGAGCCCCCAGCTGAATTCGGGATTTCAGACGGGGAAGTTAGCAGTACATTTCTATGCCCCAAAGCGGAAACTCCACAAAGGAAACCAACAGCCACCATCTTGGAGAGCTGAAGTAACCACCACCACTCCCTGACAGATTGCAAGAATAAAACAGGTGTGTGTTTCTCAGCTCATCTCACATAAAGAGGGGAATTTGCATAAAATATCTCCTAGGATTTTGGGGGAGGGATAATCAGAGCAAGTCTGCATAAAGACTGGGGGAAAACTAGAGGCACCTGACCTTCATCTCCCCTTCCCATCAGCGGCAAAAATGAAACTTGTCTAGCCAGTGCGGGGAGATGGGCAAGCGAAAAAAATTAAAACAATAGAGTTCCAGGGTTCCCAATAGACACCCTCCCCACCCAACAAACGGCAGACCCAGAGAACAGTTTGAGCTCCCGAGAAGCATCACTCAGGAGAAATCTGGTCTAGCAGGAGAAATCAGGACTAGCAGGATAAACCAGGGGACTAGAGGCCAGGCCCTCCTGACTGGTTGGCTGGAGAACGCCGGCCCACTGCCAGTGTGACTGGGTAACTGGAGACCACCTTCTTGCTGGCGCCAGCCCACCTGCTGACGCTATGTCTTGACGGCTGGAGAACGCGCGCCTGCCGGCGACCGAACTTGCAACTGTGTGGCTAGAGATCACCCACCAGCCGAAGACAGACCACAAGCTGCCCGCGCTACTGGGTGGCTGGAGACTGCCGGCCTGCCAGCGACCGGGAGCTGAAACCAACCAGAGACAATCCAGTCCACCCACCCAATTCGGACACTCCGGCAAGGAGCCTGGGGCCCACCACAGCAGAGAGGTGACATCACTGGAGCTCGGCCGTCAGAATTCCTTAACAGCGGAATCCACTTAAGCAGGCATAGTCTACCAACACAAAGGAGAGAAAACAGAGATATATAAACCCATAACAAATCTATAGAAGAGAGCAGAAACACAGCAATCAAATAGAGCTGGAAAATGTCGTGAACATCATGAAAAAACAAGGGAAAACAAGGTGTACAAACAATGAAGGACAACTTAATACTACAGGAGAACCTAGAAGCATCAGAAACAGGGATAGGGAAAAAACTTAAGTCATACCTAACTCAGATGGAAAGGAATAAGAGAGAAGACATGAGGCAGCAAGTCTAAGCAATAAAAGTATATTTTGAAAATGAATTAAACAAACAAATTTAAATGGCAAAGAACAAGCTTTACAAGGAGATAGAGATCTTTTAAAAAATCATACAGTAATTCTAGAAATGCAGGAAACTATAAACCAAATTTAAAACTCAAACAAGAATATTACAAATAGACTAGATCAAGTAGAAGTCAGAACATCAGATAATGAAGACAAAGTTTGTCAACTTGAAAAGAATATAGTCAACACAGAAAACATGCTTAAATCCCATGAGCAACTATTCAAGAGATGTGGGATGTCATAAAAAAAACAAAATTGGGAGTCATCGGGATAGAAGAAGGCATAGAAATTCAAACCGAATGAATGAACAACATATTAAATGAAATAATTCTAGAAAACTTCCCAGAGATGAAAGATGGAATGGATTGCCATATCCTGGAAGCCTACAGGACCTCAAACATTCAAAACCATAATAGACAAACTCCAAGACATATAATTATGAAGATAGCCAACATACAGAACAAGGAGAGAATATTAAAAGCTACGAAAGAAAGTAGGCAGATAACATTCAGGGGTAAACCAATAAGGTTAACAATTGATTTTTCATCACAGACTTTGAAAGCGAGAAGATCTTTGAACAATGTATTTCAAACACTGAAAAATAATGGATTCCAACCAAGAATACTGTATCCAACAAAATTAAGCTTCAGATTTGACAATGAAATTAAGTCCTTCCTGATAAATAAAAGCTAAAGAATTCGCAGACAGAACACCAGCACTGCAAAGCATTTTGAGCAAAATACTACAAGAAGAGGAATTGAAAAATAGTGCCCAAAACTAAGAGCGGGAGGTATCTCAGTAAAGGGGTAAGAAAAAAACCAAAAAGTAAAAACTACCCAAATTAAAATAAATAAATAAATAAACATGACTGGAAGTACAAATCATATTTCAATTGTAACCTTAAATGTTAAAAATCTAAACTCACCAATCAAGAGACATAGGCTAGTAACCTGGATCAAAAAAATAAATCCAACAATATGCTGCCTTCGGGAGACTCATATGAAAGGTAAAGACATACACAGGCTGAAAGTGAAAGGTTGGGAAAAATCATACCACTCATATGGCCCTCGGAAGCAAGCAGGAGTGGCCATACTCATATCATATAAAATCAACTTCAAACCTACGTTAATCAAAAGGGATAAAGTAGGACACTATATATTGTTAAAAGGAACCATCCACCAACAAGACATAACAATTATCAATTGGTATGCACCAAACAATTGAGTTGCAACGCTCATAAAACAAACTCGCCTCAAGTTCAAGAGTCAAATAGACTACAACACAATAATTATGGGTGACTTCAACACACCGCTCTCGCTATTAGACAGATCCTCTATAAAAAACTGAATAAAGAAACTATAGAATTCAACAGCACAATCAATAACCTTGACGTAACCGACATATATAGAATACATCAACCATCATCAAGTGGATACACTTTATTCTCAGCAGCACATGGATCCTACTCCAAGTTAGACCATATATTATGCCATTGGGCAACTCTTAGTAAATATAAAGGCGTGGAGAAAATACCATGCACTATATCTGATCATAATGGAATGAAACTGGAAATCAATGATAAAAGAAGGAAGGAAAAATCCTACATCACATGGAAAATGAACAATATTCTACTGAATGATCAATGGGTTACAGAAGACATAAAGGAGGAGATAAAAATATTTTTAGAATCAAATGACAATACAGACACATCATACTGGAATCTATGGGACACAAAGAAGGCAGTTTTAAGAGGGAAATTCATTTCTTGGAGTTCTTTCCTCAAAAAAAGAATAAAACAACAAATAAATAAACTCACATTACACATCAAAAACCTAGAAAAGGAGAGCAAAACAACAGCAAATGTAGTAGAAGACAAGAAATAATTAAAATTAGAGCAGAAATCAACAAAATTGAAACAAAAAAAACATTGAAAAAATTGATAAAACTAAAAGTTGGTTCTTTGAAAAAATAAATAAGATTTACAGGCCCTTAGCCATGCTAAGGATGAGAAGAAGAGAGGGAACTCAAATTACTAACATACGGAATGAAAAAGACAATATCACAACAGACAGTACACAAATACAGAAGATAATTAGAAAGTATTTTGAAACCCTATATTGCAATAAAATAGAAGATAGTTAAAATATCGATAAATTTCTTAAGTCATATGATCTGCCCAGATTCAGTCAGGAAGACACACACAATTTAAACTGACCAAAAACAAAGGAAGAAATAGAAGAAGCCATCAAAATACTACCAACCAAAAAAAGCCCTGGACCTGATGGGTATAGAGCAGAGTTCAAAAAAACCTTCAAAGAAGAATTAATACCAATACTTTTCAAGCTATATCAAGAAATAGAAAAATAAGGAGCTCTTCGAAATTCATTCTCGGAGTCCAAAATCACCCTGATCCCAAAACCAGACAAAGACACTTCAAAAAAGAAAACTACAACCAATATCTCTAATGAACTTGGATGCAAAAATTCTCAATGAAATCCGTGTGAATTGAATCCAAAAGCATATCAAAATAGTTGTGCACCATGATCAAGTAGGATTCTTCCCTGGAATGCAAGGCTGGTTCAATATACGGAAATCAATAAATGCTATTCACCACATCAATAGACTTAAGGACAAGAACCATATGATCATCTCGATAGATGTAGTAAAAACATTCGACACAGTTCAGCATCCCTTTATGTTCAAAACACTAGAAAAACTAGAAATAACAGGAACTTACCTCAACATTGTAAAAGCTATATATGCTAAACCTCAGGCTAGGATCATCCTAAATGGAGAAAACTGAAGGCATTCCCTGTGAAATCTGGAACAAGACAGGGATGCCCTCTATCACCACTTCTATTCAATTTAGTTCTTGAAATACTAGCCAGAGAAATTAGACAGACAAAAGAAATTAAAGGCATAAAAATAGGAAAAGAAGAACTTGAATTATCGCTATTTGTGGATGACATGGTAATATATTTAACAGACCCAAAAGGGTCTACAAAGAAACTGCTAGAGTTAATAAATGAAGGATATAAAACCAACACGCATAAATCAAAGGCATTCCTGTATATCAGAAACAAAACTTCTGAAATGGAAATGAGGAAAACCACTCCATTCACAATATCCTCAAAGAAAATAAGATACTTGGAAATCAACCTAACAAAAGAGGTGAAAACCACAGAACCCTAAAGAGAGAGATAGAAAAAGATCTTAGAAGATGGAAAAATGTACCCTGTTCATGGATAGGCAGAACTAAATTCATCAAAATGGCAAAATTACCCAAAGTTCTATACAGGTTTAACGCAATGCCAATCAAAATCCCAATGGCATTTCTTGTAGAAATGATAAAGCAATCATGAAATTCATATAGAAAAACAAAAGACACAGAATAGCAAAAGAAATTCTAAGCAGGAAGTGTGAATCGGGAGGTATAGCGATACCAGAGTTCAAACTTTACTACAAAGAAATAGTAACAAAAACAGTGTGGTACTGGTACGAAAACAGGCAGGTGGACCAATGGTATAGAATGGAGGACAGAGAAACCAATCCACAAAATTACAACTTTCTTATATTTGATAAAGTGGCTATAAACATGCAATGGATGAAGGATAGCATCTTCAACAAATGGTCCAGGGAAAATAAGAAATCCATATGCAACAAAATGAAACTGAATCCCGTTCTCTCACCATGCACAAAAGTTAAATCAAAATAGATCAAGGAGCTAGATATCAAATCAGAGACACTGCGTCTCATAGAAGAAAAAGTTGGCTACGATCTATATACTGTGGGGTCAGGCTCCAAATTCTTTAATAAGACATCAATAGCCCAAGAGTTAATAACAAGAAAAAAACAAATGGGACTTACTTAAACTAAAAAGTTTTTTTTCTCAAGAAAAGAAACAATAAGAGAGGTAAATAGAGAGCCTACATCCTGGGAACAAATTTTTACCCCTCACACTTCAGATAGAGCCCTAATATGCAGAATATACAAAGAACTCAAAATATTAAACAATAAGATAACAAATAACCCAATCAACAAATGGGCCGAGGACCTAATCAGACACTTCACAGAGGAGGACATACAATCAATCAACAAGTACATGAAAAAATGCTCACCATCTCTAGCAGTCTGAGAAATGCAAATCAAAACCACCTTAAGATACCATCTTACTCCAGTAAGATGAGCAGCCATTATGAAGTCAAACAACAATAAGTGTTGGCGAGGATGTGGGGAAAAGTGTACACTTGTACACTGCTGGTGGGACTGCAAATTGGTGAGGCCAACTTTGAAAGAAGTATGGATATTCCTGGGAAAGCTGGAAATGGATCCACCATTTGACCCAGCTATCACCCTTCTTGGACTGTTCCCTGAGGATCTTAAAAGAGCGTACTATAGGGATACTGCCACATCAATGATCATAGCGGCACAATTCACAATAGCTAGACTGTGGAACCAACTTAGATGCCCTTCAATAGATTAATGGATAAAAAAAAATGTGGCATCTATACACAATGGAGTATTACACAGCACAAAAATGACAAAATCATAGAATTTGCAGGGAAATGGATGGCATTAGAGCATATTATGTTAAGCGAAGCTAACCAGTCCTTAAAAAACAAATGCCAAATGTCTTCTCTGATATAAAGAGAGCAAATAAGAGCAGAACAGGGAGGAAGAGCATGAGGAAAATATTAACATTAAACAAAGACGAATGGGGGGAGAGAAAGGGAGAGAGAAGGGAAAGCTTATGAAAATTGTAGGAGACCCTCAATGTTACACAAAATCGCATATAAAATGTTGTGAGGGGAAGTGGGGGGGAAACAATGGAGAGAATTGAACAATAGCAGATGAGGTAGAGAGGGAAGATGGGAGGGGAGGAGAGGGTGGATAGTAGGAGATAGGAAAGGTAGCAGAATACAACAGTCACTAATATGCCATTATGTAAAAGTGTGAATGTGTAACCGATGTGATTCTACAATTCGTATTTGGGGAAAAAATGGGAGTTCATAACCCAATTGAGTCAAATGTATGAAAGATGATATATCTTGAGCTTTGTAATGTTTTGAACAACCAATAAAAATAAATAAATAAATAAAGGTTTAAAATTTAGTGGGAAGAAATCAGCTAAAAATGGGTTCAGATGTATTCATTTTGCTATGCAGAAACTTTGTTTTGTGTAGTTGTAAATATCACAAATTTATTTTACCAGAAAATGCACATAAATTGAGATGAAAGGATAATTCACCTATCTTCATGAAAAATTCATAGCATTTTCTACACTTTTCATACTTCATTTTTTTCGTGAATATTTTGACATGGACAAGGTCTAGTCTTAGGCTATTCTTCTAGAATACTACCTCATCTGACAAGTTCGTACAATGTGTTGGATTGTTCTTTTCATCTTTTATTTAATAGTTTCTAGCTGATAATGTGTATTTTTCTTATCTTTATTTGGACATTATCTTTGCATTTTATGTTTTACTGGGGAAGAGACTCATCAAAAGCTCTTTATTATATGTATCAACAATCAAACATTTAGAGCATTCAATTATTCTTAATTTTGCATCAAAAAATATTTGTACCATTTTTCTTATAAAGATGTAGTATTATTAATAATGTCCCTACTGTAATAAGTAACTACTTACAAGAAGAATTAAACAATTGACTTTATATCAATTATGAACATGAAAAGTACTAAAATAAGTATTTGGCAATTAATACACAATTGATAGAAATAGAAATCACAAGAACGCCGTTTAAAATGTCAGTGCATATGGTCCTTAAATAATAGGTTGTTCAAATAAAATTTCTCTAATTCATAAGAGTTAATATGCCATATTACAGCTTAATGTGATATAAAACCTTAAATTATCAGTATTGATAAATAAGAATGATACCTTTTTACTTAAATATGTTTATTTGATTTTCACTGTAAGATGTTAATTATGGAAGAATTGAGAATTAAGAAAGACTTGGTCTATATTATTTCTAACAGGAAAATCAAAGTACTTTTAAATATATATGTATATATATATAATATATGTAATGCATATGCGTGAATATAGATACATATGTGTAATAAATGTATTGTAATATATCTATCAGGTGATTATAATTTTTAGATTTTCTCAAGAAAAAGAATGACTATAAAAAACAGTCTTAAACTTAAATTTCATAGCATACTACTGTTTGTAATGACATGAGAGAAAAATAGATATGGAGGGGAAACGAAAAAGGAAGGGAGAGAAGGGGGAAAATGGGGAAGAAAGTGAGTAAAGAAGAGGGACATGAGTGTATGATGTTAAGACAAAAGTGGAGGGGCTGGGTTTGTGGCTCAGTGGTAACATGCTTTTCTAGCATGTGTAAGGCACATGGTTCTATTCTCAGCACCACATACAAATAAACAAAATGAAGGTCAATCAACAACTGAAAAAATAAAAAAGAAAAAAAGAAGAAATATTACGAAAATTCCAAGCTTTGATGAATGTTAAATAAAAAAAATTATGTTACATAGCCTTATGTAATTTTAGACTATCCAAAATAGTCACTAAATGTTAGATTATTAGTGCTATAACTAAAAATCCATTGATCTTTCCTCTACATTCTGTGGCATGCTAGTGCTAAAATAAATTGTATTATTAATCGCCCCCAAAATCCTAATATTTCTACAGTAACTGACCCAGTTGAACATCAATGCAAGTATACATGATGTGCATTTTGACGTTCATTTTTTATTCAACACTGGTACATTACTATTTCTTCAGTTTATGCACATCATAGCATATATGTCTCATCAAAATTTCGCAAATTTATAGGCATTTGTTTCACTTTCAATCACTTCCTGCTTGAGAACACATGTATTCCTCCATGTTTCTTGACTGCTCTTTTCATGAGACTTCTTTCCAAACACATTATTTTCGATTTCCATTATCAGATTTGAAGCAAAACTCACAAACCCGTCACAATAAACCATAACACTAATATTACCATTAGATGTGTAACTGGTTGGAATGAATGGTTCTATATCAATATAAGATTTCTTACTTAGTTTCAGATATCAATTCAATCCATTATTTAAAGTGGAACCAGTTATATTATTTATTCACAGTACAGTCTATTCACGAATTATCTCTATATTCATAGACACAGGTACACCTCTTTGTACCCCCAATACTAATTTATACGTCCTCAAAATATAGCTCCTAGAAATGGTGGAAGAAATACTCATGTCACCTGATCTACATATACATTTTATCACAGTAATATTCTGGACACAAAAAGCAAAGGTCACACTTATGATTGTACAAAACCTAAATGGAAAGTGAACATGGATTACTAAAAACATCCATGTCCAGGTTGCCTAATGCTCTCAAATGAAAATCCTATTGGTGACTACATATTTGTTTCTTCCAAAGATTATATATTCAAACTCAACCATGTTGAAAATGTCTAATCCTGTCACTCACTTTATACTTTGCCTGATTTTGTAATGTCTCTATTGATATCTGCTTTCCTACATATTTTCCCCAGTTAATCATTGTGACTTCCTCGTCACATGTGCTGATATTTACATTCACTCTCTTAGCGATACCCTACTTCTAAAGAACTTTTGTTCCAAATCCTACACTCATTCTTCTTCCTAAATTTACCGAATATCTTCCTAATCCTACTGACTATCACTTTTTGACTGGATGTTCTCTTCTATATTCAATCATCCAAGGTGAAAGGTCCTATGCCATTGTATATCGATTTATCTGAAACATCTGTGCAGAATGTAATTCAACGCTAAGTATCCCAATCAAGGGACAAATGACCTTCTGGGCTTCAAATCTTACTTAGATTTCTGTTTTCGTACATATATTTCACCTCTATATTCTTGTAAATATCACAGGTTCCCAACACCATTATTCATGCAGCAGAATGGTTCCTAACCCATATCGAACATGTTAATAACACTAATCATACACTGTTCCCTCAATCTAACTTTGCTGAAGAGCAGCGACAGTGTTGGTCTTACAATACAAGAATGTATGGGATCTTACACCTGCTGAGAACATCAAAGGTACGTGCAGAAATGATCTCTGGAGAAGTTGTAGGCAGCTATGAAGGACCTGAGAGAGCAAAAGACATCTCCATGGCAAACAACCTGGAAGGATGAAGGAATGTGTCCTAATCAGCCTCACTCTTCTTAATGTAGAGTAGACCAAACCAGGCCTGTGTGGAAAGCTCTTCCCAGGTGAGTATGGTTGATATACCATTCTAACATATGAAATTGTCACAGGAAGTAGGGGCAGCCTCCATCTCATGGAACCCTTGGAAGCAACTGTTAGGACAAAGTGGTAGCCAAGGCAGTGACCTCATTCAGTTCCTGAAAGAAGTGACCACACCTCACTTCCTTGGTGATGAAAGTCTCTGAACTTGGGATCCAGGAAGCCAGGCACCCAGAGCCATTACCAATCCCAGTCCCAGTGGTCTCACTTGTTTGAATTTACCAAAGACAGAGTCAGTCTTTCTTCTTACCTGTTAAGGTCTGTAAACAAGTCAGATTGGCACCTGTTATTTCGCTGGAGAAATGTTAGAGTCTGTAAACAAGTCTGGATGGCGCCTGGCAAAATGCCAGAGGGAGTGGTTTGTGAAGTAAAAAAAGCGAGCCATTAAGTGTGAAGATTCCTTATTGGTTGACTGCTGTATCTATTTTATGCTAATGAGATAGGCTGTGTAAAATGTATAAATATCGCTCAGATCTTACAATAAACGGCTCTCATTCCTGCTGCATCAACATACACAAGTTATTCGTCACCCCCCAGGTTATTCTGCTGCAGCGTGACTGCGGCAGATGGTGGCCCATTACGGGGAGCCCTGGGACACTCACGGGTAAGGGTCGAAAAAAGCTTTCTGTCCATAGATAGGACGGGAGCAATCTGCTCGTCCCTAGGCAGATAGGGCGATAGGAAAAATGACCATTTCGAGAAAATGGAGAAGATTGATGCAGTATGTTTGTGTCTTGTTTTGTCTTGAAATGTTGTATTGTCTTTGTGATGAAAATATGGAAGGGGTGAGAAGTAAATTGATAAGAGAAAAAGGTACCGCAGTGGAACCAAGAATAGTTAGGGCATGTGTTGATAAAAGCCCAGAAACTCTAGTCAGAAAGAAAAAGAAAGTTCAGAAGAAGAAGGATTATCAGGAAAAAAGTTGCAGCAAAAGGCTATTACTGAATACTTTTCGATACTGGAGGGTGCGTGAAATGACAAGGCGGCTGCCACCTGCCCAAGCCGATCATGGCGCAGTAAGAATTTTCCAAGAGGCAGTTGAGGGCTCTTCCCCGCCCCCCTGCCCGGGGGAGCGGATCACCACTGTGAGCCCAAATCTAGACCTGACCTGGAGGCACAGTTTTGCAGGCTTTTGCTCCCTGTGCCCGGAAGAAGTTTGAGCCCAGGACTCTCCCTGGGGCCATCTGGGGCTGCCCAGGATGCTACAGCTGGCAGAAGATGCCACTGGCATCCCTGAAGTTTGATCATTTCCAAGGCCAGTAACTACAATGGGGCTCCCACACCTGCAGGCTGATGAGTAATGAGTACTATTAAGGCTTATTTCAAATGTAAAAAACCTTGAGATAATGTACTAAAATTGTTCAGAAGGTTGTTTTCTTAGTGAAATGCTACAGGATTTTCTTTAGCCATCCGGAGTTCCTGCCTTCGTCCAAGTGCCGGTGAAAACAAAGGTGGAAGAATTTACAATGTTGCTGAGAACTGGAGGAAACTTCGGCTGAGAACCCGAGGAGACTTTGGAGCTATTGCTGTTTCTGCTACTACAACTTAAGCTAGCTGCCTGGAGAACTTACCTGGACTGTGATTTACCTGAACTCTGAGTTAATCTATTGAGACACTGCTTTATCTGGACTGAGACAACAGACTGTAATCTACAACAACTTGTAACTCGGTATCTTTGCTAACGGTGTCATTGCTGGTATAAGTTTTCCAAGGGCTTCTTGCATGGAGCCATCAATTGGATTGGTATTGTAACATTTTGTATCCTCCCTTTCTGTTTCTAGCAGGTTATTTATGGTGTTTCTGTAAAAAACACTATGGTCCTTATTTAAATTAAACAAAAGGGGGAAATGTTAACGTCTGTAAACAAGTCAGATTGGCACCTGTTATTTTGCCAGAGAAATGTTAGAGCCTGTAAAGAAGTCTGGATGGCGCCTGGCAAAATGCCAGAGGGAGTGGTTTGTGAAGTAACAAAAGCGAGCCATTAAGTGTGGAGATTCCTTATTGTTTGACTGCTGTATCTATTTCATGCTAATTAGATAGGCTGTGTAAAATGTATAAATACTGCTCTTATTCAACAATAAACGGCTTCCAGTCCTGCTGCATCAGTCTACACAAGTTGTTCGTCACCCCCCCGGTTATTTTGCCCAGCCAGCCGGGCTACGGCACTTACCTACTGATGTGAGGATGGCCAAATGCCAGGGAAGCTCTGAAGATGGTTCTTTCCTGATAAAGCAGGTATTGGCTCACCGCTGACTCCTGACTACTTCAAGAGTTGGCAAAGGAAAGCAGATTTGAGACAGAACAAGCAATTTTGGGGAACATAGTATGGCCCACCAGTCAGAGGACACTCTGGATAGTCACAGACCAACTTGGAGGAAAGAGTTGCCTTTGTGGGTGTGGTTGTGGGTTTGTGAATCCCACTGTGTCTGTGGTTATAGACATTAGAAAAGAGAATGCATCAATGGATGTGTTCTGTCTAGTAGAAAGCTTCTCAGCATTCATCCTGCCAAATTTATGAATGGACTACGACTTTCCTTATGAATGGGCAATACCTGCTATCTTCCTAAGTTCCTGTTTTCTTCCTGAATTCTGGCCACTCTCAAGAATAGGCTCATGGTTATGTGTAAAAGATATGTACCACCTCCAAACTCTGTAACATGGCCTTGTACTGGATAGATGAAGGGAATGAAGAGGAACTCAGTAAACTCAGATATCAGTGTGACCAGTAAAGTGTCAGTGGAGAAACACTGATTTGGGCCTTTTGTTTACCTATTGTTCCGTTGCCCTGAATGTCTGGAAGGTCTTTGCCTCAGTCCACCCCTTTGTGAAGCCTGAAGAAAACAGTTTTCTAATGGAAAATAATGAGCATCACCTGTGGCTCTTTGCTTAATTGCCATGGAAAGGGATGTGTCTGAATCAGCCTCTTGGCCCTGTGTGAGGCTGTGACTTAGATTCTCACCACCTGATGAATCTAAGGAAAGATCTCATGTGTGCATCCAAAACCAAAATGGAAAAAGAGCAGTCTTGTGAATGAAGTCTCTCGCCTTCCTCTGTAAGGTTCCTGATTTCCATCAAGTGAGAATAGGTATCCTTTGGTTCAAAAAGTTTTTCAAAGCCCTGCAGAGGCAAGCCCATAGGTGCTTGGATTTTCTCATGATTCCAATTCACATAAAGAATCTAAACCCCACAGACATTAGGCTCAAATTGGAGAAGCAGAGCAGTATTAATGGCAGGCCTATTTGATCACTCCTTGTTCACAGATAGGTTGTCAAGCCACCCTGACTTTAGACAAATGAGGGTAGGGAGCATATTTTGGATACTGTCTTCAGCTGCGCCCCTCATGGAAACTTCCAGCCAGAGGTAATGATGAGTGTCTATGTGGAAGTAGTTGAGAGCCATGTGGGAGTATTTTGGTTTTAATTGTGGTCATTTGTTTGGCTGATGGAAGAGATGACTGGGTCCACCTTGGCTTGAACTCTGGTGTGAGTCTTCTTAGAGACTGAGTTTGGAAATTACTGCAGAGATGTATTGCCATGAATTGTGTTGGGATTTTTGGAGGCCACACATGGTAGTGGCCTTTGGAAACTGAGATCTAGGTCCAGGGGGCTTCCCACAGAGCACTGGGAATCTGAGCCAGAATATCACATGATTTTATTCTTTAAGACTTGACAGCCAGAGTTGAGAGTAAAAACACACATGGACCTCACATTGTAGACCTCAATGGGCCTGGCTTCATTTGATCTTTTGGCCACTCTTTGGGAAGTCTTGCCTTTGAGAGTTCTCCAGATGTTTCATTGAAATGGGCTTTCTCACCATTTGATGTTTCCAGAATGAATTAAATCCCACAGTGCCTCCAACCTCATCCTTGAAAAATGGCTAGATAAACATCATAAAAATTTGAAATTCCCATCACCAGGTGACACTGGATACACTTTGGATTTCCTGTTGCTGATCATGAGTGTACCAGACAGTGCCTTGATTGACTGGGTTTCATGAAAATGGTGTAGAACAGTGATGCAAATAAGTTAAAGTCTGTTGAGTAGTGGGCCTAGAGGAGTGTTTTGCAGGTCTGTGATAAAACTTCTCTGTTGGGATTATGTGGATCTGCCAAAAGGCTTGCAACTGACATGGTGCAGCCAGCAGACCCTTGTATGTAAAGGCATCTTGTTCAATGGAGAGGTTTCAGGTCAATGTTCAGAATCAGGTTGCTATGGTCAAGGGGGCAAGCTATGTGGGATAGAAGCCTGGTTGGTGCATTCTCCTGCAGACCCTGACGCACAACACGTGACAGATCTCCCTCCAGCACTGTGACCCAGTTGAATTTCTTGTATTTCCTGAAGCCAATACCAAACTCCCAGTGCAGCAGCAAGAACACCATGAAAAGTGGAGGATGACCAAATGGCTTCACAGTCCACACGGGGCCACACTTAGCCTTCAGTGGCAAGAGTTTACTTACAAAGAGAGAATTCAGCCTTGCTGCCTCACTTTCTTTGGAAAATAAGAAACCATGTTCTGCAGGTCACATAGATGGAGACCCAGCTTTGGTGGTCTCACTAGAAAGGAAGCCATAGGTCCTGACAACAACATATACTTCAAGTGGCCAACCTCAGAGGCAGGTTCTCCAGAAGTCTTTAGGCTGGCACATCTCCATATTTGTGCAATATTTACCCTGTCCCTTACTTTTGGAAACTCCTCTACCACCTCCAAGATTGTGAACTCGTAATCATGTTCCATTCCTGATATGTATTCACAGATTTTCTAACTCTTCTTCTTTTATTTTGTCTTACTTGGGGCAAAGATAGTGTCAAGGTATTGTTGTGAGTGAGAGTAGGAAGATTTTGTGTAGCACATATTTGCATACACATTTGATTCATTTTCCTATTTTACATTCAAAATACTGAATCCCTGACACTAACCCATACCCTACTAGACTCTGACCACTAATCCTAATATGGTGGAGAGAAATAATGCAAACAGAATTGAAATACAAACAGTTCAGAGGAGGCATGGTGTATAGTTGGATTTGCCTTTTGCATGATAAAGTGTAGGTGTTATAAATCTAGTCAATTTTTAATTAAAATAGTTCACCATGGGTTTTTGTAGTTAACAAATACGTGAATTCCTGTCTCCCTTTCTCTGTAGCCTATTCAGCACATGTATTTTTATATGCACATATAGAATCCTACCTGGTATCACACGTACATTTTTGTGACCTGGCTGACTTGGAGATACAAATTGTGAGAAAAGATCACTCCTCCTAAACGCTGTTGGAACTGAAAATTCAACCTATATGTGAGCTTCCTAGGAGAACAACATTGTACATAAATCCATGCTCAGTACAATAAATAATTTTGCATCTGTGGATGTTATATATTTCATGATGAATATTGATTGGCTTATATATTGGTACTTTTTAATATCTCTGTGTGTGTTTTGGGTATATATATATATATATATATATACACTCTCAAGATTTTTCAAAATATGAAATATATGTGTCTTATATACACTACCGAAATTCATTCATGTTCATGTATGTGGATTTATAATAAAAATTTCACAAGATTATTCTCAGAAATATTCATTCACCTGAACTACATATTTGTTTCCTAGTACTTAAAACTAACTTCAGTGAATGGTGCATACAAATCCTAATATTTCTACAGTAATTGACCCAGTTTAACATCAATGCAATTAGATTCCTATGGGACATAGTGTGTATTTTGATGTTCATTTTTATTCAACACTGGTTCGTTAATATTTCTTCAGTTTATGCACATCATAGGATATATATTTCATCCACAAATTCACAAATTTATAGGCATTTGTTTCACTTTCAATCACTTCCTGCTTCAGAACACATGTATTCCTCCAGGTTTCTTGACTGGTCTTTTAATGAGACTTCTTTCCAAACACATTATTTTCGATTTCCATAATCACGTTTGAAGCAAATCTCACACAGTCTTTATAATAAAACATAACGCAATTATACAATTAGATGTTAACTGGTTGGAATGAATGATTGTATATCAATATAAGTTTTTGTGTATATTTTCACATATCAATTCAATCCATTATTTAAAGTGGAAACAGTTATATTATTTATTCACAGTA